>NC_086115.1:41153634-41787563 GCF_963921235.1 Mobula hypostoma | reverse complement strand
CAAAATGCTTGTCTGTTGTTAATTTTCACATTGTAAATTTCGAGGCTACTCAGTTCTGAGCCACTCTCTTCAGATGTCTTATCAACTACATGCGGATTAGTATTCCTTTTGACAATGTGACTTTTAATCTTTTTCTCTTCTCTGGGCATCCATTTATTTTTGACTGCCTGACATGCTCCGTGCATGTGTCCTGCTTGGTTGCCTTTTCTGCAAGTTTCACCTTTAAACCTGCGTTGATTTGGTGCATGTGATCCCCTGCCATAATGGTCACACGATTCGTTTGGTCAGGCCAGTTTCTGTTTAGACCAGGGTTTCCAATTTTTTTTTTAATGCCATGGAGCCTTACCATTAACCAAGGGGTCCATGGACTCCAGATGGGAACCCCTGGTTGAGATGTTGCAGTTTTGTTAATACTCATTTTCATTCCTAATTGCAACTCAATTGCATCTCTGTCTGCTGCTTCCATTGATATAGCCATTTCAGCTGCACTTTTAAATATAAGTTGTGCTTTAGTTAGATTCCACAAACTAAAACGCTCTTTCAGTGCATCATTAAGCAAAACATTGAACTAACAATGTTCAGACAATCCCTTCAATGCAACCACAAACGTTGAAATGGACTCCCCTTGCTTTTGATTCCGCTTATGAAACTGAAAGCATTCTGCAATCAACAATGGCGTCAGTTCTAAATGTTCCTGCATTATTTTCTTGAGATCATAAAAGCTAATTTTGGCAGGCTTGACTGGAGCAGTCCAACTTCTAAGCAAATTGTATGCCTTTAATCCCAATGCAATCAGCAAAACTGGTACTCACTTCTCATCGGTTATTCCATCTGCTTCAAAATACTACTCAATCCACTCAGTATACAATATCCAGTTATCTCTTCTGCAATTGAACACATCTATCTTTCTAATGTAGCCAGCTATTTCAGCTCTCTTTTAAAATTTATGATCATTATCACCAGGAGTTCACTCTTTTATGAACCCATCAATTTGTCCATTTCCTGCCTTTTCCAAAGAAAGCACATTGTGCTTTTCTTTAAACTCGATTGTTTCTTGTATTTTAACTGGTCAGTAGTCATCTCGGGTTTATTTAAAACGTCTTCATCACCACTATTATGTTTTGTAACTCCAAAACATAAAACTAATTGCAAGAAAAGAACGAGAGCCCAGGAGAACGTGTATTAGTTTAACTTTTTACTTCAAGTGTGGCGCATATGAATGATGTGGTGACATGATGGCATATGCCATATAACCTGTAATAAATAATTTAAACAAACAAAAGAATGCTTAATCAAGCATCATATTTACCATATTACTCAAATGTCATTGGACTATTAAATACACAACACTAGGTTTATTCTTGCTGGAACTTAGGAGACTGAAGGGTGACCTTAAAGAAATTTATAACATTTTGGGGGCATGGATATGATAGATAGTTATTCTTTTTCCCCAAGTCTAAAGCCAGAGGGCATAGGCCTAAGGTGGAAGGGGAGGAATTTAAAGGGGATCTAGGAGCAAGTTTTTCCATACAGAGGGTGGCAGTTATATGGAATGAACTGCTAGAGGAAGTGGTGGGGGAAGACAGAACTACAACATTTAAATACATTTGCATAGGAAAAGAGTGGAAGAATAATTGGCCTAAAGTGGGAAAATTAGGTTAATATAAATAGAATTGGTATGAAGAAGTTGGGACGAAAGGCCTGTTTTTGTGCTGTACCCCTCTGACGCTTTGAGACTGAGAATCTTGGTTAATATTAATGGAACAAGGATTCGAAAAGTAATTCCATATCCAACTGTCTTAAGTTAGCCTAGTCAGGAAATTACATCTTGCTTTGTTCTTCTTTGTAGTACATCACTGAATGTATATAGCCATAACATCAGGGATCTTTGTGATTAAATTTTGTACGGTTAGATTTTTTGTGTACACTACAGCAAAAGCTAAAATTGTTCTCCATCGTACAACTTAATCTGCAGATCTACACTTGGGGACACATAGAAACTTTGAGAAATTGAACTGTAGATAGAGTTTGGAATTCAAAGTGTTCTAGAGGTTAAAACATTAAGCATCACTGTATCATTGTAAATGCAGAAGCATTTTGTGAAATTACATTTGGAGAAAATTAAAAATATGCTTATAGTGGGAATTGTATCTTTACCTGCTATTTATTTTGTCATAACCCTGTTGCATTAAGTGATTGTTCGTGTATCTTTGAACAAAAGGTCTTGAACGACATGCTTAAATTCTTTAATCAAATTGTACCTTTTAAGAAGAGCTGTAAGCCACTTATTTCAGCTCTCTGAATTAGCAGTCTTGTTAATTAGATCTAAAACTCTGCAGTAGCCTTTTCAAGAGCTTCAAGCACAGCAGGTACTTAAAAGCTGATGACGGTTAGGAGATCCGCACAAGTATTAAATATTTTAATTGTTTAAGTCTTACTCCACTTCAGAGGTATTCAAAAATGCTCCTCTACTTATCAGTGTTGGTCTGGATTTTGCAGTCAGAATATTAAATGCTTGTTGAATCAGATACCCAGTTCTAGCGCCCACACAGACATAATCAGGAAGTTAGTCTGATGTGCTCTGTTTCTTGAATAAACTTTATTAGCCTAATCCAGCCTTATCAAAAGGATCAACATAAAATTCATGAAGGAAGTAAAGTAACATTTCTTGCCCACTTGATGCCTCTTAATAATATCATAATTCAAGGACCGTGAATTCTTAATAGTGCGGCCCATGGCTTATTTAGTACTAAATGACCTTTATTTTGAAAATTAATTATATCAAACATGGCATCTCATTCTATCAGCATTTAATTGCTGCGAACATTCCTTTAAAGACAAAAGTTTAATTTCTTTTACTATTTCTCATTCTCTTTTATTTTGTTTTCAGTGCATTATATGGCATTGAGTTAAATGTTCAGTCTGGCAATACCTAGTTTAGGCTTTGTTTGCCTCATTGAGTGAGTTCAATTTGATTGTTTGAAGAGACTTCTCATTGCTCTAAACTATTTTTGGATCCAATAACAGAGTCTGACTGCGAATCTGTGCTCAAAACCCAGTAATCTATGGGGCAGCTGAATATGCAATGAACTGTGAACATTGTGCATTTACCGCTGACAGTTTTAAGGTCAGTCTGTTTCAAATCAGTTGTTCCGAATGAAAGATATCATAGGATTCCTGTGAATGTCTGGTAAAGACTGTCTAACAAAAGAGGAACTGGGAATATGGTAGCGGTGTTTAAATTGGTGAAGGCAAATTGGACAGAGTTGCACAGGATTAAAGAACTGTAAAGAGTATTGAAATGGCACACCACTACTTGCATCTCAGTACAAGGAGAATTTCTATCTAAAAGTCCAAAGTAACTTTATTATCAAAGTATATATCCATCACCATATACAACCTTAAGATTCATTTTCTTGTGGGAATAGTTAATAAATCTGTAATAGAATCATAGCCATTATAGAATCAATGAAAAATCACACCAACTGGACCATTTGCACCTTTGAATTTCGTTGAACTGGAACTCTCACTGTTGCATGGGGCAGAATAATGCAGAGACAACAATATACAACTGTCATGGTGAGAGGCAAGCATCTGAGTTGAGGTGTGGGTTAATATTCACTGTTACACACTGGAAATAAACTGAGAGAGCAGGTCATATTCAGCCTGGGTGGGGTATCTAGTCCTTGGAAGTTTAAAGCTAAAAATGAACCTAAGTATTTGGAAGGATTTAAAAAAAAAATGGAAATCCCAAACAAACTGAAAATACTGCAAGGGCTGAAGTTTCAGTAGAGAAAGGCAAAGTTGATGTCTCGTGTCAAGGTCCACTCATCAGAATTACTCTTGTTGAGGCTCTGGTCAAGAAAAAGAAGGAAGTATATATTGGTCTTAGGAGGTTAGGAACAAGTGAATTTCTTGATTATAAAAAGATCAAGAATACTGGAGGGAAATCAGGAGGGCAAAGCAAAGGTATGAGATGGATCTGGCAGGTAAGGTTAAGGAAAATCCTAAGAAGTTCTTTAGCTTAAGAGTAAAAAGGGTGGCTAGAGAGAGAAAGGTCCCCTTAGAGAACAGTCCTATTACAAGAGAGGAGGTATTTGCAGTTTTACAGTGAATTAAGTTGGATAAATCCCTAGCGCTCATGCCTAGAATGTGATTTTCATCTGCAATTAACTAGACAGTGAAATAGCAGTCCGACAAATGCATAAAGACAGGGTCCATGGAAAGAGAAACAGATGACTTTATATCAGAACTAGGAACATTTAGAGATGGAAGAGGTTTTATGTGACACTGAACACCAAAAGGGGAGGAGCAACAGTCTGTGGTGATCAAAAGGAGATAGACGGAAAAAAGGGTAAATCTAAAGGAGCTGCTGATGGCAAAAACTTGGAGATGGAAATAAGGGGACTGAAATCCAAGGAAGGATGTACATCAAGGTTGCTATGCAAGTATATGTTGGTTGATGGACAACTCCAGAAATGGAGGTAGAGAAGCCAAGAGTAGGAAGTAAACCATAAAAATGTGTGAGAGGGATGAAAATTTGATAAGAAGCTAATGTTATTTTCCAGTGTAGAGTACAAAGAAGAAGTGACACCAAAATAGTCAACAGAGAACAGGAAATTGGATGAGGGAATAGCCCAGAGTAAGAATGGGACAAAAAAGTGAAGAGAATAGGAGGACTGCAGAGAGGACCTACCATCTCCTCACCGACAATCAGCAATGGTGCACTGGAAGGATACATGCTTGACTCCCTACTCTACTCTCTCTCTACCCACGATTGTGTGGCTAAGCAATGCTTAAACACTATCTACAGTACACATAAATTTGCCAATGACACAGATGTCGTTGCCAGAATTTCAGAAGTTGATGAATAGGCATACAGGAGCGAGATAGATCACTTGGTTGAATGTTGTCGCAACAACATTGCACTCAATGTCAGTAAGACCGTGGCCCTAGCAGAGATATTTAAGTCATCTTTTGCGAAAGGGGAGGTACCAGAGGATTGGCAGATGGCCATTGTTGATCCGCTGATTAAAGAAGGGTGTCAGCATAAAACAGGAAAATATAGACTGGTGAGTCTGACGTCAGTTTTGGGAAAGTTATTGGAAGGTTTTCTAAGAGACCAGATATATAAGTATTTAGATAGACATGGACTATTTAAGGATGATCATCATGGCTTTGTGCTTGGTAGGTATGTCAAACCAATCTTAGACAGTTTTTTGAGGAAGTTGCCAGGAAAGTGGATGAATGCAGGGCAGTGGATGTTGTCTACATGGGCTTCAGTAAGGCATTGGACAAAGTCCCAGATGGGAGGCTGGTTAAGAAGGTTCAGTCACTCGACATTTAGGATGAGGCAGTAAATTGGATTAGCCATTGGCTTTGTAGTAAAAGCCAGAGAGTGGTAGTAGAGGGTTGCCTCTGACTGGAGGCCAGTGACTAATTGTGTACCGCAGGGATTGGTGCTGGGTCCTTTGTTGTTTGTCATCTCTGTTAATGAACTGGATGATAATGTGGTTAACTGGATCAGCAAATTTGCGGATGACACCAAGACTGGGAGTGTAGCGGATGGTGAGGAAGGCTATCATGGCTTGAGGAGGGATCTGTATTAGGTGAAAAAATGGACTGAAAAATGGCAGATGGAAGTTAATGCAGGCAAGTGTGAGGTTTTGCATTTTGGTAGCACCTGCCAGGGTAGATCTTACAGATTGAATGGTAGGATACTGAGGAGTGTGGTAGAACAAAGTGATCTGGGAATACAGATCCATAATTCATTAAAAGTGGCATCACAGGTAGATAGGGTCATAAAGAAAGCTTTTAGCACATTGGCCTTCAAAAATCAATGCATTGAGTACAGGAGATGGGATGTTATGTTAAAGTTGTACAAGATGTTGGTGAGGCCTAATTTGGAGTATTGTGTGCAGTTTTTGTCACCTACCTACAGGAAAGATGCAAACAAGGTTGAAAGAATGCAGAGAAAGTTTACAAGGATGTTGCTGGGTCTGGAGGACCCAAGTTATAAGGAAAGATTGATTGGGTTAGGACTGTATTCTTTAGAATGTGGAAGGTTAAGAGGAGGTGTAATAGAGATGTATGAAATTATGAGGGTATAGATGGGTAAATGCAAGCAGGCTTATTCCACTGAGGTTGGGTGGGACATGGGTTAAGGGTGAAAGGTGAAAAGTTTAAGGAGAACATGAGGGGAAACTTCTTCACTCAGAGGGTTGAGAGTGTGGAATGAGCTGCCAGAATAAGTGGAGCATGCAAGCTCAGTTTCAACATTTAAGAGAAGTCTGGAGAGGTTCATGAATAGTAGTGGTATGGAGGGCAGTGGCCTTGGTGCAGATTGATGGGAGTAGGCAGTTTGAATGTTTTTGTCATGGATTAGATGGGCCAAATGGCATGTTTCTGTGTTGTACTTCTCTATGACTTCTTGACTAAGACCAAGGAATTGGTTACGGATTTCAGGAACGTGAAGTCAAGGGAACACACACCATTCCTCATCGAAGGATGAGCAGTTCCTGTGGGTCATCATCTGATGATCTATCCTGGGTCCTCTATATTGATGCAGTTACAAAGAAGGCACAACAGCAGCTATATTTCATTTGGAGTTTGAAGAGACTTGTGTATCACCAAAGATTCACGTAAATTTCTACTGTGGAGAGCGTTCTAACTGGTATGGAGGGGCCACTGTACAGGACTGGAAAAAGCTGCAGAAAGTTGTAAACTCGGGCAACTGCATCATGGGCACTAGAATCTCCAACATTACACCTGCAAAAGGTGATGCCTCAAAAAGGCGACATCCATCATTAAGGACCCCTATTGTCAGGACATACCCTCTTCTCATTGCTACCATCAAGGATGAGGCAGAGATGCCTGGAGGCACATTCTCAACATTTCAGGAGCCGCTTCTTCCCGACCACCATCAGATTTCTGAGTGGACAATGAACCCGTGTACACTACCTCACTATTTCTGCTCTTTTTGCACTAATAAATATATCTCTTAGTGCAATTTATAGTTTATTATTATTTATTGCAAGGTACTGCTGCCACAAAACATTTCATGGCATATGCCAGTGATATTAAACCCAATGCTGATTCTGAGGTACTAATATGCAGGAGAGTGATCCTGCACATTTTGGATTACAGGACTTGCTGATTTTTTCTGGTAATGAATTGATATAATTTCTTTTTGCACAAGAAACAATTGCAACAAAAACTGGCAACTGGTCGGCAAAGGCTACTTTCTTTGGAAGTGAACTTCTCAAGATAGCGTTCAAAATTACTCCTGTTGTGATAGATAAATAGTTGAAATAGAAAATGCAGCATGGAAACATAAGAAAAACACTATTTCCAAGAAAGAAATGTTAGTTTAAAATGTCCATTGGAGGGGTAGCTTTCACAAACTGGCATATTTGGAAATGTTGCATTTCTTTATTTGGGAGAAAAAGCTCAAAACAGTAGAATAGGGACGTTCTTTAAATCCAAATTCAAATATTTTTGATTAAATTATATCTTTTTATATATTGTTAATTTTACTAGTATTATTAGCAATAAGATCACTACTGAAGAAATACTTACATGAATTGATAATAAATATAGTAGTCTTCTCCCTAAGTTATGTCTGAATTAATGTATGTAACTGTAAAACTTCTGAACAGTGTCATCTCATACCTGCTAATTGCAAATCAGTGGATGTGGCTCTATTTTTTGATATTGCAGACTGGTATACTCAGACCCATGATCATTTTGGACATTGATACTAAGGCAAAATGTTACTGTGTCACTTGCCCTGAACTATCATTATCTAGGAACCATATTTGGCTTTGGACATCAATTCAATCCCACTGTGTACCTGTGGAATAAGCATCTTATTAGTTTAATAGTGTTAAGTATTGGTAGATGGACAGAAGGGCAGAATATGAGGGGGCTTGCATGATTTGGAAATAGATTAATGCAGAATAGAGTTTATCCATGTCCTCACAAGTACAAAAATAACCAACTCTTTCAGCCATTTTTTGAGTAACCTTCAATGGTTCCATTGAGAGCTGTTACTTTAATGGTGCCCAGTATAAATCCAATGCCTGCTTCACCCTGAAAACTGCAATCAAGATCCTATTTGTATATTTACACAACCTCCTACTAGAAACAGGTAGGTGGTTCATTTTCTCATTTATAGTCTTGCATGAAATTCAACATCATGGGTTTTAGCTGAATTGTCCCTTAGTCATCTTTCAAGTCAGGTGCCCATCTTGCAAATGGGAAAAGAAAAATATTGATCGATACCACCTCAAAACATTTGACCAATAAATTATTTAAATCACTTCCAAGCAATTATCTATAAGCTACTTTTGTGTGCAATGTAAAGCTTCTTTATCAATTTTGTTTTGCTGGTTCACTACTAAAACAGATTTGTGTATTCCTGAACTTGCAATGATCATGAACCTTTGCTGTTTGAAAAAATATCCATCAGAGATGCAGGTTAAGAAGACAAACTAGCAGAAGATTGAAAAATAAAGATCCTTCAGTTTGGTTAATTGTTGGCTTCTTTAGAGGGGCAAGGCGTTATAGAACTAAGTTGTCAATGCAAACTGGTATCCAAATAGAGTAAAGTTGGACAGGATCAAAAATTTGATGAGGTATTTTGAATCCCATTGAACTATTTATGTGATTGAATTACCTAATGCTTAAATTCTAATGTATGTTGGTAAATGTGAGCAAGCTGGAGATTACTACTGTGAACAGCACCCTTTTTATTAACAGCTGTATTAAATTCAGAGCACTGTCTATAAATGAATGTTGGCCATTCCATTTAGCAATACAATTATTTAAAGGTTTTTAGAAAGGGTTAGGGAAATGAAATAATACAATTACTTTTTGTATTTCATTCTGGAGTTAAGTGCATTTTCATTGTGTCATTTTTGGAATCTGCCCAGTTTTCTTCCAATATTAAAAATAATTGAGTTTGTCCCATAAATTAAATTTATCAAATTGTGTTATCCCCTTTGAAATTGGATAGGTATCCTGGCAGTCTGACCAAGAAGTTAATCTGCTTTCCTTAAGCCTTCAGTGTCTACAACTGCAACAAGATTGCTACGATAGAACATCTGCCTGTCACCCTGGACACTGTGTAATTTTTCCCATATCCCTTTTACAAATAATGATATTTGGATCGAGCATTAACAGGCTTAATTACTTTAAAATTGTCATTTTAATTTACACTGATATAGTATTGATCATACAAGCAGAGATTAAACTGTTCACTGAAGCAGATGATGGGGAATTAAACATTAAAGGGTCCTCATGGGGCTGAGAGGGTAGTCCAGAATGTGCCATGAGAGGAATGATATTTCTCTGTAATGAACTGACAGGATGCAGGGACATGAATCTTTGGCCTGTAAAAAAAAAAGGAAATAATGGGGTTTGGGAACCATTTGCAGGTTATTCATTCACTGCCATGCACCAATTCTCCTGTGATTCATCTACTTTACTTGCATTTATTTATCCAGTGAATTCAGGTTACTGTATATGACCTTTTAACTGAGCAGATTTTATATGAGGGTTCAGGGTGGATTTGCAGGTGAAAGAATCTGCTGTCGACAACAATCTTAGAGTACCAATAATCAACATCATTAGCTTTATGTGCTTCAGACCTTTCGCATTGCTTTTGTACACACAAGGTGTTTTACATACACAAGTAAAATGCCTGCTTATTGCTATTAATAGAAACATTAATTGAAATAAATAGTGCCATCCACTTTTATTTGAAAGAATCAGGTGGAGTTACTGCCTTTTTGAATGTAAGGCTTATGTATCTTTCTAGAGACTGGATATTGCAGGTATAATTTTTTATATAATTGCTGCTGTAAATTAACATCTAAATCTAGGTAAGCAAGTGATGGTATTACCTGAATCTAACAAATAGTTAACTGCAAAGTGAATGTATATGGTAAGACTACCTTTATTCAGTTTCTTTGGTTGACAGCTTTCAATGTTTCAGTTCAAGTTAAGAGTGAAGAATGTATGCAAGTTTTTAGGATGGCCTGTTGAGGTGTTTGATGTGGCACCGAGCTTGGCAGTTAGCTTGCAGGCGCACATCATCACTAGTCGAGGTCAGTGCACAGTGCACAGTTGTTGGTGTTTCTCTCTGGGAGTGCTTGCGTTTATATAGGCCCCCTGTTCACTGCGTCGGTCCTGATTGGCTACTCCTTCAGTTGACCTTTGAATTCTACTGGCTCGTGTTTCTCTGGCTCTTAGGGATTCGTAGATGGCACCTATCTCGATACATTTGTTTATGGAGTTATCAGAAGAGAACCACACTTCTAAAAATTCTTGTGCCTGCTTCGTGTTGGGCTACACCAGAACCTCTGTGGTGTCCTAGTTAAGGTAGTGTCCTTCTCAGTCTCAGATACTGAGATCAACAACAGTGAATCATGTCTCGGTACTGCCAGTTTCTGTTCCCATAAACAAGTTGAGAGTTTACATCCTGTCTTTGTAAATCTTTGGGTCACTGGGAAGTTCTCTGTAGTACTTCTGCCCCAGCTGCATTGTGCTTGCCCAAACTAGAGTTTGACTTGTTTCAAAATAAACCACCTTCACCCTGTTACCGACTGGAATGATTATGTTAGTTTCAGTTTCAAACTTAGCTGCTTTCACGCTGGCGTAAAATGAGCAGATCTGAGAGTTTATCAGGGTTCTTTTAATTTTACTGTGTATTTAAACATGGCCATACTTGCACAGAGACCGAAACATTAACAAATCGTCTACGTAGGTCTAATATGATGGTATATTTCAGGCTATAACTCAGTAAGTTCTCAATTCATAAAGTAATTTATGAATAAAACTTATATCGATATGTTACCTATTAACAGAATGTCCCACCAGTACCTTCACCCCAACTTGAGCAGCACTCTGATGAGTAATAAATTCAGACAGAATCCTGGTGTGGTTTTAGGCCCCAAGCAACTTCGTAATGGGTTAAGCACTGTGCAGCCATACAGCCCACGGCACCAGAAGCTACCTCTTTGTCCCAGTTTATCTCAACAGTATCTAGTTACTGCTCAATTGATTATAGGTGCACAGTTATGATTAAACAAGCAAGACCTCTTCTGTTTAAAATTCACATGAAGATAATTTATTCCATCAGCCTATTCTATATTAGCAATTTTTAGTCATTTCTTGAGAGATTTTATATTCATTTTCAATCAATAATGAGGTATAATGACCTTTTATATATCTTTAGAAAGTGACGACATCCTAAGCTCCATTCTATGAATGAACCCTTGTCATAGATTAGGCAGATACTTAATAACCAACTCAGAATCACATTGCTGTGCCTAAACTTTCTCTTTGATTCCTGTGCATTACAAAACATTTCAGAATATTTTGAAACAAGTAAACTGAGTCTGAAAAGAATATTTCATTACATATCAGTATGATGACCGGAAACACTCAATAATCGAGAGAAGCATTTGAAACAGAGACGTTACAATTATGGAGGTAGGCATTATAATACATTTATGCACAACAAGATTCCACAAACAATAAGTAAAATAGCTATTTTTCAGGTATTTATGGTGGTATTAAAAATAAAATATTACAAATGTGCAATTATGTTCACAATGTGATGCAGGTATGCATAAACTGATCTCTGACAAAATAGTATTTCTTCTGTGCTACATTTAAGTGGCAGCAAAGTTTTCTCTAAACTATGGGTGGGTATAAACTCACAACCTTTGTATTTGGAGTCCAGGTACCAATTGGACAAGGTAAGTGAAAATATGCTTAAAATACTTCTGAAGTAGATCTGAGCCACTGAAAATGGCATTGGCTTAAGGAAGATGTGTGGGAGACAGATCCCTGAAGGCAAATGAAGGCACTCATTTAAAAACAATGTTTTCCTAGCTTGTCTGTTTGTACAAGTTCTGAAACCTGGCAGAAGTAGCATTAGAAACAATTTCACAGCTTCACCTTCCTTATCACAGAAGAGAGAACATAGCAGGTGATTTCAGAAATGTTGCAATGAGGATTATCATCAAAGTTCAAAGTAAATTTATTATCAAAGTATATATATCACCATATACAACAATGAGATTTATCATCTTGTGGGCATTTACAGTAAATCTACAGAATAATAACAGAATCAGTGAAAGACCACACTAACTCATGGAGGCTCGAAGTTTTCGGACGGACTCAGAGTCGGCTGCAGTCGGGTGCTTCCAATGCATTGGCAAGTTTGTGGCACTTGGAGGTTCATGTCAGGGTCAGTTTCTCCCTTCTACCGTCTGCGTGAGATGACAGGGCTATCAGGACTTGAGACTTTTTTAACGTGCCCATGGTCTGCTCTTTATCAAATTATGGTATTGCTTTGTACTGTTGTAACTATATGTTATAATTATGTGGTTTTGTCAGTCTTAGTCTTGGTTTGTCTTGTGTTTCTGTGATATCTTTCTGGAGGAACATTGTATCACTTTTTAATGTATGCATTTCCTAAATGACAATAAACGAGGACTGGGTGTCCTCAATCTGACTAACTTGGTCATTCAATCAGTACGCAAAAGACAGCAAGCTGTGCATATACAAAAAGAATGAATAATAATAGTAAATAAATAAGCAATAAATATCAAGAACATAAGATGAAGAGTCCTTGAAACTGAGTCTACAGGTTGTGGGGACTTTTCAATGATGGGGCAAATGAAGTTGAGTGATGTTATCACTTTGGTTCAAGAGCCAGATGGTTGAAGGGTAGTAATTGTTCCTGAACCTGGTGGTGTGAGTCCTGAGGCTCCTGTGCTTTCTTCCTGATGGCAGCAGTGAGAAGAGAGCATGTCCTTGGTGGTGGGGGGTTCCCTAATGAAGGATGCTGTGTTCTTGTGCTCAGGTTTGATATAGATGTACTCAGTGGTGAGGAGGGCTTTACTCGTGGTGGACTCGTTCATTGCCATGGTGGAAGCATGGCAGGAGAGGGGTGACTCCAAGCCAGGCTGAAACGCAGAGGGAAGAGTCTCCCTCTACCTATCATCTTGTTAGCAAATGTGCAGTTGCTGGAGAACAAGGTTGAGGACCTGAGGGCAAGATTGCTGTATAGGAAGGATTTAAGGTACTGTTGTATGTCTGAGCGAGACTTGGCTATCTCCCAGCACGCCAGATACAGCGGTTAGACCGCAAGGCTTTTCAATTTTCCATATAGACCAAACTGCTGATTTGGAAAAGGCAAAAGGTGGAGGTGTGTGTTTCATGATAAACTTTCGGTTGGTGTTCCAATGTGGCAATTTTGTTGAACTCGTATTCCCCTGATCTTGAACACCTGGGTCACATCACACCCAAGTCTAATGCAAACTAGGTTGCATCATCACCTCAACAGATTTCTCAGTCTTGGTACAATCAGCTTCCTTTTGGAGTGGAACTAATTTGCAGGATGAGTGGAAAGTCACTTAACCTGCATAACTTCCACTTCCAAACCAAGATAACTTCTACCTTTGCCATCAAGCTTTCAAACTGTAGAACACAGGCCGTGTTTGAGAATGTACACAGTCAGAGACTGAAGTCCAATTCATTGTCAGTTTATTCACTAAACAGTAAAATAAAAGTGTTTTAAAACTAAGTAGGCACATAACTAAGGTGCTTTACCAGCTGCACAAACATCAAACCCTCACAATAAAAATTCACGACGGAAAAGTGGAAAATGTGAAATCATTTTTGTTTCTCACATGTCACCACTCAGTGACGTTGATGGTGAAATTCCATACCATTGGCATTGTGCTTCTGCCAATTGTACCTGGTTATCTGAGGGAGAAAATTATTGAAAATCAAACCCAGCATAAAAGTTTTAGTCTACCACTCAGCTCTGATTCCTTCTATATATCTCTGAGACCTGGGTTATCTACAACAAGGTGTTCAAAGCTCTGGTGATGTACCACCTACACTGTCTTTGCGTTATCTTTCAATTCCACTGCCAGGTTAAGCAAACAAGTGTCAGCTAACATCCTTGAAATTGCAGTTTTAATTGTAATCAACAGGTTCTACTGGGCAGTCTGGGTTGCCTGCCGGAGCAGACTCGTAAGTGTTTACCAAGTGAATAGAGGTAACAATTCAAGAACATTATGAGAGTCTCGATGCAAAGGTCTCAATTTGTAGCCCATGACTACAGAGGCCCAACAAAAACAATGGATGGAGCACATTGTCTCCCATTCTTCCCATTTCATCAAATAATTCTTGCTCTTGATGAGGTCTTCTCATGAGCCAAAGAACTGGAATGGAAGACAGTCATCCTAGGAATCGTCTCAGAAGTGCCAGCCTGTTTCTTCATTAACTCAACAGTATTCCTTATTCTTTCAACCAATGACAATTATTTTCAGTTTTTTTAAATGCAGAATAGATAAAAGTTGAAGTGGTGTATTTGTATTTTCAGAGGCTTTTGTCTGGGTGCCCTACAAGAGATTATTAAACAAAAGTAGAGAACACAGTGTAAATAGGAAAGATACTGGCAATGATGAGGATTGGTTAGTCAGGATTCAGTGTATAGGAACAATCCTATATTAATGATGCATGAGGCTGTGACAACTGAGATGCCACAAAGACTTGTGATAGTGAGTTGTTTATTATCTATCAGAATGAAATGTGTGAGAGGATCCAAATGCACTGATGATACAAAGCCAAATGGCAACGTGGGCTACCAAGATTTTGCGGAGAGGCTTGGGAAGAATACAGACAGGTAAGGTGAATGTACAACCTAAGGAAGGAGCATCTGAGGTATAGAAAGTGCAGTAAAGATTTGCAACATTGACGCCTGGCTTGGTGAGGTAGTTGGTTGAGGAGAGATTCAGCAGACCAGAGTTCAGAACAAGGAGAAGTGACCACATTGGAACGTACAAAATTCTTCTGCTACTTGATATTTCCACTGGTGTCATGTACATGTAGCATATGTAAAATACAGGTGTAGTCATTCAGGATGAATGGAGAATAGAGAAGTAACTTCTTCACCCATGGAATGATGAACCTTAACGTTCTCAACACAGGAGGGCAGTGAAGGCTTATATGCTGAGTGTATACAAGAAGGAATCAATGGACTTTAGATTAGGGAATCCAGGTTAATACTGAGGGGAAAATTTTCCCATAATATTATTGAATGGCATGGGCTGCCAGATGGCCTACTCCTGTTTGTTTACTCTGTTCTTTTGAATAACCAACGAGAAACTTCAACGTTCAGTTTTAATTCAAACTGAAATTTTGTCACCATTTCTGACACAAGCTTTATTCCTGCTTCACTTATGTTTCACATATTTGATAATATAATATAATAGTGTCCTCATGAAGGGTCTTGGCCTAAAACATTGACTATTTATTCCCATCTATAGATGCTGCCTGACCTGCTGAGGTCCTCCAGCATATTGTGTGTATTGCTCTAGATTCCCAGCATCTGCAGTACCTCTTGTGTCTATAATAATATAGTTCTTTTGTACATTTCTTTAGTTTTTTTTTCTCTGTTGCTTTGGAGATACCAGCCAAAGATACACGTCCATGAACATAATCGAACTCCTAGTAATCACGAGCAGTAAATAGTCATTCATTTAGTTTGAGTCCAGGCAATAAATCAAACCAAACCCTCTGTTGGCTGAAGAGGATCACTTCACATTTCATACATATTTGACACCTTGTCCAACAACAAACCAATGCAGAACTTTTTGAACAAGTATGATTGCAGGCTGAACCCATCTCTCTTCTCTTCCAAGAATAACTACGATCACATTTCCTCATCTCATGTGGCACAGTACATACTGTAGTAGGGACCTTTCTGATCTACTTACCATAAAATTCCCATTTGGTAAATTGACTTAGTATTGAAAGCATGGGTTTGAATATCTGTGCTTGTGGTAGACCTGGCTAAGTCTACAGCTCTCAGCAACCCCTCGTGATCCTATGCATTGAAGTCTCCATACCAGACTCTGATGCAACCAGTCAGAATGCTCTGTACCGCATATAGTACTGTGCAAAATTCTTAGCACATACAGTATAGCTGGGGTCCCCAAGACTTGCACAGTACTGTAGTAATTTTATGTAGTGCACTGCACTGCTGCGACAAAAAAAAAACAAATTTCTTGACATATGTGAGTGATGATAAAACTGATTCTGATATGGCTCTCTATTGTGGACTGAGTGGGACGAGTGCAGAGAGAGGGGAATCATGGTTGGGAACGGGAAGAGAGGAGAGAGAAGGACATTCTGTATCAATCAATAAACTAATTGTTTGGAATCAAATTACCTTGCCTGGCATCTTGGGGCTGTGTGTGTCTGCACCCTCACCATCCCCCTGCCCCTGGCACACCTTCTCTGCCACCAATCCCACACTCCTCCCGTGGAGCTCCAATCTTGCCATTTCCAATATCCTTTACTCCCACCACATTTACAAATTCGCTCTCTGCTGCACATTAACAAATACAGCACTGTGAAAATGTCTAAGGTGTCCTTGATATAATTTTATATATATACCTAAGACTTTTGCACAATACTCCATCTGCCCTAATGAAATAGAGCCACTGGTCTGCCCTCTTTGTGATTGAATCAAGTCATTGGGCACGCAACATCTGTGGAGGAAAGGAGATAGTCAATGGGTTAGAGATTCCCGATCAGGACTGAATCTGCTGAGTTCCTCCAGCACTTTATTTATTATTTTGCTCTGGATTCCAATATCTGCAGACTCTTGAGATTCCAGTAATAGTGATATTTTCAAAAGGAAGTCTGTTACAATAAAATCAGCTGTCTGTAGGAGCCTTGTATTAATATCAGTGAAACTATGCAGTTCAGCAGGTACCTTATCAGGAATGACTTGTCATATACAGTAACTCTCCTCTGCCTTCTATAATTAATTCTTAATGTAAGCCAGAGGATTAAATTATTTAAGCATAATGCTTGTGTTTTTTTTTGCCGTGAATTGGACAAAGTAACCACTGAAATGTAAAAATCATCAACCAACTGCAAATTACTGAAAGTTCACAATTTGTCTTCCAGGACCTCCATGGTATCTGATGCACAGAGGAGCCCAGAGCTGCACAGCAGAGGGAGATACTAGCAGCTCTTATAAGACGTGCCTTTTTATTACTTACAAGGCACCAGTCTGAGCTGATCCCAACCCACCTGGGAAACCACCTCAGGCTGATTCTCTCCCACTTCCATTATTCACCCATTAAAGAGGTCATCACTGAGAAGATCTTCCCTGCTGTTCCCTTTCCAACAGCACTGACCACCAAACCACCTTCACAGTTGTTACCCAAAGCCCCATCCTTGCCTGCAACTGGTTGTTAACCCTTCAGAGATGGCTCTTTTCCATCCCTCAAGGTCTTCAAGTTTTCAGGTTCCATTCTGGCTCATGGTAACTAATGGCCCTTGCCTCACTGCCACAATCTGCAGCCACATCTTGATTCCTGTCTCACATTAGAGAAAAACCTTTCTAGTCGTGCTTTGTAATTTTTCAGTGACTGGTCCTTGAATAAAGTGTTTGTTGGCCCACCACACATTGCTCTATTAATGCACTCTGGAAGTATCAATCAGTTATTAGGTACCTGTTTCCGTAAGGTTAACCTTAAATTTATTTTATGCCTGGTTAAATCATGTATTGAAGTAAATACAGCATATGCTGGAATGGGAATCTGAGTTGATATTTCAGGTTGAAGAACCTTTTCTAAGTCTGAAATCCAAGGACGAACTGCTAATTAAGACGTGTATCTAGTATTTTGCTGCATTCTAAAGAAACTCCTTTCCTATGGAAGCTGGTGGATCTTCAAAGGTGCTGCACATGGTCCTTTGTAAGGTAGTTGTTTTTACAGGGTTGCATCTATAAAGAGTGACAGGGATATGGGTGGAGTAGGACTGGTGGCAACCCTGTCTACCTACACCTACAACTTGCAGGTAATTATATTGTTATGCAGGTGTCCTGACAAGGGTTTCTTATTAAAACACCAGAATTAATATTCTGAATCAAAATTTGAGAGGCTTCTCACTGCTATGTATGTGTTTACCTCAGCTGAAATTTACATATACTCACCACCAGCTTGGAGGTCAATCAACTGACGATCCACAGAGGCACAGCTTCCAGTGACTGATCAAGTCTGACTGCAGTGCCTTCCTTAGTGACCAAGAATTCTTATTAAGGTAATGTGACGAGAGCGGTAGGTGAGGATGGTTGGACCAAAGTGCTGGAGTATTCGAGGCTGGAATCGAGACATGATGCAAGGCTAAAACATGAACAGAGTATGAAACTAGATGCTAGACGATAATCCAAGCAGAGCTGATGATTGAGCACTGAACCACTGTTCAGATGCTCCTTCAATATTGAAATTCTGGTGCCAAACCATAGCCACTAGTTAGCGGGGCAGTCCTGCATCATTAAAGGGGCCACACCAGCTATCCATATTCTGGGGAGTTAGAGCATCTCAACCCTGGAAACTGGTGTGATTGGGTGTGTATCATAACAGGTAAAATCCAGCTGCCATCAACAATTGTAGGTGTAGCTTTCCCTTAAAGCTAAGTCTGCTTTACCTGCTTCATCTCTGCATGGAAACAGGTCCTTGAACCCATCGTGTTCACAATGACCATTAAACACCTATTTTACTCTAATCCTCTGTTAATCCTGTATTTTATTCACCCTGCATTCTCTTTGACTCCCCATAGATTTTAACCACTCACCCATACACTAAAGATAATTTATAGTAATCAACTGACCAACTACTTGCACTTCTTTGGGATGTTTGTTGTTCGTCCATCATCGTCGTCGATGAAGACCTTGACACCATTATGATGGTGTTGAGACTAGCGCTTGATTTGGATTTAAGTGAGGGAGAGTTGTACAGCATCAGCCTCACTCTCTCTTCCCAATTCCCATCTGGATCCAGTGGCAAGACAGAGTTGAGACAGCTGGAGATGGGACTAGGCGCAGTGGATGACCAGGATGTCTTCTGTGTCTTGTCCTGCTCAATACATTCCACGACGCTTGCAGAGACCACCTTCTTGGCCATTGGACCTTCCATTGGTCTCGTCTGCTCAATCCGCCGGAGTCTGTCTTCACATGCTGGGATGGACAACTCCCTATCTCACCGAGGGTTTGAGACCCGTCGGCTACCCTCACCTGGTTTAGCTGGCTTGTCGAAGCTGTTGCCTGGGATGTGGCTGCTGTCGCATGCAAACAGCTACGAGGAGCCACAGGTGAGAGCTGAGTGCTAGGTGGGGACCAGAGGTGGACTAACCGCCTTGAAAAGGACGCGACATGTTCCCCCACCAGAGGTGCTACCCCTCCCTGACACCGCATACATTTTGGATGTAGGAGGAAACTGAAACACCAAGGGGGAATTGTAGTTGCAGGGAGAACATAAAAACTCCACACAAATGGTATCGGAGTTTGAATCTGAGTCTCTGGCGCTATCAGACTGAGGCTCCTCCAGTTGTTTCCACTGTGTTTTCTATTCATCCACACATCTCCATCTACCAGTTTTTTTTTTGCATAATTGAGCATTTGAGCAAATAATGTGATGACACACATTACCTTTGCTCAATTTCTGGGATTGTCCATAACCTGTTTCCTGTACAGCCACACATACAGTCACCTAGCTCTGCTAAAGTAGGCACAATTATCCACTCTTCCTGCTACAACAGGAAATAACTATGACCACTGAAGGTAACACATGCATGAACATCTCACACCCCTGGTTTATGTCTTCAAGAGATCTCAGTAAACATTGAACTTATTGATTTGTAAATAGTGAACCTCTCTAACACACACAAAATGCTGGAGGAACTCAGCAGGTCAGAAGAATAAAACAGTCGTCGTTTCGGGCGGAGACCCCTATTTAGGAGAAGGGACCTGAAGAAAGGTCTGGGCCCAAACCATCGACTGTTTATTTTTTTCCATGGATGCTGCCTAATCTGTGTTGCTCCAGCATTTTCTGTGTGTAGCTTTGGATTTCCAGCATCTGCAGACTTTCTCATGCTAGTGAACCTCTGTGTCTGTCTCTCATTGCTTTCATGTCTCACTTACTGTCTCATTAATTCAACAGGCATTTCTTTGTTCCTTTTTCTCCTTATTTCCACTAAAGTAGACCATCAGGAGAAAGCCCAAGGAAGTGCATGGAATTGTTTTTTCCTGCTGAGAATTAGCAGGTTGATTGGCAGAGTTTTCTGCTGACAAAAATACTTGGGTGATATTTAAAGAATTCTTTAGCTTTCAAAGTTCAAGATATTTTTTGCCTAGTAGAAACACAGACACTATATCTATTTAAGTTCGTTCAGTCTATCTCTTGAGCTACACCAAACAAAAATAGGACCACATTCTAATTTTAGTACAATCGTTTTCCAGACTACATGGATCATCATGATTCCAATATTTTACTTCAGTCTCCTTTTTTAAAGTCTATGAAGGATGAAAAGTCCTGTATGGACGTTCAATTGTTGAGCATATTCAAGACTGGTTAGAATATTGGTCACCAGGAGGATTGCAGAATATTACAACAGAGTGGGGTTATGGGCTTGTGCCTGAAGATTGTACATGATTTGTATATCCTGGAATGATCACCTAAGGAGTTGACAGTGTAGATGAGACATTATGCTATTCCCTCTCTTAGCATAGGAATGGATTAGAGAAATGAAGAGACTGGATGGGCCAAGTTGATGTAACATGAGGAAGTAACCCCATTTCTGTATTTCATGGCTATTTGGAGAAGAGAAATATTAGTTGTATTGTACATACATATTTTGACAATAAAATGAACCTTTGTAGCCAGCATTTTCTACCTTAGTAATTAAAATGAGACAGCAGGCTCAACAGTCTGTCTGGCTCATTCCTCCTCCTCCTCCTTTATCTCCTTATCTTCAGATCTCATCACCTGCTGAATAGTTGAAACTCTGAATATCCTTTCCCTTCCATTTGTCATGCCAGGAAAACTTTGGAAAGGGTATTGAATCAGGATTATTTGTAGGTTGAGAAACAAAAACAAAATGAATGACAAGATTGCAAAAGTGAAACCATTGAAAGAACATTGCACTTGCATGCTCCTGGATTTCTATGGAATTTTTTCCAGGCTGGCATAAAATCCATGGAAGATTGCTAGACCCACCTCCCCCTTGACAAAATGTGTTAATGGTGAAAATCAGCCACTAATGCTATTTCTCTGGGGATTGCAACCACCTCCAACTGAGGTGCAGCTGTAAGTATGGAGAGACCCCCCCCCCCATGTGGATTCAGGCTTGTTTATTAGCAGTGAGTTGCTCATACAATATATTGAATGGTTGAAATAGGGATATAGTCAGTAATTTGAAGATATTCTGATAGCTGTCAAATTGCTATTTTGCTGTGCCTTAATTTTTCCAGATTCAACTTGGCTTGGACTGTAATTGTTGATGTATTTAAATATTGATAAGTGATAATGACTTAACAAGTGAGCAATAATTGAAATAGATTTTCCTTTTTCAGATATAAAGTGTTATATGCTATCCTGACAATGCTGAATTGTTCTGAAGTCTTGTGGTCTTGTAGGCCCAAGATATAATCCAATTTTCTACAGAAACTGGGAGACACAGCCCGGTCCATCACAGGCAAAGCCCTTTCCAGCATTGAGCACATTTACATGGACTGCTGCCACAAGAAAGCAGCGTCCATCATTAAGTACCCACTCTATTAATATCATCCTCTTGCTACTACCATCGGATAGGAGATACAGGAATCTTAAGTCCCACACCACCAGCCTCAGGAACAGATTCTACCCTTCAACCATCAGGCTCCTGAATCTTTATGAACAACTTTACTCACCAGAACATTGAACTGATTCCACAACCTGCAGACTGAATTTCAAGAACTCTGCAGCTATTGTTCAGTATGTTTTTTATTAGCACATTTTGGATTTTTTTTCTACATTGGCTGTGTGTTAGTCTTTGTGTACAGTTTTTCATAAATCCTATTGTATTTATTTTCCTGTAAATGCCTGCAAGAAAATCAATCACAAGTTGTATACGGTAACATATAAGTTCTTTTATAATAAATTTACTTTGACTTTGACTATTGAAGTGAGAAAAGAGGGTATTGGTGATATTTCCTGAGATCAAACTTGAATTTATTTTCAGGTGACGTCTCTGTTTATAACTAGGTGATACAGATTTTTAGTAGGTTAAACTTCAGAAGTTCTCACACCCCTGCACTTACCTTTTATCTAACTGGATGCAGTTGTTTATGCAAAGACTTTTTCTCATCTAATGGTTGAGACAGAGAGCCAGGGCAAATTTTGTGATGCAGAGTGACTGAGGAAGAAATTTTAAAAAAAATATGCTGTGGAATGTGACTTATTAACATTTACGAAATGATCAACTTGCAAACTGATTTCTATTCATGGATTACATGACGGATTAGAAAAGTTGCAGTACTTCTGCAGAGAGATGACGTTTATAACATTGCCCTCTCTGTCAGTGTGACATTGTTCATAGGCCTCACCATCAATTTGCTCTATCACCACAAAATAGACTCTGAGGCCCTCCGTTGGTTGCAATCAGCCATGGATTTTGCATCCCAGCTGTCTTATGAGATATGCAAGTTCGGCCAGTAAGATGTGGAGAGCAAGCTGTTGCCAATGAGGCAAGCTCTCCCTCTCTACGCAGCTGATGAATGGAGAGGAACAGCAGGGATGGATACAACAGCATTGCAAGAGTTGCCAGTCAGTGTTGAACTCAATGTAGGACTGCCTTAGGGACTCCAGTTCAGGATTTTACCTTGGAGGTTAGTCCCGAAGCCTTCCCCATGAGTGGGTACATCCGCAAGTCAGCAGAAGCTTTAGATCAGTTTGCCGCCTTAAGTTTGTAATGTAAAGAACAAGGAACAAAATACCTGGAAATTATTTGCTTGTATCTTAGCTTTTATTTATGAATTCTAATTATAATAGCCCTACATCCTTCACCTTGTGTCTGGTGGAATCTGACCAAATTTTGAGACCTTACGTTGCAAGAGTTCAGAGGTGGGTATTGTGCCTGAATGGTTCACTAGCATTACATTAGCGGAGGGCTCAATTCTCATGCATTAGATACGGTTACTGTACCAATATATGAGAGCTGGATCGAGAAGTTGCTGAAAGAAGGAAGGCTTTGATTGGAAATTTACTGAACGGAAAACCAGTAAAGTCATATTTATTGAATCTTATGCTAAATCATTATGATAAAGAAAAAATCTGCAGGTGCTGGAAATCCAAGCAACACACACAAAACGCTGGAGGTTTCTCCAGTCCTGCTGAGGGGTCTCGGCCCGAAACATCAACTGAAGTTTTTACCATAGATGTTGCCTGGCCTACTGATGTCTTGTTTAAAAGAATATGGAAAGCCCTTTCTGAATGTCCTCACTCTCAGATGAATGGTATTCCAGTAAGACATCCTGAACAAGAGGAGACCCATACAGTTTGTTTTAAGGCTGATCTTTTGTACATAAATTGGGTGTTACAGGCTACGCCTGTTTCTGGAACCATTGAGGAGGATGGAGGAAACAACAGATAAACTGATTATGAAAGTATAAGTGGGGGCAAAAAGAAGGAAATTTTATTTTTAAAGGCAAAGATTTAACAGGGAAAGGAGATGCGCATCATTGACAAAGGTTAATAGGTTGCATGACTGAAATAAATGTAAAATGGAACCAGAAGATGACAAAGTGTGAAAGACAATATGAATATAGGAATACTTTCTGTGGATGAAAAGAAAGGGAATGTGATGTAAGGAATTATGAAATGAACATGTATTAAACATTTGTTATTTGAATATATCCACAATTACAGACTGTTAGAGTGATTTTTTGGGGTTAGCACACGTAGAAAATAACTTTAACTGACTTCAGTCACTAGCCTTCAGATTCAAATATGAACTGTGGATTAAATCTAAAATGCGGCTCTAAACAATGGGTTCCTAAGAACCGTGAACCAAGTAAATTGGAAGAACAGACATGCTGATTTAAATATGCTTGTGTATATTTGGGTGCCTGTAATACAGGTGTGCACAGGGGATGTGTTGGGAACTATACTGCATGGGCTCTGGGCTTCGATAATTTGGGTTGACTCCACAATAGGCTCCTCAATAGTGCTATAAGTAATTGACTATCTATTTAAGAATCATACAGCTGGGGCTGTTTCCTGCTGTTAGGGCCTGTTTTTACATGTATGGAGTATGCTGCTGCTTTGCTGCATTTGTGCCAAACAATTTGTCATCGGTGCATTACGTGAGAGTTGATACCATTTTTGTGCCCGGTTTGTTTCAGATGTATGGATGTTGTGCAGAAAGAACCATGTGATTTCTCAAAAAGCAAATTTGAAATATTCAGTGAAGTAACAATTGTGGTTAATGCAGTAATGCTTCAAAATGCACAATGTGTATGAGTTTTTAGGTTTTGACTTCACATCTTTATGGGTATATTTGCATCTGCTTTTATAACAGATGGCATTGCAATCATTTTTGTCATCTTTTAACATACTCTTATCCATAGAAGCATAAAAATAGTTTAAAGAGTTTAAAACATTGTACCACTTATTATTTGATTAATGCTGGAGAGTGCATAGAATATATATTGGTGCAGCATGCAAGGACTTCATTAAAATGAAAAATAAATAATGTCAACAGAACTCTTTGAGGCTTTTTACCGTGCCCATGGTCTGTTCTTTATCAAATTACAGTATCGCTTTGCACTGTTGTAACTATATGTTATAATTATGTGTTTTTTGTCAGTTTTTCAGTCGGTTTGTCATGTGTTTGTGATATCATTCTGGAGAAACATTGTATCATCTCTTAATGCATGCATTACTAAATGACAATAATAGAGGACTGCGTGTCCTCACAATCTAATCTAATCTATCTGGCATTGGAATTAGAATGGAACATTGTTTTATTTCATTTACATAGCCTTAGTGCTTTGATTAGAGAGTTTCAAAATAAGAGGTGATGATAACGCAGTGGTGATATCTTTTGTCATGTAGAATCTGTGCTGTTAATCATGGTGAGATCAATGGATTACAGATCTACAGTGCAAAGCTCATCCTATAATTGAAAGAGAATCCCCACAAACAGAAATCCATTCATGATGCATCATCGTCGTCGTCATCATCATTATTATGTGCCATCATAGGTGATCATGGCCTCACGACCATGATTGCTCTTGGCAAATTTTTCTACTGAAGTGGTTTGCCTTTGCCTTCTGCTGAGCAGTGTCCTTACAAGATGGGTGACCACAGCCACTATCAATACTCTTCAGAGATTGTCAGCCTTTTGTTATTGGTCACATAACCAGGAATTGTGATATGCACCAGCTGCTCATACAACCATCCACCACCTGCTTGCATGGCCTCACGTGGCCCTCTTTGGGAGGGTAGGAGCAGTTTACACTTCCTTTGGTAGAGGCATACCTCCACCTCACCGTCTGCACGTTCATCATGCACGTATCCTAAAACGTGCTTTCTTTTAATTATCCCCTCAGTTTTCTCAACCATCATCTGACAACATTTTTCTGAGAAACTGTCTTGCGATACATTCTGCGGTGTAATCAAATATCTTTTATTTTTCATTAAGTTTTTTTTTAATGCCTCAATTCAATATATAAAAAGCCCATTTTACAATCTGGACAATCACATGCTATAAATAAAGTAGTCATATGCCCAATTCTAAATTGGACTTATTCACTTACTTGCATTCTGAATGCAGTAAGTGTCAGATGCATCAGTACTACTCTTTATAGATAAATGAATAAGCCTCATATGGCCTAACCTTGTGCTTTTTGAGTGAAGTAAAAAGTATATTGGTACCCTTGTTTTCACTGGTAGTGTTTCATTGATTTTCACAGATTTAAAGCAAGCCTAAAACATTTATCTATTCCATTTACTGAAGTTCTTTTACTGTAGTTATAAATGAGTCAGGGTTATAGTTAACACACACAATGATCGACTGTTTTATTATGATTAAGAGATTTTTAGGGAGTATTTTTGTGACTGGCCTTTTCTAATCAATATTTGTATGAAATAGAACATGTTATAAATTGAATTGCAGATAAAGGTTTCTGATAAAGCTGAGTCTAGATAAATAATCCATTCATGAGGAATATAATGATAATAGAAATAAAGAGAATGTTGATATTATTTAAAATGATGCACTAAATGAAGTGATTATCTTTAAAAGAACTGTTAACTTTCGATCTGTGTGGTTGTAGCATTGTACTAGAACTGTAAATATAATTACATTTCAGTTTTAAAATTGAGAAGCTATGATAGTGCTCTAATATATCTGGGATAAAATTCTGCTATCTTAGTGATGATTATTTAATTATTTTAAATATTAAAATGTGCTTAGATAACACTGAGCAACAAATTGTTTTGAAAGTGTTGCTTCCTCAGAATTTCTTTTTTGTTTCTGATAAACCATTTGAAACTGAACACAAATATCATTTCTGACTATTTGTATCACATAGGAATTTAGAGAAACAAGAAATTAACTTCTATTGAATATAACATGTTTAATTGCATAATGGTGCTGCTGTTTGGCAATAGTTCAACAAAGCTAAAAATGTTTTGTTAATGATTTTCATTTGTACTCGGTGCCCGAGGCTTCTTGCTTAAGTGTCCAACAGTAATCAGCCAGCATTGATGGATTCCAGTTGCCCCGATACAGTTTCTCCATGACCACAATATTCTGGTGAAACGTTTCACAATGCTCGTCACTGGGAGCATCAAGATTTGCAGGGAAGTAGTCTAAATGGAATACAGAAAATGAATCTTTAGTGACATGTTGCACTTCTTAGTTTTGTATGCTTGAAGCATGTTGCCAATCAGCTGCACATAGTTTTGTGCTCTGTAGTTGCCAAGAAAATTTTCAACATCCTTGAATGCCTTCCTTGTGATTTTCTACAGTCCTACTTGAAGTTCTTCAAATTGCCTGTCATTGATGACATGTGTTATTTGTGGACCAACAAAAAGATCTCTTTTATCTTGGCATCAGTTATTCTCATTTGAATTATGAATTGAAATAACAAATATGGGCAATTAAACATGGTGCATGGCAGGGAATTTTCATGGTGATTTTCATTGTTCAGCAGCCCAAAATCCCTAAGATAGTATTCAGGAAGCAAAGTCTTTTTTGTCCAGTGTAATTTCTACTTGACCTTTACCCAAAATGGCTGAAAATGTCCTAACTATGAAAGAAGCCAGAGATAACTCAACTACTAAAGCATGTTGGTCTTGAAATTTGATCACACATGGTTGTTTATTTCAGGATTGGACATTTAAAATTGGAGGTTTGAAAGAGTGAAATGTAATAATATCAATTCTAGATCTTTCCACCACTCTAGGAATTCAATCAAGCACTTCGTTGGCTTTATTTGCACATGGCTTTCGATACAGTCACCACATCAGATGCACATTATGTGACATCATTCCCTATCCAATGTTCCGTTAGGATAGGTAGGGAGAGAAAGATAGGTAGAAAGAGTGAGGTGTGAAGGAATGGAGATAAAATCCAAAATAAACAATTTCTTGTTGAAGCAGAATTACCATCCTAAAAATTTGGATTGATTGCTATTATAATGTGAACAGTTTACCTGGAGTAAAATTGGATTAGATATTTACAAATCTATCCATGTGAGCTGTTCCCACCTTTTTTTCCAGCATTAGGTGAGCACTTAGATGTTCTTCATAAGTAAGGGCATCAAAGGTTACCAGGAAAAGGGACAAGAATGAGATGAGACGGAAAATAAATCAACCATGATCAAATGGCAGAGCAGACTTATGGGTTGAATGGCTGAATTCTGTTCCTATGTCTTATGGTCTTTATCTATATTTATATATAAATAAGTAATACTTAGTCCTGCTGAAAGGTCTCAGTCTGAAACGTCGACTGTACTCTTTTCCATAGATGCTGCCTGGCCTCCAGCATTTTATGTGTGTTGCTGAGACCTGGAGTCCTTAAAAGTGCGTCTGTAGGCTGCAGAATCCATTCAGAGTTGAACTTAGTGAAGATATCCACACTCATTCAGGTGCCTGATGGTTGTAGGGTAATAACAGTTCCTGAACTTGTTGGTATGGGATCTAGGGCTCCTATATCTCTTACCTGATGGTGGTAGTGAGAAGAGAGCATGGCCTGTACGGTGAGGGTCCTTGATGATGGATCGTACTGTCTTGTGGCAGTGCTTCTTTTAAATGTGCTCAACGGTGTAGAGGGCTTTGCCTTTGTTGGACTGGGCTGTATCCATGGCTTTCTGTAGACTTTTCAGTTCCTGGGGATTGGTTTTCCTATACCAAGCCATGGTGCGACCAGTTAGCATACACTCCACTGTCAAATACACATCTGTCAAAGTTTTAGGTGACTTTCCATATCTGTGCAAACTTTTAAGAAAATGCCGATACTGGCGTTCGTTCTCTGTGATGGCACGTCCGTGCTGGTCCCAGAATAGATCTTCTGATAAAATAACACCAAGGAATTTAAAGTTACTGACCTCCACCTCAGATCCCCTGGTGAGGTCTGGCTCATGAATCTTCAGCTGCTTCCTCCGGATGAAAAATAATCTGCTCTTTGGTTTCAGGAGTATTTTTTCTTATGTGTACAGTATTATACTTCAGAAGCAAAGTATAATTCACACATACTTCTATATTTACATGTTTAGTGCAAGCAATTTCAAACAAATTTCTACTCCATCGACCTGGAAAGTAGAATATTTAATAGAATATTCCAGAGAAAGGACTTACTGGGTTATTTTATGCTGGTATTAAATTTTACATTAAGGCCTGAAGAGGGTGTGATCAGTAAAGTGAGTACGAAAAGTTAAAGGAAGGTAACAGAAAGTATATGCTTGGCTTTAGAGATGGGTAGAAGACATGAGATAAGAAATAAAACCTCATTGTTAGTGCTTCTTTTGTCTGAGTCAGTTATAATGGGACCGTAACTCAAGAAAACATTGATTCTACCTCTTATTGCAATCTTCATAGACTTTAAGTATTACTATAAAAGCAGGAGAAAATCAATCCATGTTCTTCATAGATCACAGGCAAAATTAATTTTCTATGGTATGTTATGTAGGACTAGGTTTTAATATCCCTTGCACTCCTGTGACGTGCTGCCTCGACTCTGTGGGGTGGCCAAGTGAGTGGTGGCATCTTCTGGGTGATCAAGTGGGTGCCCTCTTCCCTCAGTGTTTCGCTGATAGGCCCACGACACCTCCGGAAGGTTCAGCAGTGAATCCCGGCGTCCCGGGCTCACCCCCTAAACACCTTTCACTCACTTGGGAGCCCAGATGGAATCCTTTGTCTTCATCCAGAGCCACTGACTACCCTTTTCAGCAGCTCTGGAGAGGTCTTTGACTGCTTGTCAGTGTGTCTTCCCTCGCACTCCCAACTCACGGAGTAGCCTTGATGTTGATGTGGCTACAAATCCTCTGTGGCCTACTTCGACTGGTCGGACCGTTGCTTTCCAGCCACGTTGTTGTGCATCGGCTGCAAGCACAGCGTACCTCAGCTTCTTGTGCTCGTAGGCCTCCTCCACTGCATCCTCCCACGGCACTGTAAGCTCGATGATGTAAACGAGATGGAGTGAGGCCGACCATAATCACAATCTCATTTTTACACTGTCATTATAGAAACCTATAAAACATTTGACGAACATATATTGAAGCAGCAGTAAAATTGTGAGAACAGCAGGACCTGCTTGGGTAATGCAGACTTCTGAATACTTGGGCCAAATATTTCGCTAGTCATTGAAACTTAAGTCAGTGATAACAGTTCTGGTTACTCAAGGAACATCTTTTAAAGAATCAAAAGTAATAAAACATGAAATGCGTAAAGAGTGAAATGAAAAGTACAAGCATGAGAAAGCCTGCAGATGCTGGAAAACCAAAGCAACACACACGTAATGAAGGAGGAACTCAGCAGGTCAGGCAGCATCTATGGAAATGAATAACCTGTCAATGTTGCTAGCTGAGACCATGTGTCAGGATGAAAAGGGAGGAGAAAGACATCAGAGTAAAAAGGTGGTGGGGGAGGAGAAGGAGGTGATGGGTGAAGTTGGGTGGGTGGGAAAAGTAAAGGGCCAAATAGAAAGAATCTGATAGGAGAGGAGAGTGGACCATAGGAGAAAGGGAAGGAGGTAAATGAAAGGAAAGAAAATGAAAAGTAAAGTATTTCTTTCAGTTGTACCATTTTTTTGTATTTGTAGCCAGAATATTATGCAACCAACTCAGCCAATATGAAAAAGATACACACGCTTTTAATTGGCCCTATAGACTAAATTGCAGCTTGAAATATTTTATCTTTTTATTAACTATAATTTTGTCTAATGTATTTTAAGATAATGAGATGATGTCATTCATTATTTAATAATATCATACATCATTGGAATAAATACAAGTAATATAAGCTTAATTGTTATGAGAAATCCCTGCAGAATCAGATTTGGATATTTGGCCTTTACATTATGGTAAGTGGTGAACTTTGATGCAATTAGTAATGTGGATAATAGGTTGAATATAAAAGCTTTATGGTCTACTAAAAGGTTGAAGTAATTTGCTACAACTAATTTCAATGAAGTTATGTTTTCTTATTTCAGTTTCGATTTTCTCAGATTATATTGCCATCTGTTTCATGAAGGTGTTGAAAACTCTTAAACGCAAATTATTAACATCAAAGAGCATCCTGTTGTGTTTGGGGCTATGAAAGTACCAAAGGAATTATTATTTTACTCAGGCATATAACCATACAGGGTGAAGTTCAGCCAATTAATAATTTGATTAAAAGTTTCAAGGAAAAGAAAACTGAGACGCTCTCCAATAGAAGTGTTTTGAGATGCAGATATTGGGTCTGATTGTTCCAAAAACAAGCAAAATTGCAGGAATACACGAACATCTAGGTCTATACGTGCTGAAATTAAAAAGAAAGAGAGCGGATCTTATAGAAACATGAAATTATGAAAGGGTAGATTAGATAGAGGTAGGGAAGTTGTCTCGACTGGCAAGTGAGGGGGAATAGATTCGGGATGGAGATGAAGAAAAGCTGCTTTTCCCAGAGGGTGGTGAATCTGTGGAGTTATTTGCCCAGGGAAACAGTAGAGACATTTAGATTGATTTTTGCATAGCAGGGGAATTAAAGGTTATGGGAAAAGGCAGGTAGGTGGAGATGAGTCCATAGCCAGATCAGCCATGATCTTATTGATTAGCAGAGCAGGCTCGACAGGCCAGATGGCCTTCTCCTGCTACAATTTCTTATGTTATTTAAACTCAATACTAGGAAAAAGTTTAAAGAGGAGTATTTTGAAAGTCCATGACTATTTAGTTACATTCAAGTGAAGTATGACAGTAAGTATTAAAAAAAAACAATAAATCTGCAAATGCTGGCAATCTAAAACAAAAACACAATTCTTGGAAATGCTCAGCATGTCAGGCATCATCTAAAGTGGGAGAAAGGGAGTTAATGTTTCAGGTGAATAGCCTTTAATAGGCTGAAATATTTAATGATCTTATGTTCCTACTTGCTATGACATAGAAGGTGGCTATTCAACCTATCAGGTTCATATCAACTCCTCTGTTTTTATTTATTCTCATCCTTTCTCATCTATTCCTTGGTTTATTCACCATTACCCTATTGCCAGTTGACTCACCACCGTGCCTTGGGATGTGAGATTAAACAGAACACAGGGTGATAACCCTGGCAATTAGCAGAACATGCAAACTCCTTACAGACAGCACCCAATAGAGGTTTCTGTCTCCACAGCTGCTACTTGACTGGTTGAGTACTCCCACCATTTTCTGTTTTTATGACAAAAACTCTTTTGTTTATAGAAGCAAATAATAAATTGCTTATGATATTATGCAATTCTTAGGGACTCTAGATTGAGCTGCATATATACAATCATCTTAGGGTTGCATGGATTTAAAGCTAAATAAGACAACAATTGTTATAAAGTAAAAGTAACATTCAATTTAAATAAACACACACAAAATGCTGGAGGGAGTCAGCAGGTCAGGCAACATCAATGGAAATGAATATACAGTCAACATTTCAGCCCGAGACCCTTCTTCGGGACTGAGGAGGGTTCTCGGCTAATAAAGTCGACTGTCTATTCATTTCTGTAGACGCTGCCTGAGTGACTGAGTTCCTCCAGCATTTTATGTGTGTTGCTTTGGATTTCCAGCATCTGCAGACTTCTCATGTTTATTGAATTTAAATATTTCATATGATTGTTTCACAATAGTACACATTGGTATGGTGTCAGCTTCTGCTTTTGGAAAGTGAACTGCTTGGGGACGGAAAACTAGTTTAAATGAACATATCTTCAATATTCTACACGGATCTTTTAGTCGTCATCATCATCATCATCATCATCTCCAAATACCAGTTATGCCAGTGACGCTTAGGGTGGCAATGCAGGTCCTCCATCTCTGTCTGTCCTTAGCCAACTTCGCTACTGTGCCCCGGATGTGGTTCCGGGATCTCATTTCTGTCCCATCAGTACAGCGCCAAGTTGACTTTGGTCTCCCACATTTCCTCCACCCTCAGGAGTCCAATGACGTGTTGTCTTGATGATGGAATTGGCCTCTCTTCTCATCACCTTTTAGTAAAGATGTTTTAATGTCAATGCTGATATTTGAATCTGAGATCATTATCCATAATAATTCTCAACCTTTAAGTTTTTTTTTAAATACTATTCTCTCATTTTCACCAATTCCATCATTTCCAGAATGCGCCTAGTCCAGATTTACTTCTCATCTCCAGAAATGGTGGTTATATTTGTCTTCCAATTCAGGGGGAAACATGTTCTGAAGCAAGAGAAAATCTAGGGTAATCGCAAAGCAACAAAATAACATTCACTGCATTTCATTAGTAAGGCACTATGTGATATCTGTGCTTAGAAATCAAAGCACCTTCGATAATTTGTGTCACTATTGCTAGATGCCCTTTTAAAAAGCTCTCGGCAGACTGGTATGACCAACAAGCAACTTCTGGGTATTTGTATTGAACTGATTGATAATTGCAATACCTTTTTCACAAAAATTATGAAAATACCCTTAATCTTACCATTATATTAACAATAAATTCCAGTCTCTCATTTATTTTGAAACTCGTACCTTGATGTTCAGGAAAAGTGTTTTATAAAATTGACTGAAGAAATTAGTTCTGACTTGTCTGTTGCATTGACATTTAATTGACCATGGAGACTTTATGACTGCATACAGAAATATGTGCAATACTGTCTTCAAGCATATATTAAAGGAGATGATAACAAAGTTTTGTTTTGAAGGGCATCCCAACAATGAAGAAACTAATTATTGAAATTGCTTTTATTTAATTTTGCAGTGAAAAGAGATTGATAGAGTAGGAATATTGTACTTAACCTTTTTAACCTTAAGATAATGTAGTGCATTAGTCCATAATTTAAATGATCAACACTCCAATGTAAAAATAAACTTGCTTCTAATTTAAAGGGATTATTTCATTGACTATATGAATCAATAATATTGTGGACTGTATCAGATTAATTATGCTTCACCACTATGATATTTTGGCATACATGTTGCCTTATGTTTGAGCATTTTTTTTCTGATCCATGAAGAAATTGCGGAGTGCTGCTTTGCTTTTTTTCTTTATGGTCTGATATGTAGGTTTGAATTTATTTTAATTTGTGCCATAAATTAATAGCAGATAATTAAGAATTAAATGGGGTTGAAATTTGCCAGGAAAAACGAGGTTAAGCATAAAACGGAATAGATGTTTAAATCTTTCATATCAGCTACTGGCAGCCTTGAGGGGAATAACAAATTCAGGTTGCGCTTGAGAAGCTACCAGGTACAGGCACGTTACAACCGGCATAGATTTCAACTAGTATTCTTTGGTTTATTTCACGCTGTACAATGTTGTTTATTCTCCGCTTAACAATGAATGAATGTCATTGTCTAACAGTTGCAAAATGGAAGTCAGGCAATATATTAATTTACCCAACAGCAATATACTACAAGGCATTGTGTAGGTACTTTAATGTAAATAGAAAAAAAACATTGTCTGGGTTTAAAAACATTTGATGGCTGTCAAGCAAAATTGAAGATGATGTTAGATCAATGCCAGCAGCAGCTTATTCAAATTTCTAAAGGAATTTGGCAGCAATGCAGTGACAATTTTCATAAATCATTTTTATTGTGGTACTTATGGTTGAAAAGCAGTACAAATCCAATGTGGGGAACAATTTGTGATCCTCAAGTAACAAGGGGTATATAACATAACAAGGCTGTACAGAATCCAATCATTCAAGTGCAAATGACAATCTAAAGTTGTCAGTGGAAGCCCCAATATCATTATCAAAGCACAAACTAATCGGTGGAATTTGTTTGTTGTCCTCTTGTAACAATGATGAGCCCAAATAAAATACTTAAGCAAGTTATTAATCATTGCTTTGAATATGTAGAGTTGAAATGGTCTCTGGTTTACAAGTAAAATAATATTTTTTTTATTTATTGACATACCACGTGGAATAGGCCCTTCAGGTCCTTCAAGCCCAGCCGCCCAGCAACCCCCCAATTTAACCCTAGCCTAATCATGTGACAATTTACAATGACCAATTTACCTACCCTCCGGTACATCTTTGGACTGTGGGAGGAAATTGGAGCACCCGGAGGAAACTTACACATTCACTGGTGAGATTATGAGCCAAAAGATGGAGAATAACTAGACCAGATAGCAGAGGTAACTCTTTTCCTGCTTTCAGGTCATTAGTTTTGCCCTTGTGTTTCAGTAGTATTTATTCCACTCCTAGCTACAATGTAAAATATTAGTACAGTGGATTCCAGTTGATTGAGGCACATCAGGATTAGTACATTTTGGCCCAATTAAGCAGTTGCCCCAGTAATCTGAAGTTTCATGAAAATAGTTAAAAAGGCATAGAAGGTTCAAAGTGAATTTTATTATTGGAGTACATATATGTCACCACATCCAACCCTAATTCATTTTTCTGCAGGCATACTCAGCAAATCTATAGAATTGTAACTATAACAAGATCAATGAAAGATCAACTGGAGGACAGCAAACTGTTCAAATGCAACTATAAATAAATAGCAATAAATAACAAGAACACGAAATAACAGGATAAAGAGTCTTTAAAGTGAGATCATTGGTTGTGGGAACATCTCAATGGATGGGCGGCTGTTTATAGTTATCTTTTTTTTGTTCAAGAGCCTGATGCTTGAGGGATAATAATTGTTCCTCAACCTGGTGGTGTGAGTCTTAAAGACAAATTACAATTTAACTGAGTAACAAATTAAATATTTAAATGAAATGCAAAATAAATTGGAACACTACAAATACTTCTGTAGGATCATAAACTGTGTACAAGTACTAGTTCCTAATAGCTATCAACGGTATGCTGCTATGATCTTTTGATTGACTGTAAATTAACAAGATCAGTGGAGACACCTCGTGTAGATAATGGTCTGCCTTCATGCAATGTTTTTGATGACTGCACTCTCCAAGTCTTAATTTTCATTATAACATTCAGATTATTGTTGATATATTCAAATTCTTCATAGTTCCTAATGTTGAAGTAGAGAAATCATTTCATTTTCACTCCTACGTGTTTGTGGCATCTCTAGGCCTCAATGCTTGAAACTGCAGTGAACAAAACGGTTCTGGATTGTCTTGCTGCTTATTTCTCACCAAAATCGCTACTTTTTGAACACAAACACACGTAACTAACACTATTTCAAAACTGTTTGCTTTAAGCATGGCATTGTGTCCCAAATAAGTAGCTGCCCCCATTTAAACAATGACTCAATTAACTGTAATAAGTCAATATAGTTTCACATTTGATAATAAATGCAACCAGTTTGAAGAGGTAGATTGCTATATCAGCTTAAACTATTTGATGGTGCACATCTCCTAGAAGCGAGTACAGTAGCTGTTGATTTGCCTCTCTGATGATGCACATTGCAGGATGACTGAATGTCCTCTGTCTTTCATTGTTTAAGACCTACAGAAATGATGACATAACATGTTCCCTGTATGGTAAAGTACTTTGACCACAAGCAGCACAAGATGACTAAGGTGTAGAGCTGTCCAATTTATTTATTAGTAACAGGTTTGCCTATCTTGCCAATGCTTTTTGACATCTGCTTACATTATTTATAAAACCATAACATATAGGAGCAGAATCAGGCCATTTGGCCCATTGAGTCTGTTCCACCATTTCGTCTTGGCTGATCAATTTTTCCTCTCAGCCCTAACCTCCTTTCTTCTTCTCGTATCCCTTCTTGCCCTGACCAGTCAAGAATCTATCAAACTCTGCTTTAAATATACATACATACTAGGGCTCTACAGATGCCTGTGGCAACGAATTCCAGAGGTTCACCCCTCTCTGTCTCGGTGATCATTATCTGCAACCACTCCTTCTCCAAATGAATACTTAAGTCCCCGATCAATCGACCACCATTGATGATCCAGCCCACTAGAAAATTCCCAGGTCATCAGATGGACAGACTTCTAGTTTCTGTAACTATTCTATCCCACGTTGTACATTTTGTACTGAACTAAATTGTACAGGTGCATTTTCCCAAAGGATCTAGGTTAGCTCATTATTATAGAAGTTTAAGGTTTTCATTTAAAGCAATACCACTGCTGAACTTCACCCAGAGTATGTCATCAGCAATAGCTGAAATTGCAGTTCTTACAAATATAATCTTGTTGCTGGCATAGGAGATGCATGATTCCTTCAAATATGCATTTGTTACATTATGCTGGTAAAAGGTTTGGCTGCTATAGGGAAATGTGCCAGAAATGATGCACTTTGTGGAATATTTAACACCTTGAATACAATACCCTAAATTCAATAGGGAACAGTTGAACAGCATGTCTGATGATTCTCGGGCCTACAGGAAAGAATGATTCAAAATGTACAAAGTCAGTGATAGATCCTGGTCCCCAAAGACAGGTGGAGCAATTGAGATAAGCAGTATTTGCAATAGATAACCTCGGTGACATATTCATCTTAATGATGATCTCTTTCCTAATCCAACGGCCAATAACATGTTCTGCCAGAGTGGTTCTGCTTTAATCTATTTGATAAGTGCAAAGAACAATTTTAGCAGTGACTTATTTCCCCCCTTTGAATCAGGAAGAAAATCTGAAAATACCATAATTTACTAAGTTATTTTCAACTTAAAACTTTAACACAAGTTAGTGAGAGAAACTAAATTAATAATCTTCCTGATGATCAGAAATATTAGTATTGACACAAGCATCCAGCAAAGCCTTGCAAATAGTTGATGACTTTGGTTCCAGTTGTTTCCCTTTGATTAATTAGTTTCAGAAATAACATGCATGTCAAAAGGGGTTCATATTTTTTAAAAAAGCAAATGCACATACATCTGCATTAATTTTATATGGTTACTGTTCTTCCCACTCCTTTCAAATTTTATAGTATGTCCACTGCAGCTGTAGTTAGTCTTTGACTTTTTAAAATTCTGAAATTATTTGGGATGTGAGTCTTGATATAAAAAGCAAGACATCCAAGTGTGAAATATAGACGTGCAAGAGTAGGAGACAGTGAAACTAATGAGGTGTACACTAGTTGCTTATAACAGGGGTCCCCAACCTTTTTTGCACTGCGGACCGGTTTAATATTGACAATATTCTTGCGGACCGGCTAACGGGGGGGCGGGGGGTGTTCAAGTAGGGCTAAACTCACCTCAACATGCCTTTTACAGTTAGGGTTGCCAACCTTCTCATTCCCAAGTAAGGGACAAAAGTAGCAGTCAAATCCTGACGAAAGGTCCCGGCTCGAAACGTCGACTGTACCTCTTCCTATAGATGCTGCCTGGCCTGCTGCGTCCACCAGCACTTTTTGTGTGTGTTGATGAGACACTTGTGTTTACCCTGAGAAAGACTACCATGACCACGAAACCTTGCGCGTGCTCCTGTGTGTGCATGCGTGATGTCCACATATGTGACGTGCGCATGCGTGTACGTGCCGATTTTTTTTTTCCACTAACCAGTTTTGGCTTAATCTTCCTGACTACACTGTACATACATTATTTCTACTTTATATAGGCTGTGTATTTATCATATCATTAATGCTTCTACTATTAATTAGAATTATTTTAGGTTTTATGTGTTATTTGGTATGATTTGGTAGGTTATTTTTTGGGTTGGGAACGCTCAAAAATTTTTCCCATATAAATTGATGGTAATTGCTTCTTCGCTTTACACCATCTTGGCACGAAAGATTTCGTAGAAACACTCTACCTTAGTGGGGGAAATACGGGACACGGGCAGTCCCGTATGGGACAAACCAATTTAGCCCAATAGATGGGATGTCTTGGCAAATACGGGACAGTTGGCAACCCTATGTTCAAGTTCAATAGTGTGTGACGGAATGAGGAAAGGTGCAGCTGACTCATATCGTTTCCTCGCGGCCCGGTAGCACATGCTTTGCGGCCCGGTGGTTGGGGACCACTGGCTTATAATTCAGGAATATAGACAATCACTAAGAAGTGTGGAGAGAGCTAAAACATCAGAATCAGGTTTATTATGAAAACAACAAATTTCACAACATATGTCAGTGATAGTCTGATTCTGGTTTTTATTCTGGTGTTTAGCTTTCTCCACAACTCATTCTCTATATTCCTGTATTGTATGCAATGAGAATAAGAATGAACGAACACGAAAACACACACACACACACACACACACACACACACACACACACACACACACACACACACACACACACAACAATATGCATAATTTGACTCGGAATTGAAATTTGGTTCAGCAGCATTGCTTGGAATAGATTCTTCGAAGTTATTCTTAGATATTCTATAGACAAAGTATGAAAACTTTGTTTCAGGGTGCCTCACAGGTATTACAGACTATAATGCCAAGATTTGTTTTAAAAAAAACAGGTGCAGTAAGCCATAAGAGCAGGATAGATAAGAACAAAATGGTACAGTTTGGTTGTATATGTATTTAAAGTGAACAGGATGGTTCAACAATGGAGATTTACAAGGTGAATCTAAAGCAAGGCTGTTGATGAGAAAGAGTTAATTTTGATGTCATGCACGTACATCGAATTTTCAATGTCACACAGGATTACCAAGAACCAAAGTTTTACTAAACTCGATGTTCTGCACATGCTTGTTAGAATGTGGAAAAGGAAGTTAGCAGTATTTTGCAATTGTTACCCTAAATTTCCCTGTCGCGGTGGGATACATGATTGAAAATTGTTGAAACTACCATAGACAAGGCACTGCATAGTAGAAATCATTGCCAGTGCAATCAAGATGGTTGCCAATAACCTCAAGTATTGAAGAAGAAAATCACACAAGCTTTTAAGTATCTGCACAAGTGTAGATGCCCACAGGATAGTGGTCGGTGTGGTGGTGACTAGATGTGTTCTACAGGAATCTGTACTGGGCCCACTGCTACTTATGAAATAAAAGATAATTGGATGAAAATGTGGATGGCTGGATTAGTACATTTGCAGAGAATTGAAGATTGGTGGTTTTGTGGATAGAGTAGAAGACCACCAAAAGTACAGTGATACATAGATCAGTTGCAGATATGAGCAGAGAAATGGCAGGTGGAGTTTAACATGGCCAAGTGTAAAATGTTGCCCTTTGGGAGAGCAAATATAAAGAGACAGTACACTGCTAATGAGAAGGTCCCTAATGGTGCTGATGTACAGAGGGATCTTGGGATTCAAATCCTCACTTTAGACACTACCTCACTTTTTTTAAAAAGTACAGTATTTCTGATTTTTGCACATTTTTAATCTACTCAATATATGTACACTGTAATTGATTTACTTATGATTATTTTTTTTTTCCTCTTCTCTATTATGTATTGCATTGAACACCGGTTGTTACGGTGATAAAGAAGGCTTATGACATGCTTGCATTTATTAGCTGAGGAAACTCTGATTGGGCCATATCTGGGGTATTGCATTCAATCCTGATTGCCCCCATTATAAAAAGGATGTCGAAGCTTCGAAGAGTGCACAGAAGAGGTTTATACATTCCAATTTGTCAGTCCATGGCCTCCTCTTGTACCTAGATGAGCCCACCCTCAAGGTGGAGGACCAACATCTTGTATTCCATCTCGGTAGCTTCCAACCTGATGGCATGAATATCGATTTCTCCTTCTGGTAAACACACTTCCATTTCCCCTTTCCTTTATTCCCCACTCTGACCTTTTACCTCATCTCATCTGCCTATTACTTCCCCCTGGATCCCCTCCTCTTTCACTTTGTCCTATGGTCTACTCCCTAAGGGGGAAATACCGGACAAGAGCAGTCCCGTATGGGACAAACCAATTTAGCCCAATATACGGGATGTCCTGGCTAATACGGGACAGTTGGCAACCCTAACTCCCTTATCAGATTCCTTTTATCCCCAGCCCTTGACCTTTTCCACTTTCCCACCCGTCTGGTTTCACCTATTACCTTAGAGCTAGCCTCCTTCCCCTCCCATTACCTTTTAATTCTGGCATCCTCCCCCTTCCTTCTCAGTCCTGAAGAAGGGTCTAGGCCCAAAATGTCAACTATTCATTTTCATAGATGCTTCCTGACCTGCTGAGTCTTTGAATCTTTGAATCCTCCAGCATCTTGTGTCTGTTGCTTTGGATTCTTACCAAGTTGTTGCCTGGATTAGAGGGTAGGTTCTACCAACAGAAGCTGAGCAAGCTTAGTTTGTTTTCTCTGGAGCATCGGAGGCTATGGGCAGATGTGATGGAGATTATCTCAGGCTTAGTTAGAATAGATAGACAATATCTTTTTCCCAGGGTTGAAACATCTGATACCAGAGTGCATGCATTTAAGGTGAGAAGCGGTAAATTCAAAGGAGATGTGTGAAACAAGTTTTTTTTACACACAGAGGAGGCAAATGTAATAGAGGTACTTGAAAGGCTCTTGAATAGGCATATGAATGTGCAGCAAATAGAAGGAAATGGACTTTGTGTGTGAAGAAGGGATTGGTTTAGTAGGGCATTTGATTGCTATCTTAACACACTTTTCGTCCCTTTTCCCTCCGGGAGAAGGCTCAGGAGCTTGAAGACTCGTATGGCCAGATTTGGGAACAGCTTCTTTCCAACTGTGATAAGACTGCTGAATGGATCTGGGCTGTACCCTCCAAATATCCGGACCTGCCTCTCGGTTTTTTTTTGCACTACCTTACTTTCCATTTTTCTATTTTCTATTTATGATTTATAATTTAACTTTTTAATATTTACTATCGATTTGTAATCACAGGGTGTGGGAAGCACAGAATCAAATATCGCTGTGATGATTGTACATTCTAGTATCAATTGTTTGGTGACAATAAAGTATAAAGTAATTAGTTCAACACAACATTGTGGGCCAAAGGGCCTGTTTCTGTGCTATACTGTTCTACATTATTGTGTAAAACCCAAAGGAAGTGTCATGGCAGCGTAGCAGTTAGCATAATGCTTTTACCCTGTCTGTAAGAAGCTTGTATGTTCTCCCTGCAATCACGTGGGTTTCCTCCGGGTGCTCCAGTTTCCTCCACATTCTAAAGATGTATAGTTTAGTAGGTCCATTGGTCACGTGGATGTGATTGGGTAGCATGATCTTGTTGGTCCACAAAGGCCTGTTTCTGTGCTGTTTATATAAATATTTGAAAATAAGTAAGTGTGAAGTTGTACCGAAAGCAGTGGTTTATTTTTGCGCCAAAAGTATTTGCAAATTTATAGCAACCACTCAAAGAAAAAGTGGAGGCAATTTTTCAGCCATAGAATCCTGATAGGTATGCAGAATTTAGATTGTTCCTAGGCATAGCACATTAGAATTTGTTTGCTAGATCTTGCATCATACCCCAGGGTACTCTCTTCAGTCACCTGATGAGGTAACTGTAGTCTTTGGCCTGGAGCAGATGTCATCAGGTGGTGCCCAACCTTCGTAGAGAGTTTCAACCCTTAACCACTATGCTGTCTCCAGCCAGCTGGTCAGCAGTGGTGGCCAAGTCACCGCCCATCTGCTCCTGACTTCCAGCTCAACTCCTCTCGCCTGCTCCATATCCAGCAAGAGGCTCTTTCTGCTTCCTCCCCCATCCTGCGAGCTGCTTGGTTCTTGCTCTTTTCATCAGGGCCCAGTGCAGACAGCAACCTCTATGCCGTCCTTGCCGCGAACCCTCTACAGCTGATCTCCACAGGGAATAGCCACATCTGCCATGTTTTGTACTTGCTTTCCTGGACTAAGGACTGGTACATCAGGGCCTTCCTCCCGTGAGCCTCCTTGCATCCTTCCTCACATGGTACTGCGAGCTCCACCAGGATGATTTTCTTGTCTTTGGTGGACCACAGTACGATGTCTAGTTGAAGTGTGGTTTGCACCACCTCCGGGAACTGCATCTTCCCCTCCACATCAACCTTCACCTCCCATGGTTTGGCAGTTTGCAGCAGATTGGATTTAGGCGTCTTTGATGTGACTGTTGTGGCCCTCTCCTTGACGAAAATGGCTGCCCTGTTTGTCTCTCTGCCAGCTGGTCTCGTTTTACACCTCTCCCACTCCAGTGTGTCAGTACTGGTGTCATTATATCTATTGTTAAAGGAAAATCAAAGGAAATCAAGAAGGGCAGTTGGAGAACAATGCAATAAAGGAAGAAGACTGTTACTTAGAGTCCTGTGTGTAATAATATGTATATTGCATCTTTGAATTATGAAGTAGTAGCTGTTATTACTCATGTGTTGGACAGTGGTCATGGGACCATGACCACTTGCATTTACATCATTTGCTGTGATGAGCAGTGAGAGAAATTATGCTCATATTCAAATCCTAATTGTCTATAGAGTGAAAGTATTTTATTAGCTCCCACTGAGCAGACATATACTTTAGTTACGGTTCATTGTCCAAATAAAATGCGTTTCTTAGCCATGTTGAGTCATAACCCTGTTTTGAAAGGCTAGTAGTTAAATATAGAATCTGTCAAGATTACAGAACCAAGCTAGCCAATGCACCTTTGCAGAGTTAGAAATGGCATCAAGACTTTTCCAAAAAATATATACTGAGAAATGGACTGCAGGTTTCTTACTGTTTTTTTTTTGCATTGTTATTTGAAATGAAGCAAAGTGGAACGTAACAAATTGACTGGCACTGCAGCACCCAACCAAAGAACTGAGATCCATTTTCTCAAGCCATCTGTTTCTTTTCTGAGTGTTTTGATACAAAATAATATGAAGCAGACTCTTATCACAAGACCAATCTCTGTAAAGCAGCACGGCAGGAATGCAAGTGAGAATTGTTAAACAGTGAAGAAACAAGTATTACAGTGGAGCTTGTCTTTTGAATTTGATTAGTCATTTTTTCTCAACTATGGGATGATTCCACCTTTCATAACAAATTATACTCCTTATATTTAGGAAGATTCAGAATATGACTGAGCTTAGTTCATGTTGGGCTTTTGAGGAGAAGGTACTTACTATTGCTGGTTAGCAAGAATGGGCTGAACACCCATCAGATTAGATTAGATTATGAGGACACACAGTCCTCTTTTATTGTCATTTACTAATGCATGCATTAAGAAATGATACAATATTCCTCCGGTGTGATATCACAGAAACACAGGACAGACCAAGACTGAAAAACTGACAAAAACCACATAATTATAACATATAGTTACAACAGTGCAACAATACCATAACTTGATGTAGAACAGGCCATGGCACAGTAAAAAGCTTAAAGTCTCTCGAATGTCTCACATCTCACGCAGGCGGGAGAAGGAAGAAAACTCTCCCTGCCATGCCCGACCACAGTCTGACTCTGAGTCATCCGAAAACTTCGAGCTCCGATCAGCCCTCCGACGCCGAGTACTGAGCGCCATCTCTGCCGAACGGTTCGACCTCAGTCTCGGTCACCAGCAGCAGGCAAAGCCGGGGATTTTGGGGCCTTCCCTCAGGAAGATTCTCGATCGCGCAGTAATAGCGGCAGCGAACCGGCGTTTCAGAAATTTCTCCAGTTGTTCCTCTGTGCTTTCACGTCTGCCTCCATCAAATCAGAATTGTCCACGGCCCCTAGTTAACAGAAACGATATCATTTCACCGGAGAGCTGCGCGCGTCACCATCTTCTCCTCCCGCCAGATGTTGTGGAGGTCCCGATGGAGCTGGCTGGTGTCATGATTGCTTTGTCATGTTTGTGGGGCCATTGTTGGGTTGTGGTCAGCCTACCTTGTGGGCCACCCAAATGTGAGGAAAGTTTGCATTGTTGTGCTTTTCATGCCATTACACACCAGTGCACCTGTCCAGAAGCTTCGTAGCTCATGAAACACACAGAGACCCAAAGACAAAATATGAAGCTTGAGATCACAGTAGGTTGTTTCTCGAAGAAAACGTTTTGTTGTTTAGTAACATAAATGTTGCACTACATGATAAAACCTCTAGCTTTCTGTTTATGGTAGGTGTATCGTGGCATGGTAGTATAGTGGGGCAGCACGGTAGCGGAGTGGTTAGCACAGCGCTGCACAGTACGGGTGATCTGGGTTCAATTCCCGCTGCTGCCTGTACAGTCTCTCCATGACTGCCTGTGTTTCCTCCGAGTGCTCCAGTTTCCACCCACAGTCCAAAGATGTATTGGTTGGTCATTGTAAATTGTCCTGTGATTATAGAGGATTGCTGGGTGTCATAGCTCGAAGTGCTGTATCTCAATAAAATAAAATGCTGAAAATACTCAGCAGGCTTGGCAGCATCTGTGGGGAGAGAAACATATGCTGCTGACCTACTGAATGCCTCCAGAATTTTCACTTTTAATGTCGGGTTTTTGGCATTTTGATTACTTTTTTCCAAGTATTCTCATAGAATATACAGTTTCTGCTGGAGTGTGAATCACGGATGTTTTCAAACCACAGCAAAACAAATCATTCAACATATTGGCTGGTATTGTACCTTAACAGAGAAGAAAATTGCTCCTTTTTCTATCTCTCGTGTCATTACAAATATCAGTAATGTCCTTTATTTAAAAATACAACAGTGAGCACTGCAAGGACAGCATATTAAAATAAGCTTAGCACATGTCCCCTCTGTCTGGAACTGACTTGTTATGTTCTAAATTGTCAAACAAAAAACCTATTCATTTCTGCCCTAATTGGGAGATCTGTAATTGGGGAATATGACAGAGTTCAACTGCACTATGTACTGTCTGCCAGGTCCCATAGTGTATGCTTTATAAAATGCTCTTCAATTCAGAAGCAGAATATCATTAACTTTGTAAGTGGATGAACACAATGGACATGCAATTTAATTAACTTCTAACATTGTATGTTGGAAGGTAGACAAAATGAAATTATGCACATATTTCTCAATAATGCAGGCAACCTTGAAAGGGCTTGATTGAAGCAGGTCAGACTGGGGTACTGCTTTGTCCAATTATTTCATATTTACTTGAACTCTAATTTTTTTTAACTTCTGTAGTTTATAAATCAATCATGGTTAAATGTATGACATTTCCAAAGATTCTCAAACTTGGAGCAGTTTAATATGAGCTCTGATATGCTCAGTGTATCCAGTTACAATCTAATGCCCTTTTTTATGACAATGACCACACAGATATTAAATGAAGTGGGCAATAGGATTTGTTCTGTTTCTGACGTCCCATGACAGAATATGGATGAAAACCAATGAAAATCTGCAATGCCTTAGATATCATTTGTCTAGTCCATGTTGCTGCTTTCTAAAGAGAAATTAGTAATATCAAGGTGCAGAGAATATTTGAAATTAGTGTCTTAAAGCAAATATAAGACTTGATATCAATTTCTCTTTAGTAAACTAAACAAAGACAAGGCATTTCACAACACAATCTAATAAAACATTAATGGTATGTACCGTGTCTGATAAGCTCAAATCAGCGATGATAAATAGCTTACAGCCTATCTTTTTTAATATAAAATTTAATGGATGTACATAAATGTGAGCCATGCCTGTTTGCTGGTCGCACCTCTCATTGTTAACATGTAACAGATGCCGCAGCTCAATATTTATTTTGTAATTATGGAACAAGTTTTTCAAGTGAAATATTCACCGAGTTGACACAACTGATACTAATAATTTAATGAAAGCATTAAAAATTTTCCTATGAGCTTTTGCTAATTAAATTAGTTTAAGTAACATTAGAATTACTGTAAACTTACCTTAGCTGTCCAGAATTTCAACTTTATACATCAGTGTTGCTCATCGGAATTCTTTTCGATATTGGAGTGATTTGGCATTCTTCCATTTTTTTTCTTCAGATTGCTTCATTTTTCAACTGTTCCTCTCTGCTGGATGGACAGAATAGAGATGAGTTTTTGAGAATAATTGATAGGATATTTGTATCTATATAGCACCTTTCACAACAGTAGGATATTGCAGAGCACTGTCATAAATAGAGGACTGGTCCTTGAGGTCAACTTGAGAGTTCAGGCCCTCTCTTAATGGGAAAGCACCTCACTTGATGAAGGTGAGATCAGCACCTAAACATCTGGACAACTGCTTGGGTGCAGCTGTATCCTGCCACTGGCATTCTGTTCTTCAGAGCTTTAAAAGTGAATGAGAGTAACTCATGAATGATTATTTATTGATGAGCATTTTATTAATTGATGGATGTTTTGAATAGTATCACTGCATTTTTGGGGGTTTCTTAAAATTTACTCAAGGCATTTGGAAAACTCATTCTGGATTCAGTATCAAAATAGTGAATTTCAAGTTAAAAGTCGTGCCTGCTCCCGTGCTTCAGTTTTTGCAGATTTGTGCAGCAGTAAAACCCTCTAGTTAGGATGGAAAGATTAAGTCCTTTCATCATAATTACAGATAAACAGGTGGCTTATGCAGGTTTTCAGCATCAGTTCACGCTCAGCTTGTGCCACATGCTGACTGGGATAAACAAGGACACCAAGTGAAATTCAGCAAAGTTAGGAAGTCATATTAAACAAAGAAATAAGTGGATATAGGTAGCACACACAAAATGCTGGAGGAACTCAGCAAGGCAGGCAGCATCTATGGAAAAGAGTAAACAGGGGACATTTTGGGCCAGGACACTTCATCAGGACTTTGTTCAGCATTTTGGGTGAGTTCCTTGGATTTCCAGCATCTACAGATTTTCTCTTGTTAGTGAATACAGGTAATTTGCTAATCCTGAGAGAATAGCTCAACAAAGATGGGAGTAATTGCTTAGTGGCTGGATTACGTGAATAAATTCTAGATAAGATATACTTTTCCATAATGCTCCATAAAACATCATTTACAACATGATTGTTGTGTTTATTTCTGTCTGCAGTTAATGCAATTACTCATTTTCTCCTTTGGGCCCTACTCAGAAGTTAATAGATGCATTTTACTAATGGAAAATTAAGTAGAACTACTGACAGTGAGGTTTATAAATATGTAAAATATAGTTTTAATTATTTCAAATGAAAATGGCAGAAAATCAATGAAATGAGACGTGACAAACATATAATTGACATATGCTATTGTTAAGAGATCAGGGTGCTATCAGCAGAGCATTTTCTAATTAATATTTTTTGATTGAAATTTCTAATCCATTCACTAGTAATGACATGCGAAGTATTAAAAGAAATCATTGCTCAATTTTAGTTTGAACTCTGACATCTAAATACTTATAGTTACATGCACAATTAGTGGTTTGCTCTATTGTTACTCGTCTGCAGTTAATTATAGATTGTGAGTTATAAACTTAAGTATGCAATTTTGTTCATGAACTAAGTTTGTATATATGATGTCTCTGTTGTGGCAGCATTTATTGTGGGTTTGTTGATTTCCAAATTTTCATCCAAAAAAATGTAAGTAAATAGAGCTGTGAACAATAGACTGTCTCAGTGGGTTGCAGAATTGTAGATGCGCTCAGGAGACCTGAGTGAAAATCTAGACTGGCAATTTTATTCGCTGAGTGTGGGTGCTGATCCTTTTGGAATTTACTGCCTTCATGGGCAAGGCATTCTAGTTGCTTGTTAGTGGAGACTTAGTTCGGAAAATCAAATGCAATCAAGGAAATCTGTGAAATTGAATGAAAGAAAGTTTTTGATCAAAACTGGTGGCAAAGCAATTGTCAGATTGCTAAAGGGAGTCAGTTTCCTAAGGGAAGAAAATCTTCCTTGGGCTCTATGCAATTCCAATCCTATACACTTGACTCTTAAAGGTCTCAGATTTGTTCTGTGTCCACCACAAGGTTTAACTGATTTTGTAAATTTGCAGTTTTAACTGTATTGCACCTATACAGTACTTTTTAAATGAATTATACACTCTGTTGCTTTATTAGGTACAGGAGTGGAACCCAGGGTTGCTTTCTGCTTCATAACCCATCATTGTTGTGCATTCACAGATGCTCCTCTGCACACCACTGTTGGAATGTGCGGTTATTTGAGGTACTGTTGCCTTCCTGTTAGTTTGAACCAGTCTGGCAATTCTCCTCTGACCTCTCTCATTAACAAGGTGTCTTCACTCTCAGAACTGCTCTCACCTTATGTTTTTCGCACCATTCTCTGTAAACTGTAGAGACTGTTGTGCCTGAAGATCCCAGGAGACCATAAACACAAGAGACTCTGCAGATGCTGGAAATCCAGATCAACACGCACAAAAATGCTGGAGGATCTCAGCAGGTCAGGCAGCATCTATGGAAATGAATAAACAGTCGATGTTTCAGTCCAAGACCCTTCATCAAGACTGGAATGAAGGGGGAAGATATCAGAATAAAAAGATGGGGAGAGGGGCAAGGAGGATGAGCTAGAAAGTGATAGGTGAAGACAGGTGGGTGGGAAAAGTAAAGGGCTGGAGAAGGAATCTGATAGGAGAGGAGAGTGGACCATGGGAGAAATGGAAGGAGGGGCACCAGGGAGGAGCGATAGGCAGGTATGGAGAAGTAAGAGGCCAGAGTGGGGAATACAAGAAGAGGGAAGGGTGAGGGGAAAAGCAAAAAAAAAATACTGGAAGGAGAAATCGATGTTTATGCCATCAGTTCGGAGGCTGCCTAGACAGAATATGAGATGTTGCTCCTCCACCCTGAGAGTGGCCTCATCATGGCAAAAGCAGAGGACTGACATCGCAGAACGGGAATGGGGATGAGAATTAAAATGGCCACCAGGAAATTCTGCTTCAGATCAGCTGTTTCTGAGATACTCAAATCACCCTGTCTGGCACCAACAATTATTCCGTGGTCAAAGTCACTTCAATCACATTTCTCCCTCGTAATGATGTTTGGCCTAAACAAGAACTGAACTGCTTGATCATGTCAGAATACTTCTATATACTGAATTGTTGCCACATGATTGGTTGCTTAGTTATCTGCATTTTGACAAGCAGCTGTGCAGGTGTACCTAATTAAGTGATAATTGAGTGCATATTAGTGGACCTGGAAACATTTGGTTTATTGACTAAAAAGGTTTGACATTCACAAAAGCAGTAAAACTTGAATATCACTGGAGAAGTATTCCATAGCTTGTATAAACAGGATGTCAACTTAATTTGTTTATATTGTCATACTAAATGTGTTTATGATTAAAGGTGTTCAAAAAGAGTACAAAAATCAACTATTGACCTGTGCAGCTTGTGGAAGTGGGGGCAGGGCTTTGCCAAAGCATTTAACAGCTGTGGTGCAGACCATGGTACTGTGTCTGGGTTTCCTTGGGCGTGCGAGGTAAGCCGTCCACATTTGGCATGGTTTTGTTTGGATTTGGGGCTGTGTTCCTTTTGGGAAAATGCTGGTTTCATTTTGAATTGTGATCATAGCAAAATTTTAATTCACATTTTTTAGCTGGGGAAGCCAACATTCACTGTTGTTGTTGATGTTCAGTGTCGTCGAGTCGCTGTCGACTCATTCATTACCCACCCATAACTGCAATTGAAATAATGTTGATCTACCATCGGTCAAGGTGACGCTGAGCTGGGATCTCCATTATGATTGTGGCTCACACTTAGCTGTTTTAGAAGTTTGTAGGCGTGGTTGAGGGGGACAGAGAATGGAGTTAGGGTCAGGAATGTGGGGGAGTTAGAGATCAGATTTGGGTTTCGGGACAGGGATATGAAGGAGTTAGAGATTAGCCCTCCACTCTGCGCTTTACATTCAAAGTCCTGCAATGTAGACATGGGAATGAAGGACATCCAGAGTCTAGTCCTCTGCTACACCCTCAAAGGCCAATGACATGGACGGGTGATGAAGGACATGCGTAGATGTCAGGCTGCCTCAGCGTCAGTGGGTCCTGGAATCGGATGTCCGTGCAAGCAGGTCACTAGGACTGATCAGTCGGCAAGCCCTTGGGGCCCTGTCAGTAACGAAGATCGAAGCCTGAAGGTCAACCAGAAGTCTAGAAGTTGAATCCAGATAGCCGAAGTCTGAAGATTGGAGGCTGGAGACTTGTCCTGGAGTTCGATGACTGTCCGTATGTGGAAAGGGGCTTGTTTTGCTGTTGTTGTTTTGTTGCTTATGTTGTTCTGCCAAGCATTTTGAATATTGACTTCTCTAACTTCCGTTAATGCCTCACCTCCCCTTTGTACCCCATTATTTATTTATTTATTTATTTATTGTCTCTTTTTTTTTCTCTCTCTCTCCTTTTTCTCCCTCTGTCCCTCTCACTATACTCCTTGTCAATCCTCTGGGCTTCCCCCCTTCCCCTTCCTTTCTCCCTAGGCCTCCCGTCCCATGATCCTTTCACTTCTCCAACCTTGTATCCCTTTTGCCAATCAATTGTCCAGCTCTTGGCTCCATCCCTCCCCCTCCTGTTTCTCCTATCATTTTGGATCTCCCCTCCCCCTCCCATTTTCAAATCTCTTACTTTCTCTTCTTTCAGTTAGTCCTGATGAAGGGTCTCGGCCCAAAATGTCGACTGTACCTCTTCCTATAGATGCTGCCTGGCTTGCTGCATTCACCAGCATTTTTTGTGTGTGTTGCTTGAAATTCCAGCATCTGCAGATTTACTTGTGTTTGCGTTGTGAATATGTATGTTGACACAGGAACGTGTGACAAAACTTGTGGACTACCCCCCCGCACATCCTTAGGAGTGTTGGTTGTTTACGCAAATGATGTATTTAGTAACTGAATTTTTGCATATTCATCCCCAGATTTTGTTTCTCCTCTTCTTGCATGATTTTTAACTGTCGATTCAACTGATATTTATTTGTAAAAATAAAGATATACTTTGGAAAATTATAACCAGCTTGGTGTACCAGAATAGAGACTTTTTTCCCTGAAGAAGGAAATGAGCTGCAGATTTTTCCCCCTCTTATTTTAATTATGTGCAACACTAATTTTGCCTGTTTCACTTTCTCAGATTCATGGTTGGTGAAAATACTTAGTAGTGAGAGTAATATTTCATTGAAAGTAATGCAGATGTGTGTAGACTGCCTAGAAATTAATTGCCAGTCGAGAGTGCCAAATATACAACATTATAGTGGCAGCACATTGTTTCTGTGCCTTTAAAGTTCACTTTCATTAACTTCAGCAGAACTGAATTGCATAAATAAGAGTAGAGCATGTTGCCACCGCTGAATAACATATTTGATACCACTGACTGGACCTAGATTTCTAGAATGATTAGTGACATACAGCAAAAGGAATATCTCTTCAATCCTATGATTGATGTCAACCCTTGGTGAGCTGTTATTTTCATTTTAAAGTTAAAATTATGGTAGTGGGGTTTTTATTCATTTTTCAGGTTATTGTCGCACATAATTGCCCATCCCTAATTGCATTTGAGATAATGGTAGCGAGCCTCCTTCTTGAAGCACTGATGTCTTTCTTGTTAATAAATGAATCTGAAACAGAAACAGGTTTAATATCACTGGCAAATATCATGAAATTTATTATTTTGTGGCAGCAGTACATTGCAATACATAATGATAATAAATCTATGCATTACAATAAGAAATAAATATACATATAAATCAAATAGTGCAAAAAGAGAGCAAAAAAGACAAAAAAAAATTGTGCGAGGTAGTGCGCATGGGTTCATTGTCCATTCAGAAATCTGATGGCGGAGGGGAAGAAACTGTTCCTGAAAAGTTGAACGTGACACTACAAAGTTGTGTGCCTTCAGGCTCCTGTACCTCTTCGGCTGGGGTGATATATTGCGTCCGGTGCTCCCCATGTGGCCTTCTTTATATTGGCGAGACCCGATGCAGACTGGGAGACCGCTTTGCTGAACGCCTACGCTCTGTCCGCCAGAGAAAGCAGGATCTCCCAGTGGACACACATTGTAATTCCACATCCCATTCCCATTCTGATATGTCTATCCATGAGCTCCTCTACTGTCAAGATGAAGCCACACTCAGGTTGGAGGAACAACACCTTATATTCCGTCTGGGTATCCCCCAACCTGATGGCATGAACATTGACTTCTCTAACTTCCATTAATGCCCACCTCCCCCTATATATATATATATATAGTCTTTCTCTCGCTCTCCTTTTTCTCCCTCTGTACAGGTGTACCCCGTTTTCCGAATATTCGCTTTACGACACCTTGCTGTTACGAAAGACCTACATTAGTTACCTGTTTTCACTAACAGAACGTAATTTCACTGTTAGAAAAAAGGCAGCACATGATAAAAGCAGTGCGTGATAAAAGGCAGCACGCGCGCCAAGCTCTTCCCCCGGAACTGCATTCTAGCCGGCATTGCTTAAACACGTGCCTGTGAGCGTCTGTGCTTTATGTTGATTTATTTTGAGCATCCGTTAGCAAGATGAATTCTAAGGTATCGGAAAAGCCTAAAAGAGCTCGTAAGGGTGTTACACTTAGCGTAAAACTAGAAATAATTAAGCATTTTGATCGTGGTGAACAAAGTAAGGTCAAAATGAGTTTGGCTTGTGGAAGTTGACGAAGATGATGTTGAAGAGGTTTTGGCATCCCGTGACCAAGAACTGATAGATGAAGAGCTGATGCAATTGGAAGAGGAAAGGATAACAATTGAAACCGAATGCAGTAGTGAATGGACCCAAAGTGAAGTTGTCCAGGAACTGAATGTGAAGCAACTGCGTGAGATTTTCACTGCAATTGACAACGCTACAATGATTGCAGAAAAATACGACTTTAATTTTGAAAGGGTACGTAGGTTTAGGGCATATTTGCAAAATGGTTTGAGTACTTACAAAGAACTGTATGATAGAAAAATGCGCGAGGCTAAGCAGTCAAGCATACTGTCGTTTTTCAAGCCTTCCACATCAGCCACAGCAGACGACGAACCTCGACCTTCAACATCGAGACAGGCAGACATAGAAGAAGATGACCTGCCTGCCCTGATGGAAACAGACGACGATGAGATGACGCCCCAGTCTCCTCTACCCCCCCACCACCCCAACATCCGACAACTCAGCCTAACACACCATCATCAGTGTGCTCGCTGTTTTCCTGATTGCGATAAGTGATACTACATTGTACATACATTATTTCTACTTTATATAGGCTGTGTATTTTTATGTGTTATTTGGTATGATTTGGCAGCTTCATAGCTTAACGGTTACTGGAGAGTGTTTCTGCCGAGAGTGCTTGCGCTGAGTGTTTCTGCCGAGAGCGCTTGCGTGAGATTTTCGCTACGGTGGACGGTGCGGCAATGATTATAGAAAAGTATTTCTACTTCATATAGGCTGTGTATTTATCATATAATTCCTGCTCTTACTATATGTTACTGTATTTTAGGTTTTGTGTGTTATTTGGCATGATTTGGTAGGTTAGTTTTTGGGTCTGGGAACGCTCACAAATTTTTCCCATATAAATAAATGGTAATTGCTTCTTCATTTTACGACATTCCGGCTTACGAACCATTTCACAGGAACGCTCTACCTTCGGATGGTGGGGGAAACCTGTATTTACTATCAGAATCTGGGCTTCTGTCAAGGCCAGCACTTAATGCCCATCCCTAAATGCTCTTTGAAAATGGAAGTTAGCCTCTGAGTTGGGGCTTCGCAGGTCTTTTAGTCAAGGTACTCCCATTGAGCTATTGGGTAGAGAGTTCCAGGAATTAGACCCAGCAATGCTGTAGGACTGAGTGTATGTGCCCGATTCATAAAGATGGGCATCTCAGATTAGAGCCTATAGTTGTGGTGTTCTTGTTGTTTCTGGTGGCAGGAGATATGGGTTTGGGAGGTGTTGTCAGAGTAGCCTAAGCTATTAACTGCAATGCCTTTTGTACATATACCTGCAGCCACAGAGAATTATTGTTTGGGGGGGGGGGTGGAGACTGTATTTAGGATGATGGATCAATCAGCTTAATGCAGCTCCAAGAAGACGGGTATACACGATACAAAAGTAATTCACCCTTCTACATCACCTACTGACTGGACAATTTAAATCACTCACATTACCTATGGCAAATAGTCATACAGTGGTCGCAGTCTTATATAAAGGAGGCTCTTCCATAATGAATCCTATAACAATGCAACTTCATGCAAAGAAATGCAAGAGTTATACTCATTAGTAGTTTAAAAGCAATTTTAGGCCAAAAAAAAAAACGCCCAAAGAAGTTAAAATGATATGTTATGTGAAAGCAGCACTCACATTACTGGTTATTCTGTAAAGCAGAAGTCATTTGCAGTAATTGGAGAAAATGACTCATCCTTTGGCCCACATCAAATTGTCTATTCCTGAAATAAATTGGAGCAGTTAATATAAGACTTTTCGTTAAAAAGGTGCAACATTTGTGACTAATGTGTATGTATCAACTGAGAAAACCAGCAAAAGATGGCCAACAGCTTCAGAAAGATGGAATGCAGAATGGAGCTGATGATGAACAGCATAAGAAAACAATTAGTCTTTTAGACACTATGATTTAAGCTGCAGCCTTGTATCAGGTCCTTTAATTTGTGTTTGAGGGAATACAATTATCAGTACATGAAAGCCTGAAGAGTGGATGCTAACATTAAAGGTACAAAATAGCAGGGCCATATCTACACACTCCCTGAGCATAATTGGTGAGAAAAGATTTTATACCTTAATATAAAGCACAATCTGTTTTAATTAATTTTCAGCTTAATTGTCGGATTTTAAATGAAAAAGTAAAGTGTTATTTAAAAAAAACAAGCTGCCACTCACCCATGAATTTCACATTCCCATATTTCCTTTCTCCCTCTTCATATCCATCCCATTTCTGGCACAAAGAAATCAATTTCCAGAACACAGAATTCTAGTTCGTCTATATTAGGCATGATTCTTTTGCCTTTATAGAGAGGAGACTACATCAGATACAAAGCTGATACTTGTGGTTATGATTACTTGCCAGAATAATATTGTTACGTTAGGAGTGTACTTTGCACACAAATCATTCTAGTCAGTCTCTTGGTGTTAAGAGACAGCCATGCGCAATTTAACTTGTACACATGTAGAGACTGTCCACATCGCTGAAGGTTTAATTGATTCTTCTTAAGTTTCCTCTATCCAGCTTGACTGCCTGACCATTTAAAATGCAATGCATTAGGAGTTATTTCCCCTGCAATGTCAAGAGCAAACTAGTGAAAGAGTATCCCTAAGAGATAGGCACTATGATCATAACCAATTTAATAAAGACTGAGCTAAAATCAGAAAATGTAGAAACACTCAGCAGGACTGACAGCAAATCTGGAAAGAGGAATAGAATTGATGTCTTAGGGTTCAAGACCCTTTGTCAGAACACTTAGATTTTCATAATGATTGATTCACATTTTTTTGGCAGTGTGAAGAATTAATGATAATTTTCCTGCACTTCACACAGTAACTTACCGTAAGTTGAAGGCAGATATTATTTGGACATCTAGGGGCAACAGTACAAAGCCTCGTGCACCTTATTGTTTCTTCATTCTTGGTTCGAAGGATCTAACACTTACCTACCCTCTTACATTTTGGCTTGGGACTCTATTTCATGAAACTACTATGATACGCAAGTGATAAACAATGGATTTTGTTTTTTAAACTTTGCTATTTCTGATCACAAAATGAATTTTTCTCAATATCAAAATAACGTTACCACATAGATGGAACTGTCCTTGTCTTAGAAGTTGTTCACCTTGAGTAATTTGACAGGCTGCCTCTCATGGTTTTCTTTATTTGCCACTTTCAGTAAGCTCAGTACAAAGTGGTTGGGTCACAATAAGAAATACTCATCAATTAAATGTATGATGGTATTGTTGCAGTGGATGAACTAATATGTCAAGGAGATAGGCAGGACCTCATGTTTGGGCTTTTGACAAATCAGTAAATGTTTAATCTCAAGATGTGTGGGTACTCATAAATAATGCAGTGGTTACTGAGACAGAACTCTGGCTGCGTTAGTGTCTTCCTAGTGAATGTGATCATTGAAAATATGTCAATTAAATCTCTTCCTCTTCAGTTGCATCTTCAACAGTCCAATTTTTTCCCCAAAATTTTACTTTTCTTACCATTTGTTTTATATTCCCAGAAAGATTAAGAGATACCCATTAAATGTCATTCTTGTGAAATAAATCAATATTTTGTCTGTTGGTTTTTAGAATTCAACACAGATAAAGAAATCTTCGTTGTGCTTTCACATTTCAGATTGTTTTGTGTATTAGTCTCAGTTACAATTCCCTATCAATGAAAGTGCATCAATCAAGTTAGCTTTCCTTAAATAAATCTTTGCTTAACAAAATAATAACAATCTATTGAGATCTGCAGCATTTTACTCTTGGAATCTTTTCTCCAGATATTTTTCTTTAATGTAGAATTAATGAGAACAGATTTTACTTAGGACATCGCATTTGTGATTTTGAAGTGGTGAGGAGATTACAAGGATACGTAAACATATTTGTTGTCCCGGTGCAGACTGTTGGTCCATCAGTCAACTGGTGAGTATCTGATCTGAAAGCCAGAGCATAGAAGTTGTTGTTAGATAGTCAACCATGTCAGTCCTGATCATAAGTATTAACAAGGTCAAGGCAATGCCCTAAAAATAGTGTAAATACCTTTTGGCAAGAATTCCATAAATAAAAATACATTTGACTTCTAATTCTAAAACAGAAGACTATTAAAAGTATAAGATAATGAGATTTCTACCCTCTGAATTTATTCTAAAGACCTGTCATATGCTATGCCAACCTATAGGGATATTTCTTTGTACATATGCACTATTTTCATAAGGTATAAATAAAATTACCTTACAGGGAAAAGCAGAATGTGTTGATTCAGTTCCAAAGGAAGTGACTTTTAAGGTTGTCGCAGTATCCATTTGTTGAGCCACAAGCTATTTGTAATGAGCTCTTCGGGTTTGTGTGCAGTGCCTGAGAGTGTTGGGTTCCAGGGCTTTTAGAACATCTGAACTGGTTAATTGTTGTTTAATGAGACTTCATTATCATTAAGCATTCCTTGTGTTTTTTGTTGAGCGACTCAGTCTTCATAATGTGGTCTCTTGGTGCATTCTGTTAAAATTTGCTAATATTATTTTGATGGGGATTCTGTGTTACTTGTATTATTTAAATAGATTTAGCTCTAATTGTTGTGTCCTAGTTTGAGAATATTGTGTCTCGTGGTGTGGTTCAGCTGAGCCACTGATGTTCTGTTGGAATTCTTATGAATAGACTTGGTTTGCCACCCCTACATCAGAGTCTGTCTTTCTTCCGCACATAGGTACCAACATTGCCATACCCATCGTGACATATTTCCCTGTAGACATTTAAACAATACATTACCAGGAAAGACATCATTAATCTTCTGTTAAGATTAAAACTGAAGTCTCAACACTAGAACTGATATACAAATCGCTGTTTTAAAAGAAAAAAAAACAGTCACCATTTTTAGCTATGTCACCAAACACTTTGTCTTTTCACAGGGTGCACCATGAAAAATCAGTGGTCAATTGTTTTTTCTGTCCTGAGCTGACCATAATCTATGCAGAAAAAAAAAAGGTGGAATTTCTCAGCATGGCACACAGCATTTTTGCAGGGAGAAACGATCATCATTTCAGGTGGAAGAACCTCTGTCAGAACTGATCTTAACTTTCAGCAGAAGTGGAAAAGAGAACAGTCATTAGACATGGCAGGCAGTAGACAGTTATAATGGGAGGCCAGTCTGCTGCTGCTCAGTTTGCTAACCAAGAGTTCACTGATCACAGAACTCAGCTCAGAATGAATTTGCAAAAAAAGGGTCTGATAGTAAAGGAAGCCTACGATTCATTTTCCAAAACACTGAACAAACTCTGTTTGTTCCTGTCAGAATGAAAAGCAAGACTAACAAGTTTATTGGGGGCGGGGGGTATTGAAGCCTTGGTTAAAAAGAAGAAGGAGGTCCATACTGGGTATAGGCAGCAAGGAACAAATGAGGTGCTTGAAGTCAATATGAAATGCAAGAAAACAATTATGAGGAAAGACAGGAAGGCTGAAAGATGGCATGAAGTTTCTCTGGCAGACAAGTTGAAGGAAAATCCCTTGGGCTTCTACAGATGTAAACAGAACCAAAAGGTTAGCAAAGGACAAACTTAGTTCATGTGAAGATCAGCGTGGTCATCTATGCATGGAGCCGAAATAGATGGGAAATCCTAAATGGATTTTTTTTTTCTCTGCATCAGTATTTACTCAAGAGATGGACACGGAGAGAATAGAACTGAGGCAGAACAATAGTGAGGTCATGGGCCATATCCAGATTACAGAAGAGCAGGTGCTTTGCTATCTTGAGGCACATTAAGGTGGATAGGTCCTCAGGACTTGACAAGGTCTCCCCTTGGAACTTGTGGGAAGGTAGTGCAGAAATTGCAGAGATCATGGCAGAGGTATTTAAAAGATCCTTAGGCATGGGTGAAATGCCAAAGGACTGGAGGAGAGCTAATGTTGTTCCTTTGTTCAAGAAAGGCTCTTAGAGTAAGCCAGGAAATTATAGGCCACTGAGTCTGACATCAGTAGTGGGCAAGTTATTGAAAGGTATTCTAAGGGGCAGGATTTGGAAAGACAAGGACCTGATTACGGACTGTCAACATGGCTTTGTGCAAGGTAGGTCGTGTCAAACCAAACTTAGAGACTTCTTTTTAGGCGGTCACCAGGAAAGCTGATGAAAAAACGGCAGTGGATTTTGTCTTCATGGACTTTAGGAAGGGCATTGATAAAGTCCCACATCGGAGGCTGTTCCAGAAGGTTCAGTCGATTGGTATTTAGAATGAAGTCGTAAATTAGATTCAACATTGGCTTAGTGGGAGAAGCCAGAATATGGTAGTAGATGGTTGTCTCTCTCTGACTGGAGGCCTGTGACTAGTGGTGTGCCACAGGGATCGGTGTTGAGTCCGTCGTTGTTTGTCATTTATGTTAATGATTTGGATGATAATATGGTAAACTGGATTAGCATATTTGTAGATGATACCAGCTTTAGGGGCATAGTGGACAGCGAGAAAGGCTATCAAAGCTTGCAGTGTGATCTAGAAGAGTTGGAAAAATGGGCTGAAAAATGGCAGATGGAAATTAATCGGGGCAAGTAGAGGTATTGCACTATGGGAGCATAAACCAGGGTAGAACTTAAACAGTGAACGGTAGGCACGGAAGAGTGTGGCAGAACAAAGAGATCGGAGATTACAGATCTATAATTCATTGGAAGTAGTTTCACAGATAGATAGTGTCATAAAGTGAGCTTTTCATAAATCAGAGTACTGAGTACAGGAGATGGGATGTTATGTTGAAGTTGTTTTTGATGTTTAGTAAGGCCAAATTTCGACTATTGTGTGCAGTTCTGTCCCTTACTTATAGAAAAGATATGAATAACATTGAAAAGAGTACAGAAAAACTATATAAAGATGTTGCCAGGACTTGAGTGCCTGATTTATAGGGAAAGATTAGGACTTTATTCCTTGGAGCATAGGTGAATGAGGGGAGATTTGAATAGAAGTATATAAAATTTTGAAAGATATTGACACGGTAAATATAAGTGGGCTTTTTCCTAGAACTAGAGGTTGTAGGTTAAGAGTGTAAGGTGAAATGTTAAAGGGGAACCCGAGGGGGATCTCAGATATAACCATTTAACAATTACAGCATGGAAACAGGCCATCTCGGCCCTTTTAGTCTGTGCCAAACTCTTTCTCTCACCTAGTCCCACCGACCTGCACTCGGCCCATAACCCTCCATTCCTTTCTTGTCCATATATCTATCCAATTTAACTTTAAATGACAACATCGAACCTGCCTCAACCACTTCTGCTGGAAGCTCGTTCCACACAGCTACCACTCTCTGAGTAAAGAAGTTCCCCCTCGTGTTACCTGTAAATTTTTGCCCTTTAACTCTCAACTCATGTCCTCTTGTTTGAATCTCCCCCGTTCTCAATGGAAAAAGCCTATCCACGTCAATTCCATCAATCCCCCTCATAATTTTAAGCACCTCTATCAAGTACCCCCTCAACCTGCTATGCTCCAAAGAATAAAGACCTAACTGGTTCAACCTTTCTCTGTAACTTAGGAGATGAAACTCAGGCAACATTTTAGTAAATCTCCTCTGTACTCTCTCAATATTATTGACATCTTTCCTATAATTCGGTGACCAGAACTGTACACAGTACTTCAAATTTGGCCTTACCAATGCCTTGTACAATTTCAACATTACATCCCAACTCCTATACTCAATGCTCTGATTAATAAAGGTCAGCATACCGAAAGCTTTCTTCACCACCCTATCCACATGAGATTCCACCTTCGGGGAACTATGCACCATTATTCCTAGATCCCTCTGTTCTACTGCATTCTTCAATGCCCTACCATTTACCATGTATGTCCTATTTTGATTAGTCCTACCAAAATGTAGCACCTCACATTTTTCAGCATTAAACTCCATCTGCCATCTTTCAGCCCACTCTTCTAACTGGCCTAAATCTCTCTGCAAGCTTTGAAAACCGACTTCATTATCCACAACGCCTCCTATCTTAGTATCATCTGCATACTTATCCAATTTACCACCCCATCATCCACTCCACTATTTAAGAAGAGGGCAAGGAAGCAAAAAGGAAATTATAGACCAGTTAGCTTGACATCGGTGGTTGGGAAGTTGTTGGAGTCGATTGTCAAGGATGAGGTTACAGAGTACTTGGAGGCATATGACAAGATAGGCAGAACTCAGCATGGATTCCTTAAAGAAAACTCCTGCCTGACAAACCTATTACAATTTTTTGAGGAAATTACCAGTTGGCTAGACAAGGGAGATGCAGTGGATGTTGTATATTTGGATTTTCAGAAGGCCTTTGACAAGGTGCCGCACATAAGGCTGCTAAACAAGATAAGAGCCCATGGAATTACGGGAAAGTTACATACGTGGATAGAGCATTGGCTGATTGGCAGGAATCATAGAGTGGGAGTAAAGGGATCCCATTCTGGTTGGCTGCCGGTTACTGGTGGTGTTCCACAGGGGTCCGTGTTGGGGCCGCTTCTTTTTACTTTGTACATCATTCATTTAGGCATCTGTTAGTCTTGCGAGACCATGGATCTGCGCCTGGAAAGTCTTCACTCTCCAGAGCGCAGGTCTGGGCAAGGTTGTATGGAAGACCAGCAGTTGCCCATGCTGCAAGTCTCCCCTCTCCACAACACCAATGTTGTCCAAGGGAAGGGCATTAGGACCCATACAGCCTGGCACCGGTGTCATCACAGAGCAATGTGTGGTTAAGTGCCTTGCTCAAGGACACAACGCATTGCCTCAGCTGGGGCCTTCAGGTTGCTAGTCCAATGCCTTAACCACTTGGCCACGTGGCCACTATTTCTACATCAATGATTTGTATTATGGAATAGATAGCTTTGTGGCTAAATTTGCTGATGATACAAAGATAGGTGGAGGGGCCGGTAGTGCTGAGGAAACAGAGAGTCTGCAGAGAGACTTAGATAGATTGGAAGAATGGTCAAAGAAGTGGCAAATGAAATACAGTGTTGGAAAGTGTATGGTTATGCACTTTGGTAGAAGAAATAAACGGGCAGACTATTATTTAAATGGGGAGAGAATTCAAAGTTCTGAGATGCAACGGGACTTGGGAGTCCTCGTGCTGGATACCCTTAAGGTTAACCTCCAGGCTGAGTCGGTGGTGAAGAAGGCGAATGCAATGTTGGCATTCATTTCTAGAGGAATAGAGTATAGGAGCAGGGATGTGATGTTGAGGCTCTATAAGGCGCTGGTGAGACCTCAGTTGGAGTACTGTGGGCAGTTTTGGGCTCCTTATTTAAGAAGGGATGTGCTGACATTGGAGAGGATTCAAAGAAGATTCACTAGAATGATTCCGGGAATGAGAGAGTTAACATATGAGGAATGTTTGTCCGCTCTTGGACTGTACTCCTTGGAGCTTAGAAGAATGAGGGGGGATCTCATAGAAACATTTTGAATATTGAAAGGCATGGACAGAGTGGATGTGGCAAAGTTGTTTCCCATGGTGGGGGAGTCTAGTACGAGAGGGCATGACTTAAGGATTGAAGGGTGCCCATTCAGAACAGTGGTGCGAAGAAATTTTTTCAGCCAGAGGGTGGTGAATCTGTGGAATTTGTTGCCACGGGCGGCAGTGGAGGTCAAGTCATTGGGTGTATTTAAGGCAGAGATTGATGGGTGTCTGAGTAGCCAGGGCATCAAAGGTTATAGTGAGAAGGCAGGGGAGTGGGACTAAATGGGAGAATGGATCAGCTCATGATAAAATGGCGGAGCAGACTCGATGGGCTGAATGGCTGACTTCTGCTCCTTTGTCTTGTCTTATGTCTAGTTTGGGCATTAGTATAATTGAAGCCTGCTTGATTTAGCTGGGTACCTCAGACTGCCGAACCAAGAAGTTAAAGGTATCGGGGAACACTCCAGCCAATTGATCAATACAGGTCTTTAGTACTCGGCCAGGTACCCCATCTGGGCTGGATGTTTTCTGTGAGTTCACCTTGTTGAAGAATGATCTCAAGTCATCCTGAGGGACTGAAATCACAGGGTCTGATCATAATGTCCCTTAATTTAACACTCACAGCCAACAGCTCTGACCCTATCCCATGAGGATGTGTGTATAGTGAGTCAGTGGACTTGGGTAGCTGCAGCAAGAGCAGTCGGAAAGATAGTCAGTTCTATTCTCACCAAAGATCACAAACAAATTGTGCTGCCGATAGCTCAGAAAGAAAAGTTCATTGCAGAGCGTACAGAAGGAGTCTGGTGCCAATGCACTGTGAACTATTTAGTGAATTAACAGGCCTGGCAGAAACCCTAATTCAATGTGAAGGCAACACAAGTTTGAGAGTGTGAGTTAGCTAAAGTACTGTACTGTGCCATGATTGGAATCGTGGGCTCCTATGCAGCGTACTTCCATGGGTGTACTTGCTACAAATGTCGGTGTCAGTATCATCTAAAAAACAAGAATCCACTTTTAATCTCCAAATTCATCCTATTGTAATTTTTAAAGTTACCTCTCTTTACTCATTATAGGTAATTAGGTAACTTAGTACATTAAATGCGATGCCGACATTTGTTCATTTGATCACACTGTATAACTTTTCAGTACAAGCAATAGGCAGCTTCAGTGAAGGGTCTCAGCTCGAAACGTCGACTGTTTACTCTTTTTCATAGTGCTGCCTGGCCTGGAGTTCCCCCAGCGTTTTGTGTATGTTGCTTGGATTTCCAGCATCTGCAGATTTTCTCTTGTTTGTGATGCAGCTTCAATACCCATTTGAAACGTATTACAAACTATCTTTACAGGATTTTTCTCTCTTGTAGAAAGGTACAGTAGCAAGTAGCAAGACTTCACCACTTGTCTTTTGGTTTAGAAAACTTGGCGTGAATGAAATGGATAGCAACTATTGAAGAAAAATATCATGGCGGAAATATAATAAAGCACGATCAAATAGTGCAAGTTCCTGTCAGAGGCACCAAGTTGAATTTTGAGAACCCAAAACAATTTAGCAAGTTCTTGAAATGGTTTCATCACTGAAATATAAATCTTTCTACCTGTCTATTTGTGATTTGTAGCATGTTAAACATGTTGGTTTGTATTTTTCATTCCTACTTGCTGCCTGCCTACCTCCTCAGTTATGATGTATTACCAATGTGGGAACAGTGATTCTGAGCAATATCCCCTCTAAATTTTTTTACAGCTGCGCGAACCAACCATTGCTCTGAGCAGGAAACTTTTACATGGACTGAAAGCTGCGTAGCACTTTAATTGTTTTTTTTTTGTAACATGTACACATGAATATTTTGAATGAAAATTGAAAAATCACATACATTTGATTTTAAAGTAATAAAATACAGTACAACAAAGAAAATCTTTCATGTTGCATTCAGCAGGCTGGCAGTTTATTAACAGTGAGCTGTGGACTTCGATTCTATGTTTATTGTTACAACTTCCAACAGTGTTGTAACTTCAAACACTGTCAAAGTAAAGATTGTTGTATGTTTATTATTTAGAAATTTTATGGATTATACTCATCAACACATGGTTAATTACAAAGTATTTCACAATTTTATTATCATAATTTCAAAATTATATGAACATTTTAGAAAAGAACATTCCAGCTGCGTGGCAACAAAGGCTGAGTGCGCAGGAGTATTTCAGTGAAGCTTAGAGGAAACATTGTTTCTGAGATCGCTTTGTGCAAGTGTGACTGAAAGCATGGCTCATGATAATGACGTTGTAACATGGCACAAACAAGAAGGCATGATGCACATTTATTATAGAATTAAATTTGAGATAGAAACTCAGACTTAAAATTTTATACGGTAGAAGTGATTTGCTAATTGGAAAAATTCAAAGCAGATTTATTATCAAAGAATGTATAAATTATACACCTTGAGATTTGTCTGCTTATAGGCAGTCATAAAGCAAGAAACCCAAATATCCCAATTTAAAAGAAAAAGAAAGGCCAAAAACCACTGCACAGAGAAAGAGAGAAAAAAATACAAATCATGCAAACAATAGAATCAAGCCATCAGCATTCCGAACCAGACTGAGTTCCCAGATCTGCTACCGGAGCAGCTGGAGAAAGCCCAGGCGTTGGTCCCAATTCATCACACTAGATCAACTTTGTGTCTTCTCCATGTTTCCCAATAAGGTCACTAGATATGCCGTGAGCTTAGTCCCTGTTGAGCTGTTTATGCCGAGAGTGGTAGCGAGAGTGGAGAATGAGTCTTTTTGCATAGTTTTAAGCTGTGTTAGGGAGCTGAAATATTATCTCATCCATGGTGAGATTGTGCAGTTGCTTAGCTAGAGTTTATAGTCTCTTCAACGTTTCTTTTAATGAGCCTGCCAGGTCCAGGAAGGAACAAGAATTCAGGGGTGTGGCAAATAAACAGAGTACGGGTAGAGTGGAGTGAACTAAGAGATTTGATTGTGGCACAGCAAACTGAGAATAGACAGTGAAACACAAAATCAATGTGCCAAGGCAGACAGATTAAACAAGATGCCCACTAGCTCTAATGATGTTAGATTCACTGTAATTGTGTGCTCAGTGGTATTTGTGATGTGACTTCGCAACTGTGAAAGCATGAATGCCAATATGTTGCAATATCACCATTCTCATCATGACTGCTTTGCAGTGTTCTAATGTTGTGTGTCCTCAGCTTTATTGCAGAAAATATCTTTTAGACATTGCCACATGATGATTTCATGAAATTGTTTTTATTGTTTTATTTTTTACAATTATTACGTACATCAGAGTTAAATAAAACTTAACCTCTAAACCTTTGTTTCTTTTTCAGGCTTTAGGAAATCTTTACTTTCTTCATGAGTCTTTGAAAAGTACCTATCAATTTGATTTTAAAGGTAAGCTTTGAAATACCATCAGATACCATTTGTTACCGGACCAGTATTAATGTATTTATTGATGTTGACATTGCATTTGGCACTAGGTTAAGTGTGATGCCCTACCTAAGCTTTTTAACAGCTGGCAGGTTTGGCTTATTGCTTAACAAAGTAATTGCTGCTTAATTAACTCATTCATTGCTGCTTTCATTCCTCGGTTATGCACACATACTCATCGCAACACTGATAACAAAATTATTCATACATTCAATTATTTTGAAGTGAATCAACTAAATTGCTTGTGAATGAAAAGTAATTTTATCTGTGACCATAAGGATTTAAAAGCCATTTCTGGTACTTTAAAAATAAATAAATAAATAAATAAATAAATAAAAATTACTTGTTATGTAAGGGTCTGCCTTAATCTAAAAGAACTTCAGTGATAAAGAATATTTGTGACCATGAGAAATAGATTGCCTGATAATCTTGCTTTCTATTGAAGTTTTACATTCCCCATTTTCTCATTGTAAATCAATTTATAAAATATCTGTGTCATTTCTTAATGAAATACCACAAAGTGATCTTCAATTCAACTATACTGTTGGGCAATGTTTATATTAAAACACTGTCATATTTAGTGAAATAGAAATATATAGTTTGATAGCCAAGCAACATAGAAATAATCTTTGAACAGGTTATTCACTCAGACAGGAAACTGACTCCTCATTCACCACTAGAAGATAGAATACTTGAATATATGGCTGTAATCCAAAAAGATTAAACTTTCCAGTTCATTAGTAGGGTGCAGAATAGAATCAATGCAGTACATTAGCTAGCCCCATTCACTATGGTCCATGTAAGATTGAGTTTTGTTTGATCATGAATTTATCCTATCATAACCCTTCATATTCTTCAATCTCTCCAATAAATTGGTCCTTAACCTTTTCAACTCCAGTGGGAAAAGTCCAGGTTTCTAAAGTCTCCCTTCATAACTATAACCCTTAATCCATGGCAACGTGGTAATGAAACCTATGGTGTTACAAGAAATACGCATCTGTTTTCTGAGTTTGTTTTTACATTTTACTGGTAAGTCCAGCAACCCTACCATGGGCAATCTATGCTTTGTTTGCATCACAAGTGAATTGTTGAGTATCTTTTTTCTCTTTTAAAATTTATTTTATTTAGTGATACAGTTGGGAGTAGGCCCCTCTAGCCCTTCAAGCCACACTGCCCCAGCAACCCCTGACTCTGTACGTGTATGTACACACACACTCAGTGGCCACTTTATTGGGTACTAGAATAGAACCCAGTGTGGTCTTCTGCTGCTGTAGCCCATCCACATCAAGGTTTGAAGTGTTGTGTGTTCAGAGATGCTCTTCTGCACATGACGGTTGGAACGCCATTTACTACCTCCTTCCTGTCAACTTGAAGCAGTTTGACCACTTGCCTCTGACCTCTCTCATTAACAAGGCACTTTTGCCCACAGCACAGTTGTGTACTGGATATTCTGGTTTCTTTTTTTGCACAGTTCTAGAGATTGTTGTGTGTGAAAATCCCAGGAGATCTGCAGTTTCTCAGGTACTCAAACCACCCGGTCTAGCACCAACAATTATTCCACAGGCAAAGTCACTTGCATCACATTTCTTCCCCATTCTGGTGTTTGGTTTGAGCAACAACTAATCCTCTTGACTATGTCTGCATGCTTTTATGCTTTGAGTTACTGCCACGTGATTGGCTGATTAGATACTTTCATTAACAAGGTGTACAAGTGTATCTAATAAAACAGCCATATCTCAGGAGATGCACATTTAAAGTCACATGGTGTGTGTGTGTGTGTATGTATGTATGTATATATATATATATATATATATATATATATATATATATACATACACACACATACACACACACCATGTGCTACTTCCCTGCACCACTCCTGCATTGTTGTTCTATCTTTACAATTGACTTTCCAGTATATAATCATGGAGGAAAATTTCTTTAAATAACATTATCATGTGACAGTCGGAATATTTCTTAAAAGAGCACCCATCTGATTCACAATGAGCCATAGCAGAAGAAACCAGTATGTAACAAAACTGCATTTAATTGCAAATAACATCAAATTAGCGATCATGAAAAAGCCATCGAAGGAGGTAAAAATTTAAGAAGTTTTGAACCCCGTTCCCAGAATAAGGGATTGACCTTTAGCAGATCTTATAACAGTGATGTTATGAAGTACAATATTATTGGAATAAATTGTAAATCTTGTTGGTATGTATAAATTCATTTTCATCTATTTATTATATAAACGTATTAGCCTAGATATACAGTTGTGTGGCAGATATTTTTCTGCACTTTTAGAGTTTTAGTGTAAAATTGCTCACTGAATATGATTAGAACTGTAATTTTTCTGTAGTTGTAACTGGCTGCATGGTAGCATAGTGGTTAGCACAACACATTACAGTAGCAGTGACCCAGGTTCAATTCCCTATGCTGCCTGTAAGGAGTTTGTAAGTTCTCCATGTGGGTTTCCTCCAGGTGCTCTGGTTTCCTCCCATAGTCCAAAGACATACAAATCAGTAGGTTAATTGGTCATTGTAAGTTCTCTCATGATTGTGGTTGGCAATCCATCTTTCCTCAAAGGGCAATAGACAGATCATCATCATCACAAGCCTGAGTCAAGATCCCCCTCTCGGCCTCACTAGTGCAGTCCAAAGGAAAGCTTATGAAGCAATGTTTTTGGCACCAGCTTGGCTGCAGGAGCTGCCAGAAGGATGTTCAATGACATCCAGCCACCTTAGGAGCGCCACTCCGGATTTGCTGTCTGGGTTTACTCCCGTAGCCTTTGTCTCTCCCGAGATTGCCCACAAGGCAGTGGGTCTATTTACCTATAGTTGGGGTTTACGAGCACCAGGGCAAGTCCACACACCGGTGGGCCTGCATGCTACGTGTGCAGGGGCCAGATCTCCTCCGTCCTTTACAGTTCAGCCTGAGTCCAAAAGGAGCTCAGTTTCCATGTGACACCAGCTTGGAGGCACTACATAAGGCTTGCTGTTGGAGAGGCTGTGTACTGGCAGGGAGAAACTTACACATTCAGCTCTCCTTTTCGCAAGGCTGCTAGCCAGCGGTGTAAGCTGAAAATGAGAGCAGCAAACACTACCCACTACACTACCACACTCAACACATCACAACAACCATGTCTCCCCTGATTAGACTCGGGTTAAATAGGTGGGCTGCTGGGCAGCGTGGCTCAAAGGGCTGGAAAGGCCTCTATCTCAATGCTCTATCTCAATAAATAAATAACAAGTACATAATGCTTCATTTAGATGTTGGTTGCATGCTGTTCTGCTCTTAATACCCATTAATATGAAGCACATGGTGATCATAGTTTAATTGTCCTCTGTGAAATTGATTCATTCATCTGCAAATGCGGAATATTATTGTCAACATCCTGCCAGCCAATCAAATGGAGGCAAATGACCAACAGCAAAAAAATTACTATTGTGCGAAAAATAAATTAAATTTTCTTGGAAGACAGTTTTTCTTAAAAGAACACATGAAATAATAACTTCAGCAACTTATTCAAATAAAAAATACAGATGACTTTTTCACAAAACTGCATTGAGTAGCGGATAGTTACATTTAAAGTTTGTGCATGATATCAGACACATACACAGAGAATAATACAATGTAATATAATAATAATAAATATAATAATACCAAGCTTAATTGAGAATGAAATTTCCCAATCGCCTCTACTCCACCTGGCTGTAACACGAGTCAGAAGAGCAACCTTCAAGTAATACTCAGTGTGGGCCATATATAGAAAAACACATCTGAACCGCAGGGATTGTTTCATATAATTATTAATTACCTGCAGACTCATTTAGAGGAGATCTCATTGAGTGACACAGAACTGAAGACAACAATTGTCCACTAAAGCTCAAGTTCCTGCTGAAGATACTTGGCCCAAAACATCGACTGCGCTGTTTTCCTTCGGTGCTGCCTGGCCTGCTGAGTTCCTCCAGCATTTTGTGTGTGTTACTTAGCTCAAGTTTCTGTTATTTTTGCTGAAAAATGGGAGCCATAATATTGGTCCCACTGCTCTTTCAGCTGTTACAGGAGCACAAAGAACAGGGCTATACATAAGGTCAATGGAGGAGGGAGAGAGAAATCTTGCCAGTGTCTTGCTCGTTTAATCTCCAGAGTCTTTCTTCAACTAGGTGTCTGCCTTTGATTGTCTGTAGGCCAGGGGTTTCAAAGTCAATGAACCTTCACCCTTTTATTGAGTTCCAGCCACATGCCCTCATTTTAGATTGCTTTTCTCTCAGAGGTCAAGGTCACTACCGATCTGAATTTCGTAGTCTCGAATCATTCTAGGTGCTGATGAGGGATCCATGCTACATTTTGCAGTGTGCAATTCATTTCTGTCACAGAAATTCTCCTCAGAGAGAAAGGACTGGTAGGCCATTGTAAATTGCCTGTTGAATCTGAGTGGAACTGATGGAATGTGGGGAGAATTAAATGGGATTAGTGTAGGCTTGGTTTAAATGGGTGCTTGTTGGTTGGTTTAGACAGTGGGTCAAAGGGCGTCTATGCTGTGTGACTCCGTGACATTGCCTCCTTCTCCCTGATTAGAGGTTGGAAAGCATCATGAGTGTGTGAGGTTTGTTAAATTGCAAGCTTCTCTCTCTATGTCTCCATCAGAGTGTGAGAAGCGACATCTGGAAGGTCTTGAAAGAGCAGATGTTTCATCATGGGAAATTCTGCAACGAGGGTCACTGTTTGAAAATAGGGACTACTCACTTTTGGCAGAGATAAAGCCTTTTGTTTCCTCTCAGGAAGTTATGTGTTTGTGGGAATCAATTCTTCAAAAAGTGTGGAAGCAGCATCTTTGAATATTATTAAGGCAGATGCAGGTAGATTCCTGATAAATAATGGGACATAAGGTTAGAGAAAGATGGCAGGAATGCAGAATCAAGTTTATATTCCGTTCAGCCACGGCCTTAATGAATGGCAGAGTGGTTTGAGGGACTGTATTGCCTCCTTCTCTCCTAATTTCTATGACTGCTCCTCACTGAATATCCAGATAGTAAAATAGCCAGCAGTAAAAACCTCTGCTGTCAATATTCTGCACCCAGAAAGCTTCTGTGGTGTGTTCATTCTGAAGCTACCCACTTCTGTAGGTTATATCCTAGACTAAATACTGTGTATATCTTTAGACAGTAATTGCAATGATACCCAGATAACCACACAATCATAAGTGTTATACAGGCTGAAGATAATGAAAAGTGGTTTAAAATCAACTTCAAGATATGGGGCTGGAATCTTCTTTGGGGTTTCTTCACCACTGCCACAAACTTGATAGAAAATTCATCCAGAGAAAGAAAATTCATCCAGAGAAATAAAGAGATTATCTATTAACTTCAGAGTCATATATCATAGAAAAGGACAGCACAGAAACAAGCCCTTCAGCCCATCAAGTCCAATTAAAAAGCCTACTCCCAATGACTTGCACCAAGACCGTAGCCCTCCGTAGCCCCACCATCCATGTATCAATCTAAATTCTCTGAAATGTTGAAATCGAGCTTGCATGCACCACTTGTGCTGGCAGCTCGTTTCACACCCTCACAACATGCTGTGGAGAAGTTTCCCCTCATGTTCCCCTTAAATTTTTCACCTTTCAACCTTAACCCATGACCTCTAATAGCAGTCTCACCCAATATCAGTGGAAAAAGCCTGCTTCCATTTACCTTATCTATACCCTTCATAATTTTGTATACCTCTATCAAATCTCCCCTCAATCTTCTTTGTTCCAAGGAGTAAAGTCCTAATTTGAATAACATCCTATCTCCTGTACTCAAAACTTAAGATTTATGAAGGTCAATGTGCCAAAAACTTGCTTTACAATCGTATCTACATGTGACTCCTCTCTCAACGAATTAGGGACCTGTATTCCCAGATCCCTTTGTTCTACAGCACTCTTCAGTGCCCTACTGTGTAAAACCTTACCGTGGTTGGTCCTCCCAAAGTGCAACACCTCACACTTGTCTGCATTTAATTACATCTGCCATTTTTCAGTCCATTTTCCCAGATGGTTCAGATCCCACCACAAGCTCTGATGGTCTTCCTTGCTTTCCACTACACCTCCAATCCTGGTGTTCAACTTTGACCAAGATTGGGGTAGAGGAGTGAAAAAACTTGAAAGCTGGCAGGAGGAATGTTTTCTCAAACTTCCCATGCAATTAAAACCTAATATGAAAGGTATTAGCTTGATATTTATTATATTCCGTATTTAATTCCAAGTAAGTATAAGGTATGTTAATCACAAACATCACCATATCAAAGGAAAGCATGTAGCAGCACATGCTATGGTATCTTGAAGAGCCTACAGACACTATTTTATTGAGGAGATCAGTGACATTGTTGATGGATGGTTTTAGTGTTTCTTGTGCTTTCTTTCTTTTAGCTAAAAAGTACAAAAAAGTAACGGGTAAAGAAATATACTCAGAAACATTAGAAAGCACACCAATGCTCGAAAAGGAAAAGTTTCCACAAGATTACTTCCCTGAGGTAAGTTGCATTGTCTTCTGCCGCATAAAACATGCAAGGTGAACTCGTAAAGTTGTAAAAGTTGCTGCTGTTGTTTCTTTGAGAGATTTTATTATTCAAAAAAATTCTAAATAGAATAATTGAGGTGGGATGCATGCAAGTGAATTGAAGAGAAAGTTTGGTGAGTGGTAGATAGAGAACCACTTACATTCTTCCAATTGTTGTCTGTGGGCTCTTTTAATGACATGACGTTGCAATAATTTCTACATTAAAGTTCAGTTATAGAAATGTTTGTATAACACTTCCATGACCTGATGTCATGAAGCATAATCAACATTATGTCTGGATTATAACATATATTATCTTGATGTACAGGAGTAGAACCCAGTGTGGTCCTCTGCTATTCTAGCCCTTTCACTTCAAGGTTTGACATCACCGTTGAAATGTATGGTTATTTGAATTACTGTTGCCTTCCTGTCAGCTTGAACCAGTCTGGCTGATCCTTTCTCTGCCACCTCAGCTACAGCCCTGCTGGTTGACTTGATCTCTCTTCTAGTGAAGCCAAGGTCACGCTGCCACTTCTGGAGGGTGAACACAATAAACCCACGGCAGCCTACTTCGAATGACCCCTGACAACATGATTTCACTACAGAGCTGCCGCACACTGGACTTTTTTTTTGCTCTTCGCGCCATTCTCTGTAAAGTCTAGAGACCATTGTGCATGAAAATCCCAAGGGATCAACAATTTCTGAGATACTCAAACCACCCTGTCAAGGACCAACAATCATCCCATGGTCAAAGTCACTTAGATCACATTTTTTCTCCATTCTGATGTTTGGTCTGAACAACAACTGAACCTCTTGACCATGTCTGCATGCTTCTATGCATTGAGTTGCTACCATGTGATTTGCTGATTGGATATTTGCATTAACGAGCAGGCATATAGGGGTAGCTAATAAAGTGGCCATTTAGTGTATGTTACCAAAACAAAATTTGGGGGACCCCATGTGCAATAGCCTTGATGTGCATCTTATTTAAAGCCGGTGTGTGCTGTCTTTTCATGTTTATCTGCTTTCCCTATTTGAAATCTACTGTGGACATCCCTCAGAGATTTTAGCTCCTTTTCTGTTTCCTGTAAATTAAGTTGTGGTAAAGCTTCTCTGTTTTGTTTCAAACAATGACCCAAGTTCTTTACATCTTTTTGAGGTATTATAACTCAAAAATTGTTCTATTGTGCAGATGATTTAATATTGTTTTCAGTGATGTAAATAAAGTCAGAGTATTTATAACTGGTAAATATATCAGATTGAAAACATCGCTTTTAATCTTAATAATAACCTGCTTCATTGTACAACTGACAGATATGCAAATGAACCTCTCAATTGGTTTAAGACTGATTTCTTTCTCTTTATTACTGCCGCTTAAAGATGATCTAAAAGTAATTACATTGATTGAGGTATAATGCAATCCAAAATAATTACAATTCACTGCATATAAAACTAACAAAACTTTTCATGGTGATTTATTATACCTCTTGGCTGTATATGAATCTCAAATGATGCCTTTGGGACCAGCACTTGAGATAATGTTAGGCTATTTAAAAAGAACAGATTTGTGTAGTCTATCAGACCTGAATACTTTTTGCCAGTAGTGAGAAATTGGTTGTTATCATACATCACAGATACTGCTCAAAGCTCTTATGAAAGATGAATTAATTTCACTAATGCTTCAATGTGAACCTTTCATGAACAAAGCTGTACAGGGATAACCTTGTAGGGGTCTCTAGTTTTTCAATGGTGATTTATGTCATCTTTTAATAAAGGAAACAGCCTGTATATAATCCATCTGCCGTGCAAAGAAATGATACTGGCATGGACTGCTCGGGATTTTTTAACTTACATTTTTATTTAATGCTGCAGACTGATGAAAGGTTTCAAGGAGACTAATATAAGCCTGGTTTACATTTGCTGTTGCTAAATTGATTGGTAATCCCAGCCCTAAATTATACCGAACCCCTCCCCAACCCCATCAGTAATTGTCATCATAAGGATGGATTACTACGAAGAAAGCCATTGAAGGAACTGACAAAATATTTATATGGACATTTCTCTGCATCAACCTCATGGGCTTTATGAGATCCAGAAGGTAGTGTTAGGATTCTTTAGATTTCGCATTTGTCAGTTCAGCTGTGGGCACAAAGTTTAGATTTAGAAGGATTTTTTAAAAGTTTGCCTCAAAATGTATCATTCTTTGTCTTTATTCTTGAGCTTCAACAACTCTGCGAAGCACCAAAATAGAGATGACCTTCCTTTTTACTACTTACTCCCTCATTTATGAGGGTCACTTACATTTTGCACTGTACGGTTAACATTTTGTTTTAGAATGTGAACCTCCAATCCTTGGTCAGTGCATTGCTGCTCGAGTAACACAAGAATTCTGCAGATGCTGGAAATCATGAGCAACACTCACAAAATGCAGGAGAAACTCAGCAGGTGAGGCATGTCTATGGAGGGGAATAAGTGGTCACTGTTTCGGGCTGAGACCCTTCATCAGGACTGGAAAGGAAGGGGGCAGAAGCCAGGATAAGAGGGTGGGGGGAGGGGAAGGTGTTCAAGCTGACGAGTGATAGGTGAAACCAGGTGAGGGGAAAGGTAAGTGGGTGGGGGAAGGGAGATGAAGTAAAAGCTGGGAAGGATAAGGTGGAAGAGATAAAGGATTGAAGAAGAAAGGATCTGATAGGAGAGGACAGTGAACCATGGGAGAAAGGGAAGGAGGAGGTGGAGGGGAACCAGAGGGAGGTGATGGGCAGGTGAGAAGAAGAGAAGGAGTGAGTGAGTAATCAGAATAGGGAATGGAAAAAAAGAGAAGGAGGGAGGGGCAGAAATGACCAAGAGTTGGCTTCAATGGGAACTGCTAGTGGTCAATTGTCCCCACTCAATTACTTACCAGATCACACAAAGCTGCTGTTAATCTGGGGCTTGCTCAGTGGCAGATGCAAGGATTTTTGTCTCTTCTCTTCTACATCACTGGGTTCCACATGGAGTCCAGCACTGAACTGAGAAATCTGCCTCTCCAATCCAACATCAGTCAGGCGTAGGCTAGGATCTGGGATTGTACTCAGTTGAGTAATTGTTTAGCCTGGAGGTTTAATGGAAAAAAGTTTAAGTTTACTTATTTATTTCTAAATAGATTTATCTTTATGTTAAATTATTTTAATAGATTTTGTGCCACAAGTTTTATAGGCATCCATTACTCTCGTGAGACCATAGATTTTCGCCTTGGTAGGTTTCCAGGGCACAGGCCTAGGCAAGGTTGTATGGAAGACCAGCAGTTGCCCACGCTGCAAGTCTCCCCTCTCCATGCCATCGATGTTGTCCAAGGGAAGGGCACTAGGGCCGATACAGCTTGGCACCGGTGTCGTCGCAGAGCAATGTGTGGTTAAGTGCCTTGCTCAAGGACACAACACACTGCCTCAGCTGAGGCTCAAACTAGCGACCTTCAGATCACTAGACTGACGCCTTAACCACTTGGCCACGCGCCACAAGTTTAGCCATTCTTAAATACTTCTTACTTCCAGAGAGATTTAAATTTTTAGAAAAGTCTACAAGCTTTGACAGTAGATAAAGCTGTACACCCTTCTTTTTATCGTGTTAAAAGCCACTTTGAGGAACCAAAGCTGCATGGAGAGTCATTGAGAACATAAGATGAAGAGTCTTTGAAAGTGATTCATAGGATGTGGGAGCAGTTCAGTGTTGGGCAAGTAAAGTTGAGTGAAGATATCTGTCACTGGTATGAATTGTGAGGTTCCTGTACCTTCTTCCTGATGGCAGCAGCAAGAAGAGAGCATAGCCAAGTGGGATGGTGGTCCCTGATGATGGATGCTCAGTGGTGGAGAGTGCTTTACCCATGATTTTCCAACAAACACCATTGATGTTTCCATACCAGGCCGCGATGCAACCAGTCAATATACTCTCCACCACATATCTGCAGAAGTTTGTCAAAGTTTTAGATGTCATGCCAAACCTTTGCAAAATCCAAAGGAAGCAGAGGTACTGCCATGCATTACAATTACCTGCTGGGCCTAGGACAGATCCTCTGAAATGATAACACATGGAATTTAAAGTTGCTGACCCTCTGCACCTCTGGTTTCCTCATCCTGGTCAGCTCCTTGGTCTTGCTGACGTTGAGTGTGAGGTTGTTCTTATGGCACCACTCATCCAGATTTCCAATCTTTCTCTTATATGCTCATTCATCACCACCTTGGATTCAACAAAATTGTGGTCTCGTCCGCGAACTTAAATATGGCATTGGAGCTGTGCTTAGCCATACAGTCTTAAGTATAAAGTGAATAGAGCAGAGGGCTAAACGCACAGCATTGTGGTGCACCGATGCTGATGGAGATTGTGGAGATGTTGTTGCCAATCTGACGTGATTGGCGTGTGCAAGTGAAGAAATCAAGGATCCAATTATACAAGGAGGCATTGAGGCAAAGGTCTTGAAGCTTACTATTAGTTCTGAGGGGATGACAGTATTTAATGGTGAACTGTAGTCGATAAAAAAACATTCAAATGTATACATCTTTGCTGTCCAGATGTTTCAGGGTTGAGTAAAGAACCAAGGAAATACCATCTGCTGTGGACCTTTTGTACCAGTAGGCAAATTGGAGTAGATCAAAGTCACCTCCCAGGCAGGAATTGATGTGTTTCATCACCAATCTCGCAAAACACTTCATCACAGTGGATACTGGGTGATAGTCATTAAGGCAGGTTACCATGTTCTTCTTCAATACCGATATAATTGGAGCCTGCTTGAAGCAGGTGAGTACCTCGGACCGCTGAACCATGACTAAGCAGAAAATGTTAGGATCCAATCCAAAAGATAGCTTTAGATGCAGTGGTCTTGGTTGAAATGTCAGAAAATGCAAGATAATCATTTACTCTAATAATTGTGAAAGTACATGTTGATATTTAAAATGAAAATTAAAAAATGCCAAAAATGCTCAACCAGTCTGGCAGCATTTGTAGAGTAAGAGTTATGGTTAACATTTCAAGCTAGTAACCTTTCATCAGAACTAAGCAGGAATTTGGGGTGTTCTAGAATGTTTAAGAGCCAATAATAGATGTGCCTGTGTGTATCAGGGTTGTTGCTAGTGTAATGTAGCAAAATAGAATAATGATGTTTGCCAGGAACTTGAAAGATTTCCTGGCAAACATCATTTACTTCATTTTTAGCATCTGACTTCTTGACATGTTATTTTTGTGCTATTTCTGAAACTAACCATAGTCCCAATAATGTGTTGTTCAAGGATGTGTGAAATAGATGTGCACTGGCTTACTTACACTGATGCTGTGATTGTGCTATGAGCTTAGGCTGATCACCATGTCACGATATGCCCTGACACGGAAATAATCTGTAGAGAGATTCCCTGGAAAATGATGCCTTGGCTTATTTTACATTAAAATCAGTTTCTGTTGTGGTGAGGGCCAAGTTTTTGGCTCTGTAATTTGAGTGCACCATGGGAATAATATTTACTTTCTGAGTGCAGACATTTATTTCATGATATGAAAGGATGTCCTCCATCCCATTGAACTTGTTGGCTGTCAGAGCAATTCGTCGCAGTCCCTCACGTATCCAGCAGAGAATACTTTCTAACTTACCCATGAACTCCACCCTGTTTCTTCACTTGGGGTAATTTAGCGTGGCCAGATAACTTACTGTCCAGCACATCTTTGGGATATGAGAAGAAAGTGGATCATCCATTTGGAGGAAAACCAATGGGAATCTATGTTATCACAGGGAGACCATGGAAACGTAACATATTCAGCATTGGGGTCAGAGTTGGACTTGGGTTGCTGGAGCTTTGAGGCAGCACCAACCAACTCCAATTCATCAAATTGATTTCACTGAGATCAAAACTGGCAAAGGGTGCAGCTGGCCAGATCATCATCCAGAAGGTGAAGATGAAAGTCTCCTCTGAAAATGTTTTTTTCTAGAAATGAGTGCAGAGTTCATCAGCATCATTCATTTGGAAGACTAGCTACAGAATGCTGGCAGGTTGAAAACTGATGTCTGCATCTGGGATCAAACACTCACTTATTCACTTGCACATATAGCACAGGCAGGCTGCATTTCAAAGAGCATTCAGTTGCACCTTATGTTATTGGATCACGTATGATATGCAATGTTCCCTCAAGATACCTTAAGCTGCTCTGTTGAATGTAGAGCCACTACAAACCTAATATAATCAATAAAAGGTAAATAGCACCTGGTCAAAAGTTCAAAGTAAATTTATTATCTAAGTACATATATGTCATCATATAAAACCCTGAGATTTGTTTTCTTGCAGGCATACACAGTAAATCCAAATAAAAAATAGAATCAAAGAAATACAGCACCCAACAGGGTGGAGAACCAACCAATGTACAAAAAGACAACAGGCTGTGCAAATACAAAAGAAAGTTAGATAGATAAGTTAGTAAATAAATAAATAAATAAACAAGAAAGCAAGCAATAAATATTGAGGACATGAGATGAAGAGTCCTTGAAAGTGAGCCTATAGATTGTGGAAAGTTCAGTGATGGTATGAGTGGTTGAATGAAGCTATCCCCTCTGGTCCAAAGCCTGAACCTGGAGGTAAGGGTTCTAAGACTCCTGTACCAGCAGCAGGAAGAGAGCAGGACGTGGGTGGTGGGGGTCCCTGATAATGGATGCTGCTTTCCCGTGACAGCATTCTGTGTAGGTGTGCTGAATGATGGGGAGGGCTTTACCCGTGACAGATCCACTACTTTTTGTGCGATTTTCTGATCCACAAGCATTTGCTAAGCAAGCACATTTTAATTATTACATAATCCATTAAGGAGTTCTATAGATACATATTTGTTTAAATGCAGAAATCACCATCACATAGAGTGATTGAGGTGATTGGTTTTGAAGCATTTAAGGGGAGGAAGAACAAGCTTAGGAATTGAAAAAAAACTGAAGGATGTGTGAAGGAGTGAGATGTAATAAGCTAAGAGGATGTTTAAACGCAGACACAAATTTTCTGGATCAAGTGCCCAAATTCTGTGCTGTAAACCATAGATATATGCTCAAAACACTAAAACCACACCGTTGTGGAGTGCACTGGAACGCCTTATGAAGCAAAATTGAGAAGATGAAGGTAAGAGTTGGATACCATCAGTTTGCGTGTATGGGCGGGGGGTTATATACTTCGTGAATTATTATAACTAGGGGTAAAAGATGCATTAGTGTAGGCACAGGTAATTTGGAGACTCTGAGGGTGGTACTGTACTGAAGCCAAGAAATGTCATTGCTATGTTACTTCAGTTGGGATGGGTTAAAGGAAATATATTTTTAGTAAATGAAAATCAGAAGCTGCAGATGCTGGATACCTGAAATTAAAACAGAAACTGCTCAGCAAGTCAGGCAGCATCTGTGAGAAGAGAAACAGAATTAACGTTTCAAGTCAGATGTGCTTTGTCAGAGCTGGAATTTTTCTTAGAATGGCCATAGCATTGTCAAGATAGCTATGGAAGGGTATAGGCTTGTTCGCTAAAATAGACGTGGAGAGATCCAGAAAAGAAAAAGAAATGTCAGAGATGAGCCATATGATGATGACACCTCTTTGGAAAATGGCAGTAAGCACAATTATATTTTTGAGTTCTGATGAACAGTCACTGAGATTAAGCATTAACTATTATTTTTCCACAGTTGCTTTCTGGCCTACTGAGTGTTTCCATCTTTTTTTGTTTTTATTTAGCATAATTTATAAGTTTCTAGATAGCATGTTATGATCTCAGAATATCTCAGAGCTTTTTTCCAGCCACATGTAGGGCCAGGGCAGTAGGGCTGGCTGGATAATAGAGTAACAGTGATAGAGGGGCAATAATTTTGTCTGATCAGGAGAGAACGCTGAAAGATAAAATGTCGTTGTCGCAGACATATAGAGTGGAAAGGTTACATTAGGCAAGGTAACAAATTCAGGCACTTTAGAAGAAATGAGAGTGCAGATCATTGCTATTTTGTTGGAAAGGACTGATGTATGCAATGCTATATTTCAGAAAGGGCAGAACAGCAGTAGTTTAAAAGGCAATGTGAAAACTGTGGGGAAAGAGCACGGTTGACATAATCAGGGTGCATGCAGGCTAGGCATGATGTGGAATGATCAAGGCCAGAGTTGAAATCATTGTTTACTGGCATGGACAAAATGGGCTGAATGGCAATTTGTGCACTTTGAACTTTAAACTATGTTGTAAATATTCTCTGAGTTATGAAAGGAATCAAGAGAGCAAAGAATGAACTCAGGTAAATGAGTCTGAGTCAGTACAAGTAACCATGGAGAACAGAGGGAAAGGCAGAAAGGAAGATTTAGAAACTGTTGTTTTAATTAATTTAACATAAGAGAAAATCCTGAGTATTTCATAATGTGACTGTGGTGGAGAATGGAAGGGGTGAAGTAGCAAATGCACAAATCCTCTTCTACCCGGAGTGATTTAAATTAAAATTAGTTTGCAAAAAAAAAGAGAAAACAAAGGATGTATTTAACATTGAGTGGTGATGATATCTTACCAGTGGAACTAGTAAAATGGAAGACTAATTATTGCCATCCATTCTCAGTTAAAAGCACCCATTCAAGTCAATTCATAAAATTGTGTTGAGTGCTGTATGACATGACAAATATGAGAAAGATTAAAAGGTGCTTTGTTAGTAAATAGCAGTAAATAATTCACATGATAATTTGCACACTGATAAAAATATGCTTCGGGTTTATTTTTAAATCTTGAACATTTTAAACATGAAATTTATCATTTGAGCCATAATGTAATCACAGTAATAAGGTTGGATGAGTTCAGTTTTGGTAAATAAGTTAACTTGACATTAATTTAGGCAGCTGGCCTTCCCTCGTGCTCATGCCAATCAGATGTGAATCATTGTCCATTAATTCGCACAATCTGCCTTGGTATTTTAGCATAGAGATGGGTCACCACTAACTCTATACACTGTTATATTGCTTGCATTAAACTGAACAAGGAAGAACTGAAGATAATTATGCAGCGGAAAATACTATTTTAAATCCGTGCTAGAATGTTGCTCTTTATATGGCATTTAGTTACAGATTAGACAACAAAACCATAATATAATGTTTATATGTTTAAACCCTGAACTTTGGCTAGACAAGGGCATGATTTCATTCTGTGTGACATTTTTAGTTTTGGGACATATCAAATCAATTTGTGTAGCTGTTTGAATTGGCTACTATTAATTACATGCGCAGATGTGTTCAACATCACCTGATATATCTAATGCTATTAATTTAATGTGTCAACAGATTTAGAAATAAGCACTAATTGAGCATTGCTGCTTGATAAATACTTACCCATTTTGTTTGTTTTTATTTTTCTCATCTGGTCTGCTGGATACTAAGTGACTCCTGTTTTATTCCTGGCTGCATTAAAATGACTTAAGGTTAACTTCTGGTATAATTTCAATGATCTTTTGATTATTGTAGAGTGACAGAGTACTGAAGGAAGCCAGTTAGGCTCTGGTGCCTTTCCCCAAATCAATTATCAACGATCCTTGAATTAAAATGTCTTGAAATATCACAGAATGACATTGGTGAACCTCATGGTTGAGAGCATCCAACAATTTTAACAACAGTAATTTCAGTAATTTTATTTCTAGAAATTTTTTATGATATGAAGAGCTTAGAGATTTGCCTTCTGTTGGAGATTTGCCTACAACCTTCTGCAGTAGAGGAAAATAGGATGCAAGTTGGTATTCTAAGAATGGTCAGTTGGAAGGTCGTAGACCAACCAGTCTGGATCAGTGGGAAGGAACTTGATCGTTTGCATCACATGGAACAAGGCTATGAAGAAGGAGCCACTTCCCATGCTGGTCTCTCCTTTATGTTCCTATAGCACTTTGACATTCAGAGTTACCACAGGAATTCTGCCATGTAGATCCCTGCAAGGTTCAATGTTGAAAGAATCATTTTTTTGGAGACAATTATAAACCCTTACCCTGGGGTGTTGATTGATCCCAGGGAGTTCATCTTTTACATCCCGCTGATTTCTGACGTCTGAAAAGAACTTTAAAAGATCCAAATCGTGTTACATCGCTTGGTTAGGCCTTTGGCTCCCTCTTTTGGAGAAGCGGAGTGGGCTTCCACAGTCCAGATGACCAGCCCTATTGTGCAAATGGAGGCATGAAATCCTTCAGCCTAATGCCAAGGTAATGTTCAATCAACAGTGGCAGTGAGTTGCCTTCATAATATATGGGCAATGAGTTCAAAAAAGAAACTCTCCTACTGGCTGGTGACATGCTTACTTCCCTAATACTCTGGCTGCTGCAGGCCTAACATTTAAGTCCCAGGACGTCACTGAGGGCCCAATTGTCTTCAGCTCGATCCTCAATTATGTTCCGTCTAATGAAAATTCATAAATCATTATGCAGTGTTTAGCTTATAGTTGCTCTAAAGCCACCCCTCGACATGTGAATGATCCAGACGACAGCCGGGCACCTGCTGATACACCATCAGTTACATAGTGACACACAAATGTTCACTGGTGATCTCTTCAACAAGACGTAATCAGGTACCTTCCTTTCATATTTTATGACATTATCATTATTACACTTCCTCTCGTTACATTCCTGGAGGTGACCAATGACAAGGAATTTAATAAGATTTAAGACATAGGAGCAGAATCAGGCCATTTGGCCCGTCAAATCTGCTCTGCATTTCGATCATGGCTAATCCATTTTCCTTCCCAACCCCATTCTGCTGTCTTCCCCCTGTAACCGTTGATACACTTAGTAATAAAGAACCTATTAACCCCTGCTTTAAATATATCCAATGACTTGGACATCCGTAGCAATGAATTCTACAGATTCACCACCCTGTAGCTAAAGAAATTCCTCCTTGTCTCTGTTCTAAAGCAACATCCTTTTAATCTGAGGCTGTGCCCTCTAGTCCTAGACTCCTCCACTATAGAGAACATTCCGTCCACATCCACTTTCAATATTAGGGTAGGTTTCAATGAAATCCTCCATCATTCTATAAAACTTTAGCAATTATAGGCTGAAATCTCCTCATATGTTAGCCCTTTTGTTTCTGAGATCTTTCTCACATAAAACTCCTCTGGACCATCTCCAATGACAGCATACCTTTTCCTAGATATGGGAGCTATTGATTAAATGAGGAACATAACTGGACAGTAACTGCAGTAGTTATCACCCAAAGTATGCACTCAAACAGTCTGACAAGGCTTTTTCTGCATCTCCTTCCAAACCCATGACCCCTACCACTGGCAAAGAGAAATGCAGGCAAACACCACTGTAACAAGTTCCATTTCCAAGTTACATTCATTCTGACTGTTACTTCCTCATCACTGGGAACCCTGAGACTCCCCAACACATGAACATTGTTGGAGTACCTTCATCGCATCGGCTGCAGCTGGGATCGGCAATGGCCAACACCTGAGGTCAGTCACAAGTAGTGACAGAGGTGTCCTTGTCATAAATTCAAATGAAAAATATGATCCAGCCATAGGAATTGGAATGGTCTCGAGCCTAGTGAAGTTAGTAGGCAGAAATCTCCATGTTGTTGCATTAGTATGACCGAATTCCAGCGATCTTTTTTTAAACTGGGAGACATCTTCAATTTGGTGTAAGGGCTGTCTGAATTTGAAGGCTTATTTCCTGTATCTCCCCAAGATGGATCTTGCTGTTAGCTGAGCTTGGCTGAATTACCTAGTTTACCATGCCTGTGAATGGTGCACGAGGTGTGATCCTTCTCCCTTCTCAGATGAAGTTAGAGCTTTTTTTCAGTGTGCACTACTTGATGTACCCACTGTTAATTAAGCCTTGCAATTTTATTATGTATTGAAATCATTACGTTCCCTTGAGATGCCTCCCTGATCTTCCTCACATTCATGCCTATGTTTAATAATAGATATGAACACTTGTCAGAGTCGATGGCACTTCCTCCTTTGTCTCTTTCTGTTGTTTACTTTGTTCAGTGAAATCAATCCTGCTGTGTTGCTGTTTAATTTGATATGACTTCTCTCAGCAAAGCAATAGAAAAGATGAATTGAGACATTGCATGGAACATTATCAATCAAACTTGTAAGCATTAGTTATTACTCAGTGCATTTTGACATTAGCCTTCTGTAACCTTTGTCTCCTTGTTGATGTTCTATAGAGGTTTTACCCCATATACCTGATGTATTTATGCTGATGCTGTTTACACAGGTTGTCTAAAAGGTCAGTAAGAGCTTTCTTTAGCTTAAGGCCTGCTTTAAATGTGACATTGCATATGAAATGTCTAAAGCCAGTGTATCATCCTGTGCTTACAAAAGATTAATGAGACATTAATCAAAAAATATCTGAGTATTTATATGTATTGTCATCCATTTACTAATATACTACTGTAGGAATTTAAAAAACATATCTTTAGCAACCACTATGATTTGATTCATCAAGAAAGGCCAAAGGAATAACATCTCCAGAAAATTTCTCATTTATGTATACTGTTAGTAGATTTCCTGGAGATTAATACCAGGTGTGGACTTAAAAGAAATATGCAATTTTGGGATGAACTTCTGGGAAAAATAGTCAACATTTTGGGCCAAGATGAAGCCAGTCCTGATGAAGGGTTTTTAGCCTGAAATGTCAACTGTTTGTTCCCACTGTTTGCTGTAGATTTCCAGCATCTGCAGTACCTCCTGTGTCTTGGAAAAAGTGTGCATCTTTGTGAGAACTACTGAAATGCATTAAGATATAGAGCATATGCAGAACGTATGTTATTGTTCTGGATTTTGCAATTGTAGTAAAGCTAAAACTGTCAGCATCTGCCACCTTAACTCTGTGAAGGAAGCAGCAACCTTGGAATTTCTGAACATTAGAGGATTGATGTTGAAATCACAAAGGTGGTCTAAGCATTCAGTCTTGGCAGTGAACTGTGCTGTTCTCCGTCCAAATAAAGGAGATTTGTTGAAACTGAGGAAAAGTTCAAGTATGTGCAAACTGGTGTCATTGTTAAATATCCTTAACATTTCACAAATCATTGTTTGGTGTCTCAGTAATATCAAGTTCATGTGACATCATGAAGGCAGTTAGCTGAAACAACAAGCAGGATGTCCGAGTGTGAGGCTTTTCAGGTCCTAAAGAAAACAACTTTACAAAGTAGTAACGGCTGTTTAGGAACCTCTTGGACTCTCCCTCCCACCTCACTTCCCAAAAGAAGTTTAAATTTTATGTATGTGGAATGAAATTTGATCAAATAAATACTTCAAAATGGATTTTTTATGGCAACACAAACTGAGTGGGACGAAGAGACTCCACTGTCACATGACGCCATCAATATTGATGGAAGAAGTACTCAAAGACAGACTTGTGTGTGGACTTGGAGACTTAACTGTGTAAGATAGATTGCTTTTAGAAACTAACTTGACCTCAGAAAACCAGTGGCGTGGAGCAAGAAGAATTATTTTAGCTGGTCATCAGGATAAGTGCAGTACCAAGTAAATCTCTATGGCTAACAGTGATGGGCTGCAACTGGAATTTAAGGGAATTCAATGATCAAAGAAGAATTATGAGAGGGAAGGTAAGTTTTACAGGAGAAAACTTTACCCTGATTTAATAAAATATTTCGCAAGTGCCAAAAGGCAAATCCGCCTGCCTGGAAAATAATCATTTATATGGAATCGGGTAGCCAGAACAAGGAAGACGTGCTTGTTTAAAAATTTGAAGTTTTTTTTCCATCAGTGAAGTCAATGCTTACAGTATGAATGCTTATGAGTATATTACATTTAGATGAGATTCAGGAAATTGCTTGACATTTCAAATAGATACAAAATTAGAACATAATTTAGTTCTACTTCACATCCATGTAGAACTACCTAATAATTTTAAGCTTGCTAGAGTGGAACTGTTTAAATCTGCAATTGTAACCTATAGTAAAGCTTGTCTTCCTGTTAAGGGGCAGATACCACTGTTACATCAGTATAGTTATATGAATGTCAATTGGACTGTCAGCTTGTGATTAGTTTGATTATAAAACCTCTTTGAATAGAAAGCGTATGACGATAGTGATTTACTTAATCAAAACATCTGATGGGGAGGGCGTTCACTAGATATGTGTTAAAAGATTATTACCCAGTAAATAAGGAGTACTTATTACAGAAGTATTCTTAAGTGATGGAAGTAGGCAACTTATGGCGGAGTACCGAATCAAGTTTGACAAAACAGTACAGGATCAAATACATTTTGCCTCTCCCAAGCTGCTTGTGGCTTTAAGACATAGGTTAAAAGAAACACAGGATGAAACAGTGAGACAAGATCATTCTCATTCCTGCAACTGCAATAACTGCTAAGATTCACTCAATGATAGCAATATTGAAGAAAGGTGGGTCATTATGTACACATCTAGATCCTAAAGATTTGAATAAAACTTCTAAAAGAGAGCTCTGTCTATAATGGAAACTGTTAGCCACATGCCTACAAGATGCTGAAGTTCTTTATGATTCAGGATGTTTGAAATGGGTTTTGGGCAAATGAGTTTAGATTAAAATTTCTCATACTTAAATACCTTGAAAGTACCATTTGGGAGATATTGTCGGAAGCATTTGCAATCAATGGTATAGTAAAAGCTTTCCAACAGAAAATCACAAAATGGTTGAAGGACTTAAGCAAGTAGAATTCATTGCTGGGGCCTTTGTGGCCATGGAGTTCAGAGCTGGAATAAGCAAACCAAGGGCAATGTAAAACGTGCAGTAAGTGTGGAATAGTGCTAAGTGAAGGCAAAGTGAACTCTGGTGGCAAGAAGTTATGCTTATTGGATATTTGTTAAAGCAGTCCCCACTGAAAAATGTGGCAGACAGAGATCCAGTCTTAGTTGGTATTTGCTCCATATCTAGGTTTCACACTCATCGATCATATTTGGCAAGGCTGCTCAGAGATATAAAATAGAAAGATACATAGTGGTTCTGGGAAGTCTTCGAAGGATTGGTGCTGAAAAATATGAACTAGCTTGTTAGATAGCAAAAATGATGCAGGGACAATTGTAGCATAGGCATCAAGGGTATTGATAGTGTTGGAGATGAGATACAAACCAAGTGAGAAGGAGCTCTTGCAACATTTTTGTTTACCTGTGATAAATTTGAACTGTATATCTATGGATAAGCAACAATGGATGGTGAAATAGGCCACTGACTGTTGAAAACACTGTTGTTCCACCACTAAATTTTGCATGCAACTTAAGAGAATGCTCCTCTGCTAATAATTTGTTCCTCTAAAAAAAAAACTCGTACAAACAAATGTGATGAGATGACACTGAGCCAAGCATTATTGTATTAATGATTTTATCAGCTAGATGATACTAATCACTGTAAAATACATTCAGTTGGAAGTGCAAGTCTGAAACAGCAGAATCCTATAGCGATAGATGAGCTAGCTCAGAAGCAGATATAGCTGTGAGTTGTTAACAAATATACTCTAAGGTCACATCAGAGATGCCCGAGTGCCTCTCAATTTTCACTCTGATTTCTGAGATGAGCTATCAGTACAAGGAAATCTGATAGTCAAAAGATGATAGCTCATGGGCCCAGCTATCTGATGGAAAATACCCTTGTCATTCAGGATGTTAGCATCGAATGTAGTTTTCATAGAATCCAAGACTAACTCAAATGGCTGGTAATTACAGTTATTCAAATGTAGTGTTTGGCACCCTGACATATGCCAGGTAAGAAAATATCATTTAATCACCACCTTGTAGGTTCGTGCTGGGCATAGGTCAGTGCTGATCTGTGAGAGTAACATGGCCATTCTCGTTGTGGTGTGGCTATTACAATTGTTTTGTTGATGCGACTAGACTTTCTTCAATTACTATGAGCAGATGCCTTGAAAGAAATTTACATCACCTTTGCTAGATTTAGAACACCAGAAAACCTGATTATTAATAATGGAGTGCAGTTTACATCCAGAGAATTTGCAGTGTTGGCTATGAAATGGAGTTTTTGATATGTGATATCATCACATTTATACTCACAGTCATAAATTACATCTGAGAATATTGTCAGAGCAGTTGAGCTTTTCACAGAATACAAGAGCTATGGTAAATATATTTTCATTTGTTGGACTGATGTAACACATGAGGTAAAGCACTAGAATCTAGTATTGCACAGAGGCTAATGGACTGCAGTAGGGCGGCATGGTAGTGTGGTGGTTAGCACAACGCTTTACAGCACCAGTGACCCGGGCTCAATTCCCTCCACTGCCTGTAAGGAGTTTGTATGTTCTCTCTGTGACCGCATGGGTTTCCTCCCACAGTCCAAAGACCCACTGGTTAGTAGATCAATTGGTCATTGTAAATTGTCCCTGAATTAGTCTAGGATTAAATCGGGGTATTGCTGTGTGACGTGGCTCGAAGACAAATCAAATAAACAAATAAGCAATGATCCTACTGCAGACAGTCCACTGTGAAAAGTCTCATACACCAGCATAAGAAACCACCTGAAACTGAAGATTGTTCTATATAGTTCTCCAGCAACTCCAGTTCTTCAGTAGCTGAAGCAACTACAATAATAACATCAATAGCTACTGTTGCCGCAAGTCACTGACTCTAGGTGTGTTCGACAACGTTAGGTGCCAGCCCACTGGAAGGACTATGTGCTATTGTAGAAGTTGTCAGTTTGCTTCACTTAAAAGTAAAGGTACCACTTTAAGCAAAAAAAAAAGAAAGAATGAAAAAAACAATATCAGAGACCTATGAGATTACCTGAGCAGACACATTTATTTACATAATTGCAAAGAAATCTTGGATACATCTCTGCATGTGAAACAGAAAAAAAAACAAAGCAGTCTGTAGAAGTGCTTGTCTCTTTTAATGTGGTTGTTCTATTTTACTTAAATAAAAGTTAAGTTCCCTTGTAACAAATCTTGACTATGCTTATAAATTAAAGAGGAATCAATACAGTTGCAGACGTATGGTGAACCATTAATTACTTTGCCACTGGTCACTGTACGTACATGAGGAAAGTGAGAACAATGGCCCTCTTATAAACTTACCATATCGAATCCATCCCATTTCATTCTATTCAGGCACTTCTTAAAATCGATAATCTTTGGGCAGAACGTGAAGATCGTAAGCAATGAATGGTTTAAGTAAATCTAATTTCCTTTATTCATTCATGAAGTCTAGTGCTTATTCCATCCCCAATTACCTTTGGCTTGCTAGGACATCTTAGAGGGTAACTGAGAATCAAACACCTTGACATGGATATAGATTCACGTATTATTCAGGCTGGTTAAGAATGATAGATTTCCTGTACTTCTAATGATGCAGTTTTCCTCCAATGCCTTAGTTTCATGGCCGCCATTACTGATTCAGTCTTTTACTTATTTAAATGCATTTAAATTTCCCAGCTGCTAAGATAAGATTTTAGCACCTCATAGTTTTGTTTATTTATGGCCATTTCCTCTCATCTCAAATTTAACCATTCTACTGTTGTCAACTTCAACTCTGAAGTTTGGATTTCATGAAACTCTGCACCTTCACTTCATTTTCATCTTTCCCTATCAATATCTCTGCAACCAAGCTTTGGGTCATCGGTCCTAATATCATCTTCTGTGACTTGGCTTGAACTTCAGTTTGACAACAGCCAGTGAAGTAGCTTGGTATGTTTTACTATGTGACTGGAGGTATACAAATGGAAGCTGGTACAATTGACATTAATCTTTGTGACGTGCAATATTTGGCTATGTCAGTCATTGAGGTATTTGACTTGTTAGTGACTACCCTACATTAATGGACATATTTGACATCAGATCAACTTAGATTTCTTTCCTTCTGTCTGCGTCATCCTTTGAAGATTGCTTATTGAACAATGTGCAAATTGTATGGGGGGAAATTAGAGGTTAAGATACATGCATGAAAGACTGCTGCTGGAAGTGGAAGTTTCAATTGAAGGAGCACCGGTATCAGAAATTAAGGGAAGAGACTGCTGGATCATATGGATTCCACCTGACCAAGTTGGCTGATACGTGGAATAGCTAGAGTGATAGCTTTGACTTTGTTTCATTTCACATATGCCCTCAGTGACCACTTTATTAGGTACAGCTGTACACCTCGTTAATGCAAATATCTAATCAGCCAATCATGTGGCAGCAATTCAATGCATGAAAACATTCAGGCATGGTCAAGATTGTTGTCCAGACCAAACATTAGACTGGGGGAAAATATGTGACCTAAGTGACTTTGGCTGTGAAATGATTGTTGGTGCCACATGGGGTGGTTTGAGTATCTCAGAAACTGCTGATATCCTGGGATTTTCACACACAGTAGTCTCTACAGTTTACAGAGAATGGTGCAAAAAACAAATAAAATACTGTGGGCAAAAATGTCTTAATGAGAGGTCAGAGGAGAATGGCCAGACATTTCAAGCTGACAGGAAGGTGACAATAACTCAAATAACTAGCCATTACAACAGTGGACTGCAGAGGAGCATCACGTCAGACTTTGAAGTGGATGGGCTGCAGCAGCAGAAGACCACAAACATAATGAAAGGTAAATCTCCAAGTGCGCTGAATAACAACCTGACTGAAATGAAGCAGCTTGCATCAGTACAGTGAAATTATCAATTGTTACAAGACAACTGAGGCAACATCCTAGAAAAATCCCAAGAGATGACGTTCATATTAAAATGCACATTAATGATAGATGGATAATTATATAAACATATATAAAAGGAGTTTGGTCTATTAGCCCTTACTAAGTGGTATTTTCAAACTGTCCAAGTTTGGGAATAAAGTAAAAACCCAAGAAGAAGTCATAAATTTTCCGGAGAAGTGGGCTTCTTAAAAATATAGCCAAAATTGATGAAGAGTTATAACAACACTGAGTGTGACAAATGAGGTTAAAGCAGTTATAAGGAAAGGTCTTAGCCCAGTCAGTATGTGTAGAGCAAAGGAGAACAAGGAGCAGAAAATAGTGGTATATATAGATAGAGTTAGACAGCACATAAATCAGGCTATTAGAGGAGCTTGTGCCAATGATAATGCAGTTGTACCGAAGGAAACTTTAATCTTATAGAGTCTCCATAAACCAAATTGTCGAAACTTCTTTGGAGGATGATTTCACAAAATGCTGTTTTCTGGAACAAAATACTGAGCAGTCAGTTGACAGCAAACCAATTTTGATATAATTGTGTGAAGAATAATTATAATACTGTATAGGATTTTATATTAAGAATAAAATGGCTAAATCTTAAGTCTTTAAACAAAAGCACGTATGGAGACTTGAGATGATAGTTGACCAAAGTGGATTGGGAAATTAGATTAAAGGACAAAATGGTTGATGAGCAATGGCAAACACTTAAAGAAATAACATAATTCTCCTTAGATATTCCTTTGAGAAATCAAAACTCCATTAGAAAAATGACTAACTTCAAAAGCTAAAAATAGTTTTTGATTGAAAGGCAAGGTTTGCAAAGGAATGGCAAAGAAGGTGATAAAGAGGATAAAAGGGAATAGTTGGTAAAAATATGAAAGCAGGTTATAACTGCTTTTATAAATGTCTAAAAAGGACGAGGTAAACAAAGTTAAGCTTATAAAATGAAACAGTAAAATTAGAGACAAAGAGGAGAAATTGTAGTTGAGAATAATTAAATCACAGATTCCTTTGTGAAACATATCTTGTTGTTTAAGGCCATCTGATGAGAAAGAACACAAAGAATAGTTCACATTCTTTGTTGAAGAATAATAGGTGATCTCATTGGGACATGTATGACTTTTAGAGGGCTTAATTGAGTAGACATTGAATCTGTTTCCCCAACAAGTGGATCTAGCATTGTGAGCCATGGTCTCTCACTATGGAGTCAGCATCTTGAGTATGAGATGGCAAGATATTTCTTCATTCAGAAGGTTATCGATATTTGGAGCTCCCTACTGCATAAAGCTATAGATGCTCAAATGTTCACAATCATTAAATTCATTAATGAGTAGAGGATTGTTGGGCACTAAAGATGAAGACAGTGATACAGAGGTTCAGAAAGAATAGGTTTTAATATCAATGGCATATGTCATGAAATGTGTTGTTTTGTGGCAGCAATACATTGTTATAAGGTACATAATAATAACAGTTATAAATTACTATAAGTATATATAAAAATGTAAATTATGTTAAATAAGTAGAGCAGAAAGAGGGAGAAAATACTGAGGTAGTGTTTGTGTTCATTGGCCAATCTGAAATCGGTTGGTAGAGGGAAGAAGCTGTTCCTGAAACAGTGATTGTGTGTCTTCAGCTCCTGTACCTCCTCCTTGATGGCAGCAATCAGAAGAGGGCATGTCCTGGGTGATGGGGTCCTTCATGATGGATGTCGCCTTTTAGAGACATCACCTTTTGAAGGTGTCCTGGATGCTGGGGAAGCTGCTGCCCATGATGGAGCTGGCCAAGATCACAACTTTCTGCAGCTTTTTCCTATCCTGTACAGTGGCCTCTCCATAGCAAGTGGTGGTACAACCAATGAGAATGCTCTCCCGTGGTACATCTGGGAATCGGCTCTGATTGTATTGTATTGAATGCTAACAATCCTATTTTGTATGTTATTAACCTTCATTTTGTGTTCATGGTGCAAAGCTGTTCCTTACTCACTTTGAACAGCTGAGCAGTATTCTGCATAGGATGCTGGCCAGTCTTGTTTTGAAAGCAACAATGAAGTTAAAATTCTTGTTGCAGCACTATCAATCTCACAAGACGATGCTGAAAAACTATTAAATTATTTGTTAAACGTCTCTGTTATTGCTAAACACCACTGCTCAGCAGGATCACCGAATCATAGAGAGATTGCAGCATGGAAAGAGATCATCTTTGTCTGTGCTGGCTTCGTGCAAGAACAGCTTGGCTCTTCCCAGTCTGCCACATTTTCTTCTATCACACTCTTTGTTTTATTTCTTTTTGAGAACATATCCAGTTCCTTGGTTCTTTGCAACAGGTGCTTGCCATTTTAAAATTTTATCTGTCTGTAACATTACATGATTTTAAATACTAGTACCAGGTACCCTCTCACACGGTTCAAACAATCCCATCCATTCTATAATGGGGAATTCCATCCATGAAATCAAAGATTCTGGCCTCAGGAGTCATGCTTTGAACCTTGCCTTAGGTCTTCACATCTTTCCTGTAATGCACTGCTCAGAGTTGGGCAGAGTAATCCAAATGTAGCCAAACTACTGTGTTACGAATTTTCACCCACTTTTTGTACTCTTTACCTTAATTTAAAGAGGCCAGAATTCCCTATATTTTTATCACTACTTTATCAATCTTCCCAGCCACTTCCAAATATGTGCACACATTCTTCCAATTCTCTCTGTCCCTATAACCATCATAAGATAGAATAATGTGACCCACATGATGGATCATAGGATCACCAACATACATTAAACGGATTGCAGCTGATCTGTGGGTTATGTGGATCATTCGGGCTACTGCAATATTAACTTTTCTACTATTATTCTACCTCATTATTTGCATTATTTATTTATTTTGTAACTTAAAGTATTTTCTATGTTGTGCACTGTACTGCTGTACAAAACAACAAATTTCACAAGATCTGTAAACCTGATTCTTGTTCTTTTGCATTCATACAAATGAATCACTGAAATACAGAAATAATGTCCAAACTTGGTGCACCTGTTGAACAATTTGTGAACAAGCTGATGAAGAAGTTCATGTGATCCTATGAGCATGAGTTTATTGATAAGGAAAATGCTTTCAGCATCCAATTGATGGCACTAACTGGCCGTCATTTGTTCCTCAGCCTTAGCTGCAGTTGGAAAAACATCAAAAACTCCCATCTTCAATTTGTGTGCTTCTCTAAAATGAAGCAATGGTGCATGTAAATATTTTGAATGTTGACCTTTATCTGCTCCAGGATATGGCAGGTACCCAATGTGCTGTGAATTTCATGATTGTGCTGAACTTCGATCCGGTAGAATTCTGAAATAATGCACAATATTTTGACAGTACAAAATGAGTCTCCCCTTTTCTTGTCAGTTTTGTGTAAATGTTTGTGTTGAGATATGTTGCAGTTGCATCTTCTCTAAGTGTAGCGGGTGTAGGGTGATTAATTTCTATGCCGAGCCGCTACTTTCCTTGAATCTAGTGGAATGAACTGCGTGTGATTACAGTGATTTATAACCAAAGATAAATTATTGCCACAGATATAAATCAAATGCCTTTTCTTTTCTGGCTCAGTAATTTTCCGCTGCAATTTGATAGTCTTCCACTCTGCTCATGTTATAAATGATGTGTACAATATCTCTGATAGCTCCAGATTTTTTGGAAAGGGAAAAAGCTTGTATATAATGTTCATACTCGGTTTCCACACTGTGAAAATTGTGCTCTGTTTCATGTGCAATGTAAAATTCACATCCTCATTTTCTTTTTCCATTAATAGTGTAAATGGTCCAGAAAAGGCTTTATCAGAACACGATGGAGTGTCACTGATTGGTATGTTCCTGTGCTTTTATTTATTTTTTTTAGTTTTGCAATTATTTGAAATATATTTAATGGTGGAGTGAGTGTTGATTGGGTCAAGTCATGATTTGACATCCTGACCTTTGTCAGTCATTCCACTGTCATTTGGTATCCCAGGTGTCCTTGAAACTGATTTTCTGATTGATCCATCAGCCTTGACCAAATTTTACATGTTTCTGAGGATATTTGCAATGTAATTTAAGCTTTTGATTTACCCTAATTCAGTTGCACCTTTTTCAATGAGGAACCCTTCCAAGTTTCTTCTTTTTGGAATTTATGCATGAATCTTTCTTTCAACATAATTAGCGGAGAACCACACCAAAATTTTAGCATTTAACCCACACTGCAGCCTCTGTAAATCTCCCTCACCAAGCAGGTTGCTATCTTACCTACTGATATTTCTGTGATGTTCCATTTTTCTTTCTTGTGTGAAATTTGTTTTTGCAGGTGGTGTTACTATGTGCTTGATTAAAAATTCTAGTATTTTCCCTTCTAGTTAAGTTACCAGGCCTTAATTTCTATGTTTTTAATGTTCCCTCTCTCTCTCTCTCTCTCTCTCTGTCTCTCTCTCTCTCTCTCTCTCTCTGTCTGTCTGTCTCTCTCTCTCTCTCTCTCTCCCTCTCTCTCCCTCTCTCTCTCTCTCTCTCTCTCTCTCTCTCTCCTCTCTCTCTCTCTCCTTCTCTCTCTCTCTCTCTCCTTCTCTCTCTCTCTCTCTCCTTCTCTCTCTCTCTCTCTCTCTCTCTCTCTCCTTCTCTCTCCTCCCCCCCCCCTTCTGAAGAGACTACTTTGAACCAAAGTAACTCGCTTGTCTCCTTTATTTTCTTTCTTTGTTGTATCTTATCTGGCATTCTTCTGGCTGTAATATATCACATAATCTTTTGATCCTGTTTTTAAGTACAACTGGGATAGAGTTCTGCCAGTGTTCGTATACTGTATTTAAAAACCATCTACTGACATACTGAAAGAAATGGAAGAGACTGGTGCTTTTGTTAATGTGTATCTTTTTCTCACAAGTTTTTCCAGCCGTCTTCTATAAACCTTTGTGTTTTGCTTCCCGCAGAGCAAAGCCAAGTGCCTTTTCTTCAATTTTATATCACAGGTGTTTAAAAAAATCTAACACTTTCCTCACTCAGTGCACATAAAGCCTGTGCCAAAAAGATGCCATTTGATGAAGCTTGGAAGTGGGATCAGTGGTCAATGTTGCCCCTTTCTTGGCTGTGTGATCTCAGCAGTTTTGAGCAGCACCCAATTCAATAGTCAACTGAACACAGGCCAACAATCGAACCTCAGATTTTTATAAACTTGAATTGAAAGGAATACATTGAGAAATTATTATTTAATTCTGGGGAATAAGTTAATATTTAATCCATGTTCTGAAAAAAATAAAATTAATTGATCTAGGTTCGCAGAGATTTCACTGGGCCATGAGTTGCCATTTCAATGCAAATGGTTAACAGGCTTACTACATATCACATGTGAAGGGATATATGACATTTCATAGTTTTGAACTTGGCTCCTCTTTTTCTCTTCTCCCCTGCTGAAGGTAGTAGCCCTGAATTACCAGGAGCTTGTTACAACCCTCAGTTGCAACTTCAATGGAAGTTGATGTAAACAACTGAATGTTGTAGTCCTATTTCTCCAGGGACTCTGCCAAACTCCCATCAAAGTTGACACAGCAATTAAGTCAATATTTGATAGCAATTTTTAAGAGCAGGTCATAGAGTCATAGAAAACTACAGCACAAAAGCGGGCCCGCTGACCCATCTAGTCCAAACCAAACCGTTTAAACTGACTCATCCCATTGATCTGCACCTGTACCATAGCCCTCCATACCTGTCCCATCCATGTACCTATGCAAACTTCTCTTAAACATTGAAATAGAAATTACACCCACTGCTTGCACTGGCAGCTCATTCCACACGCTCACCAGCATCTGAGTGAAGAAGTTTCCCCTCATGTTTCCCTTAAACATTTCACCTTTCACCCCTAAGCCATGACTTCTAGTTGTAGTCTCACCCAACCTTGGTGGAAAATGCCTGCTTGCATTTACCCTATCTATAACCCTCATAATTTTGCATACCTCTAGCAAATCTCCTCTCAATGGTACACATTCATTGAGGCTAACAGTCAAAAGTTCAAACCCCGTCACATGTTGTAAAATATTTTAAAAAGGGGAGTCTGTGGGAAGGCACCAATAAAAAAAAATTGTTAAAAATACCCAATTGTTTCATTAACATCTTATAAGGAAATGAACCTCCTTGCCCCTCCACCAGGTCTAACCTGCACATAGCTCTATCCCCATCATACATGTTTGACTCCAGTGACAGCCAGAAATGGCAAAACAAGCTACCCTTGACATGATGTATGCTGTTATGATAGACAGAAGATGCTATGGGGCAGGGTCGGTGCCCGAATTACTTGAATTGTAGATCTACAGTGATCACTAGAGATGCACGTAACTGTACAGGTCCAGCTTTACCCTAATAACGGAGCTCTGGTCTAATCCTCACCCAATATATGCATGTATTGACATTCCAAAAGGGGCTTTTGGTTGATCGCTAGGTCCTGAGATACCATTTCATTTTCATCCTCCCTGCTGCCAATGCAGTAAAATCAAGGCCATTTATAATGCCATCCCATTAGTTCAATTGAAATTGAACTCCATGCAGGTCAGAGATATGAGGCCTTCCAACCGAAATGACTGCTGAATATGGTGCAACTACGAAATGCGAGTTCAACGAGAGAGCTCTGTTGGGTCCTTGTAGTAGCACATGATTATGTTCCAAAAGATGCTATTTAGGGTATCAAGTAGTCTTTCCTGATGCACATTTACCACAAAAAGGAGTCTAATAATTAATTTAATGGCCCAATTATTTTACAATGACTTCATTTGTATGAAAATATAGTTATGCCTCTGCTTTATTTGAATACTGCAAAAAAAGTGCATTACATCAATCTGTGTAAGGTGAAATGTAATCTGTAGATATAATTATTAGTGATCACTTTCCATTGGTTGGGAGATCTAAACACCTCCATTCTTCACCAGCTTTAGCATCCTGACTAATATTTCACAGATATATAGTTACTATAATATATAGCTGTGGTCACACTGGAAGCAAAATTGAAGGAAATCTCTCAGCTAATGAATACTACTTAATGGGGGAAATTATTTTCTTTTCTTATTTTTATATTTTTGTGTAAAACCGTAGCCTCAGTTCTCCTCATAAATCTGAGAGTGCTTCTGAATGCAGGCTATGAAACACTTAAAATAATGAAGTTCAATTTTACAGATTTTTAATGACACTTAATAAACTAATGTATGAAATGGCACATTTTTATGAGTATGTTATTCCTTTGTGAAGCTACACTCCAAAGTATGTACATAGGGGTACATCATTTGCTTTTCATAGATTAGGTGGCAATAACATTCAATATATAAGGTGTGGGCTGACAGGTATAACGAGGTTCCATCTGCAAGGTGATAGATATCAGAGTTTACTTACAACGTATTGTTTAAAAGCAATTCCCCATTAAAATGACAGCATGCTTAGTAAGCAGATATGAATATTGTCAAGCAAGGAAGCTGAGCATTATTATTGACACAGTTTTATTTTATTCACCACATTAATTAATCCCAGTATCCACAGAGGGCATGATCTGAGAATACAAAATGTTTTTATAAAGCTCTGATTATGGCAGTTTGATTTGGAAGAGTACAATTTTATAAATTCTATCGTGATCGTAAGAGCACTTGCATGATGATTCCCTTATGTGATGGTTATTTTCTTGACAGTGCCTTTGACTTGGTGAACATTCATCTTTTCCACGATGCTTCCAATTTAATTGCTTGGGAAACAAGCCCATCTGTCTACTCAGGAACCCGACAGAAAGCTCTCACTTATGTGCTAGATAGGTAAGCAATATGTCTACTTTATATTTTGTCTCCTGAAATCACATTCCTCGCTTGGAAAATAATTTGTTTGGATTTGGTGGCCAACATCATGAAACTTTTACTTTAATTTTGTGGCTTGCATTGGTGAATAGCATAAATATTAAAGGAATACTTAATTTCTGAAAAATATTTGCTTTATGCTCCTTGCTCTGCAGACGGACCCACTACACAAAGATGTAAATGCATAGAAATGTGTCATTGCACTAATTGGGCAAACATTCTTGGTTTGAAATTATGTATCCCATCTTTGTCTTTTAAAAATATAAAGCAATACAGAAGTTTTCATGAGATTGTTCCTTTATCTGAATTTCATTCTTAAAGTGCATTGAATATTCAACAAAGAAAGTACCAGTTGGGAGCCAGCGGTGGCTGGAATGTCTTCATGTAAAGCTGTTCACAAGCTCTTAATTTGAAAAGAGGGTGGGATACACTTTTTTCTGTCTGTTTTCCAAAAGATATCCAATGTGCAAGCACATAAAGGTACACTGAGCACCATATCATGAGAATATTAATGCATACAAATCCCATCAGGCTTACTCTGCAGTCTGAAGAATATACTGAGAAAGTGCAATGTTGCCTTGATTTTTGACTTTTCATCTTGGAGTTCAATGCTTCACCTAACCCTTTCATGTAACCAAACATACCTGAACGTATTCAGTTGCCAGAAGGATCCTCACTGGCTTTATTTAAGGGTATCATCAATTAATGTTGATTTGTGATTGGTTTCAATTGGCTGTTGTTGAGTTTGCTGTTTCCTAATTTGTGTTGAAATTGCCATCATCTGCAGGGAATGATACAGCAGATAACTTTGGTGACTTCAGAACCTTTGCACAAATAATTCTTCCCTCAGACATGTATCTGTTTCTGGCATTCTCCTCCGAATGCGGCACAGGAGGGACAAAGTGCAAAGTGTACTGAGTTGCCCTCGGTTTAATCACCTGCATCAGAACTGGAAGATGACCTTGTCCTTACGGGAGCAGGCTTCTGCACAATCCTTGATCCCCTGGCTGCAGGCAACCTGTAGTGTAGCGGCTCGTGAGATGCTATTGCAGCTCATTGCATTCTGAGGTTGGAAGTTCAACTCCATTGCCGTCCTGTAGGAGCCCCTGCATGTCCTCCCATGGAACGTGTGGGTTTTCTCTGGGTGCTTCAGTTTCCTCCCACAGTCCAAAGACGTACTGGGTAGGTTAATTTGTCATTGTAAGTTGCCCCATGATTACGCTAGGGTTAATTGGGGATTGTTGGGTTGCTGGGGCGGCGTGGCTCAAAGGGCTGGAAGAGCCTAATCTGTGCTGTATCACTAAATAAAATAAAATAAATAAATAAAAGTGTCCAGTGTGTCATTATAGTATTCCTTCCTTTCAGTTAGACAGAGTATCTATCTGAGCTTGTGGCTAGGAGTGTTAATTGGGGAGGAAGATGGGATGCAGGAAGGAAGGTGGTAGGATACTGTAACCACCTCTGGTTTCCATTCCACTGCATTTCACGACCATGGCAATAACAAAAATGATGGTGAACTTTATCAGGTGATGCATTTGTGACTCAGATTGGAGGAACAACACCTTATATTCCGTCTGGGTAGCCTCCAACCTGATGGCATGAACATTGACTTCTCAAACTTCTGCTAATGCCCCACCTCCCCATCGTACCCCATCCGTTATTTATTTATATACACACATTCTTTTTCTCTCTCTCCTTTTTCTCCCTCTGTCCCTCTCACTATACCCCTTGCTCATCCTCTGGGTTTTCCCCCCTCCCCCTTTTCTTTCTCCCTAGGCCTCCTGTCCCATGATCCTCTCATATCCCTTTTGCCAATCAACTTTCCAGCTCTTGGCTCCATCCCTCCCCCTCCTGTCTTCTCCTATCATTTCAGATCTCCCCTCCCCCTCCCACTTTCAAATCTCTTACTAGCTCTTCTTTCAGTTAGTCCTGACGAAGGGTCTCGGCCCGAAACATCGACTGTACCTCTTCCTAGAGATGCTGCCTGCACCAGCAACTTTTATGTGTGTTGCTATACAATTAGTTGGTGTATTTGTCTGGCCACTGGACCCTCCTGCAACAGAGGCAGTGGTATGTCTCTGAGTGCACACAATGTGTTTGGATGATGTGCCAGATGTGCTTGAATAGGTGGCAAAGTCTGCAGGCTGCGAATTGTGGGTTCTTGCCATGCACCATTGTTAGCTGATGATATCTATGAGGCAAAACTATAAATGTTGGGTCATCTACTTGCATTCCTACATGGTTTACATGGTCTGCATGAAGGTGGCATTGCCACTCCTCAGGCCTGTTCAGTATCACTGCCCTCTCCTTCTCTCTACCCGCTTCTTCTCTCTGCCGCTCACCCCTTTCCAAGCATTATCGTGTTTCCTGTTGTAAGGCTGGTTCAAGCAGTAATGGTGCACAGTCACAAAGAATCTGAAGCATTTCTTACTGAGGAATTGAGCCTGTGGAGAGCTGAATTAAATATTTAACTTCAGTGAGAACAAAGATGCTGCAATCATAAAGTAAAGATGTATTATGGGCTGGTGTCAAATTAGCAGATCCGATGCATTTGCACCTGAATGTTTGGCCAAAGCTATTTTGTCATGCCTAGCCCAGAAAGGCTAAGCTTTAAAAATACTACCTTATATCCATTGGGCTATAATCCACTTAAAATTATCTTTGCAGACCATTTGAATTGGTCCAATTCAGTCAATGTTTTAATAAAGTTAACTTTCTCTGAACCATGTTTTATTATTTTCTATATTCTCCTCTCCTTATATTCTGGGGAATTTCAAAATCAAAAGAAATTACCCGTTGTTAATTTTTGTATATTTAATGGATTTATGTTTATGTTTACTTTTTGCTACTTTAACTCAGACCGTTGTATTAGTAAAATTGTTGGTTGATATGTTAAAGGTTTATGATAAGTATACTATGCATTTGCAATAACATCATGGATAATCATTCCAGCCCTTTGTGTTTAGGCAATGCTCTAATTTAAAAAAAATTATTAGCTGACAATATGAATTATCATACTGAAGCAAATTGAAGCTATATTTGCATACTTGATTTTGGGTGCATTGTGAACTTTGTGGGATGATAGGAGTTTGTAACATAACTTTTTTTCTGTCAGTATCTATTATTTTCTTTATCCCTGCTGCTTTTATTCACTTCAGAATCTTTGCATGTTGGACTTTTATTTTTCTTCTAAGGCTTCACTGTGTAACCCTCCACTGTGGTTGTAGCTGGTAGTTGTTGAGAGGATGTCAGCGGTAGTTTACATTTTTTTTTTTAAAAAGTGACCAAAGTAATTGTGTACATGCCTTCCAACATTTTGGCAGCACTGCTTGCCCTGACATGGAGAGGCAGAGCATTTTATTGGCATATTGAGATGCTGGTCTAGAATCCCTGATTTAATTTTACTCGCAGGGATAACTGCTCCCTGTGGTTTTCCTGGCTGCCTTAAATGACGTCTTCGGTCTCCTCATCACAGCCAATCTTTTGATATCAGTGCTCCCTCTACTTAGCCGAAGAGTAATAGGCAGCTGGCACTCTCTTCCCATTTGCTGACAAGTATTTAAGCAACGAACAAGTTGCTGAAGGACAGTGACGTCCTAGCAATGATAGAACTGGACTGGACCCCAGAATGTTTCACCTCAGAATGCTGTTTGAGCCTTTGACATCAGGAAAGGTTGAGGATGTAAATAAATTAATTAAAATCAAATTAATGTAAGATAATTAAAATGAACTTTCTCCCTTGCTTCTGAATCCACAGCCCACAGAATCTTTAAGTAAATAGCAGTTTCTGATCCTCTAATGAGTCTGACCTGTGCTAGGTTCAGAAAAGTGATTTCCCAATGTACTGCAGGAGAATCTCAGCAGGGCCAGGCTCTATCACTAAAGAACTGGACTCTTGTACCTCACTCCCACAATGTGCAACCTTGACTTTGTTCTGGTTACCGTATCCATGATTAATCTGCCATATTTAATTTCAAACTGGTCAATCACTGTCTACAGGTTCTATCTTAGATTCTGAGATACAATATCAGGCACATTTGAATTACTTTACCACTATAAAGATGTAGTCAAGTCTTAAGGTATTTGATCACTCCCTTGGGTGCTTCACCAGGGTTGGCAACAGGATTGTGGTGAAGTGTACAAGTGGGCACCACTGCCTGGCAGACGTTATGGTGCCAAATCATCTTTTGTTTTGGTTTTATTTTTTGCTTTCACATCTTTATCTTTATCCTTCTTTCTTCATTGGACAAACTTTGGCTCTGTTTATATGAAACTGATTTCAGTCTTAGTGATTCTTAAAGGGCAGAAACCCAAGTGCAGTATTGATTTCAATATGGTAATTGAACCCAGTTACAAATGCACTCTTTATTTATCTTAAAGCATTAACTGAGGCAAGTGATTATCACTTGGATCCAACCAGAAATCTCTTTTTAACTGTTTCTGTGCCCAACTTCAATATGTAGACAATGTATCATGTAAAATGATTTGGAATGAGGTTTGTCCCCAAAATTCAGCAGGATACGATTGAGTTATTAAAATTTGAAAGTAGTTATATCTGACCCTAACCAATTTAACTACAGAATTTAGTAATGGCTAGACAGTAATAGGGTATCAAGCTTACACCAAAAAGGTAGCATAAGTGGTTGGTTATAAGCCCTAGACTTAACCTTCTTCACAGGGTGAACCCTTTGTTGCCAAGTGTCATAAGCCTCAGTAAATCCATAAGTTTAAGAGAGATGAGGGTAGATTTGGAGCAAAGTGATGGGTGTTTACTGTATTGTTATAATCCAAGTTGAGCTGGAGAGCCTTCTTTCTGAACACTAGGATTATCTTTTCCCTGCGCTGAGTCATCATGGCCACCCTGCCCACACCCCTGGATCAGGGGCCAGACTCATCCATTCGACAGCAGTCCTTGCCAATGTGTGCAGCCCGTTCTGGCGTCCTCTCTGCCTGAGTGAAAGGCAAGCACGTTAAATCAGATTTCAGGTGGGGAAACTGGTGCTTGACATAAATATGATGCAGAATTGAAATCACACTATAAATGGAAATCCAGGCTTCTGGATTCCTGTCCGAAACTCGTCCAGCTGTGCAAATCACCTTGTAAGTTTCTGGGTCCATGGGCATGGGGAAGTGATTAGAGGATCATAACTCCAAACTCCTGATGGAAACAGTTAAAGGTGCAAAGTTACGGCATGTACTCAGCAATCCTGCAGGTGGAGCACTATAGTAATTCACCTGATTGAGACTGGATGCCCCAGACCTGCCCTGGATCTACGCCCTCTTTGTGTTGAAGGTGCTTGCAGTCAGATCCACGATGTCACACGGGTGCTCTTCTCCGACCACTGCCACCTTTGAACCGACAGTAGGCAAGGGGATGTTGAACTTGAGCAGAAAGCTGCTGATCTCTGAGAACATCTAGGGGCCGTACTCAGAATCAGAATCAGGTTTATTGTCACTAACATATGTTCTGAAATTTGTTGTTTTGCGACAGCAGTTGAATGCAATATGTAAAGAGTTACTATGTTACAATAAAAGTGAATAGAACAAAAAGGGAGGAAAATAGTGAAGTTGTTTCCATGGGTTCATGGACCATTCAGAAATGTGATGGCAGAGGAGAAGCTGTTCCTAAAACATTGAGTGTGCATCTTCAGGCTCCTGTATCTCCTCCTTGGTGGTCCTAATGAGAAGAGGGCATGTCCTGGATGGTGAAGACCCTTCATAATGGATGCTGCCCACCCGAGGCATCGCCTTATGAAGATGTCCTCTATGAGGGAGAGGCTGATGCCCATGATGGAGCTGGTTGAGTATACAATGCTCTGAAAGTTTTTTTTTTTCATTCCTGTGGATACCAGATGGTGATGTAATCAGTCTGAATACTCTCCAGGGTACATCAATATAAATTTGCTAAAGTTTTGGTGCTGTACCAAATCTCCTCAAGCTCCTAATGGCCTTCTTCAGAATTGCATCAATATGTAAAGCCCAGGATAGACCCACTAAGTTGACGTCTGGGAACTTGAAATCTTCAGTCATTCCACCTCTGACCCCTCGATGAGGACCGATGTGTGTTCTCTCAGCTTCACCTTCCTGAGGTCCACAGTCAACTTGATGTTGAGTACAAGGTCGTTGTTGTGACAGCCACTCAAACCAGCTGATCTACAGTATCTCCTTCCTTTGTGCCTCCTTGTTGCCATCTGAGATTCACCAGCAACAGTTGTGTCATCCGCAAATGTATAGATAGCATTTGAGCTGTACCTAGCCACACTGTCATGAGCGTAGAGAGTGCAGAGCGGTGGATTTAACACACATCCTTGAGGTGCACCTGCATTGTGTCAAGTGAGGAGATGAGAATCAGCATCAGGTTTAATATCACGGGCCTAAGTTGTGAAAGTCATGACATTTGTTAACTTAGTGGCAGCAGTACAATTAAATACATAATAATAGAGGAAAAACTGTGAATTACAGTAAATATATATATATATGTATGTATGTGTATGTCTATTTATATACTGATGAGAAGAGGGCATGTCATGGGTGATCCGGGTCTTTAATGATGGATGCCACCTTTTTGAGGTACTGCTCCTTGAAGGTGTCCTGGATACTATGGAGGTTAGTTCCCATGATGCAGCTGACTAATTTTACAACTCTCTGTCAAGTCAAGTCAAATTTATTTATATAGCACATTTAAAAACAACTCACGTTGACCAAAGTGCTGCACAGATCAGAGCAAAATACAAGAAACACAGATATAACCAACAAGGCAAACAGCTTATAGGCGCAAAAGAAACAACAGAAGGGCCTAGGCACAAGCCAAAAAATCAGCCACATCAGGGGGATTCAAACACTAGTGAATAAAAGTAAGTTTTGAGCCTGGATTTAAAAGAGTCGATGGAGGGGGCAGATCTGATAGGGAGGGGAATGCTGTTCCACAGTCTAGGGGCTACAATAGCAAAGGCGCGGTCACCCCTGAGCTTAAGTTTAGATCACGGGACAGCCAGGAGCTCCAAGTGAGCCGACCTGAGGGACTTGGAAGTAGGATGAGAGGGTAGAAGGTCTGTGATATAAGGGGGGGAGCCAGCCCATTTAGGGCTTTATAAACAATCAGGAGAATCTTAAAATCAATTCTGAACTGGTAGCCAGTAGAGAGCGGCCAGGATAGAAGTATTATGGTCCCTCTTCCGGGCTGGAGCCTGGCTGCAACGTTCTGGACCAGTTGCAGATGGGATAGGGACGACTGACTAATCCCAGTATACAGGGAGTTGGAGTAGTCCAAGTGGGAGGATATAAGGGCATGGATGACTTTCTCGAGATCTTTGAAAGAGAGAAACTGCTTGATTTTGGCAATAGCATGAAGCTGGAAAAAAACTGGCTTGTACTACTGCATTAACTTGCTTGTCAAACTTAAAGGCGGAATCAAATATCACACCAAGGGATTTAACATGGGGTTTGACAAGGGTGGACAAATTACCAAGACTGTTGGTAATCACTTTGATGGAGTCAGGGGGTCCAAATAGGTCAACTTCAGTCTTGCCTTCATTCAGCTGTAAGAAGTTTTGTGCCACCCAACACTTTATGTCCTCAAGGCAGTTCATGAAGCTGGCTAGATTTGACTGGTCGTTTGGTTTCAGGGAGAGATAAAGCTGTGTGTCGTCAACATAACAGTGGAAAGAAATGTCATATTTTTGAATGATTAGGCTGAGGGGAAACATATATATATAGAGAGAGAAACGACTGGGACCTGGTATGGAACCTTGTGGGACCCCGCAGGACAGACTAGCTGGGGGAGAAGAAAATTTGCCTATGTTGACAGAGAAGCTTCTATTTTTGAGGTAGGATATGAACCAGTTCAAGGCAGTGCCATCAACACCAACCCTGTATTGGAGACAGTCTATTAAAATGTCGTGATCCACAGTATTGAACGCTTGTGCTGAGGTCAAGAAGAATTAGAATGGCAGAGTCACCTGAGTCGATAGAGAGGAGCAGGTCATTGTACACTTTCAGCAGGGCAGACTCGGTGCTATGATAAGCCTTAAAACCTGACTGAGATCTTTCCAAGATGTTGTTTTGGTGTAAGTAGGGCAGCAATTGACTGAGAATAACCTTTTAGAGAACCTTTGACAGGAATGGAAGTTTAGATAACCTTCCACCCCAATACCAGATGGTGACACAGCCAATTAGAATGCTCTCCATGGTACATCTGTAGAAATCTGTGAGTGTCTTTGGTGACCAAATCTTCTCAAACTCCTAATGAAATTTAACCGCTAACTTGCCTTCCTTATAGCTCCAGTGATATGTTGGGTCCAAGTTAGGTCCTCGGAGATATTGACACCCAGGAACTTGAAATTGCTCACTCTTTCCATTTCTGATTCATCTATAAGGACTGGGGTGTTATTTCCAATTCACACTAGTTACAGAGGCACTTTACAAAGGCCCAGTTCTGAAGCTTGCTTATTAGTACTGTTGATGGTGTTGCTGGTACTCACATTGGGAAGACATGAAGCTCCTGTTTAACTCCATAAAACACTGGTAGGAAGCAACCACGGAGAATATGAACAGGTATTTGTCCTCGAGGGATCGCAGAAAACAAGACGGAGTCAGAGGAGATGTTGTCAACTTCAGATGAACTTGCAGCAAATTCTGCTTCTGTACCCGAAGCGAGGAGTGAGCAAGCTTTGCTATTTGCCTCGGAATCCTCTAAGATCATCTTCTGTCTCAGAGTCTACTTTGTGGAACAGGATAAGATGTGCTTACATAATTCAAAGGACTCACAGGGAGGGCTTTGTGAACGGCTGCCTTGAGGAAGAAGATGGCTCACAGACGGATCTGTAAATTCTGTGGCAGTGTATATGCATTCCTTGCCATTCATGGAAAAGCACATTCTAGAAAGTTCCTGACCACAGGACCATCAGGCAGAGGTCAGCACTGAACATCCTTCAGGTGGATCCTGTGGGATGGTTTCTCAAGCAGATTGTCAAAGTCATTTGGCAAAATTCTTCATCACCCAAACTCACCAAAAAGCCACCAAGACCTTGTTTAGCTAGCAGTATAGTGAGGTGTAAAAATTTGAGCAAGAAACATTGAAAAAAATTATCAGGGCTGTGACTTAGCTTTATCGACGTCAGTCTTCAAATTATTGAATTACTTTTCCACAATTGTTTACCATTCCATTAATGTTGTTTTACTTTTGTAAGGTAAACATTTATTTTTGCAGAAGGCAACAACGCTGTTAGGAATGATAATAATTAAGTGAATGATACAACATTCCAACATTATCCAGATGAGCACTTTTATTGCTAAGGCATTGAAAGTTACAGACCAAGTCCTGGTAAATGGGCTTAGTGGAGCTGGATATTTCATGGTTTGCCTAGGCATTGTAGACCAAAGATCCAGCTTCTATGCTGTGTAACTCTCTGACCTTATAAATTTCGCAGCTATTCCATGAGTATAGTTCTTACTGCTTCTCGCTTCTGTTCAGAAGTTAGAGTTGGTATTTTGGAGGTTGTCAAGTCCTTGACTACAGTACAGAGGGCTTGCTTCAGCCAGTCATGATTAGTAATAAAATAAAGATACTGGAAATACTTGGCCCTCAAATATTAGCTCTGTTCTCACAATTGCAGACTGACCTGCTGAGTATTTTGAACATTTTCTGCTTTTACTTAAGATTTGCATTTTTGACCTGCACTTTATTGTTTTTAAAGTTGATCAGAGTCACATGAAAACAGAAAGTCCAGTGATTCAAAGTGTTGCAGTATATTTCTGATGGAGTGTTTTTCTTCACACATCACAGGGAGCACTCTCAACCAGGACATTGATGTACTAAACAATTAGAAGCACAAAACACAACACAAACATTCATCAACGGAAGTAATGTGCAAATGCTCATGGTCTTTATTGATTTATGGATTGAAGATGAACTGAAAAGTTGTCACGACATTCTGATAACATGCACCTTGAATTTGGTCTTTATTTATCCATGTTTTGATTGCAAATGAAACCAGTTTTCACGGGCATGAACTTCATGCGGGCTGATAGAGTATAGGAAAAGTGATTTGCAAGTTGAGTACCAAATAACCCACTGGCTAACACAAAATACTCTGCAGATCCTGGGGTCAAAGCAACACTCACAACACGCTGGAGGAATGCAGCAGGTCGGGCAGCAGACGTGGAAACGATCAGTCAATGTTTTGGGCCGGAACCCGTCGTCAGGACTGAAGAGGGAAGGGGCAGAGGCCCTATACAGAAAGTGGGGGGAGGGTGGGAAGGAGAAGGCTGGTACTTTAAGTCTGGTCTACATTCTATGCTGTAAAATAATCGGAAAATGACACTGGTTGGTGAGATGGAGAGCAAATGGGTACCAGCCACCAGCACAATGAGAAACTCTAAAGTAAGAGACCACAAGACCAGAATTTCCTTGAAGATTCTACAAAAGAGGTTCACAATCTGGGGGTATATGGTAGGGGTCCACGGCATTCAAAGGGTTGGGAAACCCTGCTCTACAGGAATACACTTTTCTTGGATAACCTTTTCTGTCTGCAGGCCAGGTATCAATAAGGAGGACAACAGTAAAAGGTTTAGGACAGGGCTTGAACAGTCTTTGACCAGAAGCTTTTCTTTCTGGACACTTGTTCCACACGAAAACCAATGATCTGCAACTGGAAAGGTTAGAACTGGAGTCATTCCTTTTTAACCACCTGTTTACATAACAACAGGAAACTTCTTATGTAAGCGCTGATCAAACGATACAATTACTGGAACAGTTCTGAAAATCTAACATTAGGCTCAGAATAAGCAATGAAAACCAAGTCTATAAGAGGAAACGTAAAAGCCTATCTGTGCATTTCGGGGTGGACTGTCCAAAAGATATTCAATGAAGAGTAATGAGCTGACCATTTAGTCATCTATTTTCCGTCAATGGGAATTTATAGCCAATTTGGAAGGCAGCCTCTTGTGTATTTTATATTGCTTTTTTTTTTAACAAGTCAGCTGAACATTGCCCCCTCTCAGTGATCAGTGGTGTGTTGGGTGTCCTGATCCCAGGACGCAAAGCTCTGAAATCATAACATTTGTCATTGGTACTGTGCAGATGACAGACCATTGTGGTAAATTGTGATGCAAGTTGTATAGAAACCTCCAGCCATCAAGATATGATTGAGGAAATCCTCCTTGTTTCTGAAGGTATGTGTAACAGTATCAGGGAGCAATGCTGGAGGTAATTCCAAGTGATTTTGGTAAAATTGTTGAGGAAATGTAAAAGATTAATTGACAGATTTAAAACATGACACTATCTTCTTTTTAAAAACATGGCTTCCCAATTGGGACCTCCCACAATGTACTGGGAAGTTTATAGCATTTTTCACTTTTGGGCCAGAAGTTTTATAATGTATATCATTAGAATGTTGCAGCACCAGAGCTGGCAAATTCATTTGTCTTAGAGGGGAGTAGATTTTATGGTGTGCAACTATTGTGGGCTTCATTTGCACAAATCAATTATTCTGACTGATCGTCCAGCCACAGATCCGGACCTCCATCATGAACAGTGGCAGGGAGACATAATAGGAAAGCTCTGTAGAGCAGTGAATAATGGGAAACTCCTTTCATCAGTGCAGCTAACCTTTTGGCAGCCACCAGCAAACTCTATTCTGATCCACTGATAGAGGAAACAATACACTGGGCTGAGTTTGAATGAATGCTGCCACCAACAGTGTAGCCATTCAGAAGGTTTTGGGAACCATCTTTGGCCATTGTTCATCACTACTCCTGCCGACAGTAGGAAAGAAGAAGTGAGAGCAGCTATGGTGTAAACCTCTTTTTCAACTTTAATCTCTCTGAAAAGCAGTGTAGATCTACATTTCCAGCAGGGATACAGTAGCTATGTGGTGTCAGATAATCGCACAAGAGAAGTTTCAAGCTGGGCTTTTGAATCACTTATCTGCATGAACAGGGGCAGCTTTAACTCCATTCAAAAGGGAGTGATTGTCTTTCCTTGAGCCTTTAAACTTGCGTAAGAACAGCATTTTAACACCAAAGTGCTTCTAACTAATAGTGTATACATAAACAGTTTTGAAGGCAGCAATTTAGTCCTGTGTTCAGTGTAACTGTCTGCTTGACTGACCGCATGCCTAAAATACCAAATATAGATTCGAGCAGAATTTCAGCATTTTTAGTTCAACTAAACATTTTTCAAATCTTTTAAAACTTTTGCAATTTAGAAAAATAATGTGCTGCAATTTACCTGTCTCTTACTTTGTTCTGTATCATAATCCTAGTCGCAGTCCAATCCAGAGTGCCTGCTTCCTTCGATGTGCCAACCATTGAAACTTCCTGAAATTGTCCTGTGTATTCAGCTCCGTGTAGCTAGATTTCTAAAAAGTGACAGTACTCCTCTGTTTGCCTTTTGAATGTTCTCTGGCCTAGTTCAACTGCAACATTTTTACATTACAACTGTGAAATCTTGGCATAAAGCATCTCTTTGTCCCTGCCATTATTGTCTCACATATATAGTCCATTGTCACATAGCTGAAGTTAATTTGATCAACATTGGGACATTTAACTTTTATGTCTAGTCAAAAGAGCTGTTTCATGCTCATTTTGCGTATTCTAAAGAAATGATTGCCAGAAAAATAATGTTACTATTAACAATTCAAAGCAATTAGTTTCCCAGGGAGAGGCTATGTGGTGCACAGGCTACACACAACAATTCTTTGTCATTTTATGGATGCTCATCAGTCAACTGTCACCACATTTCAAAGACCCTCCAATCTAAATGTTTCCCTTTTGGCTTTTCCCAGAACTGGTAGTTGAATAAAGGGAAGAAAAGCTACTCAGTTTCTAGGCAAAGACACAGGCAGCCTTAAAGATCCAGCTTCCCACTGGCATATTTTGGATTGGCCATCTAGCCTTGCCACATTCCTCCCTATCTCCCACCCCCTCACACCCATCCCAAAAACCCCACCCCAAACACCACTGCCATGTAACCACAGTTGTAAGGAACAATGAGAATTCCCTTTTTTATTTTTATTTATTCATTCAGAGATACAGCGTAGAATAGGCCCTTCAAACCACACCGCCCAGCAACCCCTGATTTAATCCTAAACTATTCACAGCACAATTTACAATGGCCAACTAGCCGACTGCCTGGTATCACAAACACAAGAAAATCAGCAGATGCATCTGCTCTTTCTTTACAGTCCTGATGAAGGGTCTCGGCCCGAAACCTCGATTGTTTACTCTTTTTCATAGATGCTGCCTGGCCTGCTGAGTTCTTCCAGCATTTTGGGTGTGTTGCTACTAACTGGTATGTAATTGGCATGTGGGAGGAAACCTGGGCACCCAGAGAAAACCCACACATTCCACAGGGAGGATGGCCAGATTGCCTACAGATGATGCCAGAATTGAACTCTGAACTCCAACACCCAGAGCTGTAATAGTGTTGCGCTAACCACTACACTACCGCGGTGCCCGTCCTCACCTTCAGTTACCTGAAAATCCAGGTAAATGTAACAGGCATTCAACAAGATGGAGCAATGAGTGAAATTATCATGTTAAATGAGGAAATGACAGGCATGAGTGACTGATATGATTCACGTGATGCAGTTCCATTTACTATTACTAACATTTGTACCTTGAAGTTGCTCCTCAGATATCAAGGAAGTGTTGTAATACTCATCTTTGTAAATTCAGTTTATACCCACCATTTCAATGACTATATTTAATCACGTCAGAGTTAAGCAAATTATTATAGGAAATAAATAATTATAAATATTCCAATCAAAGCTAAACTTTTTTTCATTACTAGTAATAACTTTGGACAGAGTAAGGTTTGAAGTTTAAAGTTCTATAAATTAACTGCTGATAATATGAGTGAAACCTGATGTCAGGGTTACACTCCTTTTGTGGGTCATTTGACTGGACAATACGCAGCACCGCAGGCTGAATCTAATCCCTAGACATATATTTCATGCTATTGGTATGAAGCATCATGTACAAAATCCTGAGGAGTTTAGACGAAAAGCCTTGCATGATTTTACTTTAATGAAGTGTTAAAATATTACTTTGGTTACTTAATTGGATTGCATCATCGCTGTAGCAAAAATGGGCAATGCCCTTAAAATGCAAATTAGTTAATTTTGGAAGGTCATCAAGCCAATCTTTTTGATAAATTTCGAACATGATGAAGGGTGCCATTATTAGGAAATGAAGCATTTCTCTAATTTCGACAAATGGTCTAAGGATCGAGCCCTCCTGATATAACTTCAACAACTATGCCACCCGAAGATGTTCCATGGGACCAACTGCAGAAAGATTCCTCCTCAACGTGAAATGTTACTGCTTGTTTATCTTGGCTTTTGTCAGTAAGATTGCTGGGCTCGTGCGAGTTATTATAATGCCTCTGAACGGAAAATCCTACAAAAGTTAGTGGATTCAGCCCAGTACCTCATGGGTAAAGACCTCCCAATCATTGATCACATCTACATGAAACACTGTTGTAGGAAAGCAGCATCCATCATCACCCAGGCCATGCTCTCTTCTCACTGCTGCCATCAGGTAGAAGGTACAGGAGCCTCAGGACTCACACCATCAGATTCAAGAACAGTTACTACCCCTCAACCATCAGGCTCTTGAGTAAAAGGGGATAACTTCACTCATTTGCCCCATCATTGAAATCTTCCCTCAACCAATGATCTCACTTTTAAGGACTCTATAACTCATTATCTTATGTTCTTGTTATTTATTGCTATTTATTTATATTTGAATTTGCACAGTTTGTTGTCTTCCGCAATCTGGTTGATCTTCCATTGATCCTGTTGTAGTTACTATTCCATAGATTTGCTGAGTATGCCCACAAGAAAACAAATCTCAGGGTTGTATGTGGTGACATCTGTGTACTTTGATAATAAAATTTACTTTAAACTTAGAACTAATGGACTGTTTCCAGTTTTGACTCTATCTCCAGTAGGTATAAAGATAAGCCCAAACCCATTTATTTGGGACTGTTCCAGCCCGTGTCCCCTCTAATTTGTAGTGACCAGTGTGTGCAGAAATCTTGTGCTGTGCAGTTTTTTACCCAGTGATGACAACATGTGCGCACTGAATAATTTCTTCAATTCAAACAGTATAAATAAGCCAGTTCTAATGTCTACAGACAAATCCTCACAAACTCCACGTTGTAAGCACCGTCCACATCAGAAACCACTAAAAGAAAAGAGATTGTGTATGATTGTGAAATGTACTTAACATGCCAGGGAGGGAGAGGGTTTAAATTCCTTTGTGTGCTAGTGACAAAAGATGTGTGCGCACACACCTTAGAGGGAGCATTGGTTCCATCCTTTGGGGGAAGATCTTTGTTCCATGCTAAGGTTTAGTAGGCAGCTGGGGGGGGGGGGGGACCATCTAATTCTGGTAATAAGTGATTGTGCAAGTTTTTCCCATTGTTGAATCTTGCTAAATTGCTTGATATGTTGTCTTCCATTTACTTCTGCAAACTTGTTGCATGCCATCAACACAGCAGTTGTCAGGACCTTCCTTTATCCATTCAACCTGTGACAGGAACCAATGTGTTTCTAATAGATGAGATTGACACTGGACCAATATTATAGCTGTAAAAGTGAAAATAAAATCTAGCCATTTTATGTAACCCAAAAAGGGTGATTTACTCTCAAAATATATTTTCTCTTTTATACTTATAATACTACTATATATAATTAGAAAGTCTGTACAAGACATTAGTTCACACAGGAGAGGAAGAGATTTCTTAGAAACCGGCAGGTTAAACGTTCATGTGTAAACTTGTAACTATTAGCCTTTGCTAAGTTTTCCCTTTGCCAAGTAGATTGTTTCAGTTGGCTTTAGCTGGTAGATTATGCAGGCTACAGCTGCTTTATGGTCCGATCAACTGGCAGCTATCAACAATTAAGTATTGTCTTACAGTGCAGTAAACATCACACTTGATTGGTCAGGAGTGACGTGATGTTATTTGATTTCTATTTATTTGAAAACCCTCTTAAAACAATCTTGGACTTCGTTAGTCCCAACGGCCAATTTACAAAGGTCCCTGGCAGCAACACTGAGAACACCACAGAAAATCCATTCTCTGTGAGTGCATTTTTAGTCATTTAAAAGATAACAGCCAACTGTCCCATTAAAAGACTGAAGGCAAAGATTATATCCCAAAATGAATAGAATTGCAATGCAGAAGTTCTTGAGAGATTTGCCCAAATTGTTGCCAGCATTGCATTCAGCCGAGTTATTTTGTGACCATCAGTATCAGAAATAAAATTTTCTTAACAGATAAATGAACTGGCAAATGTTCATAAAGTTTAAATTCTCTCTTTTAACAGCAACACTGTCCTTACATTTGTTGCACTGTGTTAAAATGGTAGAAATCATTCATGTCTTCCTGGGTTGCCTTCACTCATAAGAAAAACATAGAAAATTGAGTATTGTTTATCAAACTAAATGGGAAAGTAAGTAAAATGGAAAATTTATGCATTTTGTTTTGTTTTCGATTGCACTGAAGTCTTGGCTGAATGATGTACTGTTTTATAGTGCCTGTTTTTATAGCATGCATGACTGAAACCCTCGGATGTTACACACCATACAGTGTGAAAAATTATAAATATGATGGAAGGCAAGAGATAAAACATATACATTATCCCACTAATGATTAAATAATTGTTGCAATTTATCACATGAGTCAGCAAACATTACAGCCTTATTGCATTAAAGCTCGAATGTGAAACGGGGAAAAAAATCTATGTACACATGATAAATCTATTGAGAAAGGTTTGATTTCCTATGTTCTTCAGATTTTTCTTATGCAGTCAATGTTTGAAGTACATGGCCATTTTGCTTAGAATTTTGCAAAATCTTACCCACACCGCTCAATCATATCTTGAGTTTTGCCCTTGTTTTTTGATACATTTCGCAATGTGTACGAGTTGAAAGGTGAGTAAGCAGCTGGCTTTCACCAATGTTCAAGGTTTTGCCATCAGCCAAATTGCACAATTTTGGGGGGATATGAGGCGATTGTTCGGGCAAATCAGAAATAAAGAGAGATTGATGTCTGAGCACAGTTTAGATTATCACTCTGCCTTGTTGCTCTAGGCAAGGGAATGAAAGGGGTTTCTTTAATTCTTTCTGAGTAATGCACAAACTATTCAAAATTGCAGTAGTTGGCATTTGGAGTCTGGGCCTGAAATTGGAAAATAGGATCTCAAAATGTTAGATTTGTTGTTGCCTTTCCTCATACTGCTGCTACTTAATTGCATTGTGGAAAGGCATTGAAACGTGTTACCTATTTAACTGAATCTAAAATGGCTCTATTAATTGGAAATAAGTACTGTACTTGCACCCCACTGTTAAATGGATACATAAAATCAAACCCTATATGGATTAATATGTTTCCAAATTATTTCTAATGCCAAATATATCAATTTGAGTGTCAGGAGTAAATGTGTTTTGAATATTTAAGCAGATGGAAACGAGGGGCACAAAATTTAATTTGTGTGAAAAATTAGATCCGGAGTTGTTTATTGAGATTTGTTCCTCGAATCTCCTTTTCTTACACTGGAATGTCCAAAAGACCCTTTTCAGATTTGTTATCTGTGTTTTAATAATCATTATTCTGTTTGTTACTGGATTTATAAATCTTCCCAATGTTAAACACGCTTTAGTCTGGTTTTGATGCACTACAAAAAATGACAAACTGATTCTAATGAATATATTTTATTTCCACCTGTGTTTAGATGAACCCAGTGATTTATGGAATGAAAGCACAGTAAAACTGTACTGGCCTCAGTGCCTGGTGGATTTATATCCGAACTAATAATTGAAGTCATGGCTTGTTAATATAGTGGCAAAAACCATTGGCATCAAACACTGTTTTAGTCTAATTTCATATGGCAAATACGAGCAGAAGTCCGGGGTTAATAGTTTCATGTTCAATCATAGCTTGTAAGATTCAAGGTGAAAAGTTGAGAATGCTGAAGTGAATCTGAGCTTTGCTTCAGCATCTAGAATAGTAATGTAGCAACAGCCGAGCTGTTCGTAGGGTTGCAATCCCAATACTGCATAATCGGGAAACAAATTTGTTGGAAGCAGAAAAGATGCACTACACCAGATTACACATGTCCTAATAATAATCCTTCTTGTAAGGGAAATAAATTGTGAAAATGTGTGAGTGAGATTCAGCGGGTGTGCTATCTATAAAGCTGGAGCTCGTCAATCAATTGAATTTTTGTGCTGATGGTATTTGCCAAACTGGCAGTAAGAACAAAGGATTGGTGATTAACTATGTGCTATGTACATCGTGCCTGTCATTCACAAATTAACTTGTTTATCATCTAGTGAGACTTAAGCTAATTACTGGCTATTGGTTGTAGATTTCTATTGTACTTCCTGGTGCCAGCAAAAAGGGAGAATGAAGAAACTTCCATTTTTAAATAAAAGCCCAGTGCAGTTGCAAAGGATTCATTGTTATTTGAAAGCCTGTGTGGAATATCTAGCGGTTCCTTCTTTCTAAATTATACCGGTGTCAGTGTTCAACATAAACCCCTTCACTGCTTCAGTGTGTGTCACAAAAACAAAAGGACAGAAATATTCAGCTTGTCGGGAAGCTTCTATGGAGAGAGAAATGGAGTTGTCCTGCAATATTAACTCTGTTTCTGCATGACATGTATTTCTAATTTTATTCTGTTTTTAATTCAGATTTCCAGCGCTTGCAGTTTTGTGATTACATTCAGTTAAAATTTCAGCTCAGGTCGTTAAGGCAACAAAATTTTTCTTCTAACCATGCATTCCAAATTACATAAGAGCATTTCTTATGTAACAATAGGAAAAACGATAGTATGGTTTATAGAATAAATTTATTTATACTACGGGCAGTGCCTCTCTAACTCCCAGTGATTTTATAGAATTTCATCTTTGATATGAGGATGAAACCATTAAAAGGAACAAGTTCTAGTCCAAGAACTAACATGACATAATTTCCAGAAGTGAGGATATGATCATCTCCTAAAATTAGTTTATACCTTTGAAATTCTCCTCTGACCTTTCTCCCCAAGAACTGCTGTTCACTGGATGTTTATTACCTTTTGCACCATTCTCTGTAAACTCTAGAGACTGTTATGCATGAAAATCCCAGGAAATCAGCAATTTGTGAGATACTGAAACAACCCCATCTGGCACCAACAATCACTCCACGGTTGAAGTCACTTGGATCACATTTCTTCCCCATTCTGATGTTTAGTTTGAGCAACAACTGTACCTCTTGACCATACCTGCATACTTTTAGGCTTTGCGTTGTTGCCACGATTGGTTGATTTGCACTAATGAGCAAGTGTAATAAAGTAGTGTATATGTGTACTCTAAACATTGCTGCTAATTGCATAGTATAATGCTGGTAAGTAGCTTGTCCTCATTGCAATCGCAAAATCAAAACTTCTGCATTTGGTGATACATACCTAACTTACTCATAAAGAAGCGTGTTTATAGGACAGTGATCATCAAGATCATGGCTTTTTAAAACATTTTTATTTAGAGATACAGCACAGTAACAAGCTCAACAAGTTCCCACTGCCCCAATTACACCCATGTGACCAATTTGCCTACTAACCCATACGTCTTTGTAATGTGGAATGAAGCTGTAGCACCCAGAGAGAGCCCACACAGTCACGAGGAAAAGGTACAAACTGCTTACAGACAGCACTAGAAATGAACCTGGGTTGCTGCTGCTGTAATCGTGTTATGCTAACTGCTATGCTGCTGCGCTGTGGTTCTTTCTCAGCATGATTTTCCAGACTAGCTGTCATGGTCCGGATCGGGGTCCCTTTAAATTTAGCTTGTTCCTGTTACGATCCGGACTGTTGATTCCCTGTTTTCCCATGTCCCTCGACTTTGGTGACTTTGGTCTTGCCGTTGCCTCGCGGGGAGTCATGTCTTGTCTTGTCTTGTCTTGTCCTCACCTCCGTGGGGTAAGTCAGGCCATCTTGCCGTTGCCTCGCGGGGAGTCATGTCTTGTCTTGTCTTGTCTTGTCTTGTCCTCACCTCCGTGGGGTAAGTCAGGCCATCTTGCCGTTGCCTCGCGGGGAGTCATGTCTTGTCTTGTCTTGTCTTGTCTCGTCCTCACCTCCATGGGGTAAGTCAGGCCGTCTTGCCGTTGCCCCACGGAGGGTCATGTCTTGTCCTGTCCTCGCCTCTGTGGGGTAAGTCAGGCCGTCTTGCCGTTGCCCCGCGGGGGGGGGGGTCATGTCTTGTCTTGTTTTGTCCTCACCTCCGTGGGGTAAGTCAGGCCATCTTGCCGTTGCCCCGCGGGGAGTTGTGTCTTGTCTTGTCCTCTCCTCCGTGGAGTAAGTTAGGCCATCTTGTCGTTGCCCCACGGAGGGTCATGTCTTGTCCTGTCCTCGCCTCCATTGGGTAAGTCAGGCCATCTTGCCATTTCCACACGGGGAGTCATGTCTTGTCTTGTCCTGTCCTCGCCGTCTTGCCGTTGCCCCGCGGAGGGTCATGAGTCCTGGCCCTATGACCTGTACCCAAGGAGGGGTCCCGGCTCTCTGTTCTGTTGCGAGTCCCGGCCCTATGTCCTGTTCCCAAGGAGGGGTCCCGGCTCTCTGTTCTGTGTATGTGTCCATGGTTCCGTGTATGTGTCCATGGTTCCATGTACCTGCTCTCCTGAGACCGAGGCTCTGTTTTCCATGTTCCTCCTCTCCCTAGCCCATGTCATGTCCATGCCTGGTTCTGGGGTCCGAGCCCGAGGCAAGACCCAGGTACTGGGTCCTTGCCCAGTCTCGGGCTCGGAGTCCATACCCTAGCCTCTTCATGTCTCCTTTAGTTCTGGGAGCCAATTCCGAGTCCAAGCCCAGACCCTTGGTCCCAGCCTAGTCGTAGTCCTGAGTCCTTGTCCAGTTCGCTATTTCCTGCTCCTGCCTAACTCTCCTGGTATCGAACAATAAACTAAATCTAATTAACCTCTCAAGATGTGTCTTGCATTTGGGTCCACACTTGCTCCCATGCCCCTGCCCAGTGTGACACTAGCAGTATATCCTTTGATTCCCTTCATACTCAGATATGTATCAATGTACTTAGTGACTAAGCCTCTGCAAACTTCTGGAATAGGGAATTCCAAAGATTCATCAGAGGACATTCCTGGAAATATTACTTTCTTTTCATAAATCTAACGTGTTCAAGTATTACATTATAATATTTCCATTTCACCCTTAACACTGAGTGTATCTGTAACTACAGGTTCTCCTACAGGGAGCTAGACCTTCACTATCCACTCTGCTACGTCTTCTCTCTGTCTAGGAGGTTGTATATTGTTGAATGTTCAAGATCTCATATTAAAATTGGTGGATTAATTTCTCACTCTTAAAAGGCCAACACATACTTCGAGAATTGTGTTGCCAGTTTTAAACCTCTCAGTCAGAAGAAGCATGCATCAAGCACTTTAAGAATTAGCAGTTTAATTTTCTTCTAAACTCTAAAGAATATAGTTCCAGTTTATTCTATCTCCCCTCATAACTTGCCATTCCTAAAGCCAATCTACCGGTATTTTTCACTTTATTCCACATTATGTTCCATCTTCCTGTGTTTTCACACATCTTCCTGAAGCCCCTTTGTCTCCTTTTTGTATTCATAATTTCCACTTAATTTAATATCATTATCAGCAGGCTTGGAAATATGTGGGAGTAGTCGTAGAGCGATCATTCAAATCGACTACAATGTTCTCCTAAGGAATGTATATTGGTAGGTCCTCAGGTGGCTGTGGAGGCCAATCCAGGATCCACATTTTCTGGTGCAGTATATACAAGAGTAAGTAGTGGCTATGATTAGTGGTTGGGTCTTTTGGAAATGTGACAAAAGTGTGGATATAGATTGTTAGTAGCTGGGTTCCAAGCCGACCAACTCAAGAATGATCAATTCATCACCATTCTTTTCTTTCTGTGTGCTAACGATCTTTCTATCCATGTATATTTCTCCTGATTCTGTGTTCCATAACCTTGTTCATCTTCCTCTTGTGTGAGATCAAGAATCTTCAGACAATCCAAGTGCAAAACATCCATAGGTTCCACCTTATTTATTTTGCTAGTTACATCCTTAAAGAACTGCAATAGATTAGCCAAATATTACTTTCTTTGCATAAATCTAAGGTGTTCAAATATTACATTATAATATTTACATTTTCCATAATTCAGGAGGTTTTACAGTTGTAGGAAAAAGCCTTTACATTTTATGCAAATTGGAATTAACCTATATTGTATATTGGAATACACTTGTGCAGTTCTTCATATAATGCAGTAAGTTATTGAAACAGTAATAGGCTATGTGCATCCTAAACATGTTCTGTCATTGAATAACATCATGCCTGATCCTTCACCTCATCTCCTTTTTTCCCCCAATTTTCCTTTGATTTCTTGAATTAAATGTTCGCAATGATTGAGCATCTGGTGGGCTGAGAGTTCCAATGGTTCATAATTCATTCAATGAAGAAACGTCTCTTTGTCATGGGCTAAGTATATAATAATACCCTTAACACTGAGTGTATCTGTAACTACAGGTTCTCCTGCAGGGGAGCTAGACCTTCACTATCCACTCTGCTACGTCTTCTCTCTGTCTAGGAGGTTGTATATTGTTGAATGTTCAAGATCTCATATTAAAACTGTTGGACACATAATCAATCATTCATTTTGATGACAATTGATCAAATATTTCATGGAAGGAAGATTGCTGTAGGAAGAGCTGAGGAATGGCACAGCTTGGATTGCTCTCGTCAAATGGCCTCTTCTTGTGCTGTTATCAATTCTGCAATATTAAATGTGATATAGATTGGATTACAAGGCTGTTACGTGTAATTATTATTATAGCATAAAAGCTATGGGCAGTAACTTGATTCATTCCATTTTCAGATTCTCATTTCCTCAAAATCAACACAATTGTTTTTAGTGCTTTGGGAATCATGCCAGTTTTCTTCACTTATACAGTCTCCAAAAACTTTGAAATGTTGTAACTACTTAAACCGATCTTTAGAACTGATTTAATAAACTAATGGTTTGTTTCATAAGTGTTATGCATTTAAAGAGTGATGCAGGTCTATTATTTTTAAACCATCAGGTGAGTTATTGAGTTCTGCGTCAGCCTTTCTCATTTTTTTCTAGGCTGAGCACTGCTGCTATTTTGCAGTTAGCAGTAAATTACCATGGGACAATTAACAATTTCCTGGAAATACATTGATCATATTTTATGCTATATGATGATTGTTGAATCATATGCTGGTCCTCTACTGTAACAAAAGCAGTTGCAAGAGAACTGAACCAAAATACTATGTTTAGTCAGCTAGTCACCACTCTCAGAACATAAGAATATATGGAAATAGTAGCACAAGTAGACCGGTTGTCCCCACAAACTTGTCTGTTCATTCAACAAAAGTAATCTGCCCAAGACCTTAACACCTCTACTGCCATGATGAGGTCGCTCTCAGGCTAGAGAACGGCTCATCATAGCAGTAAAGCTGATAACGTCCAACCTGTCGCATGAAGCTTGATTTCTCTAGTTTCCAGTAATTTCTGCTCCCTCCCTCTTCTCTCTTTCTCAGTTTCCCATTCTGACTCCCCCTTACCCCTTCTCTTCTCCTCACCTGCCCATCTTTTCCCACTGGTGCCCCTCCTCCTTTTCTTTCTCTCCTATCAGGCTCTTTATTTTTCACCCCTTTACCTTTTCCACCTATCATCACCCCTCCCCCACCCACCTACCTTCCCCCACAGCTGGTTTCGCCTATCACTTACTAACTTGTACTACCTCCGCTCCTCCTAATGTCTTATTCTGGCTTCTGCCCCTTTCCTTTCCAGTCCTGATGAAGGATCTCAGTCTGACATGTTGGCTGTTTATTCCCTTCCGTAGATGCTGCCTGACCCACTGAGCCTGTCCAGCATTTTGTCCGTGTTACTCTGGATTTCTAGCGTCTTCAGAATCTCTTGTGTTTACCTTAACACCTCTTCTCATTTCCACATTCTTTCTGAATGTTATAACTCTGCTCTTTAACTACCTTCAGTAATCTGGTCAGCATGACCATCTGGAGGAGGTAATATCACAGATTCCCCTCCTTTGGTCTACACAATTCCTATGAATATCACTTTTAAAGTATGCCCCCTTGTAACTTTTTAAAAAAAAAATTTTATTTAAGATATCGTGTAGTATAGGCCCTTCTGAAACTTTGAACTGCGACACCCAGCAACCCCCGATTTAACCCTAGCCTGATCATGAGACAATTTGCAATGACTAATTAACCTATCGACCGGTACATCTTTAGACAGTGAGGGGAATCCCACACAGTCACACGGAGAACATAGAAACTCCTTACAGACAGTGGTGGGAATTGAACCCAGATTACTGGCACTGTTAAACATTGTGCACTACACTATTGTGACACCCTCTGTGTCCCCTTTCTCAGGTCTACCCCAGCTCTCAATTTTGAAAAATATCTCAACATCTACCCCCACCCCTTTTGTTTTCCCTCTTTCTGGTGGACCGCTCACCCCTTCTTTTCCCATCCCCCGCCCTCATAATCTGCGCATCACTTCCTTTTGTTTCCCGCCCTTTATTTCATTGTCTACTGTACTCTGCTCTCAGATTCCTTCTTCAGCCCTTTGCCTCTTCCACCTATCACATCCCATTTCTCACATTCGTTCCATTTCATCCCTTCCCTCTGCCACCCTCCCGCTTTCGCCCTCACCCGGATTCACCTATCACATTCTAGCTTGTACTGCTTCTGCTCCCTCACCACCCCTGCGCCTCCTTATTCTGGCTTCTGCCCCCATTCCTTTCCAGTCCTGATGAAGGGCCTCGATCCGATACACCGGCTGTTTATTTCCATGCTGCTTGACTTGCTGAGTTCCTCCAGCATTACCTGTGTGTTTTTCAGCAGCTACCCTGTTCCTTTCCTTTATACATTTCAGTAAGGTCACCCCTCATTCTTCTAAACTTCAAAGAATACAAATCTTACATTTTCAGCTCTTGATGAGAGGACAACCACCTCATCCAAAGAAATGGCCTAGTGAATCTCTCTGGAATGCTTCCTATACCCTTTCTTAAATAAGTGGAGTAAAACTGTAATGTGTACTCCAGGTTCAGCCTTATCTACATCCTGTACAATTATAAAAAATGTTACTTCTAATTCTAAACTCCAACCTCCTTGAAGGCCAATATTGCTTTCCTAATTGGAATGTTGTAAGGCCTTGATAGAGTGGATCTGGAGAGGATATTTCCTATGGTGGGGGAGTCTAAGACCAGAGAACATAGCCTCAAAATAGAGGAGAGATGAGGAGGAATTTCTTAAACCAAACAGTGGTGAATCTGTGGAATTTGTTGCCACAGGTGGCTGTTGAGGGAAGCCTAGTCATTTGGTATATTTAAGGCAAGGACTGATAGATTCTTGGTTAGTCGCGGCATGAAAGGAAATGGGGCTGAGAGGGAAAATGGACCAGTCATGGTGAAATGGTGTAGATTCGATGGGCCAAATGGCCTAATTCTGCCTCTATATCTTATGGCCTCTAATTACTTGCTGCAACGCATCTCTATTACTTTACTTTATACTTTATTATCGCCAAACAATTGATACTAGAATGTACAATCATCACAGCGATATTTGATTCTGCACTTCCTGCTCCCTCGATTACAAATCGATAGTAAATATTAAAAATTTAAATTATAAATCATAAATAGAAAATAGAAAAATGGGAAGTAAGGTGGTGCAAAAAAAAACCGAGAGGCAGGTCCGGATATTTGGAGGGTACGGCCCAGATCTGGGTCAGGATCCATTCAGCAGTCTTGTCACAGTTGGAAAGAAGCTGTTCCCAAATCTGGCCGTATGAGTCTTCAAGCTCCTGAGCCGCCTTCTGGAGGGAAGCGGGACGAAAAGTGTGTTGGCCGGGTGGGTCGTGTCCTTGATTATCCTGGCAGCACTGCTCCGACAGCGTGCGGTGTAAAGTGAGTCCAAGGACAGAAGATTGGTTTGTGTGATGTGCTGCGCTGTGTTTACGATCTTCTGCAGCTTCTTCCGGTCTTGGACAGGACAGCTTCCATACCAGGTTGTGATGCACCCTAGAAGAATGCTTTCTACGGTGTATCTATAAAAATTAGGGTTTTAGGGGACAGACCAAATTTCTTTAGTTTTCTCAGCAAGTAAAGGCGCTGGTGGGCCTTCTTGGCAGTGGACTCTGCTTGGTTGGACCAAGTCAGGTCATTTGTGATATTGACTCCAAGGAACTTAAAGCTTTTGACCTGTTCCATTTGCGCACCACCGATGTAAATTGGGTCGTGCGGTCCGCTACTCCTTCTGAAGTCAACAACCAATTCCTTTGTCTTGCTGACGTTGAGGGACAGTTTTTCATGTACATGACGTCAACTCCAAAACAGACATTTTGTCCACAAGAAACTACTAAAGACAAATTTAAAGATTGTGTCCAGTTATCAGAAAGCAATTCCAATGGGGAAGGATGATGTACAGTTGCCAGAAAAAGTTTGTGAACCCTTTGCAGTTACCTGGTTTTCTGCATTAATTACGCATAAAATGTGGTCTGATCTTCATCTAAATCACAATAATAGACACACATAATCTGCCTAAGCTAAAAACACACAAACAATTCTACTTCTTCTCACCAATACTGAGTACACCATTTAAACAATCGCAGTCTAGGTTCAAAGAAGTATGTGAATCTCTGGGGTAATGCCTTCTACAAAAGTTATTTGGAGTCAAGTGTTCCAATCAATGAGTTGAGATTGGAGGTGTGGGTTATGGAGGTGCCCCGGCCTTTAAAAAAGACACAGGTAGTCAGGTTACTGACAGAGCCTGCTCTTCTCAAGAAAAATCTATTTATGTACACCATGCCTGGATCAAAACAACTTTCAGAGGACTTTAAAGAAGAATTGTAGGGATGCATGAAGCTGGAAAAGGCTACAAAAGCATTTCGAAAGACCTGTGTTCATCAGTCCACATTAAGTGAAATTGTCTACAATTGGAGAAATTTCAGGACTGTTGCTACTCTCCCTATGAGTGGGTCCCAAGAGCACAACATTTAATGCTGAAGGAGGTGTGAAAGAACCCAAGGGTAACATCAAAAGACCCACAGAAATCTCTAGAACTTGCTAAGGTCCCTGTTCTGTGTCCACTGTAAGAAAACACTGAACAAGAGTGGTGTTCATGGAAGGGTACCTCAAAGGAAACCATTGCTGTCCAAAAAAAGCTTTGCTGCACGTTTCAAGTTTCTGGGACAATAATCTGTGCACAAATGAGATAAAAGTTGAACTTTTTGGCAGAAATGCGCGGTGCTGTTTGGAAGGGAAAGGGCACTGCACACCAACACCAAAACTTCATCCCAACTGTGAAGCATGGTGGAATGAGCAATTACGGCTTGGGGCTGCTTTACTGCCTTAGGGCTTGGACAGCTTGCAACTGTTGAGAGAGCAATGAATTCAAAATTGTATCCATTCGTTTTACAGGAAAATTTCAGGGTAGCGGTCTATCACCTGAAGTTTGATAGAAGTTGGATGATGTAACGAGACAATGATCTGAAACACAAGAGTAAATCAACAACAGAATGGTTTAAAAAGAAGAAAATTCATGTTTTGAAATGTCCAAGTCTTGAGTCCAGATCTTAACCCAACTGAAATGCTGTGGCATAACCTGAAGAGGGCTGGTCATGCCAGGTATCTCAGAAATATTGATGAATTAAAACAGTTTTGTATGAGGGAATGGTCTGAAATTTCTCCAAGATGATGTGCAGGGCTGATCAACCAGTTACCGGAAATATTTGGTTGAAGTTATTGCTGGGTCACACCAGTTACTGAAAACAAAGGTTCACATACTTTTTCCAGCAAATACATGTAATATTGGATCATTTTTCTCAATAAATAAATGAACAAGTAAAATGTTTTGTGTTATTTATTTGATTAGGTTCTCTTTATCTAGTTTTAGGACTTATCTGAAGATATGACTGCATACTTATGCAGAAATAGAGAAAATTCTAAAGGGTTCACTAAGTTTCTAGCACAACTGTATAAATGATGAAAAGGTGGAGAAAAGGCAAGATTCGCTGTGCCATAAGAAAATAGTGGCTGTCTTTACTGGAAAATCCCAAATAGGCAGAGGTGATTTTTCATTAGAAGAAGAGTGACTGAGGGATGACTTGATGGAAGATTTAAAAGACTTTAGAAGGAATAGTCACATATTTCCATTTGCTGAGACAATCAGAACTAGAGGCTATAAATATAAATTGGGTATTAATAAATCCAAAAGCGAATGTGGGAGAATAGTTTTTTTATTCAGAGAGTGATAAAAATGTGGAATTCACCACAACAAATTAAGTATTGATGAATTGAAGAGAAAGCTTGACATAGAAAGTATTCATGAGATTGGATAAAAAGAAGAGATTTCTAAAGATTCATAGTCCACCGAGTGAAGAAAATTTTCGGCATCACATTTCTAATTGCTAGTCCTGATAAAGGGTCTTGGCCTGAAACATCGACTGTTTACTCTTTTCTGTGGATGCTGCCTGGTCTGCTGAGTTCCTCCAGCATTTTGTGTGTGTTGCTCTAATTGCTAGAGACTAGGTGGTAGGCGTAAAAGCCGGCATGGATCTGTTGAGCAAAGTGGCTTGTTTCTTTCCTGAATGTGTTGTGACTGGCAAATATTGTCAGGTGAGAGGTATGTCTTGTAGGAAGTAACTAGCAGCATAGATCTCTGGGGCTGAAGTAGATAGTGGATGACTGAAATGAATTAAACATTAAATGTTAGTGGCTCCTGTAGGCAAGAATAATGGATGAATATGTGACACATTCCTCTGACATCTTTCTGTCTGCTCCATCAATGGATGTATTAACCTATTTGAAATAGTTACAGAGGAATGTCATCAGAATGCTGTGATTACTAACAGTAAGTTCTCACCTCAGAACAGTTGAGCGCCAAACATCCATCATCGTACTCTGCCACTGGAAAAAATGGAGTAACAGGACTTGTCAGCAGTTGACATTTATACATGTAACCTCATCTAACTTCTAGGGGGAAGCATATTTTAATAAAGCACTAGATTATCTGTGAGGGAAGGGCTTACAATTCAGTGAATTAAAGGACTTCCTTTCCAAAAACCTAATTTTCCCAAAACCAGTCACATAACGTTTCAGATGATTTTGTAATCAACTTGTGACAGGCCCCATTTCTGCCAGCTCGAAGTACTTTATACAATATCCACTTTATGTAATTGTCGTCTGTTATGGACAGCAAGAAAAGAACTTGGCATGGCAGGGATAGTTGGGGGAGCGTAGAATGTACATGTGGCTTCACCCAGTCATATGCCTCATTCTGCCCTCTGTTTCCAAAGGTCTAAGACAGGAATGATCTGCTCCTCTACCACTGAAAACCCTCAGAATAGAACAAAGACCAAATTTCATCACAATTCTTGCTTGTATTCACCCCAGTAATTTAGATCCACTTTTACTTACAGAACCGATATGACAGGATTTTTACTGGCATGTACACGTTTGCTCTTTCAGTAATTTGACCAATATGTCTGATGAAAATAATTTTAATAAGTGTTCCTGATATTTCCTATTGCTTCTCCAGAAACCTGTCATACTAGTCCTCCAGCCTCAAACACAGCCCAATGTTAATTTCCATCAGGGCACAGGAGACTGTCCCTACCTTCTGAGACCAAAAAGCATGCGAGCCAGAAGGATTTCTCTGAGCCTGGCTGATGCTTTGACTCAGGGAGGAAGACACTTTGTCTCCTAAATTCAGGCAACTAAATTAGATATCACTGAATTACTCCATAGGCAGAGCAGTAACTTATCTCATCCAAATACCATGGGACTGGAAAATATCTGCTTAATAAAGTACTTCACTGACCCCTAGATTTCAACATTCAATTGTTGTGTGAATTATGGTGAAGAACAATAGCACAGATAAGTACCAAGTGGTTTGGCTGCCACTGTTTCAGAATTATTGCAACCTTTTTGTATATTTAACTTGATGGCCAAAATAAAAAATTCTTACCACCAGGGTAATTGGCAGAGCTGAAACTACTTTTGACTGTATCTGTCCTTCTCCACTGTGTTCACTAACCTTCCTGTGACCTTTAGTGCTAGTTTGCATTGCTCCTAGTGACTTCTGTTCTGGATTCTGTGCTTTGGGAGGTCACAGAGACTTCCATTTCATATGGAATGTATGTAAATTTCCCTTTTGTTTGAACATTCTACAGTGTAAGTGCTTAATAAAAATTAGTGACAGTTCTGACAAAACCCACTTTTCTAACAGCTTCATATTGCATTTCAAAAATCTGTTATGGCAAATACCAATTTGCCTAAAATCATTACCGAGCAGGAAAACTGGAAGAATAAACTCTTCTCAGCAGTGATAAATTATGTGTTGACCCCCGGAACATCTCTTCTTAGCAGGCTTGAAGAATCGGCACCTCATTCAGTCTGTTTGATGGAGCTTATTTTTAAAATCTTTTCACTGATGTCAGCCTGGGATGAATTGGCCAGGAGAAGCATGTTTATAGACTGTGTGAAGAACTTTGTCTTTGTGTGGGAATGTTGGTGACACTGTTATGGTTTGCTTGAATGAACTGTGATGACGCAGCTAATAAGGCATCCTGCTGGGTGTCATGGCAGGCAGCTTTCAGACCTCCCACCTAAAGTCATTCAACTCCAGCCACTGTGGATAATTTTCTATTCCCAATTCTTCCTCTACAAAAAGCAAAGTCAACTTTCACAGGGAATGCCAGATAAGTACTTCAGGAAATAATCTTGTAAACAAAATGTTACCTTCTGACCTGCAGCTGATACCTTGACTTAGAACAATTGAATGATACAGGCTATCGTATTAGGCATGGCAATTAACTGAAAAGGCAACTGATCCTTCTTACAGAATGGCTACGAAATGTTATAGCAAATCAGAGGATTTTGCGCTCAGTCGTTTTACCGCTGCAGTGTCTGACATGGCTACTTTTGTGTTTTTTGTCCTGTTTTTTGACTTTTCAAAAGCTTATGGTTTATTGGCAGCACTGAATTGAGAGGAAAACGTAAGACTCTAAGCTCTTCCATTATTCCGGTAGCACCATCTGTCCTTTGACAGTTGATTCAGGAAGAAATCTCTTTGAATGCCTTCGGTTTTATCCCTTTTAGAAAGGCCAGGCCCAAATTTCAAAGTGTTTTATCTGTATCAATCAGAAGAGACGTTCTTAGAATAATGTCCTGTTTTTGAAATGTTTTAATTTCTGTTTAAAACTTAAATGGTCATTTTTCCCCTTATATCAGGCAGGTAACTATGTTATATCAAACAGGGAACTGTGTACTTGCCCAATTCTGACTCCCACACTCAGATGCATAAAAGCTCCATAAAATCAAAGTTGTTGTTGCATATACATTTTTGATTTGTAAAATTGCAGTTTTTTTGATGAAGTGTGCAAGTAGTCATACAAGGTAAAATTGAAAGCTAACGAAGTCTGTGCTCATGGTGTAGCGCTGTCTGTGTTGGACTTCAGAACAAGACGTCCTGGGTTCGAATCCGGCCGACTCCTTGAACTCTTTCTATCCGTGCTGGATTGAGCATGGAGCCAGCAACTTAGCCTCGTAAAACTGACAAAAGCTAAAGAAATGGCAAGATTGCTGTCCGATGTGCCAAACAAGATGCAGGGAGGTCTCTAAAAACAAACAAAATTACAAAATTATGAGATTTTTAATAAAGATAAGTATCACATTAAATATAGCTGTAGTGTATTCATGACTAACTTAAGAAGTTCACAATTGTCAAACATCTTTTTTCGAAATACAAAGTGTGCTAGTGTCAGTGATTGCGTTGAAGAGTATGATGTTATTTTTATACTGGTGATTTTTACTCTGGATTTCAAGAGGTTGGTGTCACCTTCCAGCAATCATAGTGCTCAGTGAAGCAACGTTAGGATGGTGATTGTATCCTGGAGCCTGGGTGAAGAAGAAGAGGCCTGACACCAGACTAGTGCTGGTCCCTAGCCTTAAACTTCATTCAGTGTCACTGGAGAGGCCAAGTGGAACCCTGTTTTACAGATTCAAGGGGAACCTGAAACATGTTAAAAGAAAACTGGTGCGACTTTTAGGATTCTGAAGAAACAACAATGTGCTCGAAAGAATTGAAAAGGCACAAATCCCCTCAGAGTGGCAGAGGGTAAATAATATATAGACCTGAAGGCAAGAATATCAATTTCTCCTTCCGTTTAAAAAAAAAATTCCTTCCCGCTCCCCTCTTCTTCTATTCCCCACTCTGGCCTTTTACCTCTTCTCACCTGCCTATCACTTACACCTGGGTCCCCACTCCACCCCCTATCCGTTCTCATATGGTCCACTCTCCTCTCCTGTCAGATACCTTTTTCTCCTGCCATTGACCTTTCCCACCCATGTGGCTTCACTGATCATCTTCTGGCTAGCCTCCTTTCCCTCTCCCTGCCCTTTTATTCTGGCGTCTTCCCTCTTTCTTTTCAGTCCTGAAGAAGGGTCTCAGTCGGAAACGGCAACTGTTTCTCCATTTCCTTAGGTGCTGCCTGACCTGCTGAGTTCCTCCAGCATTTTGTGTGTGTTGCTTTGGATTTCCAGCATCTGCAGAATGTCTCGTGTTTATATTATATGGGCAGTAGGGTAGAAGTGAGGAACCTAGTTCAAAATAGTATATCTTGTATATGATCTCTATTCATCTCCTCAGTTTTAAGTACAGCAGCAAAAAGAATAAGAGTGAGCATCATTGCTTCAAAATAATAGACAAGGCACTGGGAAAAGTGAAGAGTGTTATAAAATTTTTAAAAGCTATTTTGAATTATTTGATCACTGTGAATCAGTAGTTTTGTTTTAACATTTTGTATTACCTGTAAAGAAAGCAAACTGCTATACAGTTACAGCTGTACCGAGGTAACAAACAGGTTCAATTTTTAAAGATCTTCATAAGTCAAATTTTATGCACGAGTCGGAAAATATGCAGAAATCACTCAATATGGTAACTGTACATCCACAGTATTGCAATGAATGGCATCAAAACACCCATATAAGACTGATAAAAAAAATTAATTACTAGAAGATGAGATAGAGAGCAGAAAATAGTTCTGCTATTTATAGGAATGTATGTTTGTATGTACCGTTTGTACATAGACTTTTGAATGTAGGAGAATAGTGGGAGTTTCTTCATATGTAGAGACCTCCATAAGTCAGACATACATAACTTCGGGACAGCCTATAACGCCGGACAATGTCAGAGAGCCTGCTTGATTATAATTCAACTAGGCTGAATCAGAATCAAAATATGTTGTTATCACTGACATATGTCATGATATTTGTGGCTTTACAGCAGCAGTACAGTGCCACACATAAGAAATTACGATAAGTTACAATAAGAAATATATTAAAAATAAATTGGATAAAAAGTGAGAAAATAATGAGGTAATGTTCATGAAATCTAATGGCAGAGGGGAAGAAGTTGTTCCTGAAATGTAGAGTGTGTTTCTATTTAAAATATTGGTGTTATATTTACTCCCAAGGTGATGTTCAGATCATTTGGCCTTGCCAGTACTATGTCCGGCTGCCTTCACTCAAATAACGTTACCCAAGTCTGCCCTTGCTTCAGCAAATCTGCTGCTGACAATGTCATTGATAACTCTTCGTTCACTGAAGACATGACTCAATGCATTCCTAACAAACGTATCTTGGTATAATCTGTCAGCATATTGTCATTCAAAATATGCTGTTTCATCTAACAGCACTGATCTTGCAGACTTACAACAGCTCCCATTTAAGTAATGCATTATTTAAAATGTTTATCCATATTTTCAAATCACTCTGTATTCTTCCCCTCAGTTTCCATAGCATTACAACTCTTTTTTGTAACTAAACTTGCAGTCATCAACAAATTTATTCGTCAGCAACTTTGATTTCCTTGGTGTTATCTCACTATTGCCATCAGGAGGGAAGTACAGGAGCCTCAGGACCCACACCACCAGGTTCAGGAACAGTTATCACCCCTCAACCATCAGGTTCTTGAACCAGAGAGGATAATTTCACTCAACTTCATTCACCCCAACACTGAACTGTTCCCACAACCTATAGAAGCACTTCCAATGACTCTTTGTCTCCTGTTCTTAGTACTTACTGGTTATTTATTTATTATTATTATTATATTTGTTCTTTTATTTTTTTGATTTTACTGTAAATACCCACAAGAAAATAAATCTCAGGGTTGTATTTGGTAACATATAGTACTTAGATAATAAATTTACTTTGAACATTGAACTTAGTAGCCACTCTATTGGTACTTTATTGTTGTCAACGAGTAATGCTTTACACTGGAATTTTCTCTCTAAGCTTACTGTCTCTTCAAATTTCTCTTTTCAAATGCCAATTTAAAAATTGACCAAGTCATTGGGCATTTTGGTATTAATGTGATAGACTTTGGTTATGTGCTTTGGAGTATACATTATGATGTTAAGTAATAGGAAGCTGGTGGCAATGTAAGAGGCAAATCCTCTGCTCTGATGCCACAACTTATGCCTTGACTTACCACATATTATGGCACACTGTCCAGCACGGGGTTTAAATTGGCTGTGCTATGTCAATGGACTCCTCATGAAGTCCAATGAGGCAGTGAATTTCCATGGCTTACCAGCTCTCATGCTGGGAAATAGAATCATAGAACACTGTAGCACAGAAACAGACCTTTGGCCCATCTCGTTCATGTTGAACTATTTTTCTGCCTAGTCCCATCAACCCGCATTGGGATCGTAGCCCTCCAAACCCCTCCTATCCATGTACTTATGCATATTTCTCTTAAATACTGAAATCAAATCTGCATCCACCACTCCTGCTAGCAACTCATTCTGCCCTCTGATCACCCTCTGAGTAAAGAAGTTCCCCCTCAGGTTTTCCCTAAACATTTCATCTTTCACTCTTAACCCATGACCTCCAGTTCTAGTCTCACCCAATCTCAGTGGAAAGAGCCTAGTTGCATTTACCCTATCTATACCCCTCTATCAAATCTCCCCTCAGTCTCCTACACTCCAGTGAATACAGTTCTAACCTATTCAATGTATCCCTATAATTCAGGTCCTAAAGTCTCAGCAGAGTAGGTTACTCGCCCCGGTAAGACATCCCAGTCATTCTATACAATGATGGCCAGTCTAGTGCAGGCTGTAATTCCCCTTAGCAATCAATTTCTTCACCTTTCAAAACTTTATTGTCTTTAAATATATCGAATGATGTAAGCTGCACATTTCTCTGAAATGGAGAATTTCTGAGATTTATTATTCTCTGTGTGAAGAATTTCTTATACATCTTGTTTTAAATGACCAGACTCTACTTGTAGCTATTTTCTCTCTTTCATCAGTGGAAGTCCAGCCCACACCAACACCGCCCTCAACCCTAACCCTAACCCTCAAAAAACTGCATGCTTCCTCATTTCTCTAAACTCAGAAGAATAGCAGGTCATTGTCAGAGGTGATTTCTCTGGCTCTTTACCCTGCTTTGGGCTGTCAGAGATGACAGCGGGACATCAATAGGATGCAAAACTGGGCTGAGAAGTGGCAGTTGGAGTTCAATCCAGATAAGTGTGAGGTGGTTCATTTTGGTAGGTCAAATATGGTGGCAGAATATAGCATTAATGGCAAGACTCTTGGCAGTGTGGAGGATCAGAGGGATCTTGGGGTCCAAGTCCATAGGACACTCAACGCTGCTATGCAAGTTGACTCTGTGGTTAAGAAGGCATACGGCGCATTGGCCTTCATCAATCGTGGGATTGAATTTAAGAGCTGAGAGGTAATGTTGCAGCTATATAGGACCCTGGTCATACCCCTCTTGGAGTACTGTGCTCAATTCTGGTTGCCTCACTACAGGAAGGATGTGGAAACCGTAGAAAAGGTGCAGAGGAGATTTACAAGGATGTTGCCTGGATTGGGGAGCACGTCTTATGAAAATAGGTTGAGTAAACTCGGCCTTTTCTCCTTGGAGCGACGGAGGATGAGAGGTGACCTGATAGTGGTGTACAAGATAATGAGAAGCATTGATCGTGTGGATAGTCAGAGGCTTTTTCTTAGGGCTGAAATGGCTAACATGAGAGGGCATAGTTTTAAGGTGCTTGAAAGTAGGTACAGAGGAGACGTCAGGGGTAAGTTTTTAACGCAGAGAGTGGTGAGTGCGTGGAATGGGCAGCCGGTGGCGGCGGTGAAGGTGGAAACGATAGGGTCTTTCAAGAGACTCCTGGATGGGTATGTGGAGCTTGGAAAAATAGAGGGCTATGGGTAAGCCTAGGTAGTTCTAAGGTAAGGACATGTTCGGCACAGCTTTGTGGGCCGAAGGGCCTGTATTGTGCTGTAGGTTTTCTATGTTTCTAACATCCTTGAAAATTTTCTCTTTATTATTTCAAACATTGATATTTTTCTTGTAGGTAGGTGACCAGAATTGCACAAAAAACTCCAAATTAGGCCTCAACCAAATCTGCCCACTGATCAGTCCAAACCTCGGTAAAGTTACAATAACCTCTTTCCATGAATAAGGAAGAATCTGCTGCCAGGAGAAAAGTTTATGGAGTATTTTATTTAATTTACTTTGATGTTTTAATTGTTTTAAGGTGTCAGCGTGCGGTTTTTAGTCTTTTAACTTCCAGTAAAAATTTAATACTTTTAAAATTTTTATTGCAAATCAGCAGATTTGATGAGTTTTGAAGACCGGACCTCACCGGCTGTCAAAGCCTCTCCAGCAGTGCAGCCAGCTGTGCTCTCTGACATAATTCTTGTATTGAAACAACTGATGTACTGTGATATGGGGATCCAGCAGAAGATTGTCCACAAGCCCACACATGAGGGAGCAAGCACAAGTAGCCCACAGTCTCCAGGCAGCTGAAGATCATCTCCAAACTTGCTTTAATATTGAATTTTGTTTTATCCAAAGTTCATATTTAAGGAAAAACTCCCTGGTTCTGCACTTTTTGGCAGGAAGCCACTTGATGGCGTTTATGCCTTAAATTATTCGAAACAAATGAAATTGAGCTGAAATGATATGGAAAATGCAACATGAATTTCCCTGTTTTTACCCTAGGATCACCGACCAACGATATGAGAAGGTGCCACATTTCCTGTTTGGTGATTTTAACTTCAGATTGGATTGTAAAGGTGTTATAGAGGTAGGTGCTGCAGTGCACATGTTTTACTGTGCTTTATTTCTCTTCCAGTAAGTACTTGCTTTTAACATCTGGTTTAACAACACACTCAAGAATTGGAATGATTTTGCTGCTATAAAGTTGCTTCACAAATGCAAGTTCTTTGTCATTTTCAAGAAAACCAAACTGTTGCTAATATTGATGTTACAATATAATTTTGCAATTTACAAAAAATCAAATAAGAAAAATGAAGTGGGGGAAGGTGATGAAATTCAGTAAGCCACTGTATGCAAATATCATTGAAATCATTTATATCAACATATGCACCACTTACCCCTCTATATGTAAATGTGCTGTCCTCTCGCCATGTTATTATTAATACAGTTACAAGCCGCCCCATGTTCAGGCTGGAGGGGGAGTTGCAGTCCTAGAAAGTGGTTTGTATTGCAATTTTCTGTAACGTCAAGATACGTTATTTGTGCATGCGTTGAGCAATGTGAGTTGAAAAAAAAGTTGTTGTGTTTATTCATTTAGATTTTCCACATAAATTCCAAGTGAGCAACTTTATTCCATATCTCAGTATTTTCTGCCAGTGATTTGTGAATTCTGTAAAGGCAGATTTCCATCACTCAGATGGTTGTACAGGGGTATTGAGGAATGGGGGAAGGTGGAACGTCTGTATATATTAACTTTTTAAAGTGAAATGTCGCTATTTTTGTTTCATAACAAATGGGAAAATAGTATGCTTACTATCCCTGACCAGTAATGTTCTGATTTGTAATCTACTGAATAACATCACCTGGGGAGTTGAACATGGTGATATCTATGCGGTGGACCATATAATACACAGACAATCTTAATGAATATGAAAATAAATGCAAGAAAAATATTGGTAAAAAAGAACTTTAGAGCAAAAGGAGGAAAACAGAGAAGGTTTAATTTTACTTACTGGCAAACATTGCAGTAGAAAGAAGTGTAATATTTTGGTAGCATTTGCATGCAGTGAAATAACTTAGGCTAGAAGAATTTCTTTTCACCAGGGAGTGGATGAAACTCATCAAATTGTATTACTAAGTTACAAATATTCACCAAAGTTATCCAATCAAATTTTTTCATTGCAAACACGAGGAAATCTGCAGATGCTGGAATTTCAAGCAACACACATAAAAGTTGCTGGTGAACGTAGCAGGCCAGGCAGCATCTCTAGGAAGAGGTACAGTCGACGTTTCGGGCCGTGACGGGCCAGTTCTGATGAAGAGTCTCGGCCCGAAACGTCGACGGTACCTCTTCCTAGAGATGCTGCCTGGCCTGCTGTGTTCACCAGCAAATTTTTTTCATTCACTTTTTATGCAACAAAAAACTAAATGCTTCAGATTCATGGGTTTTATTTAGTCCACATGAAAGCTAGGAGCAAGATAACCTAGACATTCAATTCTAATTCAAGTTCAAGATTGTTTAATGTAATTTCCAGTGCACAAGTATAAAACAGAATGAAATAATTATTACTCTGCTCTAATGCGGCGCAATAAATACAATAAGATAAAAAAAACATGATTATAATAAAAACACAATAAATATAACTACATATGAGGGGTGATTGATACGTTCGTGGCCTAAGTTAGAAGGAGTCAATTTTTTTTAGAAAACCTAGCACATTTACTTTTCCTACATTTACACACTTAGTCCAGCTGTTGTGGAGCATATGGATCCCTTCTTTGTAGAAGTTGGCGTCTTGGACCTCCAGAAAGCGGTCCATAGCAGGGGTGATTGATAAGTTCGTGGTCTAAGGTAGAAGGAGATGAGTTATTAACTTCAAACTTTCTGCATTTTCACTCAAAGAGTTGAACTGCACGTGCATGTAATGAGAGCTGTATAACTCATCTCCTTCTACCTTAGGCCACGAACTTATCAATCATCCCTGCTGTACAAAGAAGGGATCCGTATGCTCCACGACCGCTGGACTAAGTGCGTACATGTAGAAGGGGACTATGTTGAAAAATGAATGTGCTAGGTTTTCTAAAATTGACCCCTTCTACCTTAGGCCACGAACTTATCAATCACCCCTTGTATCTTATAAACATAGATTAATTGTATGTCCATAAGGTATTGCTAGGCATAGGAGTGTCTGTCCATAATGTTGTTGCGTGAATGAAGTCACCGGAGAAAAGTACTGGTAGAATTAAAGCAGCCTCTTTATTCAACAAAGCAGCATCAGATTGAGACATTTTTGGTGCAAACATCTGGCTGGCCCAAAGTTAGGCTCAATATTTTAAGAGCTAAACATCAAAGGACAATTCCATATTTACACTGTATCCACAATGCTTTCTTTGAAACTACACACAGATGTCACACGTCCCAATTCACACCCACACCACAGACATATAAATGAATTTTAATCACCATTGTCTGGACTGTGATTTAAAGCTTCTAGGAACCAATTGTTCAGAGCTGCATTTTAAATTAAATTACAATTTATATTCGCATTTGAAGATTGGTGGCTGAAGTCATTTGCTAAATATAAATGTGCTAAACCCAAAAATCGCTCTTTAACACTGAAAGGAAATGATAAAGCAGTGGTAATTGGGCCACAGAGGGTGGATTATTGGCTGGTCGTGCTGATCAACTTACTGCTCAGGAAAAATAACTGTTTTTGAGTCTGGTGGTCATGGCATGAATGCAACGTTGCCTACTTTTTCATTTGAGTAGGACAAGCAGTCTTAGTAGGGTGGGTGGTATCCTTCGTGATGTTACTGGCTCTTTTCCTGCATCTTTCTGTATATAAGTCTTTGATGGCGGATAGGCTGGTGCTAGGGCCTTCCTGGCTGCCACAGTGCAGTTTCCATACCATGCAGTGATGTTGCTTGTTAGGATGCTCTCTACTGCTCATCTGTGGAATGAGGTGAGAATAGATGTGCATTCTCCAGGCATCCTCAGTCTTCTCAGAAAGCTGAGATATTGGTGTGTTTATCTGATTGTATATGATGTATTCTGAGAGTGTAAGAGGTTGTATGAGATGTGCACCTCCAGGGGTTTGAAGTTGCTTGCAGTTTCCACTTCTGAGCCACCAATGTACAGAGGGGCGCAAGTGATCCGAGCTCTTCTGAAGTCGATAACCATCTCCTTTGTATTGTTGACACTGAGGAAGAGGATATTTGCCTGACACCAGGCCTTGAGCTCTTTCACCTCCTATCTATAGGCCATCTCATCATTATTGGGGATGAGCCCCACCACTGTTGTGTCACTGGCGAACTTGACAATGTGATTACTCGGGTGTCTGGCTGTGCAGTCAAGTGTGAGCAGAGTGTACAGCAATGAGCTCAGCACACAGCCCTGGGGTGCACTGGTGTTGAGGATGGTGGCGAGGGAGGAGTGCTTGTGCATACTGACTACCTGAGGTCTGTTGGTTAAGAACATATAGGAATGTTGAAATGCTTGAGAACTGAACAGTTACTTAATATGTTAAAAAGGCATTGCAATATGAAGTACAAACTATTCTTGCCATAAAAGTATTTTTATTTTGATGATAAGAATCTGAGAATTAAGACAAGAATATTATTTATGCAAATAAACCCAGGGATTCTGATTTCTGCTTCTTAAAGGTTCCTTCATTATGGGCCATGTCGTATGACGTGGGCAGTCATGGTCTTTCTATAACCATGAATGTTCTTGACAAATTTTTCTACAGAAGTGGTTTGTCATCACCTTCTTCTGGGCAGTGTCTTTACAAGATAGGTGACCCCAGCCATTAACAATACTCTTCAGTGATTGTCTGCCTGGCGTCAGTGGTCGCAAAACCAGAACTTGTGATATGCACCAGCTGCTCATACGACCATCACCGCCTGCTCCCGTGGCTTCACATGACCCTGATTTCGGGGTGGTGGCAGCTAAGCAGGTGTTACGCATTGCACAAAGGTGATCAGGCTAGCGGAGGGAAGGAATGCTTTACACCTCCTTTGGTAGAGACATATCCTCCCACCCATCTACTTATAAGACAAGTGTTAAAAAAAACTATTGAAAAATTTGTTTGTGGTGATGGCGCGTTAATGGAACTGAATTTTGGAAACAGATTGAATCATGTTCATATTATAGATAGAAATGATCGCTACTAACTGGGTGTGAGTTTATAAGCATTTATAGGTTGAAGTTAATTGAACTCCTGTTGAGTGGGATACTTATAGGCTTAGTTCAAATTTGATCTCAGGTTGACCAATAGTTTATTTACCCTGTGGGGTTTTGTAGCAGTTCAAGGCTGTTTCAAATTTTCAGCCACTTTAAACTTGCAGCAGCCTTAAATCTACTTTTTCCTGTAATGTGCCACAATGAATTCGATGAGATTACTTCCTCCAAACAATTTCATTCTTCCTCACTGAATTTCCAAGAGAAGTATTGATTCTGGAATCTCTGTTTACACCATTACCACAGAAAAATCACTTCACATACACACACATACTACAGTTGTAATGATTTTTTTCTTATTTATTTATTTATTTTCTAAATATGGGTATTGCCACCAGGGCCAGTATTTATAGTCCATCTTGATTGCTCTTAAGAAGGTGCACAGAAGAAAATTACTTGAACTACCACAGTTGTTCTGGTGGAGGTTTCTTGCACTATGCTATTGGTTGGGAGTTTCAGAATTTAAACAGAGAGATGATGAAGATCTAGTGATATATTTCCAAACCTGGGTCAAATCCAACTTGGAAAGAGGCCTGCAAGTGTGATGTTCCTGTCTACCTGCTGCCTTTGTCCTTGCTTTCTTTAAGAGGTCGTGAGATTACAAAGAGCTGTGGATTTAGGGGTTTGGGAAATGCTCCCTGAATAACTGAGGTGAGTGCTTTTTGCAGATGGTATATAAAGCAGCCCTCGTTCACCAGTGGGGGGGGGGCAGGGGAGAAATGAATTTGTGCAGTGATGTATGCGGTGTCCATAAAGTGAGTGACTTTGGCCTGAGTTTCTTGAATGCTGTAGGAGTTTCACATCCTTGCAATAGAAAATATTTCGTTACACTCTAGACTTGTGTTTTGTAGATGGTGGGAAGACTTGGGGTATCAGGATGTGAGTGAGTCACCACAGGTAACCAGATTCAGGTCAACATTTCTTGTAGCCGTAGAGTTTGTTTGGCTAATTCATATCTTGATGTTGGTTTACAGGATTTTGATGGTATAGGCTCTGCATTGAATGCCACTAAGTATCAGAGACAAATGTGAAAGATATCCTAACTGAAATCAATGCTGGTCCACAACATTTGGGAATAGTTGCAAATGCTTGTCTAGATTATAATATGGCCAAAGTGACTCTCACACTTACCAACTAAATATCTTCAGTTCTGTTACCCACTGAGATGCACTGAAGCAAGACAATAAATCTGCAGACTGGCGTTAATAAACATAGGTATCTGCTAGAGGAAGACTACTGATATTTGAAGACTCTTTGCAATCACAGGACTTCCCTTTTTCCAAGGATCCTGCAGCGGAAGAGCTCACTTTTACTTTGTGGTGATCTGGGAGATAAATCTATTTTTGGGATCGCTGTATGTTGATTTGCACTGTCAATCAATGCTCAGATGGGCCTGCTTAAATTATCTTTACTTATACATTTTCCTTTCCTTTTTTACTTTGAGCAAATTGGATTATTGTGCAGGAGTCAGGACAACAGCTCAGGAGAGCTCATTGCCCACAACTGAAATTTGTTTATACCCATTTAAAAACATATTGTACCTCCGCCTGTATCAGGTCATCCTAGTTAATAAGAGAGATAGATAAACTGATAACAATCATTTGATCTGGACTGACAACTGTATCCCTGATTCCACTGCCTACATTAAAAGTCAAAGTCGGGTTCAAGTTTATTGTCATATGCACATGTGTAATGAAAGAATTACTCGCTACAACATCACAGGCACATAGTATCAGATGAGCAGCATACAGTCCAGAAGAAAAACGTCAATTAAACATAAAATATACACAATTTTTTACAAAGAAGAACACAATTAGAACCAAGAAAAACATCCATTGTAGTCTAAAGTAATTAAAGTGGCCATAGTGTTGTTTGAAGTGGTGATTAAAGTTGTGCCAGATGATTCAAGAACCAGAAGATCGAAAGGAAGTAGCTGTTCTCGAGGCTGGTGGTGAGAAACTTCAGGCATCTTTACCTGCTGCCCAATCATGCTGAAAGAGGGTGACGTGGTCTGGATAGTGGGGGATCTTTGATGATGGAGATTTCCTCTTGAAGCAGCGCCTCACGTAGATAATTACATGTAGTTTGATCATCTATTAAAGATGTTTCAAAATGCCATCCTAATTACTGTAATTTTACAATGTCTTTGTAATATGCATTGTAAAGTGTGTTTTGACATGCCATAATTCAATGTCCTATTAAATCATTGTTATAGCTTGAAACTTTAGCCCCACTCAGACTTAAACCACGGTAAGGCAATATTGACAGAGAATATCTATAGTATTTTTGATGCAGATTCTGGGAAGATTATTTTGGTGCCAGGATTTTCAATATGAGTGGAAGAGCAAAAGGCCTAAATATTCTTTTCTGTAGCTCAGTAAAGAGGAGCATTGTGCAAATAAATATCCATGAAGAAGTGTTCGGTTAAAAAAAAGTTGTAAACTTAAAGTGCAGATTGTGAAGTCCATATGTTTCTTTCCAATATTTCATGGTGTGCTAACACATGGGCAGTTGTGTCCAGTGATGGGCAACTCGTGTCTGGATGCCATCATGTGATTCTCATCCATGCACATGTGGCCTGTGTGCTGCACTGCCCATACATGCACGTACCTCACAGCATGTGTATGGTCTGCTTCATCACTTCTAAAAAGATACCTACCATAGCAGGTCCATTACTGTCAAATATGACCTTGGGAGTCAACTTCAAGTAGGTTCTCTTGGTGATAGAACAATTCTTACAGTCAGTCTCCTTCGAGTCTAGTGATGACCACTCTTTCTTAATGATGCATGACGTCCTAACCTCTCTTGGATAGGTCCCTTTTGTGACCTCCCACCACACTTTGGACTTAGAATCTATCTAATTGCTTGATGAATTTCACCACAGCAGAGGAAAGGGCTGTCACCCTCCCCAAGTACCCTCACCATCTCATCTTTCTCATCTATCCCCTAACGCTTTCATCCTCCACATCTGTGCCCCCACCGCCACCATCCTTCCCATTTATCCTCCACCACTACTATAACCTTAATCCCACCTGGTCCATCGTCACCCGGCTCTGTAGGCACACAGTAGATTCAGTTGTGCAGTTCCCAGTATTCCAGCACATGGACGATGTGCACACTCTTTGTTATTTGCCAAGGTAATTCTCAACCATTGGTCAAATGGGCATGTTCTTTCCATTGACAGTTCCTTGACTTAAAAATCAAGTTTAAAGAAAAAGAAAACATTTTTATTGTCCTATTATATTTTCATGTTGCTGAAGATCAATCTTTAACTCACGACTCTTGGGATAATCTTGGAGGATTGGGAACTGCTGTTAGGCAGGTGTCTGGCAGAGACCACATGGATGTCTGGGCCCCAGATAAGCAAATGGTTCTTTTCATGCTCCTCAAGCTGACTTTATTACAAATTATTTATTACTTCTGAGCAAATCGGTGCAAGGTTTTTAAAGGCCTGGCTTTGCCTCTATTGTTTCCTTGCTCCATTAAAAAACTGAAGAGCAAATATCACTTCATTGCCTCGTTGCCCTGAGCACCTAATCAGCACCAATTGCTGGAGCCACTGCAGTACTTGTAATTGGTGCTTCTTTGTCACTACTGAGATAATGCAGATTTCAAGCTCATTATTCACGTAATCACAGCCATCACAGCTGTGTTTATTCTAAGAGCGCATTGTTACCTCTGCTGTTTATGCCTATTATAGGGGAGGTTAGAATGGGGATACAATTCATTTACAAAGTCAGGAGGAGAGAATGCTGCCTTGAAAGAAGCCATATCTTATACTGGGAACAAAAGGGAAAAGCAGGACAATCCAGTCATAAAAAAAGGAAATTTCATCGTGAGCGTGGGAGGGTTGTATGAAAACTGGCAAAAAAAAATTCCTCAAAGTTTTCTGTGTTTTGGTTTAAAGTCACATGGAGAATTATCTGGAGGGCATGTGTAAAATTTGTATAGGAGTGGGAATGTTTGTAAAGTAGTGATCGGCAGTGCTTATACTTCCCGGATCTTCAGGATCATATAGTAAAAATGGTGCAAGCTGTTCCGCTGATGCATACAATAATTCCTTGTTTATTTACATGCAACCAGAGTAAACCTCTTAAATTTGACTGATAGTTGTGGAATCTTGGGGCCACCTTCTTCCTGGGCCATTAGATGGAACTTGCATGGTAGCATCACTTTAAATTGACATGTTGCTCTCGATTGGCCCTTTGTAGTCTGTGTGCTGCAGCTATTCTGAACAAGTGATTTTCTCAGAGGCTCTGCATTAACTTGCCTGATACTTGCTCTGCAGTACTTTTTTTTTACCATTTCGCTACTCCTGTACTATTTACCAATATGGTCTGGTGCTGACTCAAGACTGAAATTCTGCTTATCCACTTTTCCAACTATCTCCTTTGGTTGTCTGTTTTCCCTCTTTCCTCTTGTGCTGAATCAAAGGCTACTGGTCCTGAAGGGAAAGTCTCGACTGTTTGCTCTTCATCTGTTCCTGCTCTACCAAGCGTTGCGTTGAAACAAGATAAATTAGCCCCAAGGATTCTAATCCAGTCCCTACTCAATACTATGAGTCTCTGTGGTATGGTTTGCTGCAATTATGGGCAACTTGATCTCCCCATTATCTTGAGCACGGGTTCATCTCATTTCTTTCAGCGTTTTGCGACACTTAAAAAAGATCCAACGAACATTTATTATCAAAGTATGTATAAATTATACAACCTTGAGATTTGTCTGCTTACAGGCAGCCACAAAGCAAGAAACCCAAAAGATTCCAATATAAAAAAATCAATGCCCAATGCGCAGAGAAAGAGAAAGGCACACGTCATGCAAACAATAGAAGAGAGCAACAGCATTCCGAGCCAAATTGAGTCCCTACATCCGAATCCCTGATGCAGCCTGGAGTAAGCAAAAAGCCTCTGTCTCAGTTCATCACATTAGCAGGACAAATCACCACAAAGCTCGCAGACATGAAGCACAGCAGCTGGGGCAGTCTTACAGCCTCAGCGTCATGGAGAGAGGAATGAACATCAAGAGTGAGTGAGCAAAATCAGCCCTACTCTCGCCTCCGGTCGCAACACCCTGCCTTTCCAGTGCATCTGGGCCGGCATTTAAATTGTCCAAGCAGCAGATCGTGCCTCGCATTAAGACCCAGGCCCCACTGCAGCAAAATGCTCCGGGCCTAGGGCATGCCACCCAGTGATTCAGTCTGGGCCTAGACTGTACCACCCAGCCCGAAGCCGTTCTCGATCTCTCCAACTCAACTCAGCGCTTAGGACGATCCAACCTCGCACCTGGGTGAGTTAGACGACTATCGAAACTCCTCTGCCTCAACTCCTCCCCTCTGAGTCACTAACTCCAGCATGGCTCATCTCTCACCTTGCCTCCTCATTGTTTGCAGTGATAATTTACTTCAGAAAAGGAGTTATTAATAATGTTTTTAGTTGGCATTCTTACCTTTTGAACTCCCAGTAGGCTGTCGCACGCCTTCAGTAGTGCCATCTTAAACATCAGAGTATGTTAACTTTCTATTATTGGAGCATCCACAGTGGGTGTCTTACAGTACATCATTATTGCAGTAATACCCACACATATTATAATATCCTGGACCACTTATTTTAATGTAGTTATGCACATGGCTTTTGCCGTGGTAGCAGCTATGGTGTAGATGCCTTTGAATCTGTGTGAAATTACATCACCTTTGGCCTCAGTGCTATTCAGGGCATCTTCATGAATCTATGTGGCAGGCAAATTTCTTTATCTCCGAGCAAACTACAGACAAGAATTCTCTGTGTCAGAGACATTCTGTTTGCTTCTCAAGACAGTTCCAGATATTTGGTTTTACTACAGTTGAAACCATGAGCTGTTTCAAATGGGCAAACGGAAGCAGAATGGTTTTCTTAACAGGGATTCCTGCCTCTTTCAATCACGCGATTTACAGTTTTCTATCTCCAGGGTTCCCAGAGCTGAACAGGTTTCCCACTGAAACTGTCCTTAAAGCCATATAGTTCAGTTCTACATCTTGAGCAATTTTGTCATCAATCTTAAGGTAGCAATTTTCCTTGGTGACGAAAAGGGGTATAAAAAAACAATCAAATCTGTCTCATCCAACTGTAACTACTTAATTTCAATTTACTGTACCTTCTGCTTTCTTTTAGAAACTGAATGCAGTCTTAATTTTGTCAGTATTCCTATCCTCCTCTGTGCAGAGCTGGAACCAGTTCATTTAAGCCATTCTGCACAAAGCCACTCTGTCAAATCATTCATTGGTTAAGTTCTAACATCCACTTGAAGCAAGTGCAGTCCCTTGCAAACTCCACAAAGACAGCACCCAAGGTAAGGAGTGAAAGCAGTGCAATCAAAATTTCATGTAATTCTCCATAAATTCACATACTGTAGACTCCTGGTCAAGTTCCCAGGTATAAACCTATGATTTAGCAAACTGTTGATTCATCTTAAGCACCAGAATTTTCAGTTTATAATCCAGACTGAAACTACTCAGAAGTGTTATATTTTCAGCAGTGCTCTCTGTTGGTTATTTAATATTTGAGTGATATTGTAAATATATTGTTTGATTAAGCATTCTTTGTTGATTACATAATTCATTAAGGGTTACATGTATGAAGAACGCGAATGACATACATCATTATGCCATCCTCTCATAAGTGCGTGCCTCACTAAAGTAAAAATGAAGTAGACACGTATATCCCTGAGCCCATGTTTTTCTTTTGATTAGTTTTGGAGGTATAAAACATAACAGTGATGATAAGTAAGTTTTAAAAAAGAGCCCAAGGCATCCTCCTACCTGTTGAAGCACAGCAAGACGTTCAAGTTTTAGAAAACAGTGCTGAATGCTTTCTTCACAAGAGTGAGAGAGATGGTCAACTTTTTATTTAAAAAGGCTGAAAAAGAACAAAATTCATAGGTTCATAAACAGTGAGTACTAGGTGATGATAATAAAATAAAAAAACAGAAATGGATGACTACATTAGAAAGAAGCTTTTTGTATGACGCATGGCTCCGGGGTTGTACACCTAATGGGTTCTCTTTTTTTTCTCACTTTTCTGCTCAGTAGGTTTTTTTTGGTTATCACAAAATTTTGTTTTCAATCTTTAAGATAATGGTTTTTTTTGAGGCATTGTAAGTGTTGTTGCTTCGATGTACTCATGTTATTTTTCCTATATATACAATAAAAAGATTTGAGAAGAAAGAAAGAAAGATAAATGCTTTCGATTGCACACCAGATAATTGGCTAATGTTTACAGAACCAATTGAGCAGTATTTTGAAGCAAATGAAATAGCCAATGAGAAGTGAGTGCCATGTTACTGAGTGCAAAGGTGGGAAAGCGTACAATTTGCTTCGAAGTTTGACTGTTCCAGCCAAACCAGCCGGAATTAGCTTTGCTGATATTGTGCAAGTAATGAAGGAACATTTAGAACTGAAACTATTGTTCAATGCAGAATGATTTAGGTTTCAGAAGTGGATTCAAAAGAAAAGGGAGTCAATTTCAGCTTATGTGGCAGAATTGGAGAAGTTGCCTGAGCTTTATTAGTTTAGTAAAGGACTTAATGATCCACCAAGAGATTGCTTAGTTTGAAATCTTGCAAGAAAGCATTCAAAAATGGCTCCTACATTAGCAGTTGAATTTGCTGTATCAATGGAAAGGATAGACTGCGTTGCAATTGAGTTGCAGTCAGGAATGAAAGTGAACATGAACAAAATTGCAACGTCAAAACAGAAACTGGTTTGGCCGAACAAATTCTGTTACCATTGTGGCAGGGGCTCACATACACTGGAGCAGTGCAGGTTTAAATGTGAAACTTGCAGGAAAATGCAACAAAGTAGGACACATACAAAAAGCATGTTTGGCAAACAAAAAAATGGATTGCACATGGAAGAGAAAAATATAAAAAGTCAAGTTGGAATTTCAAAAAGAGCACTAATCTGCATGCTGTTGATGAAAAATCTGATGATCATGTGAATGACAGAGATTTATAACATAAAAACTAACAACATACAAGCAACATGGCTTATACCTGAAGTGAATAGCAAATTAATTAAAATGGAATTGAACACTGGCCCAGCTGTTTCAATCATTCCACAAAACATGATTGAATGGCATTTCAAAGACGCTGAATTGAAGCTTGCAGATATCCAACAAAGAACTTATACTGGAGAAAAGATAACTCATGTGAGAATGACATTTGTAACTGTGAAATACAACAGCCAACAAATCATATTGGTCTTGTTTGTGGTAAAAAATTAGGAGGGCCAGCATTGTGGGGTTGTGATTGGCTGAGACATCTACAACTTGATTGGAGATCCATCTACAATTTGCATACCACATCTCTGCAATAAAACCAACTGAAAGTGAGTTAAGAAAGGCACTGGATGATGCCACAGCAGTGATCAAGGATGGCATTGGAAAACTCAAACATATCAAGGGTAAAATAGTGTTAAATGAAAATGCCCCACCCAAATTTCACAAAGCCCATCTAGTTCCTGATATTATTGTGAGCTCGATCGCAGGGAGGCTGAAGGAATTCTTTCCAAGGTTGAGTGGAGCCCGTAGGCAATGCCAGTGGTCCCAGTAGCCAAGAAGAATGTCAGGTTCTGTGGTGATTTTAAGGTCACCACCAACCCACTACTGAAAGCAGATCAATACCCTCTGTCCAGGACAGAGGATATCTTTCTAAACCTTTCTGGAAGGAAACACTTCAGAAAAGTGGATTTAACTGATGCCTACCTACAGATGGAGATGGAAGAAGTGTCTGAAGTGCTTCTCACCACAAACACTCACAAATCCTAATCATTACCATTGGCCTATTTTTGCAGTACCATCTGCATCTCTACTCTGGCAGAAAGCTCTGGACTAAGTGCTGCAAAGCTGCCCAGGCACTCAGTTTTACCTGAATAGCATCATTGTTACCGGTTGGGGTGACAAGGAACATCTCCAAAATCGCAAATCACAAACCAGTGTTTTAAAAAGATTAGAAGATTATGGGCGCAGAGCACGATGCAACAAGTGTGAATTCTTTAACTGAAGCATCACTCACTATGGTCATACTATTGACACGCAAGGATTACACAAGTGTGCTGAGAAAATTCAAGCAGTCATGTGTGCCCCAATTTCAAAGGGCATGTTAGAGTTGTAGTTCTTTTTAAGTTTAACAGATTACTGCCAAACTTGGCTACTGTGCTCCACGCCTTGAACTCATTATTACTGATCAGGAAGAAATGGCATGAGACAAAGCAGTGTGAGGTGGCTTTCCAAAACGACAAAGGAAATGGTGACATCAGACACTGTGCTCACGCATTATGGTCGACATCGTCCAGTGAAGCTTGTGCATGACGACTTGCCTCATGGTATAGGTGCCGATCATGTCACATGTTATGAATGATGGAAGTGAATGCCCTATCACCCTTGCATCACATTCCCTTACCGCTACAGATAAAAATTTCATACAGATTGACAGAGAGGCTTTGAGTTTGGATTGGGTATAAAACGTTTCAGCCAGTACTTGTATGGGAGAGAGTTTATCCTCGTTGCCGATCATCAGCCACTAGTGACCATTTTCAATCCACAGAAGGGTGTTCCACTAACAGTAGTGGCACAAATGTAGAGATGGGCTCTGTTTGTTGGAGGACACAATTACAGGATTGAATTCCAGAGGACAACTAATCATGGAAAGGCTGATGTATTGTCCTGTTTACCCTTGGAAAAGGAAATATCTGATGAAATTACAAAAGAGGACACTCATTTTGAAGTTTGTCCTAAATTTCTCCCTATTAGGGCAGAAATGATTCAAAAGGAAACCAGAAAAGACCCCACACTGAATCAGGTCTACATTGCAACTGAAAATGGCTGGAATGTGCAGCAGAAATTTCAGTTCCTGCATTTTTACCAGCACCAGGATGAACTTGCCCTTGACAGAACTTGACTTGTGTGGGGATTGAGAGTTATTGTATCATCCATGTTGAGAGCTAAACTGTTGGAGGAGCTACACGCTGGTCATCTAGGTGTGGTCGAAATGAAAGCGTTGGCTCGAAGCTTTGTTTGGTGGCCTGGGATAGATCAGCAGATTGAGCAGCTTGCCAGGCCCTGTTTGGGATGCCGACATGTCCATGAGAAAGGTGTCCAGAGCTGTCAGAACCACTTCCTGCAACCACCACAGAGGAGGCCCCAGAACCTGAGATTGTTTCACAGCCACAAGTCTCACCTGCCAGGCAGAGTGACCTCCCTTGTTAGTAAAGGTGTTATTCCACAAGGGGAAGAAATCCCCCACAGTGATTAAATACTTAAACCTAAATTGGACAATTTAAAATTTACTATGCTGTGGATGTCTATATAGTAGTTGTATTATCTAGTATACTATATATATGTGTGGTGTGTGTGTGTGTGTATATATATATATATATATATACACACACACACACATATATATATATATACACACATATACACATGCTTAGCTATAAACTCCTAATTAATAGGGAATGCATCTCATCTTTTATTTTTGTACATATATATATGTATATGTATGTACAAAAATAAAAGATGAGATGCATTCCCTATTAATTAGGAGTTTATAGCTAAGCAGGGAGGAGTGTTGTGTATTTAATATTTCAGTAATATTGGAATAATAGTGTAAATATTTTATTTGATTTAGCATTTCTGTTGTTTACATACTTCACTTAGGGTAGTATGTACAAAGTATTTGAATGGAATACATCATTATGCCACCACATCATAAGTGCGCACCTGCTTAAAGTAAAAAGACAGTAGATGCGTTTGTCCCCAGGCCTGTGTTTTTCTTTCGATTAGTTCTGGAGTTACAAAACTTAACACTATTTTCTGCATGTAAAATCATTTCCTACCTTTGGGATGGATATAAAATTTCCAACAGCACTCTCTGAAAAGATTGTTATGTCGTCTTAGTCTGTTGGCCCAGAATTTATACTTTAACCAATATCTTCACAACTGCTTCATCGAACTGGTGTATGTGAGTCTTACTGTGTACAAATGAGTTGTCATCTTTTATCTAAAATTAAGGGCCTGAACTTTACATCTAATCCATTGTGCACTGAGGAAGTCAAGAGGATGTGAAGGGCAGACTGTATGTGTTCCATTTACATGTTATATTCTGCTTTCAGCCAAATTTTTGAAAGAAAAAATGCATTTTTTGTTTACCTGTTTCAAATCCTTTGTAAGGCAGCAGTTACAGGCCAGTTATTAGGAGGTAAATGAGTTTGTATGAGGATAATATGGTCTCCCTTCTGGTGGTGAAGCTCCTAGGCTATTCTTTAAACCTTGTACAACAGAGATCAGAAGCTTGCTGTGTGTTGATGAACTGCTGTTTCCTTTACCCAATTATTGAATGCTAGGCCACTCTGCTCGATATTCTAGCCTGATGAACAGTATTAACCTTATTCTTATTTAAGCCAAAAAAAAACACATTTTGGTGTTATAATGCACAAAAATTCATTTAATGAAGTGCTGCAATTTTTTTGGTAGCTTTATTCTATTGTCTTCATGCATCTGGGTATGTGTTACAGCTGAGGCCGGGTCGTGACCCTTTTTTATAAATTTGAAAGCATCCCATAGATCAGTGTTTGCTTCTTGCTGTCATTTTGTTCTTTTAACATGTAGCAGTGCCCTTTCCCCTGTGCTGTCCAGGCAGATGTTGTTACTTGCTGATTGATTTATTTGGCATGAGGGAGGGGAGCCCTTCTGGGGAGGGGCAGGGGGAGGGGGGAAGGGATATATCCAGCAGGCCCTGTGAATTTGATGTGAGAAAAAGAGAGTACCTTTCACAATCCTAGTGGAGTGAAAATGGTAACTCCCCAAGGACAGCTTGTAGACTTAATTCATAACCTGGTGACTTCCGAGCTCCTTGCATCTTAAGAGCACTTAATATTGAAAGTCCAGAACTATAATGGGCACCCAGTGAAGAGATGAACCTGGAGCCAAGGTAAAGATAAATGATCAAAGGTATCTAAAGTGAACCAATTCTTAATGCAGCCAAAATGAGTTTTTTTTTGTCGAAAGGTGAAATAATTGTAGCTCTCTTGTTAAAGACGGAAGAATGAGAAGAACAGACACTAACTGGTGAGGTGAATGGCTCAGGCTTTGTAGTGTATGAGTCTGATTTAACTTTATTCAATATCACACCCCGATGTTGCACAGACATTTATGGATCTACAAAGAAGCATCCTGAAGAAGGGTCACAGCCCAAAATAATGTTGACTGTTTATTCATTTCCTGCTGAGTTCTTCCAGCATTTTGTGTATGTTGCTCCAGATTTCCATCATCTGCAGAATCTCTATGTTTAAGATTTTCTACATGTTTATTTTAGTACTGCCAGACCTAGAACAGGGATGAGAAAGAATTTCTTTAGCCAGAGGGTGGAGAATCTGTAAAATCATCAAGTTATTGGGTACATTTAAAGCATTGATTGGCAGGTTCCTGATTCGTAATGGTGTCAAAGCTTACGGGGAGAAGGCAGGAGAATGGGTTTGAGAGGATTAATAAATCAGCCATGATCAAATGATGGAGCAAACTCGATGGGATGAATGGCCTAATTCTGTTCCTATTTCTTACCATCTTAGGAACGCTATGAAAAACAGTTGGGGAAATGAAGAATCCCTCCATTTACGAAAGAACCAGTACCTTGAAAATACATTATGTAGCTCCATATTTCTGCGTCTTGTGTGAAATTACAATGAATAGTAATGTCAAAAATGTGTTGTGAGTTGGATGGTATCTGACTCCCCGTGTGGACATTGACATCTAGTGGCATGTAGTGTAAGCCTAGAATTCACTTGCAAGACTTTTGTTCTTGCATGTAGAACCTGTGTCAACAGTTAGCCACACATGTAAGATTAGGCCTTTACACTGCTTGAGAGAACTGCTTCAGTGTTATTTACAAATGACTGAGCATAGTAGATCCTATTTTCATGGTAAAATGCTTACTCAGATTGTCTTCCAACTCCCCCATACCAACCAACAACAGCACCTTAGTAGTAACCCTCACCTGACATTTTCCAATCTATAGCTTGTCAACCTAACTAATCCTCACCTGCTCCATTGATACCTAGCTAAGCTTATTCTTATCTTGCACCTCTCATAATTGTCCTCCTCGTCCTGAGTCTGATTCTTTCCTGACCCTAGACTGCCTTTCTAATCCCATCCTGACAAACAGTTGTCCTCTGATCCTCCAGCCAGTTCCCAGGCTCCTCTCATCAATTACTGTAATGCTGAAGTTTGCCAAAGAAATATTCATCCAAGTGTTCAGCCTGCTGCTGGTGCTCCATGCCTTGGGCTTTGTGCCCTACCAACTCTCTACCAACGAACCTAAAGTTAACTTTGTTCACCTTTTTATTCCCCTTTCCCTCTTTATATAGATTGGTTACACTTCCCCACCTGATTCCATCTGCCTTATCCATCTAAGTTTCTTCTTTTTTGGCCTGCACTTTTTATCCCTTCTCCCACCTGTTTCATTCTGTTCATCATCCTTCTCTTCCAGCCTCTGTCCCTACCTTCCCACTCCCCAACTCCCCCTGACTCCATCATTCCGTCATCCCCCATCCCCCCTCACCTGACTCTACCTCTTGTCCAGCAGACCTCATCTCACCCCAGCTCTCTCATCCCTTCATACTGTTAATCCTCCTTCCTTCACAAGGTCAGTGATGCATGGTCTTAACCCATCACTTTGCCTCCACAGATGTTGCTCCATCTGTTGAGTTTCTCCCGCAGATTGCTTTAGTCAGGTGTTTTTCAATTTCCATATACTGATCTTCCCCCTAAAACCAACTTTCCCCACATCAATTAAATGTATTTATAATTAACATGTACCATGGAAATGTTATTTAGGATCCTCGCCAACAATCTGAAAGGCAAATTCCTCATTGACTTCTCTGCCTTGGTCCAATAACTGTCATTAACTGTGGATCATGGAAAGCACATTTGGATTAGGATCAGGTGTAGACCCCTCGGACTTTCAACCCTTCCTTACCAACATAACAGTTGAGGCTGATCTGAGTGCAACTTCAGCTCTGCATTCCTGCTGACTCATGATAATGTTTCTCCTCCATTATTAACAAGAATCTGTCTAATTCTGCCAAAAACAAAATCTGCTCTTTAAAGGATACAGCTTTAAGAATTCACAACTTGAGGGGGAAAATGCCTCATTTCTGTTCAAAATGAGAAACTGTTTATTTTAACAAACAAGAGAAAACCTGCGCATGTTCGAAGTCAAAGTGATACACACAAAGTGCTGGAGGAATGCAGCAAGCCAGGCAGTATCTGTGGAAAAGAGCAAACAGTCGACATATCAGGCTGAGACCTTTCATCAGGACAGTGATCCTTAATCCTAAATCCTAGAATCCCTTAGAAAAGGAAACATCCTCTCCTCTTCCACTCTGTCAAAATCATCAGAATCTAATGTTTCAATCAAGTGCTCTTAACTCCAGTTTAGATGAGCCTGCTCTGTCAAACCTTTCCCCATAAAACAACCTGCACATTTCAGATATTTGTCTGGTTTAGTCTAGTTCAGAACTGGTTCTACTGTATTCACATCCTTTTGTAAACAAGAAGACCTGTACTGTTATACAGTATTCCATATACGGTCTTGTATACATATATATTCTGTACCCCTTGCAATGAATGGTAATGTTCTGTTAATTTTCCCATTTATTTATTGTGCCTGCGTACTAGACTTGAATTATTTGCTATGATACCTACATCCCTTTGCACTCTGCAATCTTGTATCATTTAGATAATGTTTTGTCATCAATTTTCCTGCTGAAATAGACAATTTCACATTTTGCTCCATAAAACTCCATTTGCTGCATCTTTAGTCACTCGCTTAATGTATCTATGTTGCTTTGTAGCTTCCTTATGTCTTCAAATTTACTTTTCCTATCTGTTTTTATATCTTCAGCAAAGTTAGCAATCATACATTTCCTGACTTCATCTGAGATATTTATAAAAGTGATTAAAAAGTTTAGAAACCAACACTGATCACTGTGGCAATCACTCATTATATCTTACTATTCAGGATGGACTCAATTATGTCTACTGGAGGTATCTTGGGATAGCCTCTACTGAAATGTAAAGCTACCAATGTAGCCTCAAGGTGATTCCCGATGACTCCAGATGCAAGGCAGATTTGCTGTGTAAGTTAGTGTCCACTAACTGAAATGCAATGGGCATATGTTTAGCAAACAGAACTATATGAACACCTGGATCCTCTTACTGGAATCTTGCACTACAAGATCTTTGGACTTCCTCTTCACTGCTATGGAAAGTAAGAGGGCTAAAGAGAGATCCTACAAGTAAACCTGAGATTCAGATTCAGAATCTGAGATTTAGTCAGATTCAGATTTAATTATTACATGTACATTGCAACATACAGTGAAATGCATTGCTTGTGTTCACAACCAATTCACCCAAGAATATGCTGTGGGCAGCCCACACGTGTCGCTACACTTTCCTGCATCAACATAGCATGGCCAGAATGTTCAACAGAACAGCACAAGCAGTAACAACAACAGAACAAAACAAGTCCCCTTCCCACCCTCCCACCCCCTCACACTCACAGACAGGCTTCTAACCCCAGGCCTCCAATCCTTGGCCCCGGACTCTCAGGCTTAAAGACATTGGACTTCTAACCTCCAGTCCATGGCCTAGACTACATACTTGACCTTCAGTGCTTGACCTCTGGATTGCCAACTTTCTTCTTCAACCTTCAGCCTTTCTACCTTCAGACCGTCCAAGCTACAGACTTTGCCAACCTCTGGGTATCGATCCCAGGACTTGCTGATCAAGGGTTTGACCTTTGTGCCTCAGCTTCTGGACAGGCATGGATCTCTGACCCCGTAAACTGGAGTGCGGTGGGTGGGGGGGGGGCGGGGGGTGGAAGGGACACAGGCCCTGGTAACTTCTGCCCATACAGACCTCTGACTCATAACTCACCGACCAGGGGATTGCTGGCCTCCTCAGTGCCTGCCAACCCAGACTCTGAGCACCAGCTCCTGTGCCTAATTCTTCATTTTCCCCTCATTGACCCCCAGCTCCCAGTGCTATCCCCAAACCATCCCAAAGAACCTCAGAAAACAACTATTGTGAGTCTCAATGTTGACAGACATCTCTGCGCCATCTTGATCTGAACACTAGCACTAACCGAAGAGTCTTCGGCAGGAGCCAATGACCTACCTCATGCCTGTCCCTAAACCTAAATCTGAACCCTAAAGCCTCACACTGTCCCCAAAACCATCCTTACTGCAATGGAGGAAGATGAAATGAGTATCAGTAGTGGACTTGTGTGGTACGTCTATACTATAAAGGGAGCATTGAAGCTTCTGCAAAGACCACTGGGATCCCTGTACAGAGTAATGCAGTTAGGTATGTTGCCCCTGCAATGTTCAAAATATTTGGGAAGCAGAGCCTGTGCAATGTCTCTTGCACCATTCACTGCCCTTCAGTTTTCAGCTCTATTTACTCTACTTCCCTTCAGTCTACTGGATAGGGCCATCCTGTCTCCCACTTCCCATTCCTCCTGGAGTTAATGCACTTGGACAGCTGCTAATATGCTCTGATCTTTGAAGAGAAGCATTTACTTTCTGTTCCCCATCACAATAAACAAAGACAATATTGAGTGCAGTTCTGGTCCCCCCCCCGTTACAGGAAGGATGTGAAGAATTTTGAGAGGGTGCAGAAGAGGTTTGCCAAGTTGCTGTGTGGATTAGAGGGTATGAGCTATAAGGAGATGTTGGACAAACTTGGGCTGTATTTTTTTCTAGACCATTAGAGGCTGTTTAAGATTCTAAGTGTATTTATTATCAAAGAATGTTTAAATTATACAACCTTGAGATGTGTTTGCGTAACAGGCCTTCACAAAGCAAGAAACCAAAAACAACACATTTTTTAAAAAAAGACGAATCCCCAGTGTCCACAGAAAAAGAGAAAGAAAAATCAAAACAAATCATGCAACCAATAGAAGTGAGCAACAACAGCGTACCAGACCAAATTGAGTCCGTAGATCCAAATCCCCAGAGTAGGCCGAAAGCCTCGGTATTCAGTTCATCATATTAGCAGGGCAAATTGCCGCAAAGTTCACAGACACGAAGCACAGCAGCCGGGGGCAGTCTCACAGCCTTAGTGTCGCAGAGAGAGGAACCCTTAGACTATCTGGGCCAGCTTTTAAATTGTCCGAAACTCGCACTAGGACCCGGGCCTTGCAGTGGCAAATCGTTTTGGGCCTACTACATGCCGCTTAGTAATTCACTTTGGACCTGGATTTTGCTGCCGAAGAAGCCTTCCTCGACCTCTCCAAACCAGCTCAGCGCTTAGTGTGGTCCACGCTCGCACCCGGGTTAGTTGGACAGGCATCAGAACTCCTCTGTCCCGTCTTCTCCCCTCCGAATTATCCACTCCAACAAGTGCGTTGATTTTGCAGTGCAGCAGTATGGCACATCCTGCAAATTCACTTTGCCCTCACCTGTTCTTCATTGTTTGTGGTGATAGTTTACCACAATTTATTTTTTTTAAAGCATTATTACTAATGTTTTTAATTGAATTTCTCTGCTTCTGAACCACCAGTAAGTTGTCAAATGTCTTCAGTAGCCCCATCTTAAACCGGAAGTTTATAACATTCTGTTAGGCACAGATAGAGTAAACAATCATATCTTTCTCCCAGGGCAGAAATGTAAAATACGAAAGCACGTGCATTTAAATTGAGGGGGAAAGTTTAAAGGAGATATGCAGCACATTTTTTTTTACAAAAGGTGATCGGTACCTTGGACAGACTATCAGGGATAGTGCTGGAAGCAGATGTGATAGAGGCATTTAAGAGGCTGTTAGATAGGCACTTGAATATTTGGGGAATGGAGGGGTATGATCATGTACTGGCAGAAGAGATTTAATTCAGTGCAGCATTATGTTTGACACAGATCTCATAATCCTGGGGCCTATGCTGTGCTCTTCTGTTCTATGTTCTTTTCTGTCTCGTCAAGAGTATAGCTGCATTTACAGTAACACGTTTACTCTTTGCAGTGGTTGATCAGAAATTAATCCCAACTGTTCACAAGAAGTCAAAGTTCAAGAGACCCCACTACTTGTTGAAATGTCTTAAAGAAGAGCTTTCCCTCAGAAATAAACAATCTGCCCGAGGAACTCTGTGGGTCAGGCTGCATCTGCGGGGGAGGATAGGAATTGCGCCTACTTAAGGTGAAACCCTGCATCAGGACCAGCTTTTCATCAGTCTTTCCATTACAGGGAACACACAGAATAATGAAATACCTCAGTGCTTGCAGGTAGTTTGGTTCATCATTAATCGTAAAGACACTGCACCAAAAGTGAGCTTTGTCCCAGCAAGTCTGCACCGGCCATCACACACCCATTTACGCTCATCCTACATTAATGAACATCTTTTATTCTCCTTACATTCTCATCAGCTGCCCCCGCTACCACAATGCACCTTGGGTAATTTATCTACCAACTTGCACATCTTTGGCATATGGGATGAAACTAGGGCATTTGGAGGAGACCTACGTGGTCGGGGAAAACATGTAAACTCCGCAAAGACTACAGCTCAAATGGTTTAGTGTGGTGTCTCTGTCGACAGTTTCTTACAGCGAACAAACTGTCTCTCGCTGTAACTCCCTGAACTGCAGAAGGTGACATGAGAGACACATATTAAATAAGTGGTGTTAAAAGTATGCATCATTTATTTTAACTGCAATTATTTATTTCTTATGGCTGTAAATAAATGCACCCAATGGAGGTACCTCAGTTAAAAACCCAGGGAGGTGACAGTAAAATGTTAAGGGTCATCCTTTGGATTATGGCTTGTTGTTGCATAGAAACCACTGGAAATAGGAAAATTAGGACTTAGAAAAATGTTTTGTGATGTCAGGGTGACAGGATAAAGACAAATAGCTTTCCAGCACGTGTTGTGAATTGAACAGACACTATAAGTGGTCACTCTGATGGTCCAGTACCAATGTAGTTTTCTTTATTTCATGAGAGAGAAATAGCATGATTTTTCTGTTATTTAAGATGCAGAACGTTTAAATTATTAAATAATATGATGAAGTAAGATGAAGGATGTAAAGAATAAAATAATAGTTTAATCTGACTCAGAGTTATGAAAATTACACTTGAGCCTTGAAATCTTCTGGAAGTTTAGAAAACTTATGTGAAGGTTCTAATGACATACACATCTGGGCATACAATCACATTTCATAGCAATGCACCAGCATCTCATTTGGTTTGAATATAACATTCATAAACTAATCATGATTTTTTTTCTCTGTTTCTCTCAGAATATGAGTCATCTTTATTTTTCACACTGGACGTGTGAGTTTCTATTATACCTCTCAGATTAGGTTAATTTGCATTTGTACATTCCTGGAAAATAAATACCATTGCTTTCAAGATGCGTAATTAGACATGATTTTCCTTCAATTGCCTTCTTACAAGACCTTGAAAAATTAGCTTTATAACTATTTGGAACATCCATTAATCCCTTTTAGAAGGGTAGGAATTAACATGGATGAAAATTCCGTGAATATTACCTTCTTCAATTGTACCACTTCCATGAAACTTTCGCCTGGGGGTGTTCATGTAATAGTTATTTAAATAGTTATCCATCTTCAAGGACCCCCCCCCACCACCCAGGTCATGCTCTTTTCTCGCTGCTGCCATCAGGAAGGAGGAACAGGAGCCTCAGGACGCACACCACCAATTTCAGGATCAGTTACTACCCTTCAACCATAGGCTCTTGAATCAGAGGGGATAGCTTCACTCACTCCAACGCTGAACTGATTTCACAATCTATGGACACATTCTTAAGGACTCTGTAACTAGTGTTCTCAATAATTATTGTGTATTTGCACAGTTTGCCATCTTTTGCGCGTTGATTGTCCATCTTTGCCGTGTGCAGTTTCTCATTGATTCTATTGAATACCCTCAAAAGAATGAATCTCAAGGTAGTATATGGTCGCATATATGTACTTTGATAATAAATTTATTTTAAACTATGAACTTTGCCAAGAGAAATTTATAGCATGTTAATTTCTATTATGTTTAATGTTTTAAATTACTACAAAAATGGGTGTATTCTAATACATTGTGAGAACCCGAAAACAGCCCAGCCCCTTTTAGTGGAGCAGCCAATAAAAGCAAATGGTAGGAAATTCAAATCTGGGCACTACCAAAGCCTCATATTTAAATCTGCATTAAGGAATATGGCATCTTTGTAACCTTGTGAATTTTAAGCTTCTTCCTTTCAGAAAGAGATTTTTTAAAATGACAGCCACTCTGCTACAGAAAAACAACATGATTTTCAAAAGAAGTCAAAGTTCTTTTAAGGTTTCAAATAAAAACTATTATTTGGTGTTTAACTTATTACGTACAATTAAATGCAATATTAACTACATTTGGAGCAAAACTTATTTCAGGACAGTGTGTTTTCATTGGCTCAATTCAATGACGTCACATTCAATGATAATGATTATTGTTTCATGATAAGCGTTTACTAGCTTTTAGTTGATTTCAAAAAATTCAAAGTTGAAAGTAAATTTATAATCAAAGTACGTATATGTCACCATATACAGTACTGTACAAAAGTCTTGGAAATACACATATACCTAAGACTTTTGCACAGTACTGCACTTACGTACGATTCATTTTCTTGCAGGCATTCACAGTAGAACAAAAAAAAATCAAATGAAAAACCACACACAATCTAAGACTGATAAGCAACCAATGTGGACGAAAAGACAAACTGCAAATGCAAAAACAAATAATAACCATAATAAATATGTAAATAATATTGAGAACATGAGTTGTGGAGTCCTTGAAAGTGAGTCATTCAGTTGTGTTCAGTGATTAGTTCAGTGTTGAAGTGAGTAAAGTTATACATGCTGGTTCAGGAGTCTGAGGGTTGAACTTCTTGAACCTAGTCGTGTGGGATGTGAGGCTCCTGTACTTCCTTCATGGTGGCAGCAGCAAGGCGAGAGAATGGCCTGAATGGTGGGGGTCCTTGATGATGGATGCTGCTTCGCCTTGACAGTGCTCCTTGTAGATGTGCTCAGTGGTGAAGAGGGCTTTCCTGTGATGGACTGGGCTATATCTACCACTTTTTGTAGGCTCTTGCATGTTTCCATACCGGGCGATGATGCAACCAGTCAGGATACTCTCTCCACTGTAATCTATAGAAGTTTGTCAAAGTTTTAGATGGCATGCGGAATCTGTGCAAACCTCTTAAGAAAGTAGAGGCACTGCCATGGCTTTTTGTAATGGTACTTAAGTGGTGGTCCCAGACAGATCCTCTGAAATGCTGACTTCTGACACCAATGTGGTCTCTATTCACAGTTTCTCAGTGGCTTTACAGGAGTCTCATGTCAGTAAGGAGATATATCAATGGTGGAGAGGGCTTTTCCTGGGATTGACTGGAGTATATCCACCGCTTTTTGTAGGTTTTGTATTCTTGGGCATTCGTGTTTCCATACCAGGTCGTGATGCAACCAGTCAGGATACTCTCTCCACTGTGATCTATAGAAGCTTGTCAAACTTTTAGATGGCAGCCAAATCGGTGCAAACTAAGAAGGTAGAGGCACTGCCAGTAACCTGACAGTAACAATTACCTTTCATTTGCCTGTGGCTAAAAGGGATTTCCTCCATGGTAAGGTGAAGAATAGATTGGATTAATCAAGTCATCCTGTTAAGCTCTCAATATCAGAAGTAACAAGGTGCAGTATTCGAATTAGCATTCAGCCTGTTTGGTTGGCACCCAACACAGATTTCCACACTCCATGCTGGAATTTTACATCCCTCACTATCATCATTATTCTGAAAACAAAACATTTTAATTTTTCTGTTCATATAATTAAATGAATTTAACCTATATTTTAAAATGTTTGGGGTATGAAATGGGGAGTATAGCATCTTTTGATGCTACAACAGTGCTTTCTATCTCCATCACATGTCTAACAGTGAGGATCTTACATGTATGGAGAAGTATTATACATGGAAAGAGTGGGATAGGTTAGATGTTCCCAGTTTGGATGATGGGTCAGGCTTGAAGAGCCAAATGGCCTGCATATTGTCCTATTTTCTGAGTTTAAAAGTATATGCATGAAGTTGGGAGAACGGAGGGATATTGAAATAAGGGCAAGGTTGTATTGTTCATTCCCGTTGATTAGAAATTCCTTTTCACATAAAGCATCCCAGTAAGGCACATGAAATCAGATACTTTCCCTGCACCCCGACCAACCTTCTAGATCTGAATGAAGCAAATTTAAAAAATCACTTCTGAAGGAAATGAATTGCTATTTGGATGGTTCATCAAAGGAGTAATGTATCAGTCAACTGGCATTGTTATGCTCATCTACAAGCATGATCTTGGCACTTTATTTGAGATATATTACATTGCTCAGCCTACAATGATTTGAAGTGTGGGATAGTTTCTATCAGCAGGAATGCATTATCTAGATTCCCTGTGTTAATACCCTGAAATGCCCTCAGATTGTATCAAAAACCTACATGTTTCCGGGTATAGATTTACTCTGTGGAGATCAGTAACTGAATGCTGCAGCCACCCTTGCATTAACAGAATAATTAATTGGATCAGACATAAAGAATTGACTTCAATTGACCTTTATTCACTGATCTCCTTTGAAACCGAACAAAAGGCACAGCCACGTGGATACTAATGGTGTCACTATGCTCTCCAGAGGTGGTCCGCATTCCCGCCGAAACAGCAAGCTAATAAAAGCTTGGCTAGACCTTGTGATTGGCCAGACCAATCACGGACATTTTCCATGAAGTCAATGTGTATAAAAATGACTTTCGAAGAATTTTTTAAAGGAAAAAAGTCTACAGTTTTTAAAAAAAATCTGTAACCTTTCAAGTTTTAAATGCCATTGAAATGTAAAATGCAGTTGTGTCGCTCAGTCAAAGCAAACACATTTGTGCAATGATTTAGTTTCTGCAGACAGTATGCACCCTCCTTTATGTATCATTTTTCATTAAACAAAAGCAGACATATATACCTAATCCTTTTGGATAATAAAGAAAGAATTCTTCATTTATAGATTCCTTTGGGTAAGGGACCCATTATTCAGATAGGACATTGAGATCTACCCAGTTAATTACGTGATAAAGATCCCATGACACTTATATAAAAAAAAAAGCTTGCAATTTCTCTAAGTGTCTTGGCCAATAGTTGCCTTCCAACCATTATCACTAAAATTACTTCATTCATTGTTTATCCTATTTGTTGTTTCTGAGAATCTTGCTGTGTGCAGATTGATTGCTATTTATGTATTTTATTGAGATACAGTGCAGAATAGGCCCGTCTGCGATTTGAGAAACGTCACCCAGCAACACCCTATTTAAACCCAGCCTAATCGCAGGACAATTTACAATGACCAGTTAACCTACCAACCGATACATCTTTCTTTGGATTGTGGGAGGAAGCGAGAGCACCCAAAGGAAACCCACACAGTCACGGGGAGAATATACAAACTCTTTACAGACAGTGGTGGGAACTGAACTCAGGTCACCTGTACTGTAAAGCATTGTGCAAACCACTGCGCTAGCGCACCACCCCCGTAAAACAGCACATGCAACTTTAAATAATTTTAGAGTCCATGAAGGGTCCCGATGAAGAGTTTGGGCCCGAAACACTGACTGTGTACACTTTTCCATAGATGCTGCCTGGCCTGCTGAGTTTCTTCAGCATTTTGTGTGTGTTATCTAAATAATTTTATTTCATTAATCTCTCCAGGCTCATCAATCTATGGAAATTAATGATTGATTCTTTTCTATATCCATACAGAGTTTTTCTTTTTAAAAATATTTTATCCTTTGTTAGATATCTTGCATTTGGAGTGTCCATCATAAATCATGTTGTAAATCTCATTTATTGGACTCTTTTGAGGTCAGAGTATTAATGTAATATTTGCTTAGCTCTGTCTTTTTTTATTCACAGTAAAAAGTCTCAACAATGTGCCACAGAATAAATTGTAATTTACAGCTCAAGTTAATCTATTGTAAAGCTCAGCAAACAAAGTTTGGATGTTATTCATCATCTATCAGAATGTTAAATAGACTGTTACTTTTTTGATGTTATGATTAAGACATGATCAATTCAGAAGGCCAACAGCTTTTCCAGCAGCATATCACTTTTTCTATTCTTTTCACTGGGATTTTTGACATTTCCAATTCCTCCCTGCCACTAACCTTGCTACGAGAAAGATCCATTGGAGGTTAATTAAATCCATCATCAAAACAACGAGAAGCCAATGAGGCATATAATCACTGAAATAGTAAATTAAATGATGCAATTGTTTTCCCTTCCATCATTCAACGGGAGGGCAGGAGCTGTGTTATCAATGCAGCTGACTGTATTGTTTCACAACTGGCGATGGGCACTTCCAGCCCCCAGAGAATCTGGATGCATGTGGCCATAAACCAGGTTTTAATTTGCACAAACAGAGGAGATTAAACTGTATCAGATCCTGGGTCCTACAAAGCTTCATTATGTGGAAAGATGACACTGTTAAAGAATAAAAGAGAGGTTATTCCCAGCTGGAATTAACAGCATCGCCTATTTGAGATGTAAATTAATACAAACAGGGTAACTGAGTGGAACAGAAAAGCCAGGACTTTGATCTAATTTGCCGAAGCACTGAGCATAATTAAAACATACACAGAAAGAATGTAGTTATGTTGCATTTTTAATAGGCCGTAGCATCATTAATGTAATTAATAATAACATGTTTAAAAGTAGCTGCTGCTGTCAGTGTGAGCATGTGTCTGAATAGAAGCAACTGGCAGCTGTGGGCTTCAGCTGGCATGGTTTGACATGGAGAGACAGTGGTACCAGTAACACCCGTCACTGAGCGGGGAGCCTGGCGCGAGATGCTGCCACACCTGCCATTCATCACAGAGCCGACACTGATGATGATTGATGGAGGTTTGGAAGCTCAGAGCTTTCCTTGCCAAGGACTAGCTGTGACTCTTGCGGAGTCACCAGCTGTGCCTTGTTGCCAGGGTTTTTGAAGATGAGGCTCATTTCTCTAGAGCTTTATCTTAATCAGGCTGTCATATTTTCAAAATTAATTAAGACTTTGTAAAAGGAGTCATTGAGCCTGCTCTATTTTAAATGTTCATCACCACGGAAAAAGCCGTGGAAAACATCTTAAGCACAAAACACGATATTGTAGTTGACAATACTGTTTAGGAGAACCCACTGCAAAGATCATTTTCCTTTCTGATGGATTACAAGTACTAACTATGAAAAGCCTGTTTTTTAAAATTATAAACTCTGTTATCTCCATGAACTGTAAAGGGAGCATGTGGACTGGCACTTTAAATGATTGCTAAACTGGTGCATTCTCATTATCCTGTATAGATCATGTGATGCAGCCCTTCAAAAGGTAGTAAAAAGGGACTGTAGATACATTCTGCAATTTAGTGAAAGTGGATGTGTTTCCCCTTCTACAGCTGACTTGCTACTTATTAAATTGGTACTTTGGAATTTTTATTTTTTATTAAAGACCAGCAAAAAAACTTGTTTGCAAAACAAGTATGGATGCCCATACTTCCAGATTACCTTTTCTTTGCCCAGAGATAAACAAGGTAAATTTAGTCAAGATCACAACAGTTCAATCTTTGCCCAGTGATCAGCTATTAATTATACTATGATGTCAATCCAGTTTTGGTTAAGTGCAGCTTAGTGTTGTGCTAATTGATCCTTTTTAAAGAATAATGGTCATCCAAAAGTCCTATGTTCTGCTAATTGATTCTTCTGACAATAACTGCAGTTCTGTGGAAATACATGACTCTCATTTGCTTTACTTATCCTCTTTAGTTTTATCTCTGTCAGGATTTGTGTTTTATTGTCTTGCTGTACAAAAACAATTGCGGGTATCATTTTTTTTCCAGAATCACAGAAAGTGCTTCTTTTGGGTTGTGTGCTCACATTGGTTTAACTAACATCTGTTTCCAGATGAAATTGGGTAGGCTCTAGCTATATCCATCCTCGTAGCTCTTCTTATCCCACACCATTGTTCCCAATTTCATGCTATCAGAGAGGCCGCATGTTTTCCTCAGCCAAGTTGTCAGAGGCATAAAAGCTGAGGAGCAGGGTCACATTTAGAGGGATGGGCATGAAAAATTGGTAAAATGTATCGGAAGCCCACCCACTGGATGGTTGCTTTGTGCTGCTCAGACTTAGATTGACCAAACCTACTTTTAAATTCATTTCTGGATGCACACAGTTAAACCCAAGCTCTCGCCAGTCTTCCTCAATGATAGGAGCCAGTGTGTCTTTTAAAATACTGGATCAAAATATGCAACACTTTTTTTTAAATGGTAGTACTCAAATGAACTGTGTTCCCTTTTCTCTTCAACTTTCAAATATTATTGCCGTCCCCACCAAAATTCACACTATCGCTAATAAACCACTGATAAACCTCTGAAATTAAATTGACACTACTGCATATATCAGCATAACAAAACAAGAACTTAAGAGTTCATTATTTTACTTCCTAAATTTCTATGTTTGCAGGCTTTTTTCTTAAAAATTAAAATTCTTAATTTTTGGAAGTAATTTCACTCAAAAACAAAGCTCCACAGCCTGACAAATGTTACAGAGCATGTCTAAATCTAACTCACTAATGAACCTCCAGATTCACGCATTGTTGAAAGCTAAAGCAAGTGTGTTAGGCATCATTAGAATTTCTTCCTTTGAGGCAAAATTGTAGTAACTGCTCTCTTGAAGAAATGCAGAGCTTTATCCTTCACTTCATGGACGTGTCATGCATTTTGTATGTTAAACAGTCTCATGGACATCTGTCATGATTGGTTTTAATCTGCTAGCTAAAAGTCTGGATTTAATCTTGCATTACATCTCTTTGTACTGCAGTCAGTAAGTGACAGTATTGCCATGAAACAATGACTGTACTCATTCCATCCAATATGCCATGTGGTAGACCTTTTTTATGGACCAGTTCTTTAGAAAAGAATACAGGACAATGAAGCATCTGGTGGGCTTTTCCTGTTTCTAAGTTTTTTTTGTTAGTAATTCTACTCACCCAGGCCGCACATTTCTCCCTTGATGCTACTCACCGAGACAGGGTGTGTCAACCTAGTGGTGAGAGGTCAACAGGCCAAAGTGATGAATTTTTATGCTGCTGTTTCTTATGTTTCTGCTCAGTCACAATTTTCTGCTTGCAGTGCAAATGCTGAAAGGAATCACAGAGAGCAATTTGTCCTTCTGAGCAGGGAATTGGATGGCAGATGAGTTAAAATGTGGAAATCACATTGAGCAGAAGAATACACAAATGTCTTCCTGTGGAGAAACAGAATACTGCTGTCAGGGTTTAACACAGGCAGTACATTGGAGATTTGTGGTTCTCAGCCATACGGGATTGACAAATGAATTTAATAGCACTTTTTTAAATATTGAAAAGGAAATAGCACCTCAATACCTGCTGAGGAGTTTGTAGATGTGCTCCAGGTGTTCTACCGAAAAAGGACATACTATTAACATCCCCAGAATATATCAAAGTCATTCCTTTTTCCAATTAACTGTATTTTACAATGAGCACCAGCAGAAATCTGATCATTAATATTTTTTATTAGCTGAGATTTTAATAACACCCATAGTGATTTTGCACTGAGATTGGAGAGTGGTACCACAGCCTATGACATATCTTTCTGTGCAGCCAGCCGTTTCTTTGATGTCATATGGGTTTTTAAGTTTTCAAGTGGTCATTCTTCAACCTCTCTACATTTCAATGCCTCCTCGAACGTTCTTGATTCCTTGCTTAAACATATTATTCTAGAAATAAATGAAGTCAGCTGTATGGTTCTACACTCTCTTCATTTTTCAGGTTAATCTGGAGCTCTGATTGAGCTCATTAAAGCCATAGATTAATTGCAGTTCATAGTTATTACATATTTTAATGATGGTAGCAGTTATTTTTATCAGTTGAGTTCATTTGCCTTGCAACCATCAAAAAAGCATTAAAAAGCTAAGTGTTAAATTATTTCTTCAATGATATTGTTTTATTACTTAATCAACTAGCCATGTGAGTATTTTTCAGGGTATTATTATGCTTTAGGTCTCTAAATTGAATAGTTTTACAAAATAAAGTCCACCTACTTGCAACCATATCTTAATTTGGGGATGTTTTAACAGCATGACAATATCAGTGAAATGTGTACAGACGAAAAAAACATAAGTTGCCATGTAATTCATCACTTTTATATATTTTACACACTCGTTCAAATAGTAAAGGGACACCGTTGTTGTAGTAGCCCTTTAGAAAATCACTGCAAAATGGAATGTAAACATCCTATGCAGCTACCAACCACAATCTCATTAGGTATGAATGCCATAAAAGTCACTTGGTAAAACCAATGATGCAGAAAGGAACCCCAGTTGTAATTAAACCAGCGACTAACACTAACATCTTTTGTAAATCTGATTTCTGATGTATAATCCAGTATTTGAAAGGCTGTAGATCAGGAGAAGGAGAACAGTGTCTAAATGGAAATGAAGCTACTCTGAGATCATTTCTGAATTTCGTTACTTCAGAAAACATGAGAATAATGGATTATTTATTTTGATCAGCAGCATAGGAGATTTTTGCTACTTAGTGAAACATTAAATCGGTTCGATATGAGGGCAGTCCAGGTTCTCAGGAGGTGCTTTAAAATCATGACTGTTGAATTGTGCCCGCTTGGAGGTTGGTACAATGACTTTTGACAGTGACAGTAACTCTGCCTTGTCCTTTGCCGTCCTTTTCACCCATTCACTTTGGAAAGCAGCTTAAGTACACTTAAGCGCATTAGCATTTGGATGCTTGGACCATATTGACCCTTGATTGGAAAGTTTAAATGACTGAAAGATGGACCGATTTGTTGGGGCTTTAGAAAGCTGGAGGTTTCTGCTTTGGTTTGTTCTGGTACTTGTTCTGATGTGGTGCAGCATTTAAAGACGACCAGGCTGATTTGTGACATATGAGTCTAAAGGGCTCTTTGGTTTGATGTGATTAACTAATCTGTGCTTTGAATTTAAAACTTTGAGCCAGTTGTGTTCAGTATGGGAACCGGCTCTTCTGTGGATTATGTCATTTGAACACAGATGGTAAACTGTTCCCTGATCAAAAGGGGAAAAAAAGGACAGGGAGAAATGGTTTGGTTTGAGTGCTTAGTGGTGTGTGGCTGAAATCATTTTTACATACTAGAGTTTTCAAAAACATTGTACAGCATTGATTAGATATTGATGGATTTTAACACTTTCAGCACATACTGGCTGCATTTGATTATTGTTCATATTTTAGTGGTTTATCACCTGCCTAGGAGCTATTTGGGTGACAGAACGTTCTCTTTTTTTAAATTCTGCTGCTTGCTCATAATTAGACCAGTCTTCATAGCCACTTGAATTTACTGTACTCTATTATTAACATATGTTCCGCTACAACTTTTGATATTCCTATTGGTTCCTGTCAGCTCACTTTAAACGAAGCCTCCGTTTCAACCTTTATTTTATGCTGGATTCATTAGGAGTTTTATTGCGTAATGTGTCATTTATACATCTGATAAAACAAGTTTAATTTTTTTGCGACCAAAGCAACGAGAATTTGTAAAATGCAGAACAAACTACTGTAAGACGTAAAGAGAATCACATGGAATGTACCCATGGTCTGGAATTAAACAGTATAGCCCACGCCTTGTAAAATTACTGTTGCTACAGAGACAGTGGGAAACTAAGTCCAGTGACGTAACACTTCAGCACAGGCTTCTGGACGTGCACAGAGGTAGATGCTGGTCATCCAATAATAAGAAGAGTTTTGCGACCTCTTAGAATTTTAGTTGGATTTGTCCACCCCTTTTGCTTCCCAACCAGCTCCGTGAATGGGAAGACTTTCCTACTCACCTGGATGGATTTGTCTTTCTATGAAAAATGCACATTACAAGTTCCCTTTAGATGGTGGTGTTATAAGCAGAATATTTAACTACTGATATTCAATTTTCTTGTAGAATTTTAGCAGAGAGGCACAAAGAAAGCAATGTATTGCAGGCATTGATATTGCTGCTGGATTGAAGGGTAGATCATTTTTGGAAAAGGCTCAGCTGGGATATCTGTGGTAAATCTAATTGATAGTACTGTAACCCTTGGGAAGCATGACACTAGCCTGAGCGCAAAATGTTGGCTCCCTTACATAGAGGAACACACACAAAATGCTGGAGGAACTCAGCAGGTCAGGCAGCATCTATGGAAAAGAATAAACAGTCGACATGTCGGGCCAAGGCCCTTATTCAGGACTCCGAAGGAAGGAAGATGATCCCAAGTTTAAAAAAAACATAGAAGGGTCAGGCTACTTTGGAAACTAGATGCCTTGAATGAAGCCCTCATCACTTAAGACCTTCTTCTGGAAGCCCCAGTCTTTGCCCCATTAATTTCAATAAGGTTAGCTGTAAAATCAATACGCAAGGTACTGCAGAGGCTTGAATCTGAAGCAGTATGGTGTATTGGGTCTTTCAGTCCAGCTGAAGATTCTTGACCCAAAACACCAATTTTTGTATGTTTGGTATGGGCCCCCAGATCCTAAGAACTTTCTACAGGGGCACAATTGAGAGCATTCTGACTGGCTCCATCACTGCCTGGTATGGGAACTGTACCTCCTTTAATCACAGGACTCTGCAGGGAGTGATGCGGACAGCCCAGCGCATCTGTAGTTGTGAACTTCCCATGATTCAGAGCATTTACAAGGACAGGTGTGTAAAAAGGACCCGTAGGATCATTAGGGACCCAAGTCATCCCAACCACAATCTATTCCAGCTGCTACCATCCGGGAAGCAGTACCACAGCATAAAAGCCAGGACCAACAGGCTCCGGGACAGCTTCTTCCACCAGGCCATCAGACTGATGAACTCATGCTGATTTGAGTGTACTCTATATTACATTGACTGTTCTATTTATTATAAATTACTATGATTGCACGTGGCACATTTAGATGGATGTATGTGAAGGATGTAAGAAATAAAGTCAATTCAATTGTCCAATTTCCTTCATTGATGCTGCCTGACCTACAGAGATCCTTCAGCATCTTGCATATTGCTTAAGGTCAGCTGTAACGTTCAGTTCCAGGCAAAATGTCAACATTCCTTCTGGGATCAATGTTTGCCATAATAGCTGGGTCCATATTTTCAGAGCAGAACTCAATGTGCCCTGGCACATTACCTTAGAGGAATTATACATTTGGATGTTACTTTATTAGGTACACCTGTACACTTGATCATCAATGGAAATATCTAATCAGCCTATCATGTGGCAGCAACTCAATGCATAAAAGCATGCAGACATGGTCAACAGGTTCAGTTGTTGTTCAGATCAAACATCAGAATGGGGAAGAAATGTGATCTAAGTGACTTTGACCGTGGAATGATTGTTGATGCCAGTCGGGGTGGTTTGAGTATCTCGGAAACTGCTGATCCTCTAGGATTTTCTCTGGAGTTTAGAGAGAATGGTGCAAAAAACAAAAAGACTTCCAGTGAGTCGTTGTTCTGTGAATGAAACGCCTTGTTGGTGAGAGACGTCAGAGGAGAATGACCAGACTGTTTCAAGCTGACAAGAAGGCGACAGTAACTCAAATAACACGCGAAACAACAGTGGTATGCAGGAGAGCATCTTCAATGCGCAACACATGAAACATTGGAGTGGATGGGCTATGGGAGCAGTTGATATTGGTGTACGTAATAAAGTGGCCACTAAGTGTCCTTGTGCCCTTCCCAAAGCAAAGGTTGTTATTGGTTAATTTGGTGGTATCATTGAAACTGACAAAGAATATTAAAAAGTTAGGAAACTCAAATATGTACCCGTGTTTTCTCTCTTTTTTCTTGAACAGTGAACCTCATGTGATAGTAGTTCAGATAATGGAAGCTCACTCTTACAGAATTCACAAATCCAAATAAAGAATGAAAATTTGCTCATATGGAATTTATGCGAGAGAGGAAATTAAAAACAAAATGTGAAAGAAACAATTTGATAAGGGCTCGCGATACTGATGGAAGGAACAGCTATCCTCAGTACTGTATCTGATCTGCAACGAGAGTGCAAACTGAGTAGGAACAGAAACTCCTTCACATCACCACAATATTAGCCACCTGCAGATGCAATGTTTGTGGACAACTGAGACCTGATTGCTTTTGGAGCTAACATCAGGTTAGGTCAATTTTCAGACATTTTCGACAGCCTACCAATATGTATTTCCCCTTGTATGCATACCTAGATAGCCTAATTCCAATTTTAAACCATTTGTCACAAATTTACTCAAGATCATTATGTGAACCTAGATGCAGAGTAGACAATGGCTGTAAAGCTGTGGCAGTCACAATTCTGCACTGCATTATACCGATTATCTACACCATCATCTGCCTTCATCACCGTTCCCACTGCCCTCCATCCAGCCCTAGGTGCTGCACTGCCCCTCCTCCCAAGACATACCTTCTTGCAGCTTCCTGGCAAGGCAAATGTGTCAAATCTTCGTTTGCAAATGGGAAAGTTTACTTGCGCTATAAGTGGGATGAAGAGCAGGACAGCTTACTGAGATGATGCCAGTGGATCACCAACATATTAGTGGGCCTCATTCCTTCCATTGGGGTTATACATTACGTTACCTGTGTAAAGTTGATTTGAGAGCAGATAATTTCTCTCTCCATTCTGTACAATGACAGCTACTTGCTTCCTCAGACAACAAAGGAGGAGGTCCTTTTAAATCATATATAATTCTGACTCAACAAATTGATACAAAAATAATCTTAATTGTTTTTGTCCTTAATGTTGAATATAATTGAATGTATCATAATGAATAAATACATTTTCACCAGCATCTTAAACCGCAGTGTTTCATATCTAACAGTTCCTTCTCTAGTTCACTGAGAAAAATCAATTGTAAAAATGAAGTCAAGGAAGATCAATGCTTAATTCATTTTTTAACAATACTTTTGGTCACTCTATACCAAATATTGACAACCTAAGTAGTAATTTGATGCACCTCCTTTACCAGTGCTTGTTTTAATTTTATTTAGGCGCTGTGTGCAACAGCAACAATGCAAACTATTCGGGCTGCAGACACCAATCAAATAAACAAGCTAATTTTCCGTGAATCAATGAATGATCGGAAGGTATGTTTTACAAGGGAAAATTATTAGATAAGCATGCTTTGTACGGAATATGTATTTAAGTGTATTTTCTTGTTACTACAGGTGGTGCTTCAACTAGAAAAGAAGCTTTTTGATTATTTTAACCAAGATGTATTTCGGCAAAACAATGGTGTTGAGGTGAGAATTTGATTTGCCTCTCAAAGGGTGGGTTTATGACACAGTTAATTTTGAATTGTTTATCGAGTCTCAATGGCAAAAAGTGAAATCTAATTGTCTTAAGATACTTGTCTATCTAAAATGTGACAGTTTGTTAATGTGTATTACAGAGCTTTTCATCACACCAGCACAATGTTAATCAATTAAATTACTTAACACAGCTTCTTTATTGAGCTTGTCTTTTGAACCAGAATTAATGCATCTCTCCAGATTTTCATTTCCATTGGCTTAATTATAAATAAGTAAAAATCAGTACAGATGTAAAATGGGGAAAAAACTGATATCATGAAAACTTTGAAGTTGCTGCAAATGAGTTCACAGAGTCCTAAGCAAGGAAAATGTAACATATTCAGAAGATACAGTTCTGTTCAGGTAGCATTCTGGAGTGTTTTTCCCTCACTGGATGTTGCTCTAAAGTAGTTGGTCTTTATAAATACAGTGCCTTTCTCTTGGAGTCATAGAATTACGGAATCACGCAGCACTGAAATAGACCCAATGGTCCATTGGTCCATGCCAACCAAAATGCCTCTTACAAGCTGGTTCCATTTGCCAGCATGTAACGGACAACTTTCTAAACCTTTTCAATCCATGTACCTGTCCAACTGTCTTCTATAATTATTATTGCACGTGCTCAACTTCTTCCTCTGGCAGCTGACTCCACATAGACACCACCCTTTTTTTTGTCAAAAAGTTGTCCTTCAAGCTCCTCGTAAATCTTTCTTTTCTCAGTTTAAACCAATGCCCTTTAGTTGTTGATACCCCCGACTCTGGGAAAAAGACTGAGCCCATACACCCTGTCTATGCCCCTAATGATTTTTAAACTCATCCATAAAATCACCTCTCAGTTTACAAGTTTCTGCATCTTCTTGTTAAAACTTACATTGAAGTTTCCATGCCAGGCTATGATGCAACCAGGCACAATGTTCGCTACTGTACACCTATACAAATCTGTGCAAGACTTTGATGATTTACCAAATATGTATCAATGTGCTTCCCCACTGTCACATCAGTCACTTGCCCCATCTTATTACCACAATTAGGTCAAATACCCTTTCCCTACTAGCTGCCTTTGTATTTCATCCATGGAAGTTTTCCTGAATGCACTTAACAGAATCTACCCATTTAAGCCTTAACAGTGTGGCAGTCCCTGTCTATATTCAGTAAGTTGAAATCACCTACAATGACAACTCTATTGTTTCAGAGTCCCTTTTGCAGCCACAGAATCTCCAGTCTGTCCCCCTAACTATCAAATCCCCTCACTATATTTCTTTCTTCCTTCACTCTTCCCCACTGAGCAGTCCTTGTGTCATTTCCACACCCCCTCCCAGTCGTATCCAAAATGTTGGTAACCAAACTGGCTTCTGCCTGTACCTTAGGTGTGACCACCTCACTAAAATTCATATCTGTGAAACTCTCAGCATCACAGATGATCCTGAGGGCATTCCACTCCAGCTCCTTCACATGGTTGGCCAGGAGCAGCAGCTGGACACACTTCACATGTGAAATCCTCATTGACACTCGAAGTCTCCCTGGTACCATAGGAGGAACATGCCACTGCCTTAACTGCCATCTGAATGCTCTAAGACTATAAAAGAAAGTTAAGGAATATTTCCTGCATCTATGCTCACCAAGACCTCTTAATTCAGAAACTTAAAATGATTCTGTAAATCTGATGCAGATTTGCAAATTCAGTCTTCAACCTGCCACTTAAAAAATGCCATTCCCTTAGTTGTTTAATCAGTCTTTAATTAGATTATAGGCAAACTGCCAAGTCTGTAATAATGCTAACAGAGAGGGACTTCTCTTTCTCCCAGGGAGGTGGAGTTTTGAATTTTGAGAAGTGATGGTCATTGCTGGAAGCATTCATCATTTTTAACTCAGCAGACAGAGGGCAAGCTTTGTTTGGAAATTATGTTCTTTGGTGATCAATTATCTTTGTACCAGTTAAAGGTGAATGTTTGTTTTCTGTTATATTGTACATTATTGAACTCATTATAGCACAATGAGAAGTAGTCCATCAAGTAACTAGTCTTATTTTCATGTTTCCCTCTACATCTTTTCTTGGCATTTATTCTCGCTCCTACTCCACCAACTTTCCCTTAGCCCAGTGGTCCCCAACCTCCAGGCCATGAAGCATGCAGGGGTGCAGTGGTAGCCGGGATGCACCCAGCACATCTTTAAGAAAAAAGCCGAAATAAACAAGCTAATCGGTCCGCGGCCCGGAGGTTGGGGACCACTGCCTTGGTCCCACTCCTACCTGAGTATTGCCACTAAAGGACTGAAAGGCTACTGCTATTAATGGAACAAACATTCCAGGACCATCAGAGAATTTTGGTTGTAACTACTGTTATTACAAGAATCCTCAACTGTGCTACAGCGTCTGCTTTGTTGAAGTGATTCTAAGTGGTCACTGGCACCTCACCCATCCTCCTGCTTTGATAATCCCTTGGTGTCAAGGATGTCTCGGTTCCCCTGAATTTCTGAAGAGTGGAAGATGCCCATGTGTGAATTCTTTTAACATCAGGTGACCACTGTTGAGTGAGGTCTTAGTCTATTTGTCAAGGCTGTCCAAGATAATAGGCGATGAAATTCTGCTCCATAGCGTTAGAACACATATGGAAAGGGACCTACACAACCCCAATGTCCATGTCTAACACCATGATACCATGCAACAGCACAAGCAATTATGAAAGAAGGATATTGAAAGGAATTGATTTCAGGAGCACTGTAGATTATTTAGCCACTGCTACAGTGCACTTGAAACCTTGTGGGTTTCCTTGGTAAGTCTAGGGAATATACACTCCGGTCCCACCTTGAGCTTGAGACAGCTCTCCCACCCTATGCCCTGGTTTGCGTGGATGCTGTGTAATTTTCTATCCTGTTACAACTCAGTGCCAAGAAATAAGAGACAGCACACTGCATACAATTAAAGGAATTATATTTGTGAATCTGAACTGATGGGTTAGTAATGAAAAGAAAGGAAAAAAACAGAAAGAGCCCATTATAATTAAACAGTCAAACATACACAAGTTGGAGCTCCACTCTTCCCAAAATTCATATTCACCGATCCTCAGTTGATCTTGGCACCTTGCTCCATCGAATCACGATCCCCCACTGGGTCGAATCCAGAACCAGTTCTCTCCAGTGCTTTCTCTCTTCATCTGCGCCTGAACAAAGGACACAGCTCACATTCCAAAGCACCCATTATCTCTAATCATAACCCAAAAACTGCTCCTACAGAAAGACCATTACATTAGCAGTGAAACCTTTCCCAGGGTGTTAAACACTGCTAATATGCAATTGATATTTGAGCAAGTTTATAAATGGTCCTATAGTTTGATTTATATTTCATGCCTAAACATCACAAATAATATTTGTATAATGTAACACCCTGCTTCTGAAATATAAACTATGAGGTTTGGTTGGAATATTTCCGTGGAAAAGACAATGGTTAAGTAAGTGCACATGAGACTGTTTTACAATGGGCTGTAGCATTCATATTAAATCAGAGTTGATCCAAACTGAAAGTGATAGTTCAGCATTTACCATCACCTCTGCCCTGAAGCAATTCACATGCCAGAAGATATCAAACATCAGTCCCTAACTCATGCACTGACGGTATCCTTAGGGGCAGCAAGTAGCCAGGTTTCGAAGGTGACTGTTTACATCAGACTGAATTTAATCAAGCTGAATCCCAGCCGGTTTTAACCCAGCAGCACAACAAGGGAGTTTTTATCTGAACAAAGATTTGAGTAAATACTTATCCCCCATTTCGGTGAAGGCTAGAATGTGAAACATTTCCAAATTGAGAACAAATATAAAAATGCCCTTTGGTATAAGTAGGGTTATAGTGCATGAATGTCTTCTCTCTTGAGCAGTAAAAGTTTCTGTACAGTGATTAAATCACAGGTACATTAGTGAGAACCACAACAGGCCTAATTAATTCCATAGATGAGAAAGACCCAAATTATTTTTCACAAGAGGAATACTCAGTTTAGAGCTTTCAGTTCTTCCTATCCTAAATAACATTATTATGGCATCATGTTTATTTCCTGAACTGAAACAATTTAAACCAGGGAATTTTTTACATTTGAAATATTCTTTCGGAGGGCTCTTTTATTTGGTCAAACTTGAGATGTCAGCATCAGGATTGCTGAGAGAGTCCTTTTGTTAGCTCAGTGACAAAATTCCTTGCCCTGTTTTACACTGACATGTGACTACCTAGAAGATTTCTGTTTCATTTCAGATCTCTGAAATGAGACCCAGTAGTGTGGCCATGATTCTGGATTTTGACTCTAACTGAAACTTGGTCATGGGGGATATTGAACAAGAATAAGTATTAGATTTAAAATTGATGAACCATTTGGGCTTAATGCTTTTTGTATTTTGGCTTGTACTTGTTGTATGACAACTTGGTGACGTTCCAAAGGGCTGCCAAAAGCAGTCGCCATCAGAAAGAATTTTAATTTAATGTGAAAACATAAAGTTGGGAGAGGGGACAATGTCTCAGGGTAAGTGGTTGCTCAGTTCAGAATCACTTTTATTAACACTGACATACAGTATGTGTGAAATGTGTTTTGCGGCACAGCAGTACATTGCAATGCATTAAAAATACATAACAAGAAGTGTGTGTGTGTATATATAGAGAGAGACAGACAGACAGACAGACAGAGAGTGTGTGTGTGTGTGAGGTGCTGTTCATGGGTTGGTTCATTGTCCATTCAGAAATCTGGTTTTGAAAGCTGTTCTTAAAATGTTGAGTGTGTGTCTTCAGGCTCCTGTACCTCCTGCCTGATGGTAGCAATAAGAAGGCATATCCTAGTTGATGGTGATAACTTTTGAAGATGTCCGTGATGCTAAGGAGGCAGCTTTTTCAAATGATCCTGTGCAGTGGCCCCTGCATACCAGATGGTGATGTAACCAATTAGAGTGATCTTCATGGTACATCTGCAGAAATTTGCTATAGTCTTTGGCAATATACCAAATCTGCTCAAACTCCTAATGACGTATGGCTGCTGACATCCCTTCTTTGTAATTGTTTCAATATGTTGGACCCAGAATAGATACTCAGAGATGTTGACGCCCGGGAACTTGAAGCTGCTCACCCTTTCCACTACTGATCCCTTGTCAAGGACTGGTGTGTGTTCCCTTGACTTCCCCTCCTTAAGCCCACAAGCAATTTCATGGTCTTACTGATGTTGAGTGCAAGTTTATTACTGCAATGCCACTCACCAGCTGATCTATCTAACTCCTGTGCTCCTTCTTGTCACCATCTGAGATTTTGCCAACGGAAGTCATGTCATCATCAAATTTATAGATGGCATTTGAGCCACACAATCATGGGTGTAGAGAGAGTAGAGCAGTGGGCTGAGCACGTATCCTTGAGTTGGTCCCTGTATTGATTGTCAGCAAGGAGGAGGTGTAGTTTCCAGTCTACACTGACTGTGGTCTCCCGATGAGGAAGTCAAGGCTGTTAAGGCAAGTCACTTAAGACTGAGGTAAAGAGGAATTTGCTGTGTGATAATACAGGGCCCAATTCACATTTTAAATTATTAAATTATTTTATTATTGTCACATGAACAGTAAAAAACTTGTCTTGCGTGCAGTCCATACAGGTCAATTCATTACAACAGTGCATTAAGTTATTACAAGGAAGACAATAACAGAGGACAGAATAAGGTGACAGGGAAAGTGCACTGCAGGTGAACCTCTCTCTGTCGTTAGCACAAAACTGACGTCAAGGAGGAGTGGTAATGAGATAAAGTGACAATCTGGCAAACATTAACTCTTTCATAAGGACAATTTGGAATAACCAATAATGCTGGTGTTGCCAGGCACGCACGCACACACTGATGAATGAACCACACTGGAAGGTCTAAGTGTGGGGGAAAAAACTGTTAATTATAATGAACTGATAGAATATACTCCTGCTAAAATAAGGGTATGGTTGAGATTGCTTGCTATTCGTGCTGTTTTATGTACAGTGGTATGCAAAAGTTTGGGCACCCCTGGTCAGAATTTCTGTTACTGTAAATAGTTAAGTGAGTAGAAGATGAACTGATCTCCAAAAGTCATAAAGTTAAATATGAAACAATCGTTTCAACATCTTAAGCAAGGTTAGTGTATTATTTTTGTTTTGTACAATTTTAGAGTGGAAAAAAAAGGAAAGGAGCACCATGCAAAAGTTTGGGCACCCCAAGAGATTTGAGCTCTCAGATAACTTTTACCAAGGTCTCAGACCTTAATTAGCTTGTTAGGGCTATGGCCTGTTCCCAGTCATCATTTGGAAAGACCAGGTGATGCAAATTTCAAAGCTTTATAAATACCCTGACTCCTCAAACATAATCCCAACAATCAGCATCCATGGGCTCCTCTAAGCAGCTGCCTAGCACTCTGAAAATTAAAATAAATGATGCCCATAAAGCAGGAGAAGACTATAAGAAGGTAGCAAAGTGTTTTCAGGTAGCCGTTTCCTCAGTTCGTAATGTAATTAAGAAATGGCATTTAACAGGAACGGTGGAGGCCAAGTTGAGGTCTGGAAGACCAAGTAAACTTTCTGAGAGAACTACTCGTAGGATTGCTAGAAAGGCAAATCAAAACCCCCGTTTGACTACAAAAGACCTTCAGGAAGATTTAGCAGACTCTGGAGTGGTGGTGCACTGTTCTACTGTGCAGTGACACCTGCACAAATATGACCTTCATGGAAGAGTCACCAGAAGAAAACCTTTCCTGTGTCCTCACCACAAAATTCAGCGTCAGAAGTTTGCAAAGGAACATCTAAACAAGCCTGGTGCATTTTGGAAACAAGTCCTGTGGACTGATGAAGTTACAATAGAACATTTTGGCCACAATGAGCAAAGGCATGTTTGGAGAAAAAAAGGGTGCAGAATTTCATGAAAAGAACACCTCCCCAACTGTTAAGCACAGGGGTGGATCGATCATGCTTTGGGCTTGTGTTGCAGCCAGTGGCACAGGGAACATTTCACTGGTAGAGGGAAGAATGAATTCAATTAAATACCAGCAAATTCTGGAAGCAAACATCACACCGTGTGTAAAAAAAAAAGCTGAAGATGAATAGAGGATGGCTTCTACAACAAGATAATCATCCTAAACACACCTCAAAGTCCACAATAGACTACCTCAAGAGGCGCAAGCTGAAGGTTTTGCCATGGCCCTCACAGTCCCCCGACTAAAACATCATTGAAAATCTGCGGCTAGACCTCAAAAGAGCAGTGCATACAAGACGGCCCAAGAACCTCACAGAACTAGAAGCCTTTTTGCAAGGAAGCATGGGCAAAAATCCTCCAAACAGGAATTGAAAGACTCTTAGCTGGCTACAGAAGGCGTTTACAGACTGTGATACTTGCCAAAGGGGGTGTAACTAAGTACTGACCATGCCGGGTGCCCAAACTTTTGCTTCGGGCCCTTTTCCTTTTTTGTTATTTTGAAACTGTAAAAGATGGAAATAAAAAAGTAATTTTAAAATTTTAAAGAAATATGTCATCTTTAACTTTATGCCTTTTGGAAATCAGGTTATCTTTCACTCACTTAGCTATTCACAGTAACAGAAATTTTGACCGGGGTGCCGAAACTTTTGCATGTCACTGTAAGTTTGGTTAAGTAGCTTCTTCTGTTTATTTACCAGAAACAACTGTATACTTCAGCTCCAATTTAAAAGGCTGCCACTTCTTCTTCACATAACTGCACATGTTTGAAGGGATGTTGTGTATGAGACTTCAGTTCTGCTAGAAGCCTGGGTTATTCATGTTTCAACACATACAACCTGCAATCATTCATGCACAATAGAAAAAGCAATCCTCCGTCCCTTCGCAGAAAAATTATGAATTAAACCCAAAGTGTGAATTTTCCTTAGCAATCTTTGTCCATTGAAATATTCTGAAAGCCAGTCACCTCCTCAACTTTTGAGGTAGATTTGTACTTGAGTGGAAAGCATCACTCATCTCTATTGATGACAGGACAAGATTCTTGAACTGTTCCCCGTTGGAAACAATAAAATCTCAGAACTATTTAAGAGGAAAGAAACCATTTCTTCACTGCCGTATTCCTAGCAGCTGCTCTGGTAAGGTCAAGCCTCATAATTGACAGTTCATTATTTTTTAAATTCACGGTCATGATAAGGAATGAACCTGCAGAGCTGTATTATGAGAGTAATATTGGACTACGTTGCACCTACTTGCTATCTCAGCAGCCCCTGTGACCAACACAGAATAAGTGCTACCAGTTTCCCAAAGTGCAATCTGCATGTATCAAATTCCGTACCACATTTCGGAACTGGGTTTAAATAAATTTCTACCATGTAGTACATCAGACAGCAGGGTAGCACTTATGGGCAATGAATGCACAAAATATAGAAACGACCGTAATACCAACATTCTATTTAATTTCTGTTGCTGGATGAGCCATTTGAAACTATAATTGAGCAACTTTGATAAAGCTTACTTAAAACCAATCCTGGCCCAGTTCTTTGCTGATGCAGATGATCAAGATGAAACGATAACTTGCAAGGGGTGACTGGTTAATTCATTCCTTTCAAAGTGCTTTCTTTCCGACAGTGGGCAAAAGTCACCCTTGGCCCATCTGTAGTCAAGAACACTGTTGGATTTGCAGTTGTGTTATCAAGGTAATAGAGGCGGGTACTCTTAAAGCCCAACATATTCTTCATTCTATTATTCTAACACGAATCCAGTTGTAATGAATGCTATTCCCTGATTGTTGCAAAATTATAGAAAATGGTTTTGTACTTTTACTGAGTGAAGTGAGAGCCCAAAATTTAAGATGCAGTTTATTCCCTGCAGATGAGCAGTTTCAGCAATCTTGCATTGAGGTAATACGTTCCACTTGCTGCTTGCTTTTCTGACTGTGAACATACCACTTCATTTTTTCACATTCACCATGTTGCAGCAGAATTCATTATGTTTGATTTCATTGCAATGCGAGAAGGTGAGCAGCTCTTCTAGATCAACTTCAGGGAAAGATAAATGATTTAATGAGCCATTTGAGATAATCTAATCTTCATGGTCTAGTTATACACAGAGCAGTGTGATCACTAAAAACAAACTGCCCTTCCTCAGGATGAATGTTCCTAGACCAAAATCCCCCCAAAAAAATCTATTGCATCCTTCATCAACCACTAGTCTTGTACCAGGTTGACAGAAATTTAATTCAAGTCAGCTCTTGAAAATAATTATTGTATTTTGAGAGCAGTAATCATTGGTTTGGACATGATTGAATGTGTCCATGCCTATTGACTTTTTCTATGATTTATAGGTTTGTTTAGTCGATATTCCCATCTAAATTGTATAATTAATTATAAGTGTAGCTGTCAAGTCAGAGGATGGAATGCACTGATGAGTATTTGGGTAGATTAAATTTTCCTTTGCCATACAGATGTAGAATTGGGAATTTCACAGGCCTGCTGCTGGATAAAGTTGTTCTTGGTGCCTGCTTATTTAGTCTCTGACTTGCTGCATGCTGAAATGCCATTGATTTTTTGGCTTTATCTGTGTGATGTCTCTCCAGTAACACAGGAATCTATTTAAATTGAACAATCACTGAAAAACTTTCCTGTCAGTAAACTGCTCTGTCACTGTCCTCTTAGTCTCTCCCACACACAGTCTACTAAACCACAATTTTATCCTTGCACCACTTTATTAGATGTACAATAATATACCCTTCTGGAATTTGTTTTGTTTATAAGGATGCATTTGTAATTAATAGGATTTGATTTTGTTTTTGAAGCAGTTTGCTCTGAAGCATCTGCTACTTTTTTGTCGGCAGAGTCTAGGTATGCTATTTTCTAAAGCTGTATTTTAAAGTGAATAATCCCTTAAATGTCTGTGTTTTGTTCTCTTGCGTTCAAATCATCTGAGCAATAGAAAGGTTAGAAGTAAATTGTTCCAAGTGTGTGTTTTGGCTTGGTAATAATCCAGTGCCTTTATAACATGGTCATTAAAACTCAAACATAGCTTTTTAAGTTTTGCAACACATTATGTACTACAACAAATAGGTACATAATTTTGCAGATATGACATGATTGTTGATAGCAATGGAGGCAGCACACCAAGTTCAAGTTCTCACCTTATCTCCTTACCTGTGTATTGCCTCCCTCCGGTGTTCCTCCTCCTATACTTTCTTCCATGGTCTTCTGTCCTCTCCTTTCAGACTCCCCCTTCTCCAACCCTTTATCTCTATGATCATAGTGAACTCAAAGAGTAAAACGTAAATGTCTTCTTTTATATCATTGTTAATATACTAATTTGAGTAGCCTAACCCTATTTCATCAGTTTTCAACTATTTGTTACAGTTGGTTAACAATTCAAACAGCAAACTTTTCTAATGTTCTTGAAGAGCTGATCTATCTTTGTAGTGCCACACAGGTAACAACAATCAATGGGACAGCAGCTATTACTGTTCAGGAAGGAAGGAATCATGTAAGCACAGGTCAGACCGGGAATGCAGTTTTTCTTGAGGCTTGTTCTGGTGCGTACAGGTACCCGAAATGTGAGTTTTCTCTGGTCAGTCATAAGCCAAATGTAAAGCTGGCTCTTCCTACTAAATAAGTAATCAGAAAGACCAGGAATAAATTACTTCTGACAGATTGCATCAGGCCTGTAGCCAATTGTGCAAAACCTGCATTTGGGGAACTCAATGATTCTAATGTCTTTTATAAAGCATATTTACATTGCCAGTTAAGAGAAGCAGGAATTAATGTTATAAATGTTGCAGGGAAGTCTCTAGAATCTAAATTAAAGGTGGACCTATATAGACAACCGAACTGTGTTAATTCACAGGAACTAAGCAACCTAATGTCATTCGAAAAGGTTCAAGGAGATCCTAGCTCCTTCATTACTTGCTTTTGATTAGTACTGGTGCACTTATTTAGAACAAACTTAAATAGACAATTCAAGATGTTTTCAAATGATCAAAACTTTCATTCGCAGACTTTACGATCAGGCTATTTCCAAAATGCTAGTCACATTTTCTCTTTCTCCAAACATCATTTAATGTTTGCATCAGCAGTGCCTCTAGTGAATGCTGCTGATGAGTTTGACAAATGTAAGCAGCATCACCTCTTGATCTGGCTCACTGCAGGTTTGGTCTTTGGATACTGAAGAGTAATAGCTGCTGTTCTGCTGACTGTGGTAGTCCAGAATGTGCCAAAGAAGAATTAGCAATTCAAGAACAGTGGAAAAGTTTCTGAATTCCTGTCAAATAACTGCACTGAATCATTTGCTACATTTTACATTTCCAGTATAACAATTTTCCTTTTTTTTTGTAATTTATTTTTTATTGAATTTCATCATCAAACAAAACTTTCCATAAGGTGTATTTCAGATACTGTATGTATATATCATATAGTCATATTTGTCACAAATCTCCACATAATATTTATCTGAGGTATACACTTATAGAAAGGTGAGGAAAGAAAGAACAATCAAAAGAAGAGAACTATGTACAAGGTAGGGAGTGATTTTTTTTACAACATACTCATTGACTTGTGAGAATAAAATCAGGCCTATGAGGTGTTATGTAGTTAAACCATTTTTCCCAGTATGAATCAATTTGTTCCAACTTATGATTAATAGGTGCTGTTATCTTCTCCATTTTGTAAATGTCCATTGTAGTTTCCATCCATACATTTAAAGTTGGGCTCTCCTGTGATAACCATTTCATGGTAAGGGTCTTTTTTCCAGCCACCAGCAGTATATTCATTAAATATATGGTTTTACTTTGTAAGGGTATTTCACATGTAAAGATGTCTTGTAGGGCATTGTGTATCCCACTCCAATAGTCTTTGATAACGGGGCATTCCCAGAAAATATGATAATGGTTTGCATTTTGATTTCCACAATTTCTCCAGCAAACAGGGATGTTACTATCATAATGGGATTTCTGAGAGGGTGTAATAAAATATCTTACCAAGTTTTTCCGTCCAAACTCCCTCCATTTCTGTGAACTGGTACACTTCCATTGATACCTTCATATTATTGTCCACTCTTCTTCGGATATAATTATCCCTCCTTTCTTCTCCCATTTTGTTTTAATATATGAAGTCGCATGTATTTTAAGATTTGACAAACCCTTATACACGCTTGAAATGATTCTACTACCGTTATCTGAACTATATGCTTTTCTAAATAACTCTATCAAACATGTACTTGCCTTGGTTACATTTTTATCCATATAACAATTACAGCACGGAAACAGGCCATCTCGGCCCTTCTAGTCCATACCGAACCCTTACTCTCACCTAGTCCCACCCACCCACCTGCACTCAGCCATAACCCTCCATTCCTTTCCTGTCCATGTATCTATCTAATTTAACTTTAAATGACAACATCGAACCTGCCTCAACCAAAAACAATGAGTGGGGGAGGGGAGAGAGAAACACAAAGTGATAGGTGGAACTGGGAGGGGGGAGAGATGAAGTAAAGAGCTGGGAAGTTGCTTGGTGAAAGAGATGCAGGGCTGGAGAAGGGGGAGTCTGATAGGAGAGAACAGAAGGCCATAGATGAAAGAAAAGTGGGGAGGAACACCAGAGGGAGGCAACGGGCAGGCAACGAGAGGGAAAGGGGGATTGGGAATGATGAGAGAGGGGAGGCATGACCAGAAGATCAAGATGTCGATGTTCATGCCATCAGACTGGAGGCTGCCCAGACAGAATACAAGGTGGTGTTCCTCCTACCTGAGTGTGGCCTCATCGAGACAGTATAGGAGGCCATGGATTGACATTTCCATTGAGTATATTGTTTGTGGAAGCTTGCTGTGTTCAAGCAGATGCTGAGTTTTCTGCATAAAATCATTGACTGCTTTTGAAACGTGGCGTGGAACCAGCACTTGCCCCCTCAAATTAATCCGGTATGTTAACAACAGCACGTCACCTCCCTTTTCCAAAATATAATTCAACCATTCTATTACCATAAATTCTATAAGTTTACACAAATGGGACATCAGTGATATTGGTCTGTAATGAGAAGGATCCAGCAGAGGTTTCCCAGGTTTAAGAACACAACACTACAATTGCCATTTTCCATTAGAAGGGAAGATGGCCTGAAATCCAATTATGATTTAAAAAATGTAATATTATCTCAAAAGAATTGTTGACCATATGTTATTGCATGTTTAAACATATGGTCAACAACCCTCCTATTATCATACTGTCACATCTGTAGATACCGATAAAAGTCTTCATTTTTCTAATAAGTGTTTCTCTTTAAGCATTTCAAAACTGAACAGTGTTCCTTCTTTCATTAGATTGCTATACTGTTATTCCTTTAGCTGTCCAGTCCTTAAATCTAGCATCCAGTTTATTTGGCGTAAAATCCGAGTCATATGTACACCATTTAAGAATTGCAATATCTCCCTCTAGTTTATATTCTTTTATAATAGTTTTCCATATTTTAAGAGTCCATTTCACCCATGGATTGTCAATAGTATTTATGTACCTTTCTAGGTTGTTATCAGACAAAATTGCCTGTATGGGGATGGGAAGTATCCCCTCCTCAATGTTTTTCCATTGAGCGTCATGTGATAGGTTGCACCAGCACATCACAGCTCTCAACTGTGCTGCAAAATAGTAATCTCTAAGAGAAGGTAGGCCCCATCCCTCCTTTTCCTTGGCTAATGGCAAGGTTTTGAGACAAACCCTAGGTCTTTTACCTTGCCATATATATCTTGATAGCGTCTTGTTTCATTCATTGAATTGATTTTGGTTAATCTGTATTGGTAGGGTCTGAAAGAGATATAGTAGTCTGGGCAGTATATTCATTTTAGTAGATTCAATCCTTGAACTGAGACCAAGAAAAGGAATTAGGTTCCATCTTGTTATATCTTCCTTAATTTTTTTTATATGTAGGCTGATAATTGCATTCTGATAATTTCGCCAAATCTTTTGGCATAATGATGCCCAATATTTGACAGACTCTGTTTGCCATGCCCAAGGGTATCTACTTTCAAATTCTCTTGGTGGGCTATAGTTATATGAAAGTAGCTGGGTTTTATCTATGTTGATCTTGCATCCTGATAATTGGCCATATTGTTCAAAGGATTGCATCAATTTAGTTAAAGAGTATGTTGGTTGCCCGAGATAGATCAAAATGTCATCCGCATAACAGACCAATTAATGTTCTGTCCCTTTAATAGTAATTCCCCTGATATCTTCATTTTGTCTGATGTGTTGAGCTAATGGTTCCAGATAACCAGTATAACAATTTTCAATTGCGTCCTTTCTTTCTTTTTCAAACCTGGAACGAAGAAGCTCAGTGTGAGGGCGGCATGGTAGCACTGTGGTTAGCACAAAGCCCTACAGTACAGGCGACCGAGGTTCAGTTCCTGCCACTGCCTGTAAGGACTTTGTATGTTCTCCCCGTGACTCTGTGCATTTCCTCCCTCAGTCCAAAGATGTACCAGTCAGTAGGTTAATAGGTAAATTGTCCCATGATTAGGCTAAGATTAAATCAGGGGATTGCAGGACGGTGTGGCTCGAAGGGCCAGAAAGGTCTATTCTGTGCTGTATCTCAATAAATAGACCTGGCTGGTGGCATAGTGGCATCAGCGTCAGACTTCGGGACGAAAGATCCCGGGTTCGAATCCAGCCAGCCTCTGCACGCTTTCCATCCGTGCTGGGTTACGGGCTGGTGATCTCTTTGGAAACTCACCCGGCTGAAGGCAATGGCAACCCACTGCTGTAACTTGCCTCATACGCGATTCCTCACTATGTCAGAGAGGCGTGGAGGGAAATTGTCAGTAACTGGAGGAACTCCGGATGCGATGTACCTTTCCCTTCCATCTCAATAAATAAATACTTAAGTATCACTGATTGTTAGTCTCATATGGTATGAAGGCCATTTTCCATCATTGATCTTCAAGAAAATATCTCCTCACTATTTATTGGGAACCTTAATGGATAGAGCCATGCTGAGTTCCTCCAGCATTTTATGTGTATTGCTTGGATTTCCAGCATCTGCAGATCTTCTCTTGTTAGTTCATAGTTAATAGTTAAAATTTTTGATGAATGAGTGACACTAATGACTTGAGTGGGCAGGAGAGACCCTGAGCAGGTGTGCTGCCAAGTTTAACTGTCCTTGGTGCCCACTATGGGCACAGAGACCTGGCCAAGCTGGCTCTCTGCATGCAAGAGTTGTCCTACCAAACAGAGTGAGTGCAAGTGGGCCGGACTCCCTGCCTTCCAAACAAAGACATCTAAACACTGGTCAAATAGATGTTATTAATTCCCCCCAAAAAATTAAAAGGTATTAAAAAAGTTAAATCACTTTAATGTGAAAACAATTAATTTAAAACATTAGTATAATAAAGTAAAATATGCAACCATTCACCTGCACTTTCCATTTTAGTTAAGATGGGCAAGCCCATTCTAATGGCTGGAGTTGGGCTTTTTCTTAGGGTCAGAACAGTTTGTACCCAATAAACTGGAAAAATGCATGCATGGTGCAAAGTATGTGAGAATGTGGTGGATTAAGTGAATATTGGGCATCCTGACAGGGGATTATTGGTTGGTGAATGCTGGGGAACTTGGGAATTGAACTGGCTCTGAAGCAAGAGACAAAACTTGTTAGGTATGGAATCTGAAAATCTTTGTCTTTACCTACATTGGCCAGTAGAGTGAGGTTTATAAAAAATATATACGTTTTGAAACGTATAAAATTCTACAAGGGTTGGACAGGCTAGATGCATGAAGATTGTTTCCGATGTTGGGAAAGTCCAGAACGAGGGGTCACAGTTTGAGGATAAAGGGGAAGCCTTTTAGGATCGAGATGAGGAAAAACTTCTTCACTCAGAGAGTGGTGAATCTGTGGAGTTCTCTGCCACAGGAAACAGTTGAGGCCAGTTCATTGGCTATATTTAAGAGGGAGTTAGATATGGCCCTTGTGGCTAAAGGGATCAGGGAGTATGGAGAGAAGGCAGGTACAGGGTTCTGAGTTGGATGATCAGCCATGATCATACTGAATGGCGGTGCAGGCTCAAAGGATTGAATGGCCTACTCCTGCACCTATTTTCTATGTTTCCATGTTTCTGTAAACCTCCCAGCACTGCATTCAGGTTCTCCCTCACACTGACTATGATGACATTAGCTCCCATTGTTTTTGATATCTGGAACCTGATCTCACCAACATTCTGGGAGACCTGTGAGTAAATGGAATATTTTCTACTTTGCATCATGTGCTTCTGGGTTTCAAGCAGTCAGAATATCTTGGAGTTTCTCTCTTTCACACTGCACATGACAGAGCCTCTGTTATTTTTCCACTTTAGGAACATAGCACAGTAGTAGGTCCTTCCAGTCCAACACGACCACACCACTCAATTGCACCCATGTGACCAATTAACCTTCTAACCCATACATTTTTGGAAGGTAGGAGGAAATCAGAGCACCCGGAGGAAACCCCAGCAGTCACAGGGAGAACATACAGGACCTAGACTTTAGGGATACTGACCTGATTTGAACCCCGATTTATGGCTCTGTAAAGCATTACGCTACTTGCAGTGCTGCTGTACTGCCCTCAAATCATGACCGAATTGTAGAACGACATCATTTGTCAGTGTATGTTGCAGCTGCACTTCACCACAATTTCAGAGCTACCATCTAGAATGTTACTGGTGCCCTGCTGATGCTCCTAACTCAATCAAAGCAATGAATAATAACAAAATGGTGACTTTACTGTGTAATGCAACATGAACTTTGTGTAACACACACAAAGTACTGGAGGAACTCAGCAGGCTAGGCAGCATCTATGGAAAAGAGTAAGCAGTCAATGTTTTGGGCCGAGACCCTTCAGCAGGACTGGAAAGGCAGGGGAGCAGTCAGAATAAGAAGGTGAGGTGGGGAGGGAAGGAAGGAAGAAGTAAAAAGTAAACACGAGGAAATCTGCAGATGCTGGAATTTCAAGCAACACACATAAAAGTTGCTGGTGAACGCAGCAGGCCAGGCAGCATCTCTAGGAAGAGGTACAGTCGATGCTTCGGGCCGAGACCGTTCGTCAGGACTAACCAAAAGAAGAGCTAGTAAGAGATTTGAAAGTGGGAGGGGGAGGGGGAGATCTGAAACGATAGGAGAAGACAGGAGGGGAGGGATGGAGCCAAGAGCTGGAAAATTGATTGGCAAAAGGGATATGAGAGGATCATGGGACTGGAGGCCCAGGGAGAAAGAAAAGGGGGAGGGGGGGGAAAAAGCCCAGAGGATGGGCAAGGGGTATAGTGAGAGGGACAGAGGGAGAAAAAGGAGAGAGAGAGAAAAAGAATGTGTGTATATAGATAAATAACGGTGGGGTACGAGGTGGAGGTGGGGCATTAGCAGAAGTTTGAGAAGTCAATGTTCACGCCATCAGGCATGAACAATAAAAGGTGGCAGGTGATAGGTGAAACCAGGAGAGGGGAAGGGGTGAAATAAACAGCTAGGAAGTTGATTAGTAAAGGAGATAAAGGGCTGGAGAGAGAGGAGTCTGATAGAGGACAGAACACCATGGAAGAAAGCAAAGGGGGAGGAGCACCTGAGGGAGGTAATGGGTGGTAAGGAGATAAGGTGAGAACTTGGTGTGCTGCCTCGATTGCTATCAACGAGCTGAAAACATTCATGTTTGACAATCAGCTTCAATAGCAATTACAGTGCAGGGATGTTCGTAGCCATCATTTTGGAAGTGGATGTGACAACAATGTAGATTTGAACATCAAGTAGGATCCCAAGGCTCTAAGTAGTCTGGCACAATCTCAGCCGGTTACCACAGAACGTAATGAAATTGGAGCCTATGATAGGAACTGAGTTTCTGGCAGGAGCTGAGGTCAATTGCTTTGTTCTTCACGTTATTTAATCTTCTCATCCGGTTATAGATTGTGAATAAAATCTGGTGTGTCATTTTGTTTTGGATTCCACTTGTACATCAGGAGAGGAACTATGATTGCAGTAATTTTCTTGGGTAAATCAAATGCAAAAGTAACCCTACAATTGTAACTACGAGTGAACTTGGAGACAGGCTAGCATCAGGAAGGATCTTACAGGGATTTCGGCATGAATCCAGGACCAGTTTGTTTTGCTGCTCATTTACATTGTGCCAAGCAGTCAATAACCTGAAATTGAGAGGTGCGGCAAAAGGATCTGAAATTTTCACTACCAGGCACTCAAGGCTTGGTCATAGGCATATACATAGACACATAAATGTAGCTAGGATGCCTAAGACTTTTGCACAGTACCATATTTCTCAACTTGGAGCAGAAAGCAAGTTTGTAAATCTGGTGGGAGCAAAGGATGTTGGGAATGGCGAGGGTGGAGTGTCACATAAGGGGTGTGTGGGTGCAAACACACCCATCATGGAAACACTTGGCAAGGTCATTTGATTCCAAACAATTGGTTTATTGACTATCACAGAATGTCTCTAATGCTTCCCACTCCCTTCCCCCTTTCCCGACCATGATTCCCCTCTCCCCACCTCCTTCTAACTCTCAGCCCACAATAGAGACCCATATCAGAATCAGGTTGAACATCACTCACTTATGTCATGATCTTTTTTTGCATGACAGCAGTACAGTGCATAAAATTGCTGCAGTACTGTGCAAAAGTCTTAGGCATCCCAGCTATGTATATGTGCCTAAGACTTTTGCACAGTACTGTAGTTAATGTTAGCAGATGAAAAGTTGCAACAAAAGATGGCCCTTTGCCCCTCACACCTTCTTGGCCATTCAGTGGAATCAATGCTCATCCGCATCCATGCCACTTTCCTGCGGAGTCCTTGTATCCCCATCACCTTAATATCCAAAGACTGATTGATCTCGAATAGACTCACTGAATCAGCCTCCATAGCCTTCTTTGGAAGAAAATTCCAAATATTCACTGTCACTTCTCTAAAAAAAATCTTATCATCTTGTTCCTGAAGGGCTGGTCCCTTATTTTGGAAAGGCAGTTTCTGGTTCTGGAGTCCCTAACCAGTTGAAACATCAATCCACATCTAGTCTGTCAAACTTAGGATGCTCAAGAAATCTTACACGGTCCACAGAAGGTTCAACCTTGAGTAGTTAACTACTCACATGCCCATTCAGCTGATGCTTCAGTGATGACACCACTGACAGCAATCTATTACTGGAGGGATCAGTGTAGCAAAAACAGGTCACACAAAATGGATCAGGAGCCTCTGAGCAGGGAGTAAAGGCATTCCCATCAACAAAAAGCTGACGGCCTTGAAAACACCAATCCCAATTGAAAAACTGATCAACTGCTTGCAACTACTTTGCCTACTATGATAGAGAAGAAACTGAGAAATGTCAGACCTGAGACTTAATAGCATTACTGGATCCATCTCATTCCTGACTACATATATGTGCCCATGGGGTCTCTAGCTAATAAGCCAGCCCTTTCCTCAACAGGAAAGGTTTCCACCCCCACAATACACAGATACTGTGGGTCATGAGCAGTGTCTGCTGATGGTCAGTGCCATATTTCTAAGCAGCAGATACTGCATCCTCACGGAGACTGAATCCTTAAACATTTCCTGCCACTGCTACCTAGGAAGATAAACCCTTAGGGATAATGGCCACCCTCACCAAAGTTCAAAGTATATTTATTATTAAAGTGCATCTATGTTCAATCCTGAGATTCATTTTCTTGCAGGCATTCACAGTAGAACAAAGAAATATAATATAATCAATGAAAAATTACACACAAAAATATGCAAACAACCCACATGCAAAAGAAGACAAACTGCAAATAAAAAAAGCAAATAAATTTTTAAAAATATTGAAAACATGAGATGTACTGTTCATGAAAGTGAGTCCATAGATTGGTACAGGATTGAGGTGAGTGATTTATGCGCGCTGGTTTGGGAACTCAATGGTTGAAAGGTGTTAACTGCACCCAAGGCTCCTGCACATCCGTCCCTATGGTTTGATCCACTGAGTTCTTCAGTAATTTGTTTCTGCTTTGTGAAGAGCAAGACTGAAAAGAGACCCTCTTGTGCTCAAGAGGAAGTGAAAGTACTCAACAAGCCACAGGGAGATATGTAATCAGAGGAAGTGCCTGTGCTCCAAGGACACTAGCTAGGTCCTCCATGGAGACAAACCTTGTTAGGAGGGGGCTCCAGTTTCCTCCTCCAGATTGAGACTCTTGCAATTTTTCAATCAATATAGAAATAAGATTTAAGTCCTCACAAAATATGCCAGGGTGAGCTGTAGACCATTGAAAACAGTTGGAGCAAGCTTTTTCCGTAATTAGATCAAGGATTAATTTGTGAGTGTTTTATCATCAGTGTAAGTAGTCCTGGAAAAGGAGGACATGAGAGTTTATTATTTCTCACCTGGGCACCCTCAGCTGATTATCAGTGTTAAAATGAGAGTGTGGAGAGGGGTCACTGCAGGCACTGGGTGCTATATTTATCCTTATATAATGTTTCCCTCATCAGGGAGCCCCCTGAAGCCCTGCATTCAATGGATTGCCTCTCTGCTGTGTTGGGAGGAGAGGCTGTTAGCGTTGGATGGTCGCCATTTTGGGTCAAGTCCCTGAATCAGGACAGGCTGCAATATGTACCCAGCCTGATTTTAGCCCACCACCCCTCATGCATCATTCTTTCTGGGATAAAGCCGTGGCAGTAGTCCACCGGCATCTAAATATGTTTGAAATACAGATGTAGAAAACTACTTTTGTTCAAAGTTAATAAAGCATTTAAAATTTTAATAAGGTGATTGTTGAATAAAATTATTTGGATGGAGTTCATAAGTCCACATTTGATAAAGCAGTAAAAATATTTGAACAATGTTGCCATGATGCAAGGTGATCCCTGCCTCTCAATGGAAAGGTGAGAGAACTGGTCATCCTTGCAGGTGATTCAGGTGACTGCTTTCATACAGATAATTAATGTGTACAAGTAGCTGCTAATTTTGCATTTCAGGAATGATTTATGAGGTGGCATGGGATAGAGGGACATAATCTAATTTAGATCAGAACCTCTGCCACCCATACAATGGTATCTGCACAGCTGTGAGATGAGAGATGATTAATGGGCAGTAACATAAACATGCTGCAGTCATAAAAGGTGTTATTTTGATGACATACTTGTCAGAATAGGAAATGGCACTTACAAAGAGTGATGGTCAGTAGCAGAACAGATTATTATGAGCTTTCAGTCACTTATTCACTTGCAATCCAGGTTGAGTACAAATATTGATGCAAAGATAATGCTGTTTGTAACAATTTGAATGGCTGTTTGTACAAAAGCTGCTAATAGCTCCATGATCTAACCTTGGGCTTCAGTAAAAGTTACAGAGAATGGATCACAACTCATTTAATGGGAGAATAATGCACAAGAGCTGTATTATGTGTGGAAAATGAATGTCATTACTTTCAGACTCTTGAGATTGTATTAACTTCAGGTCATCACAAACCAAATTGTATGTTATCCTCCAAACTAACATCATAAAAAGTGTGAATAATCCTGCTTTCTCTCTGTGCACACTATCAGCCTACCCCTCCCCATAAACCACCTCCCACTCCAACCCTCCTCCTGCCCCCAACCATTTTATGCTCTTTCAGTCATGAACAGGACTGTTTGCATTACAGCCACAAACATTAATTGACAATTTAAAATTAAAAGTGATTTTTTTTGCCTGCTTGTAGGGGTTTGCTGCTAACCAGCAACTAATGGGCTTAGAGGGCATTGATGATAATGTAGAGCTGTCACCAAAACAGCTTTTCACTGTCCACACTTTGATTTCAAATTTCACATTACTTTTAGGTAAGGTTGTTTAAACTAGGTTAAGAAGTAAAACTTAAAATGGAAAAATAATGAAATATAATTAGAAGTAAAAAAAGACATTCATAAAAAGAACCTCTGGAAAGATTTGTGAGTGGAAGCGCTACTTTTATGATCAAGAACTAACATCCAAAAGTAAATAATTGTTATAAGGTTAACTGCAGTGAACAGTCAGTGAAATGTCAACTGGTAAATAACTAGTTTGTTCATTGAATGACTGAGTCACGCATTGATGAGGAAATGCCTGGGCTTCAGCCACGTCTGGTCTCAGGCAGTGCACTGTAATTACTTTCTGTATTGTTGGATAGCAAGGGGGAAGTTAGCCAGTTTTATTTTCCATGGAGTAGTTGTGGATTGGGTCTGATCGTGATGTTCGCAGTGTTCAGAAAATCTGCCCACTCCAACAAAGTATCTGTGTTCGGCTAACTGGACCCCATCAAGAAGCAAAGAACTTCTAAAGATAATGAAAGGGGATAAATTTGAAAAGATTTTTTAATAATTCAGTTGCAATGAAATTCTGTAATTATAAGCTATTGTGAATTAATGGTTTGTTAATCAATTTCTTTTCAGCTTTTAGAATTTGACAGAGAGCTGTCTGTATTTAAAGACAAGTTGAGTGAACAAGAGATTGCATTTCCACCCAGGTATCAAATTTATCCTTTCTATATCCTGTTACAAATATTGAACTGAAAGCAATATCTCTGCACGAAATATAAAAAGAGAACCTTGAATATTTAAGGTGTTTAATTTTCTTTACAATAATGTGAAAAGTGGTTCTGTCGTTATCAGCATCCTTTGCAAATGTTTTATTGGGATCACAAATGATTAACAGGGCCACTGATCCCAATGAAAATGGAGAGAAAATACTTCTGTTTAGAGTAAGGTTGTGACTTGACCTTTGACTGTGTATGTCATTGAGTGCTTTATTAAACTCAGTTGTTTTTTTTAAATCTTGCACTCAAGGTAGGGGATCTTAAAAATGTGTCTGTGCATGCATTTCTGTAACCATGACTTTTTAATATTAGTGTATCATATATTTCATATTCTGAAATTGATCTAGTGATAATACAGATCACAAACAGTATATCAAATAAACTACAGAAAGCATTTGTGTTTTACATTGCTTTACATTATATGTATTGATATTGCATATCAAAACATGTTCTAGGATAAACAGCTTGTTTATTTTCACACCTATCTGTCAAAGAACACAGGGGGGCAAAGCCTGGCCTTTCTTTGAATATTTGGACATTCTTTGAAGGAAACCAGAGTGGGCACAGAACAATAGCATTAAAAAGGAGAAAAGAAAATGGAGACAGGATTGGAAAAAATAAATTGAACAATAACCATAAGACCAAAAGACATGAGCAGAATTAGGCTATTCGGACCATCGAGTCTGGTCACAGGTTAGAGCTGGAGAGCATTCAGAAATTTGTAGCCAGAGGTCGAGTGCAATCAAAGCATCAGATAGTCAGGTTTAAAGTTTTAACAATGCTACTTGAGTAGTAACAATGTTCCCCCTAATTTGTAATGACAGATGTGTGTGCAAAAATCTTGTGCTGTGCAATTTAATAATGTGTGCACCAAATAATTTCTTCAACAAGAACAGTATAAATAAGCTCGTTCTAAAATCTGCAGACAAATGATCGCAAACTCCACATTGTCAACACCATCCGCAGCAGAAACCGGAAAAAGAAATGTGATTGTGTATGATTGCGAAATGTACATAACATGCCAACAAAGTAGAGGGTGGCAACCTTTTGTGCGTAGTTTAAGATCCTTTGTCTGCGAGTAGCAAAAGATGTGTGCATGCGCACATCTTAAAGGGAACATTGAGTAGCAACACATGAGGAAAACAAGAAGAATATGTTTAAACTGCCAAATAGTAAATAACAAATATTTTGAAGCTTCTGACTCAAAATATTCTTCAAATATTTCATAATTTGGCCTGTGTTCGTGTGCATCTGTATGTGCACTTGTGAGTGTGTGTGTTTATTTGAATGTGCACACATTCAAATTGAAGTTGATTTTCTTGTCTATTTTGTATCTATATTGACTCTCAGTGTACTGCACTTCTCTATATACTGCATGGCATATTTTGTTTATCAATTATGTATTGATGCCTTTTGACATTAATATTGAATCTGCTTTCAGCATTCATTCAAACAGGTATTTCAGTAGACAATGACTTGCTGTATCATTTTTTCCCTTGTCATTTCTTTAAATGTATCTCTTTGGTATCTATCATTCTATCACTGAAAGAAGATTCTCCTTATTAACTCTTTCAAGTTTCCCCTTTACCTTATTTGCTTCTTGGATAAGTAACCCATTCTCTCTCTCTCTAATTAACTCACGCATAGAAAGTGGATTGGTTAATGCCTGTTTTTATGAAGAAATCTCACATAAATGCAACTTAGCTAGCATTTGATGAAATACAGGTTTCCCCCGCTATCCGAAGGTAGAGCATTCCTATGAAATAGTTCGTAAGTCGAAATAGCGTGAAGCGTAGAAGCAATTACCAGTAATTTATGTGGGAAAAATTTTTGAGCGTTCCTAGACTCAAAAAATAACTTACCAAATCATACCAAATAGCACATAAAACCTAAGATAACACTAACATATAGTAAAAGCAGGAATGATATGATAAATATACAACCTATATAAAGTAGAAATAATGTATGTAGAGTGTAGTTTCGCTTAACAGAATCAGGAAGATTTCGCCAAAACCGATTTATAGAAAAAAATCGGCACGTACATGCATGCGCACACATCTGCCCACGCAAGGCTTCATGGTCATGGTAGTCTTTCTCGGGGTAAACACAAGTTTAAAGCGGGCGTCTTTTTTCGTAAAAGTGAAAATCCTCTTTCAGTTAACGAAAACAGGTACCAATGTAGGTCTTTCGTAAAAGCGAAGTGGCGTAAAGCAAATGTTCGTAAAGTGGGGGACACCTGTAGTGTCATTGGCACTTCCAATCAGTCTTCATTTGAGTGAATCTGATGGTTTTCCAGCATCGGACACATACTTGATCTTTCTCCCATTTAATACCAACTTCTGTCCTGACTGGCATAAATTAGAACAGTGTGGTGTAACTTGCAAACTCTCTGGACAGAGAGATGCTTTTCAGTTGGAGCTTGTTAAATCATTGTCCCCATCTAGACATTTTGATTACACCACACACTATTTTAATGTCATGATAGATCGCCAGCCATCAGTTGAGACAACCCAGACAGCAGAGAATTTCCTCCCACATTCCAAAGACGTACAGGTTGGTAGGTTAATTGGTCATTGTAAATTGTCCCGAGATTGGGCTAGGGTTAAAAATTGGGAAATTGCTGGGCAGCGTGGCTCGAATGGCCGGAAGAGCCTATTCCGTACTGCATCTCAATCATTCAATCAATCAATAAATAAATAAATAAGTAATACCTCGTATTCTCTGCTGCAGAATCATCTCTTCTGATCATAAAACATTAACAAATGAATCACTGAATCATTTAGTGAAGTAGCTTACTACAATTGTTTGCAGTGGTGTGGAAGCACATATCTTGTAAGGATATGAAATCTACTTGTTCAAAGCTAGATAGAATCAGGATACTCATAATAGGAGGGGTGGTCAGGGTCTTCCTAAAATATAGCCCAATGTCACCTCTTACCAGCCTTGATATCGCACTTCACATTTATTTTACTAGTGGCCATTAAGTGTTGGTGCCTTGCTCCTGTATGAAGTATGGCACTCTTCTCAGACTGGGACACAAGTTGTTAAAAATGTTGGTGAACTTAGTATAATCCTATTTTAGGTCTGTTTCTCACTGTGAACCACCGTAATATGGTTTCAGTTTTTTTTTTGGCCAGATTCACTTCTTTTTATGAATGAAAGTAAATCTGTGCCAACACGATGTGAAGAGCACTTCCTTAAATCACCAAACTGAGGGATATTTCAGTTTCTCATTTTTAATTCTTTGTACCATTTAAGCAAAGCTCTTTTTTATCCTCTGAAAGTCATGGATTTTCTAATGCCTTGGGTCCAGAATTTATCATCATATTTTAACAACTCTAAACATTGCTTTGCTAAGATTCAACATAATCAATTTAATTTTTCAGTGAGATCCCCCCCCCCACTCATTCTTCTAAACTCCAGTGAGTATAGGCCCAAAGCTATCAACACTTCTCATGTGTTAACCCTTTCATTGCTGGGATCATTCTCATGTGCCTCCTCTGGACCTTCTCCAAGGTCAGTACATCCTTTTTCGATAAGGAGCCCAAACTGCTCACAATACTCCAAGTGCAGCCTGACCAATGCCTTACAAAACCTCAGCATGGCATCCTGTCTATACCATTAGTACTATTAACATTTCCAAGTTTTGTGTCATCTGCCCATGATAAAGTTACTTATTCACAGTATTTCGGAAAGAACAGTGATGTTTTTTGAGATTCAGCCATGAAATATGACAATATCCTTAACCTTACTGAATGAATTAGAAAAAAAAACTGCATTGATCCAGTAGCTTCCATTCCCTTATAATGGCCCAAAGCACACCACAGCTATCAAGTTACCTTTGAACTGCTATGACTGTCATCCAAGAGACAATAGTACCATTAAGGTCTTAGACTGAAATGAGATAACTGGCCGAGAACCCTTGATGTAGGATTGCTGATGGAGGATTATTATTGATGGGACTTCAGAAAATTTGTCTGCTACCTTTGGATAGTATCCAGAAATATTTTGCATCAGTTAGAAAAGGAAAGAGTGTGAGTGAGTGAGTGTGTGTGTGTGTGTAGGGGTGTTGTTTAATGATTATTCTGAAAGGCTATACCCCTTCTGCATTTTCATACTGATTGAAAGTCAGGCTTGATCCTGTTGTTTCTAACACAGATGTAAGAATACTTGAGGCCCTCCATCAGTCAGGGTCGACCATGGATGTTGTATCTCAGTTGTCTATGTGATAAGCAAGCCAGTACGCTAGCCAGGGCATTACAACATGGAGGGCAAGCTGTTGCCCATGTAGAAGGCTCCCCCTCTCCGTGCACCTGATGCATCCACATGAACAGTGGAGTTCGATTCAGTTTGGCACCAGTGGTGTTACAGGTGTTGTCAGTCAGAGTTGAACTCAACAAATTCCCTTAGGAAATCCAGCTCCAGATTTTTGCTTGGGGTTTACTCCTGAAGCCTTCCCAATAAGTGGGTATAGCTGCAAGCTAGTGGAGGTTTAAGATCAGAGATTTTCTTCTCTTAGATGAGCTACCAGCCACAGCTGAAGAGCCCCATCTGCCCAAAGTGAATGGTTTTAAGGCACCAGTAGCCTGCATTTGCCCCTTCTCTGGTCAATAGACACAGTTCCACCAGGCTTAGTCACTAAGCCACACATGCAGACCAGGACTATTTGAGACGCATACCATTGCGAGCATTGTATAGGTAGTGGGAGCTATGACATTCTTAAGGAACCAATAAGGCTAGTATGATTTCTGCATCCAAAGGCTGGCAGAAATATGGAATTTCCACAAACGGCATTTAGCGCTTAATGTGAGATTTGAGATTGATAGATGGCCTATTCCTGCCCCTATATTCCACAAGACCATTAGATGTAGGAGCAGAATTAGGCCATTTGGCCCATTGAGTCTGCTCTGCCATTTTATTGTGGCTGATCCAAATTTCCTCTCAGCACCAATCTCCTGCCTTCTCCCCATATCCCTTCATGCCCTGACCAATCAAGAAACTATCACCCTCTGCCTTCAATATACATAAAGACTTGGCCTCCACAGCTGCCTGTGGCAAAGAATTCCACAGATTCACAACTCTCTGGCTAAAAAAACAAAATCCCTCCTCATCTCCATTCTAAAAGGACACCCTCTATTCTGAGGCTGTGTCCCACCATAGGAAATATTCCTATGACTAACATTATTTTATAATTTGGAACTATTTTATAATAATCTTATCACTTTCCCAATATTAATGTGACATCTGAAATTTGAAAAAAATGTATCTTATATTGTCTTAAAGATTCAACAAGTGTGATTTACTTTAGAGCAGCAAAATGGAACCTCACAAATGACACTGCATTATGTGTGAAAGCCTCTATTCCATGTGCAAACACCAACCTATTCGGCTTCAACCTTAAAGAATAAGTTTGGTAATAATTAATTCTTATGTCAGAAAAGGAATCAATTACTCAGGGTCCCAATTACATATGAGGAAACCATTCAACTGTAAAATAATTTCAAGATTGACTTTTTATAATGAAAATAAAGCACTTAATTCAGTGTCAAGCAATTAGATTTACAAAGCAAGTATTAACATAAATCAAATCATATAGAAACGTAACAAATTTTGAGTACTTCACCCTGAATTCTTTAAATATTTTAATTTTTTAAATTAACTCATTGAATTTGTTTGAAGGAATATTTAATTTGTTTGATTGAGTTGACTGAAATACACGAGTTCATCAAGTTCAGTTCATTCCTAATCAGTTACATGAGTATAATAATGAGGAGGTTATTGAATAGGATCAGAACTGGGACACACACAATCCATTTAAATGTGTCCAGTTCTTCAGAACAAATTACAATAAAATAAAAACCAGAAACAGAATAAAAGTTGTTTTTAAATCAGTGATTTTCACTTGTCAGACAGTATCGCAAAGTGTTTTATGAGTTCATTATTTAATATGTTCTTCAGTGGAGAAACATATAGCACAAGCTTTGTTGTTTATTATCATTTGAAGAATAAGATGTACAAATTGTTCATCTTTGATTCAGCTTGTTCCCGTCCGTCACAGAACACAAACACTGCATTTTTTTTTTCTCTTTTGAGAGTTTCATTTCTGACCCATCCTCACAGACCTGCAGAGTTTCTAGGATGTCTGCTAACTTGCCAAGGCAAGCATCAAGCTAGTATCAACTTAGTCTTAAACACCAAACGGTGAAGGGACAACTGTATATCATTCCTCACTTCCATTGCTGCTGTCTAGACTTGGCAAACACCCCGATGTGGGAAAGGAGCCATTCGTTTAATCACTACGGCTGTGACTACAAAGTATTCCCTGCTGGGCGCGTTAGCAGTTTTAAACATAATCAATGCCTAATGGCTTCATAAATAATACAACTGAGACTCTTAACAAATTATCATTTAATTTTATGAACTGTATAAGACTAACTCTTCATTACCTAATGTTTAATGTCAATTCTGGCTCTTTCTCTTCTCCTTAGATAGTTTACCATCATGCAAGTTAGTGCATCTGTACAAGTAATACAACAAATTGCACAAAATCATGCAACCATTGTACAATCTATATTGAATATTGACTAAGACTAAAATAAATAATACCATTATTCTATATTCTTTTAAAGCAAATGAATAATCTGGAATCTTGATGTTGTTTTGGTACACTCAATTATTCCAATCATTGAAACTAATGAACAACATCTAGAAGATGCCATCACATTTGACAGTCAACACTAGGGCTATATTACAGTTGCTTTTAATGTTTAAGATTGTGCATGCCTCTAACAGCAAGTACAATTTGTATGTTAAATGCAGCACAGAAATAATTTGTACTTAGCTTACAAATTGTGTACATTGTCATTACCACTCCTCTAATAATGAAAGATATTTCACCAGGAACAAATTTGGAAGAAGTTCCTTTTTGAATATGAGTTTATCATAACAAGAGCTTTGAAATACTTAGTGAGAACACAGCACTATATCATTTCCATGTCACGCCTCTCTGACTCCAGAATGAATGCTAACATGGGAAAGCCAAATTCAGCACAAATGTGTGCAGTGTTCGGTCTTGTCACAACTGACCTGATGGATGACTTCTTGAACGTAAGCAATATGAATTTACAGCTTCTATCATATACTTTAAATCACAGCACAAGGTACGGGAATGTAACTTTCACCGATTTAACAAAGTAATGTACAAAGTTCCATTAATTATATTTTGGATAAAACAAAAATCAAGGGCCCATTTGTCCAGGTCACAAGAGCTCATCCATTTTACAATACCTTATGCATCGTAGAATTTATTAAAGGGCGATGCAGGTCAAGGCTTAAGATTAAAACATTGTATTTTGAAACAATTTTAAAACATTGGTGGAATGAGTAGCAGCAAGTTAAAGATTTGGAGAGGCAATTTCTGAGAGCAGGGTTAATGATTTCATCAGTGTAGAGCATAAAGGCATTGTAGGATGCATATGAAATGCAGAGCTGAAGAAGTCTGCAGTGGTTGAATAGAAAAAGGCCACCAAAATATATTTAAAGATTGAGCCTTTCAAAGGTACCTCAGCAGAGGTAAGGAAATTTGCAAAGATTGGTAAAGATAAGTAACTTTAGAAGAAAGCTCAGTGTAGGATAGGATATTGGCCACAGGGCAGTTGGTGGAATTAGTTTAGAGTAGAGAGAAGAATAATATAGAATTGAACCTCGAGTGATGAAATCGTGGATAAAGATTTGGTACCATAAGTTTTGAGTTTGACGTAAGTGTTGTTGCTGATTCAGAATCACGGGAGGTGGGTTTGCTAATAGAAATGCTATAGCCAAAAGCCAAATTTTTTTTTGAGTTCCTCTCTGTACCATGTGGTGCATTGGGCAGCAACTTGTAATTTCTTTAGTATTTGTCTGTTTTTTATGATGCCAAGTTGAAGCTCAGTGCTCAACCTGGCACGGATGCAAGGAGCTGGCCAGATTTGAACCCCTGGACCACTCACCTGAAGTCCTGTGTAGTTGCCAGTACACCACCAGATGGCTCAAGACCAATGTAGCACAACTGAATGGCACATTGCAATTTTGTATGTGTTGTCTCTAGGTAGAATTCTGAGTCACATTTACTAAAAGCACATTAGGGAAGGGCATGAACATTAAAATCTTGCTCATGATTTTGATTCCATTGATTTCAGCAGAACTAAATTTCTGAAAGAGCGTTGACTACCAGATACTGCCTCATGCATTTTGAGCCTATAACCAAGGGTTTTTTTTTGAAGATTCTAAAAATATTAGGCTCAAACACAGAAGCTGGATGTTGCAAGGAAGTACCAGTTAATAAATCTGGCACAGACTTTGTAAGAAGATATTTCTGTGGTCCAACTGGTAGAAGAAGTGACAATCCTGAAATTGAACTGAGTTCCAAAAGCGAGATGGAATTGTCTTGTGGATAAATGAAACTTGTGGTGAAGCCACCATTATAAGCTTTAGAATCTCAGGTTAGAGAGTAGGCCTTGAATAATTTTTGCACAGAAAATACAGTGGAAAACAATGGATTATAGGTTTGTGTCCACCTCAAAGTGGAAAGGGATCAGTGGAGAGATGGATTTTACTCTAAGGCAAGGGGTCCACATTGTTTAATGGTATTGGTCCATAGCATAAAAAGGTTGGAACCCCTGCTGTAGCGAGGCCCAGGATGGGGTGAAGTGTCAAAGTGTTAGTCACAAAAATTGAGATCAAAGGGCATCAGGCATGATTACTATTACCTGTTGGGGTTGAGAGCTGGATCCCATTTGTGAGTAGGGGAAATAAATGGGTCTGTGTTCAGTTTCTGTCTGTTATCCACATTTCAGTGGGTGCCGGTACAATACCCCCCAGGACCATGTAATGTAATATGTTTTTGTGGCACTTTTTCAAAGGCCTTGTGAAAGTCTTAATACACCATATTGACATATCAATTCTGCTAATTGCAACCTCAAAAACTCCAAATATTTGTCACATATGATTTCCCTCTCATAAATCCATGCTGAATCTGCTAAATAGTAACTTATTGTCCAGGTTTATGATTACCATTGCATCATAATGATTCCATCCCTTCCCTGCCATTGTCTAATTGTCTATTGTTCCTTCTATTTTATTTTCTTCCTTTCTCCCATTTACTGTGTCTAGATTGAGATACAGGTGAAGTCAGAAGTTTACATACACATTTAAACTCAGTTCTTCACAATTCCTGACGCTTAATCCCAGAAAACATTCCCTGTCTTAAGCAACACACATCAAAGTTGCTGGTGAACGCAGCAGGCCAGGCAGCATCTCTAGGAAGAGGTACAGTCGACATTTCAGGCCGAGACCCTTCGTCAGGCCAAAATTCCCTGTCTTAGGTCAGTTAGGATCACTACTTTATTTTAAGAATGTGAAATGTCAGAATAATAGTAGAGAGAATGATTTATTTCAGCTTTTATTTCTTTCATCACTTTCCCAGTGGGTCAGAAGTTTACATCCACTTTGTTAGTATTTGGTAGCATTGCCTTTAAATTGTTTAGCTTGGGTCAAACGTTTTGGGTAGCCTTCCACAAACTTCTCACAATAAGTTGCTGGAATTTTGTTCCATTCCTCCATACAGATCTGGTTTAACTGAGTCAGGTTCGTCGGCTTCCTTGCTCGCACACACTTTTTCAGTTCTGCCCACAAATTTTCTATCAGATTGAAGTCAGAAAATGATGTCAAGTCTGGTTCATCCTTGGGAGCAATTTCCAAATGCCTGAAGGTACCACGTTCATCTGTACAAACAGTAGTACACAAGTATAAACACCATGGGACCACGCAGCCATCATACCGTTCAGGAAGGAGACGCATTCTGTCTCCGAGAGATGAACGTACTTTGGCGCGATAAGTGCAAATCAATCCCAGAACAACAGCAAAGGACCTTGTGAAGATGCTGGAGGAACAGGTAGACAAATATTTATATCCACAGTAAAACGAGTCCTATATTGACATAACCTGAAAGGCTGCTCAGCAAGGAAGAAGCCACTGCTCTAAAACCTCCATAAAAAAGCCAGACTACAGTTTGCAAGTGCATATGGGGACAAAGATCTTACTTTTTGGAGAAATGTCCTCTGGTCTGATGAAACAAAAATTGAACTGTTTGGCCATAATGACCTTCGTTACATTTGGAGGAAAAAGGGTGAGGCTTGGAAGCCGAAGAATACCATCCCAACCGTGAAGCCTGGGGGTGACAGCATCATGTTGTGGGAGTGCATTGCTGCAGGAGGGACTGGTGCACTTCACAAAATAGATGGCATCATGAGGAAGGAAGATTATGTGGATATATTAAAGCAACATCTCAAGACATCAGCCCGGAAGTTAAAGCTCAGTCGCAAATGGGTCTTCCAAATGGACAATGACCCCAAGCATACCTCCAAAGTCGTGACAAAATCGCTTAAGGACAACAAAGTCAAGGTATTGGAGTGGCCATCACAAAGCCCTGACCTCAATCTGATAGAAAATTTGTGGGCAGAACTGAAAAAGCGTGTGCGAGCAAGGAGGCCTACAAACCTGACTCAGTTACACCAGTTCTGCCTGGAGGAATGGAACAAAATTCCAGCAACTTATTATGAGAAGCTTGTGGAAGGCTACCCAAAACATTTGACCCAAGCTATACAATTTAAAGGCAATGCTACCAAATACTAACAAAGTGGATGTAAACTTCTGACCCACTGGGAAGGTGATGAAAGAAATAAAAGCTGAAATAAATCATTCTCTCTACTATTATTCTGACACTTCACATTCTTAAAATAAAGTAGTGATCCTAACTGACCTAAGACAGGAAATGTTTTCTAGGATTAAATGTCAGGAATTGTGAAAAACTGAGTTTAAATGTATTTGGCTAAGGTGTATGTAAACTTCTGACTTCAGCTGTATCTGTCCTAAGATGTATGGACTTATGGAAATAACAAATAATACCAGACTTAATCAGTTCCCCTCTACCACCACTCTGCTCCGTCTAGCGGAATTAGTCCTTACTCTTAATAATTTCTCCTTTGGCTCCTCCCACTTCCTCCAAACTGAAGGTGTAGCTATGGGCACCCGTATGGGTCCTAGCTATGCCTGCCTTTTTGTTGGGTTTGTGGAACAATCTATGTTCCGTGCCTATTCTGGTATCTGTCCCCCACTTTTCCTTCGCTACATCGACGACTGCATTGGCGCTGCTTCCTGCACGCATGCAGAACTTGTTGACTTTATTAACTTTGCCTCCAACTTTCACCCTGCCCTCAAGTTTACCTGGTCCATTTCCGACACCTCCCTCCCCTTTCTAGATCTTTCTGTCTCTGTCTCTGGAGACAGCTTATCTACTGATGTCTACTATAAGCCTACTGACTCTCACAGCTATCTGGACTATTCCTCTTCTCACCCTGTCTCTTGCAAAAACGCCATCCCCTTCTCGCAATTCCTCCGTCTCCGCCGCATCTGCTCTCAGGATGAGGCTTTTCATTCTAGGACGAGGGAGATGTCTTCCTTTTTTAAAGAAAGAGGCTTCCCTTCCTCCACTCTGCTCTTAAACGCATCTCCCCCATTTCACGTACATCTGCTCTCACTCCATCCTACCGCCACCCCACTAGGAATAGGGTTCCCCTGGTCCTCACCTACCACCCCACCAGCCTCCGGGTCCAACATATTATTCTCCGTAACTTCCGCCACCTCCAACGGGATCCCACCACTAAGCACATCTTTCCCTCCCCCCTTCTCTCTGCATTCCGCAGGGATCGCTCCCTACACAACTCCCTTGTCCATTCGTCCCTCCCATCCCTCCCCACTGATCTCCCTCCTGGCACTTATCCGTGTAAGCGGAACAAGTGCTACACATGCCCTTACACTTCCTCCCTTACCACCATTCAGGGCCCCAAACAGTCCTTCCAGGTGAGGCAACACTTCACCTGTGAGTCGGCTGGGGTGATATACTGCGTCCGGTGCTCCCGATGTGGCCTTTTATATATTGGCGAGACCTGACGCAGACTGGGAGACCGCTTTGCTGAACATCTACGCTCTGTCCGCCAGAGAAAGCAGAATCTCCCAGTGGCCACGCATTTTAATTCCACATCCCATTCCCATTCTGACATGTCTATCCACGGCCTCCTCTACTGTAGAGATGAAGCCACACTCAGGTTGGAGGAACAACACCTTATATTCCGTCTGGGTAGCCTCCAACCTGATGGCATGAACATCGACTTCTCTAACTTCCGCTAGGCCCCACCTCCCCCTCATACCCCATCTGTTACTTATTTTTATGCACACATTCTTTCTCTCACTCTCCTTTTTCTCCCTCTGTCCCTCTGAATATACCTCTTGCCCATCTTCTGGGTCCCCCCCCCCTTGTCTTTCTCCCCGGACCTCCTGTCCCATGATCCTCTCGTATCCCCTTTTGCCAATCACCTGTCCAGCTCTTGGCTCTATCCCTCCCCCTCCTGTCTTCTCCTATCATTTTGGATCTCCCCCTCCCCCTCCAACTTTCATATCCCTTACTCACTCTTCCTTCAGTTAGTCCTGACGAAGGGTCTCGGCCTGAAACATCGATTGCACCTCTTCCTACAAATGCTGCTTGGCCTGCTGTGTTCACCAGCAACTTTGATGTGTGTTGCTTGAATTTCCAGCATCTGCAGAATTCCTGTTGTTTGCTAACAAATAATATCTCTACATCTGTGTCTTTCACAATCTTAGGATGCAGGTCATCTGTTCCTGGTGATTAATCATCTTATAACTTCATTATTTTTTCCTAAACATTTTCTTTAACTGATACTATTTTCTTTTGATTTCCTCATTTACTTTTAATTTTATGCTATTTCCAGCAGCTTTCCTCTGTTTGCATCCATGAAGACAATGGTTCAATGGTTCCATTTAATATCAGAGAATGTATACAGCATGCAACCTGAAATTCTTACTCTTCACAGACATCCACGAGACAGAAGAAAAACCCCGAAGAATGAATGACAGAAAACATTAGGACCCCAAAGCCCTCTCTCCCCTTCCCACTCAAGCAGCAGCAAAGCATCAACCCTCTAAGCACGTTTGGATAGCGGTAACAGAATCGGTCTGAGTCAGCATGGATTTACAAAGGGAAAATCATGCTTGACTAATCTTCTGGCATTTTTTGAGGATGTAACTATGAAAATGGACAAGGGAGAGCTAGTGGATGTAGTGTACCTGGACTTTCAGAAAGCCTTTGATAAGGTTCCACATAGGAGATTAGTGGGCAAAATTAGAGCACAGGGTATTGGGGGTAGGGTACTGACATGGATAGAAAATTGGTTGGCAGACAGGAAACAAGGAGTAGGGATTAACGGGTCCCTTTCAGAATGGCAGACAGTGACTAGTAGGGTACCACAAGGCTCGGTGCTGGGATCACAGCTATTTACAATATATATTAATGATTTAGATGAAGCGATTAAAAGTAACATTAGCAAATTTGTGGATGACACAAAGCTGGGTGAAATGTGAGGAGGATGTTATGAGAATGCAGGGTGACTTGGACAGGTTGGGTGAGTGGGCAGATGAATGGCAGATGCAGTTTCATGTGGATAAATATGAGGTTATCCACTTTGGTGGCAAGAACAGGAAGGCAGATTACTATCTGAATGGTGTCAAGTTAGGAAAAGGGGAAGTACAACGAGATCTAGGTATCTTTGTTCATCAGTCACTGAAAGTAAGCATGCACGTACAGCAGGCAGTGAAGAAAGCTAATGGCATGTTGGCCTTCATAACAAGAGGAATTGAGTATAAGAGCAAAGAGGTCCCTCTGCAGTTGTACAGACCCCTGGTTGAGACCACACCCAGAGTATTGTGTGCAGTGTTGGTCTCCAAATTTGAGGAAGGACATTCTTGCTATTGAGGGAGTGCAGCGTAGGTTCACGAGGTTAATTCCCAGGATGGCAGGGTTATCATATGTTGAAAGATTGGAGCGACTGGACTTGTATACTCTGGAATTTAGAAGGATGAGAGGGGTTCTGATTGAAACATATAAGATTATTAAGGGATTGGACATGCTAAAGGCAGGAAACATGTTCCTGCTGATGGGCGAGTCCTGAACCAGAGGCCATAGTTTAAGAATAAGAGGTAGACCATTTAGAACGGAGTTGAGGAAAAACTTTTTTCACACAGAGAGTTGTGGATCTGTGGAATGCTCTGACTCAGAGGGCAGTGGAGGCCAATTCTCTGGATGCTTTCAAGAAAGAGTTAGATAGAGCTCTTAAAGATAGCCGAGTCATAGGATATGGGGAGAAGGCAGGAACAGGGTACTGATTGTGGATGATCAGCCATGATCAGAGTAAATGGTGGTGCTGGCTCGAAGGGCTGAATGGCCTACTCCTGCACCTATTGTCGATTGTCTATTGTCTCTCCCCACTTCTTCCAGCAGAAAGCATCACCCCCCAACCACCACCTGCCTGGCAAGCAATAGCAAAGCCCCCACTTTCAACTCACAGACACAATTTACTTTTTTAAATTATTCTGCCATTGCCTTTTTTACCCCTGATGTTCAGTCTCCGAGCAATGATCTCTTGACCACTTCCTGACATAACCCATAATGCAATTCTTGCCTGCTGACCAGGCCCAGAGTCACACAACAGAACTTTGTCAGGATGAATCATGTCTGTGATTCATGCCAAAAGAGTGTTGGAGGATACGCCTAACTTGGCCTGGGAACTCACTGAGAGCTTTGTTTAAAATTTCATTCCCTGACCTGATTACTTTAGTCTGAAAGTAAGTATTGGTCACATTAAGCACAGACTTGACAGCTCCAGCTATTAGCAATAGAAGAGGTGCATCTTTTAATTCAGGAATATTAGTACACTACCAATCAGTGAGCAGAAAGCAGCTATGAATGAAGACTTCTTGAAGAAGGGCAAACATGTAAGTAATTGATACACTATCAAGCAATTCATTAATTACAGTATTGACTCTAGAAGGTTGTAAAGTGACATTGTTTAAAAGTGATTTTTTTTCCATTGTACACGCCCTTTAGTGAAGTTTGCATTCTGATAAATGTGCAGGAATACTAATCTAGAGAAATTAATCAGCTTGCAGGAGTGACCTGCACATGTTTTTCATTGTATTAGGTTGCCATGTAATCTGCAGGGATACACAAGATGTGCACATATAACAGAACATCCCAGGCTAGTTTACATTGTGGTTAATGAAGTCTTGTTCAGGACTTCTCATCTGCAATCTAGCCCTTTAATTTGAGCAAATTTAATGAGATATTGGTCAGTGAGATAATTAAATATTGTGAATTGCAAGTCCAAATTTATTTAGCATTTCTATTAAGTAGAAATCAGTGTGATAATAACAGATCTGGAACATTAAGTTTAGCTTTCCAGGCTTTTCTAAATGGAATGTTTTCAGCTTCTGTCGACAGAAGAGATCCAAGAATATATTGTAGTAAACCTACCTGGGTAATTTTGATCAGATATGCAGTGGAGTGATTTAAGTATTATTTGCTCTACTTGTCCTTTGCTACTGCAGCCTGATTGACCCCATTTTCTTCAAAAACCTTTGACCCCATTGTTAGCTTGGTCACCATGGTGTTATTGTAACATTTGCAAGTAGCAGCTGTTTAACACACAGTATTTTAACTGTAATGTTTGCAGTTCTGTGTTTACCATACTGATTAATTTTTCAAATGAGCTGCACAACATCACTTTGTTTATACTGCGAGAAAGCTGGCACTGGACCTGTTTGAAGCAATGCAAAACTGGAAAAAGAAAGTCATTTTTAAAGAAAAGTAAGAAGTCAGATTAACATGGAGAACAATGAATTTGCATTTTAAAAATTCCAGCATTCATCTCAAAAGCCCTTTATATCAGCTAATAAGCTCTATTTATTCAGGTGCAGTGTCCATTTTAAATTATGCTTCTTCTACTTTGGTAATTTCACAACAAAATCAGGAACCTGGCTAATTGTTTCAAATGATATTATTGGTCTTTACAATGCAATAATTATTTCTGGAAATGTGTAATACCTTGAAGTGATTGTACCCATTCACAAGGAGGTGTTATGTTTGAATGGATTCATGCATTGATTTTAGCTTTGCAGCTAAGCGTTTTCTAATTCAATATAACACTAATGTTGTGTAAGCAGAGTTTATTTTGTACTGAAACAACTTCAGATCACAGTGGGAGATCTGAAATAAAACTTGAAAAAAGAATTTACATAAAAAATCATTCTTGATTCCTTGCACTAAATAGCTGTGTATATCAGCAGATGTGTTATCAGCAGAATATAATATTCCACTGCAACACACACAAAATGCTGGAGGAACTCAGCAGGTCAGTCAGCATCTATGGAGAAGAATAAACTACTGACATTTTGGGCCAAGACCCTCCTGATGAAGCATCCCCTAGTATTTTGTGTGTGTTGTTCTGGATTTCCAGCATTTGCAGAATCTCTTGTGTTTAATATCCCAGTGCAATCATAGGGCCCACGTAAGCCAATTGCCCTACACATGCTCCTGTTTCGTGTATTCTCATGTTCTTCTCAATGCATTATGATTATCTATACTGATAATTCCATTATCTTTGGTGATTGCAATGAAGTTTATTAACGATCTTTGACCCACTTACCCACACTTTTTAATTGTGTACAGTAATTGAGAGTTTGTTGCAGGAGGATAAGGGCAATTATTTATTATTTATTCAGATACAGTGCGGTGTAGGCTTTTCTGGCCCTTTGAGCCATGCCACACAGCAACCCTCAATTTAACCGTAGCCTAACCATGGGGCAATTTCCAATGACCAACCGGTACATCTTTGGAGTGTGGGAGGAAACCGGAGTACCTGGATGAAACCCACGCGGTTGTAGGGGAAACGTATAAACTCCTTACAGGTAGCAGCGGAATCCTCTCTGAATCCTCAATATCTTTAGTTCTGAGACTCAACTCGGCCCTGGGTGTCTAATGTATTCAGCAGGAGGGGACAGTTAGCACGTTATCCCAAAGATACTTTGCCGCAGATGACTGGCATGATCTTTTTTTTGGGGGCGGGGTGCAATGAAAGGAACAACCCTAGACTCAAAGCAAGAGTTGAGACCTCTATCAGAAATATGCCAGGGAGTGAGCACTAGTCTGTAGCTGGAGGCTTGAGAAACTGAGGCCTAAGATTACTTCTCACAATAATAAAGAAAAGGGTACTGTGCAGATGAAGATAAGCTTACCTTAGAGTAGAGCAAAAATTGCACCTTTTTCCATGCATTTTAGTGCCTGGACGAAAACTCATCTGCTGACTTGCCAGCAGAAATTTTGTCATCAGTAGAATCACTTGTCCAGAATAGAAAAGATTTCTCTCCCCATATTTTATTCACCTGAAGCAACACCATCTGAAGGGCCAGCCCTCAAACGGCGCTGTTTGCCAAGATATTTCATATCGCTCTGTAGCCTTACTACAAACTGTACAGGAACTCTAGTTTCCTACCCATCCAGAAGATATTCAGGTTTGTCAATTAACTAGCCACTGTAAATTGTCTCTACTGTATTGGTGAACGATAGAGTCTAGGAGGAGTTTGTGGCAATGTGGAGAGAATCATAATGGGATTAGTCTAAGGAGGAACTTGATGGCTTGCACAAACTCAATAAGCCAAAGGGCGTATTTTTATTGCACTCTGTAACATCACAAGTAGTCAAAGGAACAATACGCAAAGAGGCATAGACCTTACCCAACCAGAGTATTTTCACGGGTTGATGCACACTGCACACTGCCCCCATTCCTGGTCATACACCAGTCTTTGGCTCGATTGGAATCATCACCATCATGTAGGATTTGCAGTGTAGAACACTAATTGAAAGTGAGGAACAGTGGTGCTTAGGAAATTTCCTGGGCTCCACCTGTTTTGGTGAGAGAATGGCGTTGAGGCTCATGACTGATCTTTATAGATGCTAGGAGAGGAGAACTTTTACATCAGGGCTCACCTCACCTCTCCCCAGTAAACCACAGAAATATCTGATGACCACTGAAATGGATCTTATCGATGAATGCAGAAGTTTCTATCAGCAAGGTTCACATGTAGGCTTTTAACACATTCGTGCTACCGTGCTTTTTATATCTCCGCTAGGAAATGCAATTATCTAACATAACAAAATTAAAACTGCATGGAAATGTCCTAAAGTGGTCTTTAGCTTTTGTTTGTGATTTTTGCCAACCAAAGTGTGGTGTAAAGTGAGTAACATTCAGGATATGTTATAAAGTCCAGGAGGAGTAAGATTGCCAACTTTCTAACTCCCAAATAAGGGACAAAAGTAGCAGTCAAATACGGGACACTTGTGTTTACCCCGAGAAAGACTACCATGACCACGAAGGCTTGCGCGGACACCTGTGTGCGCATGCGTGTATGTGCCGATTTTTTTCTACAAATCAGTTTTGGCTTAATCTTCCGGATTCTGTTAAGTGAAATTGCACTGTACATACATTACAGTATTTCTACTTTATATAGGCTGTGTATTTATCATATCATTCCTGCTTTTACTATATGTTAGTGTTATTTTAGGTTTTATGTGTTATTTGGTATGATTTGGTAGGTTATTTTTTGCGTCTGGAAACGCTCAAAAATGTTTCCCATATAAATTTATGGTAATTGCTTCTTCGCCTTGCGCCATTTTGGCATGAATGGTTTCATAGAAATGCTCTTCCTTAGCAGGGGAAATACGGGACAAGGGCGGTCCTATATGGGATAAACCAATTTAGCCCAATATACGGGATGTCCCAGCTAATACGGGACAGTTGGCAACCCTAAGGAGGAGTGAAGCAAGAATTCCAACCATCTTGGAGATCTGACCCAACACTGGCCATTTTACAAGTCTGTGAAAACCAAGAATTGTTTCAGATTCAGGCACTTGCCAAGAACTGGAAGGCCAGAATACTCCTTCACACAGCTAGATTTTAATGCTTCTCTGGTCCTTGCTTCATTCAGTCTAACCACTGCTCTATGGCCAGTGGTTGTATCTCTTTAAATATTATAAGGCTCATTTTGAAGAAAGCATCTCACAAGCCATCACTTCTGAATGGAGAAAGTGATGAATGTGAATGAGCTTTCGATGAAGAAGAAGTTATTATGGAATCCCTTGTCCTCTTTTGTTAGAGCAAGATAAAATTATCTTTGTCCCCTTTTCTCCTTGTGGTTGAAATGCTGCTTAAAAAGGTGCTCAAAGTGTTCCTCAGGGGGTGAGTGAATGGAGGAAATACTCGAGTAATTTTAACAACAAAGGAAAAAGTAAAGCTGCTCTACATATAATAAAAATAAAATGATAAATAACAAAATATGCTGGTCACTTTGCAAAATGCTCAAAAGTTCAAGTAATAGACATCAGTACCTTTTGACTTGTATTACTTTAACAGTTGGGAATATAAAAGCCTTATAAAAGATTCTAAGCGCAAAGTATTTTATTTTCTCTTGTACGAAAGAGAGTGAATTACCCTGGTTTCCCTTTTCCAGCTATCCATACAGTGAAGACTCAACTCAGGGAAAGCAGTACATGAATACAAGATGTCCCTCATGGTGCGATCGGATTCTTTTGTCACATTTGGCACGGGATCTTATTCATAAGGTAAGTAGGTGGCTCAAACTTTTGTTCCACTAATACAGTACTGAGTAAAGATAAGAATGAATATTTAGTTAGGATTTACTACAAGTTTTGCATGTCTTATCAGTCTGTGCATAAAATTACGGGTGACCAGAGGACACAGCATAGAGGGGCATCCATTTAGAATGGAGATGAGGAGGAATTTCTTTAACGAGTGATTGGTAAATCTATGGAAATTGTTACCACAGGCGGCTGTGGAGGCCAAGTCTTCGGATATATTTAAGGAAGAGGTTGATAGATTTTTGTTTAGTCAGAGCATGATGGGATACGGAGAGGAGGCAGCGGACTAGGACTGAAAGTGAAAATGAATCAGCCATGGTGAAATGCAGAGCAGACTCGAAGGGCCAAATGGTCTAATTCTGCTCCTATATCATATGGTCTTATCTAGATCATTATCCTCCTTACTAGCAGTATTTTGCATACCACACAGGGAAAGGTTCTTGAGGGAGTTGGATAATTTCTTACTTCATTGTACTTCATTAATTCCAGTACAAAATTAAAGATTGAAAGATGAGCTTTATTTGTTATGTGTACAACGAAACCTCAAACCATACACTGGAAATGCGTTGTTGGCATCTATGATCAGCACAACCCGAGGATTTTGCAAGTGTCGCCACACTTCTAGCACCAGCACAGCGTGCCCACAGCTCACTAACCCTGACTGTGCATCTTTGGACTGTGGGAGGAAACTGGGGTACCAAGAGGAAACCCACAGAGTTACATGGAGAATGTACAAAGTCCTTACATTCATGGAGGGGTGGGAATTGAACACCAATTGGTAATCGCTGGCATTGAAAAGCTTTGTGCTACCCACCATCCTAACCATGCTGTCTGATTAATCTGTTAAAGAGTAAAGTGATTAATAAGGATCAGGAATGCCTATTTCAAACTGTGTACAATTTGTCTGCTGTATCCTCCTGAGATGAAAGATCAAGGGAAAAGCTTTCTCTAGATATCAGCTGTTCTTTAATTCAGCAGGAATATGTTGCATAGATACAGACTGAAACCAGGTGACCCTTGATACTGGCTGAATGTATGATGAATGTTGCAGTGCTGATTTTTTTTCTTGAGTAACAGACATTCTGTTGGAGGCATTCAGCAGGACAGCATTATAGATCCATAGAGAACAGAAACAGGCCTTTCGGCCTATCTAGTCCATGCCGGAAAATTATCTGTTGGGAGGGGGGAAGAAATTGCCAGTAGACCAAATGCTTCTCGACCTGCTGAGTTCCTCCAGCAGGCTGTTGTTTCTTTTTCGCTCCCTTTTTCAGGATTTAAAATCACTTGTGTCCTTATTTTTTTTTCTTGTTTGACTGAATCAGTATAAATCTTTTAGTTTCTGTCCATTTGTTTTCCTTTAACCTGCCTGCTGTGTTGTGCTTCCATCAGTTAAATATCTGATGCCTTGGCCATCCTACATGCTCAGAAACATCCCACTAGCCCTTGTCAAACAACCCATCTGAAACGGATTGAACAGCTGGAGCCAAGTAGAAAATGGCCATTGAGACCCAAGAGTCATATTTTTTATTAGTGTTTATTAAAGCTGTAATTTGCAATTTATATTAGCTATCCACTCACAAGACATTTCCATGGTTCAGAGCACTGAAGCTCTATCATGCTCCATCATCGAGTGAAGGGAAACCAGGTGAATTGATGTCCTTTGGAATCCACAACAAATCCCATGAATTTTTGCACAGCACATAACCTGATTAACTACCTGAACATTATCATTTTGCATAAAAATGCTAGGTTGTTTTATTGAGCAATAACACATTAGCAACAGACCATTTTGCATTCTGATGAAACATCGGTTATCACACCTATTTCCCGCAAAAGACTCTGAATCTCAGCACAATGCTCTATGCGAAAAAGAAACATTCCTCTCTGTTGGTGTTTCCTAATGTAGACATCAGCAGTTGTCACAGTATTTCACTTAAGGACCAATATCTTTAATGATATGAGGTAATATGATTAAAAAGTATTTTATTCCAAATCACTGTTTAGCTTTGCATTCTTGCCTTTCGCAGTAAGGGTAATTTTGAATCAGTAAATCTGACTGACAGAGTGATCATAGAATAAGTCTGGTCAGGGCAAAAATTGTTCTCTGGATGTAATTCTTTCCATGTCTTTTTTATATTTGTATGTATTCTCTTTCTCTCGCTCTCTCGCTCTCTCTCTCTCTCTCTCTCTCGCGCTCTCTCTCGCTCTCTCTCTCTCCCTCTCGCGCTCTCTCTCTCTCCCCCAATTGTACACCTTTATCACTGCCCAACCATGAACCAAGTATAAACCATCCACCTGATGTAAATCTGCTCACTCCCATACACTTGTGTCCATTAATTTTATTACTGCCTCTGTTAGCAAGTAAAGGTAGAATCTGTTTCTTCCCATAATCCTTAACTTCGCATTTTTCAAACTTTACTATTTATCACAACTGCAACCAAGAACCAGGTCTTTATTTGATGTTACCTGTGCAAAGGTGAATTTTCATGGTAATTTTGACATTAATGTTGTTACCATGAAAACGGCAATAGATTAGTTACATGACTCTTTAATGCACACACTGAAACCAATGTATATCATCCTTCACTCTGAATGGACCTTCAGGATTTGTGAAGGTTTAGTTGCTTTTACCTGGTGGTAATGTCTTCAACACTTTTTCTCAATATGCATTGGAAGTTAAAATGGGTTGTTATAAAAAACAATAGAATTTGAATTAACTCACAAAATGACAATTTATTTTCAATAATGAAATCAAACTGATTTTTCTATTGGTGGTATTATGTAATTATTTATTAAAGATAATTCTAAAACACACTTCAAAAAGAGACACATACCAAACTCCAAAGTCCATTTGTTGTTCTAAATAATGACAATGGTAAAGTGCTAGCCTAGTATTCAGAGTTTATCTTAATAGATAGATTAATACTTGAGAAATTGGTTTATTTAATTGGCGTTCCCGGAGGCAAAAGTACAACATTGAAGTTTAGCAGGGAAATATCTGGTAATTTAATGTCCAAGATTGATAATAATGGTTTAATTATTGTCACAGTTAATTATCACTTTTATTTTATGTAGTTTTTAACCGGTTGAACCCTGTTGCCTTTTGACTGCTTTCTATGATCATTCTCATCAGTTTGATATTGCTCCTGTGCTGATCTTTCTCTTCTCTGACTTCACACACTGCATCTTCTTCAATTCAGAATAAAAAGTAAATCATCTGATCCATAAAATTCCTTTTGCATTGTAATTAGATTTTGCCACTTTGCACATTTATATTATTGCCTCCATTCATTGCCCAGGTACATAATTGTACAGATAGAGAGCTCACTGTCGGATATTGGGGAGAGGGACCCAGCTAATGTGTGAATCATCTCACATTAACAAACGGCATGTTGAACACAATGCACTAGGCGTTACAGATTGTACAGACATGGAGCTGTAAACAGCCACTGTGCAACATCATCTATCATGCCATGGTCCGTTAACTCGCCATCATGTTATTTTATGCTTTCTGAGCCCTAACACACCAAAGGTTGGCCACTGCTATGGAGCTGCATAACTGCTTGATAGCATGTGATAATGAATGCTCAGCGAAGTGTAGTTTTGTTTCTGCTTGTGTGGTGCTGTAATTTGTTTATCTGTCTTAAGATTATGCAGCTGAAAATCTACAATTTTATGCTGCTTTTGAAAATTATCATCTTGAATTTGATTAATGCACTTGAACTTCCTGCTGTGACTACATGATGATTCCAGAATATTGAAAGTGTCCATGCATACAAAGAAAAGGTTACATTTTGATTGCAGGCAACAGTGCTTTATAATAACGTGTCTGACCTTAAATCAGCTCATTGCATTTAAAACTAATTAGAAGATTGTTGATTTTTTATGTTTTATATTGTAGCTTTATTTCATTTTCTCTGGTGCCCATTTAACTGTGTATCATCAGTATGAAGCTACTCTACCACCAGAACCTTTTTGTCAAATCCTTTTATAAATGAGATTTTTTTAAATAGCTTTTTCACTTGAATTCATTGCTTGAATAGCAACTGCTTGTTTTGATATATTTTCTATTACAAATAGATGGTTGAAAGGATTTTAGACTTAGAGCTATAGAATTGTTATGACACAGAAGGAGATTATTCAGCCCATCAAGTCCCGGATGGCTCCTTGCAAAGCAGACCAAGTTGTTCCATTACCCCTACCACTCTCTCAGAGCCTTACAAGTGCCTATTCAACTGACCCTGATCCCCCTACCCTCTCAGACGGTGAATTCAAGATCATGTGCAATCACTGTTTAAAAAAGCTTTTGCCTCACATTGTGTCTGAATATTTTGCTTATCTCTTCTAATCCATCACCCAGGCCCCTGAATCATCCACTAATGGGACCACTTCTCACTATTTGCCCTTTCTAACTCCATTGCAGTCTAGAATACCCTTATCAAATCCCCTCAGTGTTCTGTGCTCCAAAGAGAACAGTTCAAATTCTCCACACAGACTTGGCTAGTATTGGGTTTGTTGACTGTGAGGTTCTAAACTCAAATGAAGAATTTAAGCCCTATCTGATTTAAATAGTCGCAGGTACTCTCACTAAAGGGAGGATATACTGTAGCTGCCGAACCTTCAAAGACTAGTTCTCTTCCCTGTTCATCCTCCACGGCGAGTTTAGCTGCCAATACCCATTATTTGCTTGGTGGGACCCCCTCCCTGCTAAGGGGGATATACTTCCAGCTAACAAAACACAGTTTACTTAGTTTCATTGAGATACGTTTACATCCAGACAGACTTCTTAAAATGCATTTAAAACTCACAGAGGATTTCTATCTTATAAAAGATTTCCAAATTATAAAGCACTTCTAAGACACAAAGAATTTCCAAAGCATAGATTCAATTCCTATAAGCTAAAAAGACATACCCATGAGCCACAGACAAAGCAGTCATCCGTCACAGAAATCGAAGGCAGAGGAATGGATTCTAGTTCACACCATGTTTCTGTCATTCTTTTTGACGTTTATTAGCCATTCCTAAAAAGCCTGAACTGCTCTCTAAATTTAGTCAGCGTGTCTTATCATGCACCTCTTGAACAGTTAGACCAGGTGCTGTGAGCCAGCAAATCTGCTATATGGACAGTGCTGTTGTTTGCAAAGCTGTATTTTTAACTTCAAAATGATTATTGCTTGCCATTTACATTAGTAACTGGCAGGCTCCTGTTTATGAACAGAAGCTAAACAAAGAATATTGGTTGAGAGTTTAACTTATTAAAAGAAAACAGTTTGATCTTTATATGTGGCAGTTGCTATGTTCTGAAAGCTGAGCTTAGCAAAAAGACAAATCCCCCCCCCACCTCCACCCAGCATATAAAATATATATATATATAGCTGAAAGTCCTCATTCTTAGGAATCATAAACACAACAGATTCTGCAGCTGCTGGAAATCCAGAGCAACATACACAAAATGCTGGAGGAACTCAGCAGGTCAGGCAGCACCTATAGAAATGAATAAAGTCAACATTTCAGGCCTAGATGTCGTCCTCCACAACTTCAACCATCTTCAGTGGGATCCTACTACCAAACACATATTTACTGCCCTGTTTTCCTCAGGGATTGCTCCCTCCATTATTCCCTTGTCTATTCATTCTTCCCCACTAATCTCCTTCCTAGCACATAGCCCTGCGAGCGACCGAAATGCAATGCTTCCTCCCTTACCTCCAAACAGAGTTCCAAACAGTCATTCCAGGTGAAGCAACACTTCACCTGCAAATATGTTGGAGTCATCTTCGGTATCTAAAGCAGCCTGCTCTACAATGGTGAAACCTGGCATGAAATGGGGACCGCTTTGTTGAACACCTCCACTCCATTCGCCAAGAGCCAGATTTCCTGATGATCATCCATTTTAATTCCTATCCCCATTCCCATTCTAAGTTGCCAATCCAGGGCCTCCTCTTTTGCCAAAATGAGGCCACTGTCAGGATGGAAGAGCAATATCTCATATTCCATCTGAGTAGCCTCCAACCGGATGCATGAACATCGATTTCTCCTTCTAATAGAAACTTCCCTCCCCCTTCCCTCTTCTTCTATTTCCCAGTCTGTCCTCTTAACTCTTTTCCTTACCTGCTTATCACCTTCCCCTGCTGCCCATTTATCTTCCCTTTCTCCCAAGGTCCGCTCTCCTCTCCTATCAGATTCTTTCTTCTCCAGCCCTTTACCTTTCCCAACCACCTGGCTTCACCTATCATCTTCTAGCTAATCTTCCTTCCCCTCCCCCCACCTTTTTATTCTGGCATCTTTCCCCTTCCTTTACAGTCCTGAAGAGGATCTCAGCCCAAAATGTAGACTAAGATTCATGCCCATGGATGCTGCCTGACCTGCTGAGTTCCTCCAGCATTTGGTGTGCATTGCTCATACTTAAAAGCATTCTGCTTTATGCACAAATCAATTCATGGTCATCATGGGTAAGGTCCTGCTTTATTTGAAAGCATATCACATGAAATATCTTGGTCTTCAGACATGCTCAATTTCCTTTAATGTTAAAGTCATTCTCTTTTTCTTCTGAAAATTACAATCAAGGAAGGCAGACTAAAAGGAGAAAAGAAAACAGAATCCTACTCAGAAGCTGTGGCTTACAGGCAACAAGAGAACATTGAAGCTGCCGACACAACTTGTTGGCATGAATGAAGTTTAACCAAAAGATAATACAGAAAACCAGCACTTGCTGTTGATGTTCTAGTTTACATAGCTTCAAACATTACAGAAAATCATGAGATGTTCCTTTGCTTCCATTGCATTGCTTAATTTGTTGAAACACTGAGGTACTGTCTTACTACAATGCTGACCACAGATCTCTTATAGATCTTCCCCCAGGCATGTGAAACCTCTCCTTTCAAAAAAAAAATGGGAATATAAACTAGTGGAACAGAAGTTAAACAGTAGTCACTTTATTCTTTTATCCAACAATTCTTGTGGCTCTTGGCTAGTTTCAATGTATGTGTCATTTTGTGTAGAATTATTTTTCATGATAAGCTCTTTGATCCTTGTTTTTATTTATTTATTTCTTTATTGGTACACTTCTGGCAATCCCAGAACCCTGATTAACTCGAACCTAATCTCAGGCCAATTTACAATGACCAATTAATGTATCCAATGTGACTTTAGACTGTGGGAGGAAAGTGGAGCACCCGGGGAAACCCCATGCATTCCACGGGGAGGATATACAGAAATCCCTTACAGAACGGTGCTGGAATTGAACTCTGAAATGCCCGAGCTGTAATAGTGTCATGCAAACCGTTACGTTAGCCCAAGGCGTAAATTGCCAAAGAGTAAATTGCACTTTCCAGTAAGAGCAGACATCAGTCTTGTGGCAGAAGGATGACAAATATACTCCTAGCAGTATTTGGGTGCCCCAGACATTCACTTAATCAGCCTATTAGCTCCTTGCAAATGTTAATGGGAAAGTATCGATCTCTTCAAAAAACTGAATACCATTTAGGGTTAAATAAAGGCTTAGAATCAGCACATAATGTTTCTGTGGCATAGCCAGTTACCAGTTTTTTTTCTAGAAAGTACTCTATCTTTGTTTAAGCTCTTCGGAATAAACAAACTCCTTCTGGCTCCAGAGAGCCGCTACTGGCCCTGACTCATTTCCAGCTCCTATTCTTCATTCAGTCCCCAATCCACACCATCCACAATCATGCCTGCTTGAGGGCCACTGACAAACGACCATCCAAATTGGAAATTGTCAACCAAGGGAGCTGCACTGAATCAGCACCTGCTGGCAATGATATTGAACCCAAATTCTTTGAGATGCATGATTTCAGTTGCTAATTTCTGGCCTAGATTGAAATCTTTGTACTGAATAGGGTCACTGATTGTCAGAAAATTTATTAATGACTTAAGTGAGGGTAAGTAGGGCTAAATTTCCAGATTTGGGAATAAAATAAACTTTGGAGTATAGTGAACTGTCAAGGAGGTAAGAATAGAACTGAGGGATATATAAAAAGGCTGGTGGGATTGGCAAGAAGAGTGTAGTTAAAATTTACTGCTGTGAGATGTGAAGTGCTAGATTTTGATAGAAAGAATCAGAAATATATAAATTAGAGAGGACAACACTTAAAAAAAGCTGCAAGTGCAGAGAGATCTGTGCATAGTTCATTGGATGTAGCAAGAAAGCTCAAGAATATAAGATCTAAGAGTTGGGTTTTTGAATAGAAGAATAGAGTAACCATGAAGTAATATTGAAACCGTAGATCATGCTGTCTAGTTCTGGATGCCACACATTAGCAAAATTGTGAGAGACTTGGACATGGTGTGGAAGAGAATTACTAAAATCATTTCAGGGATGAGGGAATTTAGTTACTTGGATAGATTGATTAAGGAAGGGAAGTTCTTGGAACAGACAAGATGCAAAGAATTTAATGGAAGATGCAAATAAATTAGACAGAGAGGAACTATTCCCGTAGGCAGATGGGCCAATACAAAGCATAACAAAAGTGAAGCTGATGGGCCAAAGAACTAAAGTTGACTTGAGGATAAGCATCATTATGCACTAACTTTTTAGGGTCTGGAAGACAATGCTGGGCTTGTGAGGCCAGATTCATTTGCACCATTCAATAATAAAATGAAAGCCAATAATTTGAAGAGCTATGCAGAGAGGGTGGGAGAGTGCCACCAGCACCCTCATCCCTGAAATAATTCCAGCAAATCTTTTTTACACCATCTCTAATTTTTTTTTTTACATCTTTGCTAATGCACTCACCAATATGCTTACCAACAGAACCACTCTACAATAGATGTCATAGCACCTGTCACACACCTGGCCCTGACACACCTAGAAAAATGGGGCACTTATGTCAAAATACTGTTTCTGGATTTAAGTTCAGCATTCAGCACTATTGTCCCATTGACCTGGTTAACAAGCTCCTGCTCCTCAGTCTAAATGTTGTTGTTCCTCCATCTTGGATTTCCAGCATCTGCAGATTTTCTCTTGTTTTTGATCATGAAGGATCAACTCAGATCAACTCAGCTCCTGTCGAATAAAAATGTTATTTTAGCTGTACATTTGGTGTTCTTTTTTGTCCATTTTGCACGTATATCTTTAAACATATTCATTTAGGAACAAATAAAAAATAAACTTTCTTAATCAGTTTGTGCAAAATAATGTGTTGTTTACACTTTCTCAGCTCAGTGGTAATTTTGAGAGTGAGAAAATCTTGCTGTAGCCCAACAGCAGTACCTGAGTGCATAATCCAGGCTAATATTTGAAGGAGGTACTTGTATGAAGGGGGAAGGAGGGTACCGCAATGATGACAATGTAGAAAAGAGGCCCTGTCTACCTCTTTATATGAATGGAAAAGGCCCATAAGCATCTCTTAAACAAGAACGTGGAAAATTTCCCAACACCCTGATCAATATGAAACCTTAATGTACATCAACATTGCAGATTTTTCAAGTCATTAATTATATCAGTGTTTATGAAGCCTTACTCTGTAAAAATTTATGTATGAATATAACATACAGTAGATTACAGTTAATTGAGCCATTGGTTAATCCGGGCAGTCACTTAATTGGGGCAACTCTTAAAGAACTAATTGAGAAAACGTTCAGGTTTCTGTTCATTTATTTGGGACACTGCTGCTTAGTTGGGACAGGAGGCTGCTCAAAGGTTCAAAGGCTCATTTTATTGTCAAAGTATGCATGTACAATACAAGTCTGATATTTGTCTTCTTCAGATAGCCAGTGAAATACAGAAAGACTATGGGAATTAATGAAAGAAAAGACATCAACTCCCCCCACCCTCCGGCACGAAAAAGAATCAAAATAAAACTGACAGACCACAAAATTCCCTGCCCCCTTATCTGCCGGGAAAAAGAAGCAACAATTACAATCCCTGACGCCCTCACTTGCAAAGAAAAACAGCAACAATAAGAATCACCAAACTCACACGTAGAAAAAAAGCCGGCAACAATAACAACCCCCACCCACTCTCTCATAGAAAAAAAACAATAAAAATAACAATCCCTGACCCCCTCACCTGCAGAAAATAAGCAGCAACAATCAATAACAATCCCTGGCCCCCCCCCACCCCAACTCTCAGAAAAAAAACCAGCAATAATAACAACCCCTGATCCGCAGGAAAGATCAGCTATAGTAGCATCCTCATAGTCATAGTCATACTTTATTGATCCCGGGGGAAATTGGTTTTCGTTACAGTTGCATCATAAACAATAAATAGTAATAGAACCATAAATAGTTAAATAGTAATATGTAAATTATGCCAGTAAATTATGAAATAAATCCAGGACCAGCCTATCAGCTCAGTGAGTCTGACCCTCCAAGGGAAGAGTTGTAAAGTTTGATGGCCACAGGCAGGAATGACTTCCTATGACGCTCTGTGCTGCATCTCGGTGGAATGAGCCGCTGGCTGAATGTACTCCTGTGCCCACCCAGTACATTATGTAGTGGATGGGAGACATTGAACAAGATGGCATGCAACTTAGACAGCATCCTCCTTTCAGACACCACCGTGAGAGAGTCCACTTCCATCCCTACAACATCACTGGCCTTACGAGTGGGTTTGTTGATTCTGTTGGTGTCTGCTACCCTCAGCCTGCTGCCCCAGCAAACAACAGCAAACATGATAGCACTGGCCACCACAGACTTGTAGAACATCCTCAGCATCGTCCAGCAGATGTTAAAGGACCTCAGTCTCCTCAGGAAATAGAGACGGCTCTGACCCTTCTTGTAGACAGCCTCAGTGTTCTTTGACCAGTCCAGTTTATTGTCAATTCGTATCCCCAGGTATTTGTAATCCTCCACCATGTCCACACTGACCCCCTGGATGGAAACAGGGGTCACCAGTACCTTAGCTCTCCTCAGGTCTACCACCAGCTCCTTAGTCTTTTTCACATTAAGCTGCAGATAATTCTGCTCACACCATGTGACAAAGTTTCCTGCCGTAGCCCTGTACTCAGCCTCATTTCCCTTGCTGATGTATCCAACTATGGCAGAGTCATCCAAAAACTTCTGAAGATGACAAGATTCTGTGCAGTAGTTGAATTCCGAGGTGTAAATGGTGAAGAGAAAGGGAGACAAGACAGTCCCCTGTGGAGCCCCAGTGCTGCTGATCACTCTGTCGGACACACAGTGTTGCAAGCACACGTACTGTGGTCTGCCAGTCAGGTAATCAAGAATCCATGACACCAGGAAAGCATCCACCTGCATCGCTGTCAGCTTCTTCCCCAGCAGAGCAGGGCGGATGGTGTTGAACGCACTGGAGAAGTCAAAAAACATGACCCTCCTCCCCCCACACAGAAATTAACACATCACCCGCTTGCCAATTAGCCACATGAACGAAAGCACCCAAAATCTGAAGGAAATCAATATAAAGTACAGTCCAATAATTACAGAAATCTCAATATCGGAAACATGTATTTGTCTGGATATGAGAAGAGCGGCCGTACGAACTCAGTGCTTCCATAGAGAGTGATTGCCAACCCGGGTCCCGCATTCGATTCAATCTGCTTCGCCGCTTTGAGATGGAGTCGTTCATGACCCTGCACCTCATCTCTGGTCTTTTCCACAAGTCAGCTTGTCTTCTCAGTCCTTTTCGGCCCCGCAGTTTCTAACTAGTGTCAGCAGCGTTCACTTTTGCGGCTGTATAACACTACACTGTGTTTCGAGTGAACAGTTGCATCGTTGTTATTAATTTGGGCCGACGGACGTCGAAATAAAAAGCAGTAATTTTTGAGACTACTTCATGCCGAAAGGCAATGGAGGCCTATTTTCTGCACTGATGTGAATTTACAGTCAATCAAAAGAACACTGCAGCATCCACTGGATGAATTCCTCTGTCGATAAGTATCAGGAACTAATATACAATTTTATAGCACTGTAGTGCTGCTGATAGTGTTCTAATTGGTTCTGTATTTCATTTAAATATATGATGTGTTACTCAGTTAAATGGTAGGTTGGCTTTTTTTTATATAGCTTTTTAACTATTTCCATGAAACTTTAGCTGATTGGGGCAGCTGCTTGATTGGGCCAAAATGTTCTGGTCCTGATATATCCCAATCAACCGGAATCCACTGTATTTTGAAAATTAATTCACAGAATGTGGGACATTCTGAGAAAAGAAATTGGAATGCAACCTACTTCGTTTCTTTCTTTGTCACTACCATTACAGTATTGACAATATTGTGAGGAAGGTAGGGGGGTAAGGCAGCAAATTTAGAAATGATGTAAAATATCCTGAGTCATCTTATTTCACCTTTCATCTTATTCCACCGAGATGTAGCACAGAGCATCATAGGAAGTCATTCCTGCCTGTGGCCATCAAACTTTACAACTCCTCCTTTGGAGGGTCAGACACCCTGAGCCAATAGGCTGGTCCTGGACTTATTTCATAATTTACTGGCATAATTTACATATTACTATTTAACTATTTATGGTTTTGTTACTATTTATTATTTATGGTGCAACTGTAACGGAAACCAATTTCCCCCGGGATCAATAAAGTATGACTATGACTGTTTCAACTACCTTTTTTTATTTTGAAAAGATCTTGATACAAAGGATACGTTGAAGCTCAAAGCTACATTATGCCCCAAGTAAGCAGGGCTGTTTTTTAAAAAGAAAGAATGAGACCAAAAAAAAACCCCCCAAAGCTTATTAGTTTCTTCATCTAAATATTACCCTCTCAAAAGCAAAAATCCTGGTGTTCCAGTTGTCTAGCCAGTCAAATCCAACTATCAATCGAGATTGACAGAATTTTGGCAACTATTCTCAAGTGTTTCCATGTGGCTTTAACATCGACTGCTTTTTCTCAGTCATTTAATATTTTACAAAACTTCTATCAGAGGTTAAAACAGTAAATGTATTGTGCATATAGTGTAATACAACTTGGCTCCATAGTTTAGTGGGGAGTTGTTAACTGCAATTCATTGTCTATTTGCGCAGGATGAAATGGGCAGTATGAGCTGCTGCTGAAAAGTCTTGCACAGTCTATGATTGGATATGTTATCATTCAATCATTTATGTCATGTGGTCATTAGCTGCTTGAGAATCTTTATTAAATCATTATATACTGATCATGATAAAATCATTTTGCAAGAAATTATCAATGCAAGCTTATGTTTGTACATCAGATTCTTAAAAAACGGACTTTAAAAGTGTAATTGACATTTTTGAAATGCACACAAGGGAAAAGCTAATATAGACTTGAGAAATAAACCTTTTAGTTTTATTTGGTTTATTTTTGCTAATTGCTGTTTAGTTCACATACAATGGCAGATCAACTCATTTTCAAACATTCTTTCAGTTGCTGTCAATGCTTCTCTCCACTCGAGAGTAAAAGTTTCTCAAAAACCTGATCAAATTTACAGTAGATCTGTTAAAGTTTTGCTAATATCAGTTTAAAATTGTAAAATACTTACAGCAACTCATTCTGAAATGTAAACCCCATTTATGTGAACAAAGGTTTGTAGTTGTTCTCAATTACTTTATAAGATCATTATAGTAATTGCTCATCTAATCACAAAACCTTTTTAGAAGCAATTATCTGCAGGTCACTCTGAACTTTGTCACACGGGGTTATTATGCTATTACTTAATAATGAAACAATGATGAGTTTCCTCTGGAATTGTTTTGTTATTGTCACGAATTGGAAAGCTTGTCTTGCATATTATCCAAACAGAACAGATTACTACACAGTGCAATGAGGTGGAACAGGGTAAAACTGTCATAATGCAGAATGAAATGTAACAGCTACAGTGAAAGTTCAGCCCGATCACAAACAGCGAAAATCTGCAGATGCCAGGAATCAAGGCAAAACACACATAATGCTGGAGGAACTCAGCAGGCCAGACAGAATCTATGGAAAAGAGTAAACAGTTGACATTTTGGGCCAACACCCTTCATCAGGACTGGAGAAAAAAGATAAATCGGAGTAAAAAGATTGGGGGGAGGGGAGAAAGAAATGCAAGGTAGAAGGTGATAGGTGAAACTGGAAGAGCGGGAGGGATGAAGTAAAGATCTGGGAAGTCGATTGGTGAAAGAAATAAAGGGCTGGGGAAGGGGGCATCTGATAGGAGAGGGCAGAAGGCCATGGAAGAAAGGGAAGGGAGAGGAGCACCAAAGGCAGCTGATGGGCAGGTAAGGAGATACGGTGAGAGAAGGAAGTGGGAAATGATCATCGATTTCTCGAATTTCCGGTAATACCCCCCCCCTTCACCATTTCCAATTCCCATTTCCATCTGTGGGGGCCACAAAGATGAATGAAAGTCACAAGTAGGCCAAAAGCAGAAAAAGGATTGAAACCACAGGATTAAACCACAACACAGTTTCCTGAAAAGTTACAGATGTCTAAGAACAGAAACTTAAAAGCATATCTATAAATAAGGTAATTCATAAAGAAGAGGAAAATGGACAATGTCAAATGTGGGAATGATACCATCAATTATATCTACTAGTGGGGAAGAATTATGCCAGGACAGAGGTTCTGCATATTAGTAAAAATTCACTATAATGAGGATGTTCTCCTCTGAACTGATCTGCAGGTGGTCTTCTTTTAAAAATACTCCAATGTTTTAAGGAGACCACAGTAATGAAACTAGTGTTTCCTGCATAACTATTTGAACACATAAAAGAGTAAATACCAGTATTTATTATTAGCAGTTTTGAGCCTTAATTTGCTGATTTGTACAAAGCATTTAGCAATCCTGTGGTAATGGTTTATAACCATAGTCCTTTTCAAGGGGTCCTTACAAGCACTTCTGTTGCTTAAGTTTAGCTTCTAATAATCACGTTGCTGAAGCACAATGAATGAAAGAATGAAGGTAGTATAACAAAATCATTGATGTCAGCAGACTGCCAGCAAGATGCAGTACAAAAGCCTTTGCTATTATTCCTTGTAACTGTAATTATTGCTTATCTTTATTTACCCTCCCACACCTGCTTACCACCGCCCTAGATCCACTCCCCTCTCTTTCCCCTCCTTTACCTAATGCAATAGTTCTATTTTGTAATCACTGTCTAACTTTCAAATGTTCAGAAGAGTTTTTACAAATCCATGCAAGGATAGCCTTCCAACTCTACTTGCTTGTTGAAACTCTTGTAGATTGGCGTTCTCACTGCGTCTAAATATTTGTCTTTGCAGCTGAGCAATTGTGCAAAGGTCTTTGCTGTGAATAGCCACTCTGTGTCTAAAGAAAGTGATCTCTGTTTTACAGGCTGAAAACGATGAGAAGTCAGTTATCTATGACAACATTGGACCAAATGTTTGCATGGGGGACCACAAGGTAAAGAGTACTTTGTTGTTGAATTCACGATTCTATTGAATGCAATGAATGCTATTGTTTCCTCTATTGGTAGCAGTGCTCTATGGTATGTGGCATGTCAATTATTTTTATTTCCATTATGGTGTATTTGCCATAAGGTATGTATTTGTTCTATGTGTAACTATCAAATTCTAATTATTAGTCTGAAACAATGTTAGAAAGAATGCAGCTAACAAGAAAAATGCATTGTCCAATTAAAATAAGTACTATTCCCTTGGACACATTTTGATGAAAATGGTGTGATGATCTTACCCATTAGCTCTATATTGTAACCGATGATTCAGATTCAGATTTATTTTTTCACTTATACATCAAAACATACAGTGATAAGTGTTGTTTGCGTTAACAACCAACACAACCTAGGGTTGTGCTGGGAGCAACCTGCAAGTGTTCTTAAACCGACATAGCAGACCCACAATGCTTAGCAGAACAACACAGAACACAATAAGGAACAAAACGACAACAGTAAAACAAGACCCTTTTCTCCCTCCCACCCTACCCACATGCAACTCCAGGGCAGGGCTCCTGTCTCCAGTCTCCAGGCTTCAGCCAATGGGCTTTGACTTCTGGGCTTCCAATCAAATGGAGGTTGAGGCTTTTCAAACTCTGTTTCTTCTGTTGATAGTGCTCATTGTCAAACGTGCAAGTGCTGATGGCCATTGTTTAGATGCATTGACGTTGATTGTACCATAAATATGGATAATTGGGTTTGGTTTTGAATTCATGGGCTGTGAATAAGCAAATACTTCAGTGATTGTCAGCAGAGAGAGTTGTAATGAAATGCCTGTTCGCTTTAGTTTTATTCTCTTGGGAGAAGAGGGCATTACTGATAGGCCAGTGGGTTTTGTTCACTTTGAGTTATTCTTGAGAAAATGGTGGTGCTTCTTTTGTGAGCAGCTACAGATCTGTCCTTTCAATATCCCATCTCCACCTGGAGTTAATGCATCAAAAATATGGCTGATATTGAAATGATTCATTCATTTTAACATGTTCTGACAATTGTTTTGTATCTTGATTCACCAGTACTTATCACCATTTACTAACAATTGCTGACACCAATCCCACTCTCCCATTCTCCTTTCTCTACCCACTGATTCACCCTTTCTCTCCTCCATATTATATTGGCTATCTCCCCTGCTCCCCCCTCCCTCACTTTCTCTGAGTCCAGGTGAAAGATCTTGATCCGAAACGTCGACTGTCCATTTCCCTCTATAGATGCTGCCTGACCTGCTGATTCCTTCAGTGTTTTGTGCTTTGCAACCTACCAACTAATGTGTCTTTGAAATATATGGAAGAATTGGAGCAGCTGGGGGCAGCCACTCTATCACAGGGTGTCACAACATCAACCTTGCACTTCATGTCAACAAGACCAAGGAATTGACTGTGGAAGTCAGGGCGAGGAAGTTTATTATTTGTTTATTTATTTTACTTTATCCTAGCGATACAATGCAGAGTAGACCCTTATGGCCCTTTAAGCCACACCGCCCCAGCAACCCCACAACCCAAATTAGCTCTAACCTAATTTCGGGACAATTTACTATAACCAATTAACCTACCCAGTAAGTCTTCGGACTGTAGGAGGAAACCAAAGCACCAGGGGAAAACACATGCATTCCACGGGGAGGTTGTGTTCCTTACAGAACCGCACCAGAAGTGAACTCCAAACTCTGGTATGCCCTGAGTTGTAATAGTGTCATGTTAATTGCTACATTTGACATAGCGAAGTTGTCAGCGCATCAGTGTATCTTGGTTCAGAAACATTCAAATCTGTTATAATAGAAATTAAGGATTAGAGAAGAAGTAGAAATTAAAACAAAAAATAAAACCACGTGAAGCAAATAAACCGACCTGGGACCTGAAGTGTTAGGGGGTGAGAGCAAGCTCCTGATTGTTGGGAGACCGTGCATTGACCAGCAGAAGAGTGCAGCCAGGAGATTGCCAGCAGGGCTCTGCCAGTGGACAAGACCTTTCCAAATCCACATGGGTGTGCCGAATTTACCAAAACCTGTCTGCTGGCCAAACCCACGAAATAGGAGCCTCTGTGTTTTTACAGATCACTTGTGATTTTTCTATTTGTCAAATGCTATTGCCTTATTCTCTACAAAAGGATATTCAAATTATGAAATTATAATCACTTACTGAAACTGAAAAGGAACAATTCCATGATGGTGAATCAAGATTCAAGCTTATTCATTGTATACATTGAAGCATACAGTGAAATGTATCATTTGCATTAGTAACCAACACATCCAAGAGTGTGCCGCGGCTAGCCCGTAAATGTAGCCACACGTTGCAATGCCAACATAATGCCCTCAATGCTCGGCAGAACAACACAGAGCTCAACAAAACAAAAACAGCAAAACAAATCCCTTTCCTCCCTCCCATCCACACACACACACACACACACACACACACCCACTGCCCTAATCCCAAGACAGGCTGTCTTCTTCAGTCTTCAGTCTTCAGCCTTCAGCTGACTCAATCCAGCTCACACGGCAATGGAATTTATATACTCCCACAAAGCAGTTCAATATAATTGTCCGAGCTCATAGGACTAGATGTTTCAATCCCTTTGATAAGCAGATCCTAATTTGAGTCATAGCGTAGAGATCTTGAGGTGGGGTTTGGTGGGTGGCAGATGCTTCCTGGGGATCATCAGGTGGGCACCCCCCTTCTTAGATGTTCTGTCAATTTAAGCCAACTACATCTCCAGAGAGCGCAACAGCGTGACCCAGCGTCCTAAGTGCACCTTCCTTCACATCTGGCCACCCATGGGTCATTTTAGGGCCCAGCTGCTGTCACTCCTCTTCATCCATATCCAGTGGCTGCTTCGCTCAGCTGCCTCCGAGAGTTCTTTTATAGCTTGCCGCCGGCCCTGGCCTCAGACTCCCAATTCCTTCAGCAATCTGACCACAAACCCTCTGCAGCCAACCTGTACTGGGAAACTCTGCACCTTCCATCCACGCTGCTTGGCAACTGTGGCCAGCTCAGCATATCTCACGTGTTTCCGCTCATACACCTCGCAGACGGCATCTTCCCAGGACCCTGTGAGCTTTGAGATTACTACAGCTTTCACTGCTGGACCACAAGACCAAGTCTGGTCTGTGGGTGGTAGTGGCTATCTCCGGGGGAAATATCAGCCTTTTGTCAAGGTTGACAGCCATGCTCCAGTCACGAGCAGGCTCCAGTATGCCTGACACCAACCGTGTCACTGAGGTTGGCACTGTCTGTCCTTGCTGGACAAAGGGGATGGTGGTTCTTCCAGTCAGATGGGGCTTAGAGTTGTTATTCAGCCCTTGCTTCTCCACAATGGATGCGAAGTATCTGAGGACCTGATTTTGCCTCCATGTATATCTCCCTTGAGTGAGGCTTACTTTGCAAGATGAGAGGATGTGCTTGAGGTTTGCTGTTCTTCCACAGAGTGGACAAGCTGGATCTTCACCGAGCCACTGGGTCAGATTTTTAGGAGCTGGGAGAACATCATAAACCGTGCTTATATGGAAGCTAATCTTTCTTCCTTCTGTTTCCCATAAGTCTTTCCAGCTGAATTTTCTTTTTGTCCGCTGTCGCTGTTTTGCCTGAGTCACTGCTCTTGCATATCTCATCTGTTTCTCCTGTCGTTGTACTTCATCCACCACCACAGCTCGCCTTTGCTTTTGTGTTGTCACCTTTTGGAGTTTATTATTTGTTTCTGTCATGTTTTGTAACTTAAAAGCATTAAGTTAATTCAAGGGAAGACATGGGTATCTATGAATGTGGGACTAAGTTCGCGTTTACTTTAAGCAAGGCATATTATGTGGTAGCGTGATGATGTATGCAATTCACGTATTTTTACATATAACCCGTAATGAGTTATTTAAGTGAACAAGAATGCTTAACAAATAAATATATATATATATAAAAGATTACTCAAATGTCACTTGAGTATTAAATATACCATACTCCTCCCTATTTAGCTATAAACTCCAACTCAATAGAGAGTGCATCTCAACTATATACACAGAATACTATATAATACAACTACTATACACAGATATCCACAGCATAGTCAATTTTAACTTATTCTATTCAGGCCTAAAGATTTAATCACTGTGGAGGATTTCTTACTGTTGTGGGATAACGTCTTTCCTGACAAGGGGATCACTCAGCTTGGCTGATAAAAATTGTGGCTGTGAAACAATCTCAGGTTCTGGGGCCTCCTCTCTGGTGATTGTAGAGTTGACTCTGAGATTGCAGGAAGTGGTTCTGATAGCAGTAGTCAACTTTCTTCTCAAACAATTAACTCTGCTGTCCTCAGCTGGTCTCCAGATGATGTCAGATGCAATCACCACTGTGTAAGAGTGCTGCAGATCTGTCCTTAATCTTTCCAAGTACCCACTTTCGATTACCTAAGATTATGGAATGCAATTACCTAATACTTCTCTAGGCAATGACAGGGACTTTACATTTTAGAGCAGCAGACTTTGAAAGTATGCAAAATGTATTTTCAAACTATTTTTTCACCTATAATTTTATCAGATCTACCTAATGAGTTAAATTTTCTTAATTGCACACTCCAAAAGCTGCCGTCTAAAGCAAGATTCTATGCTGAGTGCTGTCCGGTTTAATTTTTGGTGCAGCCAGTCTGTCCTGGGTTGCTAATTTGCACCATAACCTCTTCCTTTTGTCCTTGGGTTTTATGTGGTTATCAAGAACATGAAAGTGAAAAGTTAATACCGACGGTGCATTTGAACAAGTTCCTATATGCCTGAGAGAAAAATAATTAGCATGCAGGTTTGTGAGAAGAATTTAACTATGGGATAATTGCAGATAGTAATTGAAAAATTGTTATCTATTGAAAAAAAATCATTAATGGTATAATAATTTATGTAAATGTGTTTTATAGTAAGTGGTCAAAAGAAAGGAACTTTTACTATGCTAAACCATAATTAGAACAAATGTGTTTGCTTTGTGGTAGGTTTTATTGATATAAGGAGTAGGCTGGTTCCACTCAGTGAAATAACTTGATCAATTCTCCTTAACAGCAAATCAGCATTCCTATGTGAAAATCTGCTGAGGATAGAAATACTCTTCTGGTTTCCTGGAACCACTGGAGAACTTTTACGATATCTGTGGATGTGGCTGTGTCCCATTTCACATTAAGTTTCAGGTGGCTGTCAAGTCCTCTTTGAATATAACAGCTTCAGTTGGGCAGATTTGCCTGCAACATCAAGATGAAGTTTCCAAATTGTTGCAAAAGGTCCTGGATACTGAATGGCACCGGAAAAGGCACATTAATGGGACTTGCACTGTGGGTCAACAAGGCAATTTTCAAAGCCCAAAGCAAAATGTGGAATTTTAGTCATAATTATAAACACAGGACTAATGCACAGGAGGAAAGTGATTCTACAGCAGATGATATGAAATGGAAATAATCAAAACAGTGCACCGTTGACCAATAGAAGGTGCTACAATATCTCAGAAAGTAGCTGGTTAGGCTGCAATTAGATAGCCAAAGGTAGAACTTAATTCGAGCCAGGGCCAGATCTGTCCATCTTCCTCAATTGCATAAGTAGAATTATCGGGAATGGAAAATCTAGAGGAGTAGTTGTTAGGAAAGAATACATGGAAAAGTATTGTTCATCAAAAGTTCTCACTCCTTTACACCTGGTTCCAATGAAGTTAGTGAACTAAATATGCAGAGGTGAATACTTCTGGCATCCAAAACTCTTGCATATGTTTGAAGATAAATATTTGCCTCCAATTATGTAAACTCCAAATTGGTCTTAAGAGTTAGAGCTACATCATTAGATTCACATTGTCCTTCTAGCAAAACAACTTTGTCATTGAACAATTAGAAGAACTTACTTGTAAGAGAAATAGTTTAACTTGACATAACTTTATTGTTAATGAGGTAATTTGGATAATTTATGCTTCAAACAAAATTGCTTAAAACAGAAGAGGCAAGATAAAGAAAAGAAAACTGGAGAACATTTATTTAAGAGGTGTGCTAATGTACTTTTCAAGATTAAATTACTATTTGATTCTCAATAACAGAGGCCATTTGAACCCAGTCCATGGTTATTATATTATTAAATACATTAAATGGTATACTTCAGTATAATTTATTAGAGAAGTGGCTGCAGTATTATCTGTAAGATTTTATCAAATGAGGCAGCATAATTTGAAAGGAAAGTCACTGATCTAATTTGTGAAAAAACTGAAAGCCACTCAGAGGCAGCACTACCAAATAGTCGTAGGACACAATTCAAACTGCAGATGCTGGAAGCTGAACAAAACCCAGAAAATGTTGGAAGAGCTCTGCCTTTCGAGCAACATATGTGGAAAGAGAAAACAGTTAATATTTCAGATTGAAAACCCTTCATCGGGGCTAAAAAGTAATGATTGTTGTGTCTAAATGCTGTCTCCACATCTGTTCCATTCGCATAAAGATTTGCTCAAAGCAATGCCCAGTCTTATTAACTGTAACAAAGATATTTGATTCATTTTTGTTACAGTTAACAAGACTGGGTATTGGGACTTTCTCAAACTTCTTCAGGCCCGGAACCATTTAAGAAAAGCACACAATTTCTTACACCCCTTCACTGAAAGATGATAGTAATGGTAAATTTTCAAAAGATTGTTTTCATCTACCTTTCCCTTCGTTATGTAGCTAATGTTTTCAACTTTCCCCTCTGTTTCCCCAATTATGTTCTTGGCTTCTGGATGTCCCACATCTCACTCTTACCTCTTTCACTGGTATCACTGGTCTCCAGCTGCAATATTTTGAGTCTTCCTTCGTCTGCTTCTATTTTGGTAACTCCACACATCCCCACATCCCTCACACTTTCCTTATGGGTGTTCATTGTTTACCCTTTGCTCTGCATGTCCTCTTTCTGCTCATAAGTTCTTTCACTATCCTCTCGCCTTCTCACCTCTCTCTATTACTTCTCTTCTCACTTTTCCTTTTGGGCCCCTCCCCTTTTAGCTGATAAGCAGATGGTCTTGTCTACTTTCAGCATGAATTAGGATGCAGTATCAGGGGAGCATAAGAAAGAAGAGGAAGGAGCAACACATCTATATGAGGCAGCTGGGAAACAGGACTTTAATAAACCAAGGGAGACCTGAGCTTCAATAAGATTTATGTGCACGTGCTATAATGTTAGTTCATTTTAATTTTAGGTCATCATGAGAGCCAGGCTGAGGTAAACCTGGAGAAATTTATAGCTTTTTAATTTTACATGCAGTAAAGCCTTTCCAATGTCTTATCCTGTTGTCTCATGGAAAACTATTACAACTTGTTTTAAGTATTATGTAATCATTAATATCACTGCCTGTACTGCTGCTAAAAGGTTCCTGGTGTGTTTCAGCACGTAAAGTCCTTCGACGGAGACTTCTGCCTGGTTGTCCCAAATCAAAAGCCAAATCCACCGTTGCAGCACGATAGCTTAGCAGTTGAGACAAGCACTTTACAGCGTCAGAAGTTACTGAACAGGGTTCAATTCCTAGCGCTCTCTGTTAGGCGTGTGTGCGTTCTGCTCATGACCATGTTGGTCTACTCTGGATACCCTGGTTTCCTCCCACAGTCCCAAACTGTGAGGTTAGGGTTAGTAAATTGCAGGTTTGCTCTGCTGGCATTGGAAGCATGGCAACACTTGCAGGCTGCCCCCACAATTCTTGCTGATTCGATTTGCTGTAATGACACATTTCACTGTATGTTTCCATAATTTCAAGCACATGAAACAAATGAAGATCATCTTTATCTTTAATCTTTAGGATGCCTAGTGTGTTAACTGACTCCCTGCATCTATTGCCACATTCAACAGACCAAAAGGTGGTTCTGCAGCGAATTCCTGTACTGACTGGAATTTAGAAGAATGTGGGGGGGGGGGGGGGGATCTCATTGAAACCTACCGAATGCTGAAAGGACTAGATAGGGTGGATGTGGAGAGGATGTTTTCTATGGTGGGGTTATTCAGAACTAGAGGGCACAGCCTCTGAATTGAAGGGTGACCTTTTAGAACAAAGGTAAGGAGGCATTTTTTTAGCCAGAGAGTAGGGAATCAGTGGAGGCCAAATCCGAGGGTATATGTAAGGTGGAAGTTGATAGTTTCCTAATCAGTCAGGGCATCAAAGGATATGGTGAGAAGGTGGATGTATGGGGTTGAATGGGATCCGAGATCAGCCATGATGGATTGGTGGGGCAGACTCAATGGGCTGAATGGCCTAATTCTACTGTGTCTTATGGTCATGGAAACATAGAGTACTACAGCACAGAAACAGGTCCTTCAGCCCATCTAATCTGTACCAACCTGATATTTTGCCTAGTCCCTTCGGTTTGCACCCAGACCATAGTCCTCCACACCCTTTCATTTATGTACTTAATCAAATTTCTCTTAAGTGTTGCAGTTGAACTTAAAACTACCACTTCCGCTGGCAGCTCATAATACCTAAGTGAAACTTCCTCTCAGATTCCCTCAAATATTTCATGTTTCACCTTATACTTATGACCTCTAAACCTGAGCGGGAAAAGCATTCAAGCTATCTATATACTTCATAATTTTGTGTATTTTTATAGGACGTAATTAATGATAGTTAATGGTAAGTTATTGATACTGTATTTTTCCTTAAACCATTGCATTTTCTTGGCCCTGTTATCTCTCAGCTCCATCATGAAGTGTGACCAATCTGCATGTCTATGACTTGTGGCCTCATTTGCATACAGATTGTTCACACTTCATGATGGAGCTGAGGGTCATAAAGGACATATTAGAAATGCAATGCTTTAAGAAAAAAATGCGAAGCAATAACTTATCATTAACTATCTTTAATTAATAATGCCTTCCTCAAAACACCAAACTCACCCCTAAAGTTATCACATTGAAATAAGTAGTTTAGCTTGTTGATTTCCCACTCGTTAAAATAAATCTCATTTAGTTATCCCAACTAATTCCTTGAAATCCAGCTTGTAGTATTTTGAAATGTCTCATTAACTGAGTGACATGTTCTTTTCTTCTTCTAGCCTGTCTTCCTGTTCTTTCGAATAGCTGCTGGGGCAGGTAAACCTAATAGAAATATGCGCAACTGTTGTGTGGTGCAGTGATGTGGTGGTAAATATTAATGTTTTATTTTACTTTTTACAATTCATCAACCTTCTTTTTGGGCCTTAAATTAACATGCTGGTACAATTGAATTTTGATTATTCTTACTTCCGTACATTACTGTACTGAACAAGTTTTTGTTTGTTGCTCTTTTGCTTGCCTTGCAGGTAAAAAGTATCAACGAAATGAGAAAATCTTTCGCGAAACTGCCCTCTAGTCCGTTTGCACCAAATTATTGAAAGTGGACCAGCAGGGATATCAGAACACTCACAGACATCTTTGTAAATCCAACCTATGTTGATGCTGTATTTCCTCGGCCCTCACCTCAGACTGTTCATCATCCATTCTGCTTTGACGCCTGAAGTCTGTTCAAGATGGCCACACATACCTCACCATTTCGTACATTCCTGTGACACTTGAATTAAATGTGGGACAATTTTAAAATGTGTCACAGATTTGTTGCCAAACGCTAACAGTAGAATTTACTACACCTTTTAAATATCTCACATTTATAATATTTAGCAGAAAACATTGTCTGTCTTTTAACAAAAGAAGCTGTTTCCTTATGTAAAAATGTATGAAGTGCAATGCGAAAATTGTATATCAATACTGTACTAGAGAGGGTTTTTTGTACATTCGATTGTATAGGTAGTGGATTTCCTTTCAGTCATGGTTTTATTGAGATTTCTCTCACCATTTTATGTCTGTGTTAGGCTAGTTAGGTATTTTTGTTTTGGTGAATTCCTATACTACGTATCGCCACATTATCTTGTTTTGAATCACATTTTAGCTGCTCTTCGGTTTTATATCCACTTTTAAAGAAAAAACTAATTTATAATATCCTTCCAACTGCCCTATGCGAAATTCTTTTTGTAAACATTGGCTGCTTGTCATCTGACATATCACCTATTTGTTATTATCAATAGTAAATTCAATATATAAATCTGTAAGTTCTTGACCAAACTATGCTTTAGATAACTTAGATTGTGCCATTGTTGATAAAGTAATCAGATTTATTATAACCACCATACATAAATAGCAGCCTGTCCGCGTTAAGTCTTTCAGTTGTAACTTATTCCTAATAATGCCAAGTTTTCAGAATGTGAAATTTAATAGGATGGGAACCATGAGATTTTTTTGTAAACTATTTCTGTCTATTTTTGTTACTGCATATGGTGCCAAGTATCTATGGACAGAGTTTAGTGGGAATCCTTTCTTCAGCTTTATCTTGCTACATGTGCTTCAATGGTTTGTATATAAACCCCTGAAACCCAAGGTTGCAAATTTCGTATTCTACCGCCTATATTTAATCTCCAGCGCTAATATTGCCAACTTTACACGCTGCCTTCTTTACGGCATTTAAAAGATGATTAGGTCCGAAGATTGGAAACACAGCCAATGGCGAAACGTTTCTCCTATCGATTTAATTTAGTACACTACAAAGTTCACAGCTACTTGATGGCAGTGGATTGATGCGTGTTTTCGTATAAATCACTACGATTGGAAATGATTTTGTGTCTACCGGCAGAATTTATGCGCCCGTGACCGTGAGATCATTCTCGTTTGTAGACAAAGTGTAAACAAAAATACAGTGCAGACTAGCTGTACCAATGTGCCCATGTATCGATAGCCACTCACTGTAAACTATTTTATTAAATCAGAGTTTCAACTTATGTGACGTTTATGGGCTATAGAAATAAATTTCTTTCTTTCTCAAACAATTAAACGGACATAATTCGTCTTTTCTGTTTCGGACTGGTTTTTCTCATGACTGGGATCATCTTGATATGTATCGAAAATCCCTTGTTTTGCTTTCTTTGCACTTCTCGGCGCCCTTTCTCGGCCCAAAAACCAAACGTCGAACGCAAGAATGGGATTTCGAATGTAGGAGGTGCCCCAGTTCCCAGGCAAAAGTGAAGGCCGAAGTTGGGGCGGGTGCCTGTCCCTCCCTCTCTCACTGGCCGCAATACTGTGCAAACTCCGAGAGACAGAGTGAATGGCCCAGTATCAGGCAAAGAAGGGAACAAAAAAGAAAAACAAGAACATGACCAAGTTTACGATTATACTTCTATTCTCATCCTCCACCTACACGTCACGGGAAAGTCGCTTGAACTTCCACGGCTGCTCTGATGCTTCAGTAACAAGTGGCGCGTTTCGATCACCAGAGGTGCATTGTCGGATATAGATTTAAATGATGTCACATTACATTTAATATTAGTGAGACGTCCTTGTTTTCAGCTTGAAATTGGCAGACACTGTCAAGTGGCTGACGTTATCTCTAGTCATCTAGTATCAACCAGATCTGAGTGGGTTTCAGACATATTTAACTCTGTACAAAGCACGAGTGTCTTAGCAGGGAAAACTTCCTGACATGAAAGCTGGTGCCGAATACATCATGTCCTTCCAATTAGCTTACCATTTTTTTCATAAGAATCCTCATTTCGTGCTCGAAAATTGGTACTGTTAAAGTTACTGTTAATTTAAGAGGTCAGGAATTCGAAGTATCTCAAATGAGATAAACGCCAGATGATTTTTTTTGAAGAATTGAAACTAAGATAGTGTAAATATTTCAGGAAAAATATCTTTTAAAACAAAGGAACACTTTATATCATTGAAAGTTAAGTTTAACGCCGTCACGAGAACCTCTAAAAACCATCAGACCTCTCGTCATATGGTTTCATTCGCCTTAAAATATTTAATTCCTTCTTACAATTTACAAACATTTGTGACAATTATTTTGTGTTTTAATCTTTTATATAATTTTTTTTGGTTTGTAATCTCGGCGAAAGACAGATTTCTTATTCTTAAATTTAAACTTCGCACAATATCGTGGACGGTAACAATTGCAACAAAGAGAAAATGTGTTCCTATCCATAAAATTCTGCTCTTTTTCGGAGGCAATTTTGCGGCTCAGAGTAAATGGGGATGGATGAGAACCCCCTTTTCATCCCTTCCGTACCTCGCTTATTTTAATCAGCGCTTTTCCTCATTTCAGTTTGCTTCCCTGTAACGTGTAACATACAGATAGATCAATGTGACCTTTCCATCCGATCAAACTTCTGCTCTATCACTTGGACATGTCTGACAATCTGTCCTATCTCACGACGTGAATCACCCCTTCGAGATTTCAATAGTTTTCTCTGGAGTTTTTGAAGTTTTAAGGCGCGCTCTCTTTAACAAAATGTCCCCGTTCACTTTGGGATGTGATGCTTTCATTTCCTTTCAGATCACAGTTAAATGGATTTTCCTAGCCACCTTCAGTACTAATAGGTCGTCTCCATAGAAAAAAAATGCTTACTTGCCCTCAAAACTTCTCTCAAATCCAGGGTAAATTCTTCAAAGCTATACATCTGAAGTATTTAAACGAAATCCACAATCTGCGCCAAACGGTCGTGAATTTTTGTAAATATTCCAATGTTAATTTAATTGGCTCAATGTACTTGAATATTTCGATGCACTTTCTAAGAGAAATGGCTTTGAAAAATTTTCCGAAAGGTCTCAAACGTACGAGACCGTGCGTTTGACCTTCTATAGCCGTGGACGGAATAGCCTGCCTCAATGTTTTAAAATATATCTGCATTTCGGCTCTTCCGTCGACCTACCAACGAGTCTAGAAATTAGAAATTAAACGGGCGTCTACTGTTGCAAATATGATTTTGGAATAATGTGGGCCGAATATTTATTTTGCCCCAGAGTAGAATGGCCAGAAGCTTAGCCCACATCTCATACGTCAGACACTTCACAATTCTTCTAGGAATCAAAAATGTTTTAAAAGATACATTTTCAAATGTATATTTTTCATCATCTTAACTATGGCATGAATACGTAGTTTATCGAGGGCGAAAAAGCCACCGAACGCATATAAACAATTTGCATTAAAACGTGTCAATTCAAACATAAAAGATGATAAAACAATCAAAATCGTGACTGTAAACGCCAAAAATTATACAATTAAGATTAACTTGGCCAAGAATTAAATTCCAACCTGTTAAAATTGAGAATATTGGCTAGGTTCATTAGTCGCCTTATCTGCAAATCTTACCAGACTGATTGTAAACTTAGATGTTTTAGCTACTAGGATGTTGCAATATATCCAGTCATTTTGGATCCGATCACATTATTACAAATTATTCTGTTCTAGACATTTCGAATGTTTAAACCTGTTGATTTCTTTCTGCCCGAGTTCATTTATAAACACGACAACCACTTTGCTCATCAGCACGAAGTTTGTAAAAATTAAACTTGGGAATTTGATTTCAGAGAGAAACCGTTCCTTTAAATAGCATTAAAATGTATTGCGTATTGCGGATCTACTTCATGTGGTTATGAATTCGCTCTATGCTATCAAACTTCAAAGGTATTTCAGTTACTATAATACCACAGGCCCGATATTTAACAGCTTTGGTTAGATTGATCACCGATGGTTCATCTCTGTAATTCACAGCGAGCCAAAGGCAAGTGTTTTAACCAGATATAATTTGACCCTTCTCATAAGCGATCCGGCACTAAATTCGGCAGACAAAACCAGCCGGATTCGGACGACTAGGTTTCATATTGTTAAATAATTTATTGGCAATACAAAGTTCTTTTTTCAACTATCGTGGACGCAATAATATTTCCTTCCAATCATCTTCAACAGAATATTCAGAGGTTTCCTTGGGATTTAATGGCCCCGATTTGGAATGAAGCCTCCGAAGGAATTCACCATCACGGGCGAAAACAAAATATTAGCCTTTGAATGTAAATACACAAAAAATTTACATTTAATTTTTTACAACACAAGCGTGCATCATAATATGTACAGCTACAGTTTAAATCTGTAATTCATACAAAACGATGAGTTCTGGATGTCATTTCTTAACACCGAAAATCCTAAGAAAAAGACGGGGAGAATGGAGATTGAAGGGGGAAGATAAAATCCCAGCTTCTCTTTCCAAATGGTCTGTCTTCTGAACAGGTTCAGTCCGTAATTGATATAATCAAGCTGTAAGATAATTCCATAACTTATTCTGTAAAAAATATATACATCTCACATACATTAGGCTGTACAACACATATCACTTATTTCTGTGGAACATCGATTTATTTAAAACGTTTTTATACCCTGGTTAATTCAGCCTTTGAAGTTCTTCAAATAATTATTTTGCTGTTTTTGTGTTGAAGTTTGTCACAAAATTTCTGGGCTGTTGTTGTGTGGGTCCAGGATGGTAAGGGAACTGGCGGTTTTGTGCTTTTTCAGTAATCGTGTGATTTTCTCGTCGTCTGAATTGGGATCCAGAGGTCTATTGTACTCATCCTCGTCCTCTTCGTTTTCCGACGTTTCTTTAAGTTTTTCAGTCTCTGAGTCGTGCTTTTTCTTGGCCGTAGCCATCTCGGCAGCGTGCTTCTTCCTCCATTTGGTCCGTCTGTTCTGAAACCACACCTGTTGCAAACACACAAAATGGAACAAAATAAATGATGCGCATTCCACTGCCATTTCCCGCTATCCTCCCAGCCTTACTTTCAATTGCAAGGCCGCAATAAAACGACAACAAACCGCAACGTAATTAAACTATTTTCTTAAATATTGGAGATGCAGTGGTGGGAGGAGCTGAGTTTTTTATTTGCCTAATAGCTTTTTCAAAGTCTTAAAACTAAGGTGAAAAGAAACAACGGCGTGTAGCGAGGAAATTGTGAACTGCTTTAGGTCTCAATACACAATTCAGCAGCATCACGGTTTACCCTGAAACTATTTGCGGTGGAGAGTCTTGCAAAAACAAAACATAAGCACTGGCAACAGTCTTCAGGCCAATACTGTTAATACTTAAAGGACAACCAGTTTTAGTAAGGTAGAATACATGGGTACAATAAGGGGTTTACTATCATTCAGAACTTTTACCTTACCACCTACAGTATATTCCCAACAATTTTAAAACAAAAAAAACTTGTCTATGTTAAGCCATTTTTACTCAAGTGTTGGCAGGTTTGCTTGTATTTTATTTTGTTTCAAATCCCGGCCTGGTAAAAGTATTCGGATTACGTTTCGTGAACTCTGGTCAGAAATATCTGTAATTCGGCAGCGTTCAACACAAGGTTTTAAAGTCCAAGTAAATAAGACTCTTGTAACATTTAATCAAGAAAGCAGCGGCCTGTTTGCCTCCGGATTGGTGTACCATACACTTCCTGTCTCTCTGAATTTATTCATTGCAGTGAAGATAGAAAATGTTTTACCTTAACTTGGCTTTCTGTCATTCCTAGAGAATAAGCTAATCTGGCTCTTTCTGGTCCGGCTAAATATTTCGTTTGTTCAAAGGTCTTCTCCAAGGCAAAAATTTGTTGACCTGAAAATGTTGGCCTGGAATGTTTCTTCTTTCCGTCCTTGTCCAGAACTAAACTACCTTGCGCTGCAGGAAGAAAGGAAAACAACTTAAAAACGACTTAAAAACAACGAAATACATCAAAACACGCGAGCTCATTTAAACTAGCTGGTCGTGTTTTTAAAGTTAAGCGTATGCAAGCAAAGAAACAAGCAGGTGTAGATAACTGATTATTAGCTCTGTATTTTTTAAAATAAATTTGAACCAACTGGTTAAAGAATATCATTTCTTCCCACAATAGAGAAGTGATCATCAGGCCACATTGATTAACGAGCCACGTCTCATCAATTGAATCAATGTTTATTACCGATGTTTACGACAATGGCCGCTATATTTCAGCCAAAGTTTTGAAATGCTTGACTGAAAACATTTCTACAGAATCAAAAATGTCAAGACCGTGTTTTGGCGAGAGAAATCACACAGCAGCCTTGAGAGCAGACTCCTGCGTAATATTATTTTATTTTTTAAAAAAAAGCTAATGTGCGTTCGCAGTACGTACTTGGACAGGCCAACCTGGGATCTCTCCATGGGGACCCCTGCATCATTCCCGGCCAGAAGATTGGGGGTCTCCCCGGCAATTCAGCGAGGGGCTTGGGGTACCTCGAGACGGCAGCAGCTGTTGGACTAAAATACATCCCCGCCGTCGTGGCAAGTCCGCTCAGTCGAGGAAGTCCGGAGAGCAGATTGCCAGTTGTGGATGGGCGGCCTAGAATGTCGCTAATTCCGTGCGGCGTCCCCAGCGGGATCTGTGCGTTCAAACTCGCCAGAGCCGGGGCTTTGAAGCTCGAGGGATTCTGCAAAGAGTAGGGAAATATAGATGTCTTCATTTCAGTCATATTATGAAGCGCAGCCAGCGGCGTACTGCTCAGGACGAATGCGCTCTGGCGATTATCCATCTGCCCGACGGCTAACATTTGATCAGATCATAAATTTGACAGGACCCACCAGTAAATGCTGCGAGATCTTGGGTCGTGTTTGCTCTTGATTATTTTTTTAAAAATCTGGATTGGAGATAAGTGTGCCCCTAATGGCAAGTGTTGTTATTATTTTTCCAGGAGAGTGTATCCAGAGAAATGTCCAAGAAGTCTGGCTGCTCAAAGCTCTGTTCTCTTGCCTGCACGCTTTCCCGGGTTTAAGGTGAAATTGACTCGATTCGATCGCTAGGGCGCGGGAGATGCGCTGATAAACCACAGCAGCACCTGCCACTCTCCCATCCCGATTGGTCAACGGCGGCCTCTGTGTCCATGTGATTGGGCGATCGCCTGCAATTCCTACTTCTTCCTGGCTCGCTGGAGGTGCGTCACTTTGGAATTCGGAGCAACCGATTCTACTTAGAGACCAAAACACTTACCCAAACCGCAGGCTGTACATCGGTTTCCGTTTGAGTTTTATTTCATATTTGTCTAAGGAACAATTAAATCGCTTTCTCCCTCTCTATCTCTCCCGCCCCCTCTCTCTGGAACGGCATTCTTCTCCTTCATTTTTAAAAATTCGTGCAACTTTGTTTTTACTATAATTGGACTGGAGTTCAGGTTCTTTTGTTTTGGACAAGACTCCACAGAAGTCAAACTCATTTAGTAGCAGAACGAAGCCTCTGATGCCCGCGTTATCCTTAATTGCCGTGTAATTTAACAGATCTCACTCATCTGTGGTATTAAATCAACGAAGAGAAGGGAAAGGCTCATTGAAACAAATGTAATAATTTCACTGAAGTATATCGCTATCTTTCAGCCATGAGATTTTCCTCTGGAATTACGATCCTCCAGAAATGTTTAAGGGATTGTGAGAATCTCTTCTTTGGGCTTTTAGTGAGTTCAAAATTAATAGTTAAGAGCAAACATTTAACTTTCCAAAAAAAGAGGACTATTTAATGTCAAAAATAGCATCTCAACAACGAATTCACGAATTTTTTTTTAGTTAGGCATAACCCGCTTCAACATTTGTGATTTGAGCGATTGTGGTGCACGAATATTCCACGACATTGCTTGCAATTTCAATTGCCCACAAAAACCGAAGAATTCGTCTCATTTACTTGTTGCTGAAACGGAAATCATAAAGCCTCTTCTTTTTCGGTGTGCCTGATATTAAACGAACTAATTCGGAACAGCTGTTCCACTCGTTATCATGGGGAAAAGACTCATTGTACATGACAGCTTACAATGTGAGTGAAATACAATTCTCTGATGCTCCGTTAAAATGCCTGTCATTTTTTTCTTATCGCCCTTTCCTTCATTTAGAATTATATTTAATTTTTGGAAACCCACTGTTTGTGCGAGTTTTGAAATCATTTACAAGCGTTACAAACCATGATTTCATTTCTACTTACATTGCCTTGTCGGATTTGGTTTAAATATTTTGTTAAGGGTTTCAAGTTCACCGTTTAAACATTAAAAATGATCCGCGAAACAACTGGAGAAATAATGTAGAAGACTGAACTCAGAAAGTGAAATGGCTTGTAAATATTTATTCAGTATTAAACACTCACTTAAATTAATATGAAATATCTTAAAGCACAGCTGAATAAAATTCAACTTATATGGAAAACTTAAATTGCACTATTGTTCATGAAACTGGTCCTCCTTGTACTTCGAGATTACATTTTTAATATACTCTCTCTGAGACCAATTATAATGCTCTATCATGTTCTATGTAATTTGAAATTATGATTAATAGCTCCGATGATACCTATTTCCACTGGGTTGGTTACTTGAAAGTTATACTTCAATCATTTGATTCAGTAGTGACACTTTTAAGAAATCACCCATAGCATTAACTGAGATATGTGAGCTCATGCGGAAAGAGATTATAGGCCCAAGTATCCACATTTGGTACAAAGTTTTGTAGTAACGTGAATCGCTTTGTTTTAGCTTTATTCTAGCTTTATTCCAAGCAGAGTAGTTCAAGCAACTGTAAAGTTTAAGTAGCGGAGGTCAATATTTTACCAAGCAAGCGCTTTGAGAATGTGCGGTGAGACCTCTAGCGAACAGAGAGGGTTTAGCAGGGATGGAATCAAACCCAGGCTCCCAAACCGTAGCACTTCCATTAGAAATTTAGCATTAGCCATATTATTTCAGTTAGTAATCGTAATCTTCGACAACGAAGCATCCTTTTTGTACTAAAGACATAAACTGGTGACAACAATCACAACAGGTAAGTGGGAACAAAGCAAGTTCCTTTATGTTTCAGTAGCGCGTTGGGTGAAGTACCATCGAACAAACGCGCATCTATAGCGTCCTTATCGAACATAAAGTATTGAAATCCAAGTGACTTCATATAAAATCGAAAAGAGCGGATTAGCGTCAGGTAACACGCTCGTGATTAATTGGGGCATTTTCATTTCGAGGGGACGTTTACCAGACACTTATCGATTCCCAATGTGCAAAGTATTTAAATTAGAACTTAATGAATTTCCTTAATCTAAAAGACTCAACTACAGCAATGCAACAAGATTGCTCTAATTACCAATTTTGTTCATGTCAGTACCTCCCATTTCAACATTTTGTTCAGAGAAGCCCCCCGATTTGTACTCCACGTTGATTTCTATCTCAGTTCATGTCTACAATTTTCATTTTTCCATAACATTGTGATATTTAAAAATAATATATCGGCGATTTGGTCTAGCTCCTTTTTCAACTGCTGTTATTAATCCGTGCATATCCCGTCACATTTAATCTCAATATGGGTTTACATCTTGGAATTAGTAGACCACTAGGTTTTGTTTGAAAGATACTCATTGATAAACCCCGTCGTTTTCAACCGGTTTCATATTCTCTCATTCGCTACGACCGATCCAAGCGGTATGAAACTTTAATATTCTCCAATTTATTGCAACGTCAAAATGACCTGGTTTGTGATAAGAATTGCTTCAACTGACATTTTTAAAGGAGCAAAGAAGTAATAGACGTGTTCACCATTTCACTGCAGTCGATACCGTTTTGATATCGAATCTTTTGAACTAGATAGGTTCAAAAGATTCAAAACAACGACCGGTTTATGAAAAGTTAGGACAGCGGTCACAGAAACATTGGACATGTATGTTTTTACAGTTATACGTATAACGTTATTATCTTTATATATTTACATAGCTTATGAATTGAAAGTGAACAAATAACTCGTTTTAATTGAATTTGAAACATCTATTTTTTACCTTGCATTCATTTATTTCAACGGGAATTGATAATTTAGTGAAAACGAATTAACGTCCACATCTAACACCCGCTCTCCCCACAGCACCCATCAACTGACCAATTCAAATGAACACGCCATGATTTAACGCAGTGAAACCTCTTCGATTCCTGTTGACTTGTGTTGGGTGTCATTAAACATACTTGTTTTAATGGTTTTGGCACGGAAGTAAATGGCTGCTGTCTTTTTTAAGATCAAGTTACATAAATTATGGAGGAGCTAGCACACGACAGGTCCGTAGGTCGATTCGACCCTCAGAGGTAAAGCAAGCCTCCAAATAGGCTGCGATTTAGATGACGGTGCAGAGTTTCGCTAAGGGTGCAGGTTGTACTTCTTGATGGGAGACAAGTCAGCATTCCCATCCGTATCGTACCCGGAATATTTTGAGAACAAAATGCCGACCGCTGAAAATGCGCACAGTGCATCCCACTTAAAGCTCCAAATCGACTTGTGATGGTGCAACTTGATACGTTCTGGTTAATTCTAAAACATTAAACCACTTCAGTGAAAGTCAAGTAAACCTAAAAACATTTTCAGAGGAAGTTAAATTATCGACTAATTATTAACCAATTTTGACTAATATTGGAGTTTAGTGAAATTGAAAAGAGAAATCTTTCATAATTAGAATTATTATTTATTTTACATCAAACTTTTTCTGATTATTAAAGCAAGCTGGGTACAATACATGTAAGTATACTGAGTACCTTCATAGATGGTGTATCCATTTCTGGAAGTAAATTGCGAGAATAAAACAACACGTATAAAAACAGACTGCCTGCCGCACATGATTTTTGTGTGCGGATCAAATGTTTCTTTTGAGTTAAGGTGTAACAATTAGTTATAGATGCTTGAGAACTTAATGAATACGCATAACAAAGATAGAACAAGCAGGCAATTGTCTCTAACTCTTTTCGGTTTGTCTTGGCGACTACAATGCTATATTAATAACAGCTGACTTAGTTTGAGTGTCCTTCGACCTGAGTCAACTTCAACCCTTATCTCTTCAACAGAGCATCTCAATACTAGCATTTCACAGACTGCACATATAGAAATTTCAGTTTAGTTTGTATCAGTTCCGAAAACACTTGAAGTCTTGGCGTGGATGTTTCGTGAGTTTCGTGTATTGTATCTGGTATTTAAATGGCTACTTTTCAATTTTGTTTCCAAGTGCAAATTTTGGCTTCGGAGGAGAATTAAACATATTTTATTTGGAAACAAACTGATATTGCAATACATTTTATTGAGCCGTTAAAAATGAACAATTCTTAGGGTAATTTCTGAAGGAAAAAGACACAACACTGAAAGTACGTACTCCTCGAAGCTGAACTCAATGTTTTCGCGTTTGGCTAACCTTCTGGATAATTGTAACATGTTCCCTGCTCGGCACTTCCACCAATGTTAATACTATAGTCCGATAGCAACGCTAGAACATGCTAAACCCCTGCTCATTGGGATACCTATCTCAGGCCTAAAGGGGAAAATGAGATGAACAAGAGCCCAGTAAAATACTAACACTGACTTAAAAAAAATATTTTGCCCAAAGCTGTTTAAGAATTAACGTGAATGATAATGCATTCTGTTGATCTGCGAGTATTCTTGTGATTCGCATAGTTCCATGATAATTCTTTACCACCCCAATCCCATTAAAGCTATCTATTACACTTGAAACTATGTTGGGATTGTTTTGCGGAAAAGCTATTTTCGGCAAATAATATATCTAAGTGAAAGAATTTGATTTTCTGTTTACAGTTACAAATGGAGACATTTAATTATATTCATTACAGAATAAATTGTTTTTTTAAATACTTGAAAGATTTGAAATGTAAAAAACACAATAAAATATCCTATCTACTTTATTAAAACTGAAAGGTTTTTAAAATGTTCTAGAAACAATATGAGTCATTTCAAATAATGTTCAATTACATTTGAATTATATTTTTACTCAATAGAGAGTAAATGTATAGTAGTGTATCAAAACAAAATCAATTATTTATTTCAACAATTGATTTTAGTTTAAAGTCTTCAGATTAACTTGACTTGCACAATGATTCCATGAAAGTAGGAGAAGCTTACAACAACTACTTATGCCAAGTATGGTTTTTGTTCAATACAATTGCCACATGTCAGCATACCAACATTATTTTAATAAGCAATATTTTTCATTCTGTTTTCTGACTTGGTAATTGAAGTTTGAAATCAGCTACCATTCAGAATTCACTAAAAAGCTACTAACATTAAATTTGAATCAAATTTGCAGCATTTAGCCTTTGTTGTCTTGCATGGACATGCCAACTCACTGTGTTTCTAATGTTGGGCTGCTTGGCGTATTATGGCAATCATTAGAAAAGAAGCACAATGGGAGGGTCACAGTAACACACTTTGAACATGGCAGTCTGGAGTCCATTCCAAGTCACCTCTTTTCATTTCAGGAGTTCATTCACAATATGATGCACCCAGCACATAAGAAACAATGTCTACCAAAAACATGTAGGGGACTTGCATATCAAATGTTATGAACAGCATTAGGAAATTATCAATGATCACTTGCACAAGGGCAACAGTTGCTCCAGACTGCTATTTATTGAATACAGCTCAGCATTCAACCCAATCATACTCTCAGTTCTATTCAACAAGCTCTAAACCCTGGGGCTCTGGACCTGCCTCTGCAACTGGATCCTCGACTTCCTCACTAGGAGACCACGGTCTGTGCAGATGGGAAATAACATCTCCTCTCACTGTTGGTCAACACAGGTGAACCTCGAGGATGTGTGCTAGGCCCACTTCTCTACTCTCTCTACACTCATGATCATGTGGCCAAGCACAGCTCAAACACCATCTATAATTTTGCTGATGGCACAACTATTGTTGGCAGAATTGCAGATATTGATGAGGAGGCATACAGGAGCGAGAGGGATCAGCTGGTTGAGTGGTGCCACAACAACAACCTTGCACTCAACGTCACTAAGTTCAAGGAATTGATTGTGAACTTCAGGAAGGGGAAGTTGAGGGAACACACACCAGTCCTCATCGAGGGATCAGCAGTGGAAATGGTGAGCAGTTTCAAGTTCCTGGGTGTCAATATCTCTGAGGATCTGTCCAAGACCCAACATACTGAAGCAGTTACAAAGAAGGCAGGGCAGCAGCTTCATCAGGAGTTTGAAGACACTTGGTATGTCACCAAAAACACTCGCAAATTTCTACAGATGCAGTATGGAGAGCATTCTAACTGGTTGCATCACTGTCTGATATAGCGGGGGGTGGAGGGGCACTGTACAGGATCAGAAAAAGATGCAGAAAGTTGTAAACTCAGCAAGCTCCATTATGAGCACTGACCACTCCAGCATGCAGGAGATTTTTAAAAAGCGATGCTTCAAAAATGCAGCATCCATTACTAAGGACCTCCATCACCCAGGACATGCCGTCTTCTCATTGCTACCATCAACAAGCAGGTATGGTCGCATGAAAACTGACACTCAATGTTTCAGGAATAGCTTATTCTCCTCTGCTGTCAGATTTATGAATGGACAATAAACCCATGGACGTACCTCTCTATTTTGCCCTCTTTTTTCACCACTTATGTTTTTTAATATATACTTATTGTAACGTATAATTTTTATTACATATTGCATTGTACTGCTGCTATGACACAACAAATTTCATGACATATGACAATTATATTAAACATGATTCTGTAAAACAGAAATTGACACTAGGGAAAATAAATCCAGAAGGAACATTCAGTGAATCCCAGTAACACTAATTTCTCAATCTCCCAGTAACTTCTGCCTCCTTCCCTTTCTCTCCCCTTCCATTCCCTATTCTGGCACCCCCTTACCCCTCCTCACCTACCTATCACCTCATTCTGATTCCTCTCCTCCTTCCTTTCTCCCAAGGTCCACCCTCCTCTCCTATCAGATCCCTTCTTCTTTGGCCCTTTACCTTTTCCACCTATCACCTCCCAGCTTCTCACTTCATCCCCCTCACCTGGCTTCACCTATCACCACACAGCTTGTACCCCTTCTCCTCCCCCACCTTCTTATTCTGGCTTCTTCTCCCTTCCTTTCCAGTCCTGATGAAGGGCCTTGGCCCGAAATATTACTTTATTACTTTCCATCTTTCCATAGATGTTGCCTAACCTGCTAAGTTCTTCCAGCATTTTGACTGTGTACTCTCTGTCACAGAGTTTCATCTCTGGGTCTCAGCAGTCTTATAATTTACTCAATCTAAGAACCTCAGGGGTCCACCAACAACATTTGTGTACCCCCTCCCCACTCTGTCCATTCATCTGCCTCTAATATTGGCAGCAATTAAAGGTAAACCAATGAAGTTGCTCTAAATCCTTCCTAATTTTTTTTTACCGTCCTAGTTCTTCTATCAATTCATTTGTTAAAACGGGAAACAGGGTGAGTAATACAATAGAGACCTAATTAATGCATTTTAGGTTATTGTTTTCACAATATGTTTTTGATATTTGAATTCTATCAGACTTCTGTGTTGGTCTGTGGGATTAAAGATTAGCCTTATCATTATCACTCATAGATGCTGAGATTTAATTAGACAATTTACAAATAACATTTCCTAAAATATACACATCAAAAGCAGAATTCACACTAAATCAATGGTCTTGAGGGTTCCTTGTTCATTAGATGACAATATATATTTATCATGTTAAAGCAGAACGTCCCCCAAATCACCTGAAGTATGCCAATGGAGATGTTTTACATTATTAAAAAAAAACTTAATCCTTGTTTCACCTATTGTAACATGTTTCCCATCTTGTATTTTGAGAATCACTGAATTGAACAATTCAGAAGCACAGTTTTCAAGGCACATCTTTTATGCCAGTTCATCGCAGCAGATACACTCAAATTTGTAAAATAGCAATAATATTGAAGAACTAAATATCACACAAGTCAAAGTCAGGAAAGAAAATAAAGCATTGTTATGAAAGTAATGAGTAAAGATTAAAGATCTTAAAGATTAGTTTTATTGATTACATCATACAGAAACATTAAAACGTGGAGTGAAATGCTTTGTGTGTATTAACAGTGCGAGAATGTGCTGGGGGCAGCCAAAAGTGTCACCATGCTTCCAGCACCAACATAGCATACCCACAACTTACTAACCCTAACCCATACATCTTTGGAATGTGGGTGGAAACCAGAGCAAGTTCAAGTTCATGTTCATTGTCATCTGACTGCACATATATATATATATATATATATATATATAAGGCTCATATGGAAGAATGAGGAGGTGATAGACAGAAGCTACAGAGAAGTGGTCACACCAAGGTTGTAGGAGACAGGTAACTGGGTGACTGTCAGGAGAAGAAGGGGAAGTGCACAGCCAGTGCAGACTACACCTGTGGCCATCCACTCAATAATAAGTATATAACTTAGATACTATTGAGGAGGATGAGCTATCGGGGGGAGCCACAGTGACCAGGTCTCTGGCACTGGGTCTGGTGCTGTGGCTCAGAAGAACAGAGAGGTGAAGAGGACTGCAGTTTTGATTCTTTAGTCAAAGGAACAGAGGCAAGGTTCTGTGGGCATGATAGAGAAACCCAGATGGTATGTTGCCTCTGTGGTGCCAGGATCAGGGACGTCTCGGATTGTGTCCATGGAATTCTCAAGGGTGAGGGCAAGCAGCCAGATGTCTTGGTACATATTGGCACCAATGACATAGATAGACAAGGTGAGGAGGTCCTGAAGTGGGATTTTAGGGAGCTAGGTAGAAAGCTGAGAAACAGGACCTCCAGGGTAGTAATCCCTGGACTGCTGCCTGTGCCATGTGCCAGCGAGGGTAAGAATAGGATGATTTGGCAGGTGAATACATGGCTGAGGAACAGGAACTGATGCAGGATGCAAGGGTTCAGATTTATGAATCATTGGGATCTTTTCTTGGGAAGGAATTATTTGTACAAAAGGGACAGGTTACACTTGAATCCAAGGGGGTCCAATATAATTGTGGGCAGGTTGGCTAGGGTTGTTTGGGTAGGTTTAAATTAATTTGGCAGGGGGATAGGAAGCAGAGTGATAGGGCTGAAGATGAGGTAGTTGGTTTACAAACAGAGGCAATGTGTAGTGAGACTCGTAGTAAGGAGACGCTGATGATAGGGCAAAATAACAGTCAAAAGGATGAGTTGCAATGTAAAAGGCAGACAAAATTGAAAAGTGTGAACACAGGACTAAAGGTATTATATTTGAATGTGCATAGTATATGGAATAAGGTCCATGAACTTGTAGGACAGTAACAGATAGGCAGTTATGATGTTGTAGAAATCACTGAATCATGGCTGAATGGAGATTATAGATGGGAGCTTAATGTTCAATGATGCACATTGTATCTAAAGGAAAGGGCAATATTACAATAGTCATGGGGGATTTCAATATGCAGGTAGATTAGGAAAATCAGGTTGGTGCTGGATTCCAAGAGGGGGAATTTCTTGAATACAATAGACAATAGACAATAGGTGCAGAAGTAGGCCATTCGGCCCTTTGAGCTAGCACTGCCATTCACTGTGATCATGGTGGATCATCCACTATTAGTATCCAGTTCCTGCCCTATCCCCATAACCTTTGATTCTGCTATCTTTAAGAGCTCTATCCATCTCTTTTTTGAAAGCATCCAGAGGCTTGGCCTCCACTGCCTTCTGGGGCAGAGCATTCCATATATCCACCACTCTCTGGGTGAAAAAGTTTTTCCTCAACTCCATTCTAAATGGCCTACCCCTAATTCTTAAACTGTGGCCTCCAGTTCTGGACTCACCCATCAGTGGGAACATACTTCCTGCCTCCAGCGTGTCCAATCCCTTAATAATCTTATATGTTTCAATAAGATCCCCTCTCAGCCTTCTAAATTCCAGAGTATACAAGCCCAGTCGTTCCAATCTTTCGACATATGACAGTCCCACCGTCCTGGGAATTAATCTTGTGAACCTACGCTGCACTCCCTCAATAGCAAGAATGTCCTTCCTCAAATTTGGAGACCAAAACTGCACACAGTACTCCAGGTGTGGTCTCACCAGGGCCCTGTACAGCTGCAGAAGGGCCTCTTTACTCTTATACTCAATTCCCCTTGTTATGAAGGCCAGCATGCCATTAGCTTTCTTCACTAATACCTATGAGTATTGGGACTGATTATTTTTATGTTATATGTCAATGATTTTGATGATGGAATACCTATGAGTTGGCTTTTTAGAGCAGCTTGTGGTTGAGCCCACTAGGGGATATGTTATTCTGCATTGGCTGTTGTGCAATGAACCATAATTTACTAGAGAAATTAAGGTAAAAGAGCCCTTAGGGGAAAGTGATCATAATATGATCGAATTCACCCTGAAATTTGAGAAGAAGAAGAAGCTGAATTCAGATGTATAAATATCACAGTGGAGTAAAGGTAATAACAGAGGCACAAAAGAGGAGTTGGCCAGAATTGATTGGAAAAGAACACTGGCGGGGATGATGGCAGAGCAGCACTGGCTGGAATTTATGAAAGTGATTCAGAAGTCATAGAATCTATACATCTTAAAGAGAAAGAAGGATTCTAAAGGCAAGATGACACAACCATGGCTAACAAGGGAAGTCAAAGCCAACATAAAAGCCAAAGAGAAGGCATATAATAGAACAAAAATTAGTGGGAAGTTAAAGGGTTGGGAACCTTTTAAATAACAACAGTAGGCAACTAAAAAGACATTAAGAAGGTAAAGATGGAACATGAAAGTAAGCCAGACAATAATATCAAAGAGGGTACCAAAAAGTGTATAAAGAGGCGAGAGTGGATATCGGACTGCTGGCAAACAATGCTGGAGAGGTAGTAATGGGGGACAAGGAAATGACAGAGAAACTCAACAAGTATTTTGCATCAGTCTTCACTGTGGAAAACACTAACAGTATGGTGGATGTTCCAGGTGTCAGGGGTCATGAAGAGAGTGAAGGTTCTTGGGAAACTGAAAGGTCTGAAGGTAGATAAGTCTCCTGCAACAGATGGTGGACACCCCAGTGTTCTGAAAGAGATGGCTGAAGAGATTGTGGAGACATTAATAATGATCTTATAATAATTACTAGACTCTGGAATGATTCTGGAAGACTGGAAAATTGCAAATGTCACTCCACTCTTCAAGAAAGGAGAGAGGCAGAAGAGGGAAATTATAGGCCAGTTAGTCTGACCTCACTGGTTGCAAAGATGTTGGAGTTGATTTTTAAGGATGTGGTTTCAGGGTACTTGGAGGCATATGATAAGATAGGCTGTAGTCAGCATGGTTTCCCCACAAGAAAGAGTTGCCTTACAAATCTGTTAGAATTCTTTGAAGAAATAACAAGTAAGGTAGATAAAGGAGAATTGGTGGATGATGTGTACTTGGATTTTCAGAAGGCCTTTGACAAGTTGCCACACAAGAGGCAGCTTAACAAGTTACGAGCCCATGGTATTACAGGAAAGATTCTGTCATGGATAAAACAGTGGCTGATTGGCAGGAGGCAAAGAGTGGAAATAAAGGGCTCCTTTATTGTTTGACTTCAGTGACCAATGGTGTTCCACAGGGGTAGGTTTTGGGACTGATTATTTTATGTTATATGTCAATGATTTGGATGATGGAATAGGTGGCTTTGTTGCAAAATTTGCAAATGATACAAAGATAGGTGGGGGGCAGGTGGTTTTGAAGAAATAGAGAGGCTATAGAAGGACTTAGACAGATTAGGAAAATGGCAAAGAAGTGGCAGATGAAATATATTGTTGGGAAGTGTGTGGTCATGCACTTTTATAGAAGAAATGAAAGGGTTGACTATTTTCTAAATGAAGAGAAAATACAAAAATCTGAGGTGCAAAAGGATTTGGAGGTCCTCGAGCAGGATTCCTAGAGGTTAATTTGCAGGTTGAGTCTGTGGTGAGGAAGGCAAGTGCGACTAGAATATAAAAGCAAGGATGTAATGTTGAGATTTTATAAAGCACTGGTGACGACTCACTTGGAATATTGTGAGCAATTCTAGGCCGCTTATCTTGGAAAGGATGAGTTGAAACTGGAGAGGGTTCAAAAGAGGTTCACCAAAATTATTCCAGGATTAAACAGTTTGTCATATGAAGAGCGTTTGATGGCTTTGGGCCTGTATTCATTGGAATTCAGAAGAATGAGGGGTGATCTCATTGAAACCTATCAAATGGTGAAAGGCCTTGATAGAGTGGTTGTGGAGAGGACGTTTCCTATGGTGGGAGAGTCTAAGACCAGAGATACAGCCTCAGAATACAGGGCTGTCCTTATAAAATGGAGATGAGGATGAATTTCTTTAGCAAGTGTGTAGTGAATCTATGGAATTTATTGCCACAGGCAGCTGTGGAGGCCATCTTTATGTATACTTAAGGAAGAGGTTGATAGATTCTTTATTTGTCAGGGCATGAAGGGATATGGGGAGAAGGCAGGAAAGGAAAAATGGATCGGCCATGATGAAATGGCAGAGCAGACTCGATTGGCCAAATGGCCTAATTCTGCTCCTATATCCTTTGGTCTTAAGGTCTTATACAACTAAATCAAACAACTTTCCTCTGAATCATGATGCACCCAATAATTATATAACACACATAGTACATCAACCAAAGTATTACTATAAATAAGTTAGTGAAATAAAATTCAAATGCATGCAGCTGGAGAAAGTCCACATGCTCTCAGAAGACGCACACACTCCATATGAATAGCATTTTAAGCTTGCCAATCAAAAAGGATAAATGATTAAGCTAATCAAATGTTTTTAATAAATTGCAAACTACCTTTTTCCCAGCAGAAAATCCACAGTAAATGTACTCTTCATAACACATGAAAAGTGTATGCAATAAACAAGAATAAAATGTTTATTAATTGTCATGAAATTTCATGTATTAAATTGAAAACGCCTCTGAAATGAATTCCCAGAAAGACGCTCTTGTAGATCATGGGGCTTGGCTGGAAAAGCCAGCATCAGCTCACTCAAACAACAGGAATTCTGCAGATGCTGGAAATTCAAGCAACATACATCAAAGTTGCTGGTGAACGCAGCAGGCCAAGCAGCATCTATAGGAAGAGGCGCAGTCGACGTTTCAGGCCGAGACCCTTCGTCAGGACCCTTCCTGACGAAGGGTCTCGGCCTGAAACGTCGACTGCGCCTCTTCCTATAGATGCTGCTTGGCCTGCTGCGTTCACCAGCAACTTTGATGTATATCAGCTCACTCATTCCTCGTTAGTCTGAGACCCAGCATCGCCTACTTCATAACTTGTCATATTCTATCATTTCTCAAAATTCCTCACGCTGTTTTCTAATTCTGTTCTACCTGCCACATTTTTGTGGCTTGGATTTTGCAAAATGTAAAAATATTAAATTATAATAAAAATAGTAAATTATTCTTACACAACATCTCTAATGTAGTAAAACACCATAATGTGCTTTCAAGGAATATTGCAAACAAAATTTTGACACAAGCACATTAGTAGATACTGAAGCTGGTGGCTAGGTGGTTGAACAAAGAAGAACATTTTAAATAGGTAATAAACTTTCAAGAGGAATCACTGAACAGAATATTTCAGAAGAGCAATTTTTAGACTATAAGACCATTAGACATAGGAGCAGATTAGCCCATTCATCCCATTGAGATTGCTCCGCCATTCCATCATAGCTAATTTATTATCCCTCCCTACCCCATTCTCCTGCCTTCTCCCCATAACCTTTGATGCCCTGACTAATTATACTTTAAATATACTCAATGACTTGGCCTCCACGGCCGTCTGTGGCAATAAATTCCACAGGTTCACCACTCTCAGCCCAGAGAAATTCCTCCTCATCTTTGTTCTAACTGGATGTCCCTCTGTCCTGAGGCTGTGCTCTCCAGTCCTAGACTCCCCCACCATCGGAAACATCCTCTCCACATCCACTCTATCGAGGCCTTTCAATATTCGATAGGTTACAATCAGATTCCCCCTCATTCTTCTAAACTCCATGAGCACAGGCCCAGAGCTATCAAACACTACTCATATAATAACTCTTTCATTCCTGGAATGATTCTCATGAAACTCCTCTGGACCTTCTCCAATGCAAGCACACCTTTTCAGAGATAAGGGACACGAAACATTTCACAATATTTTAAGTGCAGTCTGACCTTACATTCTTGCTTTTATATGGTAGTCATCTCAAAATGAATGTTAACATTGCATTTGCCTTCCTTACAATGGACTCAACTAGCAAGTTAACTTTTAGGGAATCCTGCACAGGAACTCCAAAGTCCCTTAGCACTTCTCATTTCTGAATTTTCTCCCCATTTGGAAGACAGCTTACATCTTAATTTTTCTGCCAAAACACATAGCCATACATTTCTCAGCACTATATTCTATCTGCCACTTCTTTGCTCACTCTTCTAATCTGTTGAAGTCCTTCTGCAGGCTCCCTGCTTCTTCAACACCACCCAGCCCTCCAGTTACTTTCATATCATTCACAAACTTGGACACAAAGCCATCGATTCCATCATCCAAATTGTTGCCATACAACGTGAAAAGGAGTGGTCCCAGTACTGACTCCTGTGGAACACCATTAGTCACCGGCAGCAATCCTCTGTCCATGCTATCATCTTTCCTGTAATACCAAGGGCTCTTATCTTGTTAGCAGCCTCATGTGTGGCACCTTGCCTAAGGCCTTCTGAAAATTCAAGTCAACAACATTGGCTCTCCTTTGTCTATGCTGCCTGTTACTTCCTCAAAGAATTCCAACAGATTTGTCAGGCAGGATTTCCCCTTAAGGAAACCATGCTGACCTCAGCTTATTTTATATGCCTCTAAGTACCCTGAAATCTCATCCTTCATAAGGAACTCCAACATCTTCCCAACCACTGAAGTCAGGCTAACTGGTCTATAATTTCCTTTCTTTTGCCTATGCCTTTCTTAAAGAGTGGAGGAGCTTTTGCAATTTTCCAGTCCTCCAGAACCATTCCAGAATCTAGCAATTCTTGAAAAATCACTATTAATGCCTCCATTATCTCTTCAGCTACCTCTTTTGAAACCCTATGGTGTAATCCATCTGGTCCAGGTGAGCTATCTATTTTCAAATCTTTCAGTTTCACTAGCACCTTCAGTAACAGTAACTACACTTATTTTCTGCCCTCTGTCACTCTTGAAATTCTGGCATACTGCCCCGTGTCTTCCATAGTAAAGAGTGACACAAAGCACTTATTTAATTCATCTGCCAATTTCGAGGCATATCTTTCATGCCACATTATTGCAGCAGATTGACTCAAACTTTTTCAATTGCAAAAATATTGCAGAACTAAACATCACACAAGTCAAAGTCAGGAAAGAAGGATGAAGAACTATTATGAAAGCTATCATGAGGAGCCTATAGATTTTTGGAGATTAAATATAAAGAGACAGTGATAAGACCCTTGTCAGTGTTGATGTGTAGAGGTGTCATTGGGTCCATACTCTTAGCTCCTTAAGCGTGGCTGCACAGGTTGATAGGGTGATAAAGGAAGCATATGACATTCTTGCTTTATTATTCGAGGAATTGAGCTCAAAAGTCAGGTAGTTATGTTATAGCTTTATAAAACTTTGGGTTGCATCTGGAGTATCTGGTTACCTTCATTACAGGAAGGGTGTTGAGACTTTGGAGAGGGTGTAGTAGAGGTTTATCAGCATGCTACCTGGATAAGGGGGTGTGTCCTAGAAGGAAAGATTCATTCCCCTGTAGCTGTTTAAGCTGAGTGGAGATCTGAAAAAGATCTCTTTTTCCCAGTGTTGAAATGCTAATACCAGAAGGCATATATTTGACACGAGGTAGGGTAAGTTCAAAGGAGATGTGTGTGGCACATTTTTTTACAGGAAGAATAATGGGTGCCTGGAATCTGCTGCCTGGTGTGGTGTTGGAGCCAAATATGATAGAGGCATTCAAGAAGCTTTTAGATAGACTCATGAATGTGCAGGAAATGGAAGCATTTGGACATTGCGTAGGCAGAAGGGATTAGCTTATTTGGGAATTTGATTACTAGTTTAGTTAGTTTGGTATAACATTGTAGGCTGAAGGTCCTGCTTCTGTGCTGTACGATTTCAGGTTCTATGTTTTAAGAAGGAGTTCTATAGTTTGGGGCATTAGCAAGTCTTGTAGGGCTATGGAATTCAGAATGATCAAGAGGTCAGAATTTATTGGTACAGAGATTCTTTGGGGTTTTGTTGAGATGCAAGAGAATAGAGAGAGGGGGAAGTGAAACCATAGAGAGATTTTTGAGCTTAGATTAAAGACTTCCTAAGATAACAAAAAATGAAAAAAATGAAATGTTTTTAATTATATGTAAAATTTATTGTTCAGTATGGTTTACAATATTTTATTCCTATATATCCAGAGACATGCTATGTCATTAGGCCTTAATGTGAAAGCCCGAACAAAAACATGAATGCTTACTTGAAAACTCTGTTACTGTATGTCATTGAAACATTAAAATCACATAAAGTTAGGTTATAAAATACAACAGCTATACATTGATATGGAATTTGGCATTGCAATTTTGGTGAAAAGGTTGTGTTCACCAACTGTGTAAAATTCTGCCATCTACCTATGCACACACAGAAAAAGAGACCTGTAAGTCACTCTCAGTACTATCCTGTTTCTCTATAACGTTGCACTTTTTACTGCAATTAACACAGAATCAGTGAATTTATGCGAACTTCTGATTTTAACACACTATTCCTGCAGTAAAATCATTAGTAGCATTAATCTCTTTGGAATGAAGTGTAAGTGAATTTTTAACAGCTTGGTAAGTTATAGTTACTCATTTCCATAGATGGTGCCAGATCTGCTGAGTTCCATCTGCAATTTATGTGTGTTGCTACTGAAAAACTTTCCGAGTCATTTAAAACTAATCTGATAATTCTGTGGTTTCATTTACTTCATCCTGTTATATTATTAAACAAACAATATTAATTTTAAATTTGCTATTTTACAGAGTCTTTATGAAGATATAACTTGTACCTTAATCCCACGGATATGGCCTGATCTTCAATTAACTTACATTTTTTTGGCAATCTGAGAGAAATGTAATCAGCAGACGCAACTACTGTGCGTGACTTTTGATGGCACACAAAGCAAACTTCAACTGTCAAAGTTCAAAGTAAATTCAAAATTCAAAGTTAATTTATTATCAAAGAACGTATACCATGTACAACCTTGAGATTCATTTTCTTGCAGGCACCCCGAGAAAAACAATGAAATACAGTACACCAGAAACCACTAAAAGTTCACACAACGATGACTAATAAACATCCAATGTGCAAAACAGGACAAATGGTGCAAGCAATAAAAAAGTGAACAATAATACATAAAACATGAGCTGCAGGTGCGAGGTCCCCGGCAGAGAGTGAATAGGTTGTGAAGTGAGTTCAGTGCTGAGGTGAGCGAAACCAGTCCAGGGGCCTGATGGCTGCAGGGCAAAAACTGCTCCCAAACTTGGCAGTGTGGGAGCCAAGACTACTGCACTTTGCACCTGATTGGAAGAGAGGGAGGTGGTCCAAACACAGGCAGACGTGTTGGGCTCAAGTGGGGGATATTGGCTGGCACGAAGTAGTGAGGCTGAACATTGTTTACCACTATCCAGCCTCAATGCTTTTATCCAGCTTGAAGTCCATCCCAGTGATGCTGACCTTGATCTTTAAGGTGCTGTACCAGCATTCCTGAGAGTCAAGTTCACCAGATCCTTCAGGAGACCGCAGGTTGCATATTATGGCTATTGTAGTTCGGAAGAATTATATCTATTTCTGGAAAGATGGTGGTGTGCTCAGACACGGCAGCTTCTATCTGGTCACTTGCTTACCCACTGCCATTATGCTGCTGGCACTTAGGGCAGTAATGAAGGTTCTCCATCTCTGGTGGTGTTCAGGGCTTCCTTCATCATGTCAGTAGCTTCCTCTTGGTTTTCACTACTGTCAATCATGCAAGTCCCGAGTGGAGACTTAGAAGTAGAAAACTTCTTCATTGCTGTTTCCTAAACAATTTTGTCTTATCAATGAGTGTTGTTAGCCTTGATCTTAACCCCCAATCCTGAAAGACCAGTGGATTACCCTTAGTCAGGCCTCTATCCTTGGACTTGCTTAGCATGGGTGACCCTACCAAGAGCCAAAGCATAAAGACCTGACTCCAGCCAACATAGCTCTCCAGGTCATTGAGGTATACCACTTTAATGATGTCTCCAAACCAAACAACAAAATTGTGGACCTTTTGGAGGTTCTATAGAGTCAACCAAAGATGTTACTGTTTTTTTAAAAACATATTTTTATGACATTATGAACTTAAAGTACTGCAGGTTTACCCCATCAGCGAGTTGCTCATTGATGGTGAACCTGAAGGAGCTGGACTTGGCGTGGACCGTGATGCTGCCCACGACAGAAAGGTTTCGGTATGCAAAGGCGGTGTGCAGTTGACAGCGAGTGATCGTCTTAGTCACTTTTCTTGTGATCACAAGATCTTGTTGGACATTGTTAATGTAGAATGCTGCAAGTCCTATTCACTGGTTTATTGGTGAATGGTGGGGGTGGACAGCAGTGGAGCTCTGTGGCTTTGGTTGGAGCGAGGACCAGGCCTCAAGCTGTGGTGACACCTGTTGGCAGCCGCCCAGAGTCGGGTGCTCCAATTCCAATTCCAATTTAGATGGCAGGTGAAGCTGTGAGGCCTCAGTTGTAGTAAGGACTAGGCCTAAAGCTGTGGTGTCACCTGTTTGCAGCTGCCCAGGGAGAGGCTTGGGGGAGTCGGGCGGTCTAACCTCCAACTCATCATTGACCTTATAGTCAAATTGAAGGATGAGCTTGGCATCAAACTTCTGGAAACAAGGTCCTCTCCCAGCTATCCCCACTGCACAGCACTCTCAGCAGAGGCTCTTAAGATGTGGAAAGTAGTTGACAAATTTCCCAGGTCTTGTTCTTGATTGTACAGTATATGTTAGAGTATGTGCTGATGAAATTCACCATCACCTTCAGATTACAAGTCTATCATTCTTCCTACTGAAGAAAAAAAAATTGAAGACTAAGACCTCAAACACCCCACCAGCATCATGATCTTACAAGCACGTATTTTAATTTTGGTCACAAGAAGAAACTTGCAGTAGGACAGAGACAATGTTTCAACAACCTTCTTAAAGGCTTTTTAAAAAGCTGTAACTTTCTCACAAACTCAATGAACCCCTGGCTCACAATTGTTCAAAATAGAGACAAAATATCCAAGAAGGCACTGAGAACCCTGAATTTCTATGACAGAAACTTGAGGAGATAATTCTCAAAAATAAAACAGAAGTATTTGATATTCTGTCCCACCCATCTGTGTCATCTGTGGAAGAGTCTGCAGATGGCACCACGGATACTTCATCCACCACTGAGCTCACAGAATTAAAGTGCAAAGAAAATTTCTGCAAACACAGCAGACTGCACAAGAAGAGAATGTGAATGTGCCCATTTTTCTTAAGTGACTCAAAATCATGCTGATCTTTTGAGGGATATTATACACTTTTGAGTCTATAACATAAATATAAAGATAATTACAACATATGTGTTTTTACTTCCTGATTTGCTCTCTGAGCAACTTCTTCAGTTTGTTTGGCTCCTGAGCCTGTTTGCCTTTGCTGTTCCCTTATAAGGAAGGCATTCAGCCAAAGTTTCAACTGGATTAGGGAAATTAGTGCTTAAGTTTCTACTTAGTCTTTGCAGATAACTTAATGCAATATCAATGTTGTGTGCCATCAATGGCTTCAAAATGTGTGCCAATATATCTTCCAAGTGATACCCTGGCCACTGCACTTCCTCTGCAAATCAGCACAAAGTTTGAAACTCCCATATTGGCAAAGACAATTACTTTCTATAAAGTCACAGGATATTTCAAAACATTTTCAAAAATTTCAGTGTTGTCACTTCAGTAATGTAACTGCAAGCATCCACAAACAGTAACCAAAGAAATAACTCAGTTATCTTCCCTAGGTTACCAGTGGAGCATAAATGACATCCAGGGTCACATCTCCCTTTTCTCTACAGGGTTTGTAAATTAGGTAAGCGTTTACCTTAACAAACGGTCATTTATCTGAAACGTTTCTCTCCCTGCAGGTGATTTTTGTTCTGCTGAATACTTCCAGCATTTTTCTATTTTTCTATTTCTTTGCTTTGTTGTATTTCATGTTCAGCTATTTTCAGCTCCTTGTATATTTTCTTATCTGCATCTCACTTTATTTCAATATCTAATGTTCAATTGTCTAAAACTACCCATTGAACAATCATCTCATCTACTAAAAGATGAACTCTTGTACTTTTGATCTCCCAATCTATCTCATCAGGTCCCTTGAACTTTACTTGTCTATCTGCACTGCACTTTTTATGAAACTGCAGCACTGTATCGTGCATTCTGTTCCTCTTTTCACTGCTTGATTTAATAATATAATGCATGATCTGTCTGGATGGCGTGCAAGCAAAAAGCTTTTCACTTTGTCTTGGTAGATGTGACAATAATAAATCAATCTATTGCAAGCTGGTTGCTAGTTGCTCTCTATTGGCATACGCATTCGTTCTGCTAACCACTTCTTCAATTTGCATTCTTCCTGTGACAAATTACCTGTCATTTCCCCACCTGTTCACTGAACTGGACTCACTTTCAAGGACTCTTCATCTCATGTCCTCGATATTTATTGCTTATTTATTTATTTTGATCCTAATGTGTTTCTTTTATTTACTGCGATTGCCCGCAAGAAATTGAATCTCAAGGTTGTATATAGTGACATATATGTATTTTGATGATATATCTATTTTGAACTTTGGAATTTATCCTCTCGTCCTCCCATTTTCTGGATTCTGCATTGAAGCATCAAGTAAAACATAAATTATTGGGTAAGGGACTGGATATCTGAGGAGGACCTCTCTCACTCAGTGAATAGTGAGTTGCTGGAATAAATTGCTTGAGAGAATGGTGCAAGCCAAGTCACAGACAGAATTTAAGAAGTGCCTAGATTCAAGATTCCAGTACAGTTATTATCAAAGGATGTATAAATTATACAGCCTTGAGATTTGCTTGCTCACAGGTAGCCACAAAGCAAGAACCAGGAAAGAATCCAATTAAAGAAGAAAAGTAAAAATAAAAGAGCAACACTTGACCCTCAAGAGAAAGGGAAAAAAAAGACAGGTCATGCAAACAATTGGAGCGAACAACAGCGTTCTGAACCAAAAATAAGTCCCCAGATCTGAACGCTGGAGGAGCCTGGAGTAGGCCCAAAGTCTTGCTTATTGGTTCATCATTTTAATGGGTATAGAGCAGCTGGGGGGCGGTCTTCATAGACACATTGCTATGCAGATGACCATCATAGAGACCGAGCGAAATTGGCTCTTGTCGTGATTGAAACCTTGTCTTTTCAGTCTATCTGGGCCAGTGTGTAAATTGCCCCAGCCAAGGAACAGCAAAAGGCTCTGACACCCTGGAGAGAGGAGTGAAGACCACGGAGAGCGAGTGGAATTGGTTTTTGCCTCTGACCTGGGCTGGTGTTTAAATTGTCTAAACAGCACATTGTACCTTGCACTAGGACCCAGGCACTGTTGCTATGAAGGGCCCCAGGCCAAGACTACACTGCCCAGTGACTTGCTCTGGGCCCAGATTTCATCATCCAGCCTGAAGCCGTTCTCTAGTCCTTCAACTCAGCTCAGTGCCCAGAGCAATTCAACCTCACACCCGGGCCAATTGTATGAGCATCAAAATTGAATCTCCTCTGCCTGGGCCCTGATTTCTCCTTATGGCACACAGATCAATCCAACCTCGCTCCTGGGCCAGCTGTACAGGCATTCGAATACACCTGCATCGATTCATCACTTGAACTCGCCTTGCCATCGCTCGTTCTGTCACTGTTTGCGGAGATAATTTAACACAATCGACCTCAGAAAAGCATTGTTAGTGATGTTTTTAGTCGGATTTCTTAGCCTTTTAACTACCAGGAAGCTGTAACACACATTTGGAAGTACCATCTTAACTGGAAGTTAACAACTGAATTACAGAAAGCTTTGGCCATTTGCTGAAAGAAAATGGGATTAATACGGATCCGAAGTGATGGACTGAACATCAATTTCTCTAACTTCCAGTAATTTCTCTGCCTTCTCCTTCGCTCTTTTTCCATTCCATTCTGCTTCCTCTCCTCTTTTCCTCACCTGCTCATCACCTCGCTCTAGACCCCCTCCTCCTTTCATTTATGGTCCACTGTTCTCTCCTATTAGATTCCTTCTTCTTCAGCCCTTTATCTCTTCCACCTATCACCTCTCAGCTCCTTACTTCATCCCCCCTTCCCCACACCCCCACCTTCCCACTCACCTGCTTTCACCTAACATCTACCAGCTTGTACTCCTTATCTTTCCCCCACCTTCTTATTCTGGCTTCTGTCCCCTTCCTTTCCAATCCTGATGAAGGGTCTTGACTTCATCAACTGTTAATTCCTCTTCATGGATACTGCTTGACTTGCTGAGTTCCTCCAGCATTTTCTGTGTTGCTTAATATGGATGGGACCCCACTGGCCAGTGTGGAGGTGTTGGGCTGAATAGCTTGTTTCTAAGCTGCATGACTCTGACAGCCACCTGACTGAAAAGCACCCCGAACAAAATAAGCAAGTGCTAACGTTTGATCATCTGTACCTCATATTTCTCTGATATTCAATGTTGACTACAATTGAATTGTATTTCCATGTCTGGAAAGTGCTCTGAGAAACCTTGATATTGTGAAAGGAAATCATAAATAATTATCTTTCTACTGTGTTTTGTTTCTCTTCATCATTTTTATCAGACCTCACTCACCCTAACTAGGTAACTAGCCAAATACTATAGACACTGGAAATTTGAAATGAAGTTGAATGTACAGAATACACAGCAGGTCAGGCAGTATCAAATCATTAAGCGTAAATATGTATTTTTTTGCTTATCATGTGCTCTCTGACTGTTGGACCTTTTTAACACTATTTTATTTTAGGTAACTTTTTGACTCACCATTCTCGCAATTATCTCCTCTTCATAGGACATGAGCATACCTTTTGACATTCTGATCACCCCTCCTTCCACAAACAATAAAAAGAGCTCTGGAAAAATTCTTCTGTCGTGCCAACCAATGATCCAAATGCCCAATGCCACTTCCACTTCCCCTTCTCCTTTCCCTCCTTCTATCTAACCCCTAGTTCCAATTGCTCTCCGCTGCCACCCCCATTTTGTCTGTATCCAACTGGTTTCTGTATTCATCTGTCCAACCCCCAATTTTAATTGCCTCCATTGTCATCCCCGTTTTAGAGTATTCTCATTGTTAATTCGAATTGATGACTGTTTTTGAGTGTCTACATTAGGGAGTATATTTCAGAGAAAACTTAAAAGTTATATATATATATATGGAACTTCAGGAATCAGCAATAATTTCTGAACCCTTTGTTGTCACATCTCTACTCCTGTTTTTCCCCTTTCTCTGCATTCTTTCCCATTCCAAGTTCCTCTGCCCTCCAACTCCCATCCTTGATCCATTTCTGTCACTTTTCTCCAATTTCCTGCTCTTTCTCCCTTTCCTTGATGTCCATTTTCCTTTCTTTTTCATCCTGTCCTTACCCTCCCGAGTAATCGCTGCCCTCCTCCCACCTTGCCTTTTCAATACCCCCTTCTTTATATTATCAATTTCCTTCTTCCCCTCCACCCTCTGCATCTGAGAAAAGACAAAATTGTGAGCCAAGGTTTATTTTATTCAATAAAAGTTATTTTTAATTGATTCCCCATTTACAATATATTGTACGTGAATATACAATGTTAATCAATACATAGAACACGAACAAAATGCTAGAGGTCAGGGCATCCATGTTCTTGATGAGGGGTCTGAGCCCAAAAGATCAACTGTTTATTCCCCTCTATAGACGTTGGCTGGCCTGCTGAGTTCCTCCAGCATTTTGTATGTGTTTCTCAAAATTTCCAGCATCTCTTGTATCTTTAAACAATATGCGATAGTTTTATTTAGTCAATATCAAATGAGCCATAACGATTTTAAATTTATTACACTGAGTGTCTTTGCAGTAATACTTCTGCAGATCTGTTTCATAAAACAGGTTTTTTTTTGCAGCTAGAAGTGTGACCTTTATTGTCAAAGGGAGATGTGTATGATGAGACACACTGGTAGAAGGCCTGTGCTTTGTGGGTGTTGTGTACAACAGTCTCATGAAGCCTATTGTTTGCATGGTAGAGCAGGGCAGCATTTGGTCCCCAGATTTGACCCTGACCTCGAGTGCTGTCTCTGTGGTGCTTGCACTTTCTTTCCACCTTCCAAAGAGGTGCTAGTTAATTGGCTGTCATGAATTACCCATTTGTATAAGTAAATGGCAAAAGAATACAAAGGAAAGGTGTTGGGTATGTGAGAGAGAATCTCTTGTATGGCTACAGGGAAGTAAAGGGAATGGGATCTTTGTGTCCTGGATTCCAGTGTATACCTGATAGCCAAAAGGCCCCATTTGTGGCATAGTAAGTGAGACTGGTAATAGGCTGGTTGGAATAATATGCTTCAGTGAGTGAATTGACAATGACCTCAACCTTGCCCTCTGAATAAAAGGATCCTTGTTTGGTTGGCTGCCAGTGACAAATGGTGTTCTGCAGGGGTTGGTGTTGGGACCACTTTTTTTTATGCTGTACATAAATGATTTAGATGATGGAATAGATGGCTTTGTTGCCAAGTTTACAGATGATATGAAGATTGGTAGAGGGGCAGATAGTGTTCAGGAAACAGGTAAGATGCAGAAGGACTTAGACAGATTAGGAGAATGGGCAAGGAAGTGAAAAATGAAATACAGTGTTGGAAAATGCATGGTCATACACTTAGGTAGTAGAAATAAATGTGCCGACTATTTTCTAAATGGGAGAAAATACAAAAATCTGAGATGCAAAGGGACTTGAGAGTCCTTGTGCAGAACACCCTAAAGGTAAACTTGCAGGTCATGCACTTTGGTAGTAGAAATAAATGTGCAGACTGTTCTCTAAATGGGGAGAAAATCCATAAAATCTGAGATACAAAGGGAGTCCTTATGCAGAACACCATAAAGGTTAGTTTACAGGTAGAGTCGGTGGTGAGGAAGGCAAATGCAAGGTTAGCATTCAATTCAAGGGGGCTAGAATACGGAAGCATGGATGTGATGCTGAGGCTTTATAAGGCATTGGTGAGGCCTCACCTTGAGTATTGTGAACAGTTTTGGGCTCCTTGCCAAAGAAAAAATGTGCTAGCATTGGAGAGGATTCAGAGAAGGTTCACAAAGATGATTCTGAGAATGAAAGGGTTATCAATCGAGGAATTGGAATTTGCTCGCTGAAATTTGAAGGATCGGGGGAATCTCATTGAAACCTTTTGAATATTGAAGGGCCTAGACAGAGTAGATGTGGAAAGGATGTTTCCCATGGTGGGGGAGTCTAGAACAAGAGGACACAGCCTCAGGATAGGGGGTGCCGATTTAAAACAGAGATGCGGAGAAATTCCTTTAACCAGAGGGTGGTGAATTTGTGGAATTTGTTACCACAGGCAGGTTGTTGGGTGTATCTAAGGCAGAGATTGATAGGTTCTTGATTGGACACGGCATCAAAGGTTACAGGGAGAAGGCCAGGAAGTGGGGCTGAGGAGGGGAGAAAAGGATCAGCCATGATTGAATGGCGGAGCAGACTCCATGGGCCAGATGGCCTAATTCTGCTCCTATGTCTTGTGTTCTTATCATTTTAAAACATCTGAAAAACTGTACTTAAGCAAGTCTGGACCATTAATTTCACAATTTGAAAACTATTCTTACTTTTTAAATGTAGGTTATTTGCAATTCCCCTGAAACGATTTTACAAAAGGTGGGCGTATTCATTTGCTTGCAGAAAGTGGGAAGAAAATTTCCAGGTAAATGCCTAATGGGAAACTATAATTTGCAAAGTAGAATCATTTTCTCTTAATTTATAGAGCAATGGAGTCATTAAGTATGGAAACAAACCGACTGGCCCACCACGTCCATGCTAACTAGAGGACACCCATTCGTAGTAATTCCATCTTCCAGCACTTGGTCTACTGTCTTCTATGCCTCAGCATTTCAAGCGCGCATTAAAGCCCTTCTCAAATGCTGTCACTGACTCAGCCTCCACCAATCTCTCAGGCAGTGTATTTCTGGTATTCACAACTCTCTGGGTGAGTCAGGTCCTCCCCAAATCCCTTCTAGACCCCTTACCTATCACCTCCTAGCTTTTTACATCATTCCCCTTTCCCCCTCCCTGATCCACCTACCTTCTCACTCACCCGACTCCACCCATCACCTGCCAGAACACACTCCTCCCCCTCTCCTCACCTTTCCTTTTTGGCTTCTGCCCTCTTCCTTTGCAGCCTTCATAAAGGGTCTCAGCCCGAAATGTCAACAGTTCATTTCCTTCCGCAGATGCTGCCTGACCTGCTGAGTTCTTCCAGTGTTTTGTGGGTGTTTCTCAAGATTTTCAGCAACTGCAGAATCTCTTGTGTCACCCTAACTATCTGCTAGTTTTACACTGATGTGATTGAGAATTTAAAGAGCTCAACAGCAATAAAGAAATATGTACCTCGATAAACTTGCATCGTCAGGAATGTACCTTGGCAATCATAGAGATACTAAAATTAATTACACTAAACAATCGTGTTGTGTATTGAATTCCTGTTTTAATAAATAATTGGTACATTGTATGTTGATGGCCTCAGGGGCATAACCTGAACAGTGAGTCCTCAATGCTGGCAGTTGCTGAGTATCTTAATGGATCAGAGCTGTCAGGAAAAATAGCATCAGGATTGTGCTCAGTAAACTGAAAATCACCTGGGTAGGATTGGGTGATGGTTGTATTCTGGAGTCACTGATAGCGTTGGCGCTATCCCCCGGAGACATTAAGTTCATAAAGTTTATAACAAGTGCTAATTTCTGTCACAGCAGAATGTTTTCCATTAAAATATTTTGTTTTAATCTCCAATAATATTTACCCTAAGTGCAAGGAAGTTCCCAAGAAGGCTGCAGGTGCTCAAGCTAACACAATTATAATATTATTATTAGAAAGAGCTTTGATTAGCAGCCAATCCGGACATCACAAGTTTTGAGGGGAGGGGTTTTCAATCAGTTCCACTGCCCGAGGATAAAAGGCAGCAGGGGTCGCACAGCGAGGAAGAGCTTTGACCAGCAACCAGTAGGCACTTGGGACTGATTAGCAAGAGCAGATTAAAGGAAGGCAGGGGTAACCACACCAGCCATCGTCAGAGTGGACAGAGTCAGAGTGGTGATCTTGAAGCTTTAGCTCAGGGGCAGGCAACCTACAGCCTGCAGGCCAGATCTGGCCCGCGAGCAAATATTGGGATACTATGCTTATCCGGCCCGCGAGTGATTTTTCCTTGTTCTGAGTGTTTCACGCGACCACACTGATGGACATGCATGGCGTCCTGTTACACTGGCCCCAGGTTCCATTTTGTTCCAAACCAAACACTGGTATATACGAATGACGGGAAGGCAGACTACCTTATTAATATGTATTAGATACTCTCCGTGCACGCACAGGTTTTCAGATGGGATCGTTCAAATTTGTAAACAGAAACAGCGTCACTGTATTTTAACAAGAAATCCATGCTAAAAGGCAGACAAAATCGGTAACGGTGAATACAGGACTGAAGGTGTTGTATTTGAATGCACACAATTTACGGAATAAGGTAGGTGAACTTTTAGCACAGTTACAGATTGGCACGTATGATGTTGTAGGCATCACGGAATCACAGCTGAAAGAAGATTCTAACTGAGAGCTTAATGTCCAAGGATACACATTGTATAGAAGGGACAGGTAGGAAGGCAAAGTTGGCGACATTGCACTGTTGGTAAAATATGAAACCAAGACATCAGAGAGAGGTGACGTAGGGTTGGAAGGTGTTGATTCTTTGTGGATAGAGAAAGGGTAAAAAGACCCTCAAACAGTGGTAAGGATGTGGTTTACAAGTTACAATGAGAGATAGAAAATGCATGCCAGAAGGGCAATGTTGCAGTAGTCATGGGGGACTTCAATATGCAAGTAGACTGGAAAAATCAGGTTGGTGCTGAATTCCAGGAAGGGTATTTCTAGAGTGCCTACAAGATGGCAGGGATGATGGCAGAGCAGTAATGACTGGAATTTCTGGGAGCAATTTGGAAGGCAAAGAATATATACATCCCAAAGAGGAAGAAGTATTCTGAAGGAAAGATGGCACAACTGTGGCTAACAAGACAAGTCAAAACCAACATAAAAGGCAAAGAGAGGGCAGATAATTGAGCAAAATTATTCAGAAGTTAGAAGGCTGGGAAGTTTTTAAAAACCAACAGAAGGCAAAGATGGAATAGGGCTACACTACCAAAAGCTTCTTCAGAAACATAAAGTGTTAAAGAGAGGCAAGAGTGGATATAGGACCATTGGAAAGTGATGCTGGAGAGGTAGTAATGGGGGATAAGGAAATGGCATATAAGCTCAATAAATATTTTGCATCAGTCTTCACTGTGGAAGCTCCAGGTGTCAGTGGTCATGAAGTGTGTGAAGTTACCATTACTAAGGAGAAGGTTCTTGGGAAACTGAAAAGTCCAAAGGTAGATAAGTCACCTTAACCAGATGGTGTACACCCCACCGTTCTGAAAGAGGTGGCTGACAGATCGTGGAGGCATTATTAATGATCTTTCAAGAATCACTAGACTCTGGAATAGTTCTGGAAGACTGGAAAAATGCAAATATCTCTCTACTGTTCAAGAGGGGAGAGAGGCAAAAGAAGGGAAATTATAGTCCAGTTAGTCTGACCTCAGTGGTTGGGAAGTTGTTGGAGTTGGTTATTAAGGATGTGGTTTCAGAGTGTTTGGAGGCACATGATAAAATAAGACATAATCTGCATGGTTTCCTCAAGGGAAAAACTTGCCTGGCAAATCTGTTGGAATTCCTTGAAGGAATAACAAGCAGGATAGACAAAGGAGAATGTTGATGTTGTGTACTTGGATTTTCAGAAGACCTTTGACAAGATGCCACACATGAGATTGCTTAACAAGCTTTGAAGCCATGGTATTACTTGAAAGATAAAGCAGCGGCTGATTGGCAGGAGGCAAAGAGTGAGAATAAAGGGAGCCTCTTCTGGTTGGCTGCTGGTGACTAATGGGGTCTGTGTTGGGACCAATTCTTTTCATGTTATTCGTCAATGATTTGAATGGTGGAATTGATGGCTCTGTTCCAAAGTTTTCAGACAATTTGAAAATAGGTGGAACAACAGGTAGTTTTGGGAAAGTAAAGAAGCTACAGAAGGACTTATACAGATTACAAGAATGGGCAAAGACGTGGCAGAGGGAAGGGGAGTGTATTGCCATGCACTTTGGTTGACTATTTTCTAAATGGTGAGAAAATACAAAAGTCTTTGATGCAGGGGGACCTGGGAGTCCTTGTACAGGGTTCTCTAAAGGCTAATTTGCAGGTTGAGTCTGTGGTGAGGAAGGCAAATGCAATGTTGGCATTCATTTCAAGAGGACAAGAATATAAAGGCAAGGATGTAACATTGAGACTTTATAAAGCACTGGTGAGGTCTCACTTGGAGTTTTGGGCCCCTTATCTTAGAAAGGATGTGCTGAAGTTGGAGATGGTTCACAAAAATGATTCCAGGTTGAATGGCTTATCATATGAAGAGCATTTGATGGCTTTGGGCTTGTTTTGACCAGAATTTTGAAGAATGAGGGATGACCTCATTGAAACCTATTGAACGGTGAAAGGCCTTGATAGAGTGGATGTGGAGAGGATGTTTCACATGGTGGAAGCATCTAAGACCAGAGCACAGCCTCAGAATAGAGGGGTGTCATTTTAGGACGGAGATGAGGAGGGATTTCTTTAGTCAGAGAGTGGTGAATCTATAAAATTCTGTGTCATAGCTAGCCGTGGAGGCCAATTCGTTATGTATGTTTAAGGCAGAGGTAGATAGATTCTTAATTGGTCAGTGCATTAAGGGATATAGGGAGAAGGCAGGAAATTGGGGATGAAAAGAAAATTGGATCAACCATGATGAAGTGATGGAGCAGACTTGATGGGCCAAATGGCCTAATTCTTCTCCTATATCTTATGGTCTTATTATTTATAACTTGAGTACACACCAACCCTGCAGGAATGCACCAGCCAGACCTCTCGGAACGTTCCCCACCCCGAGTTCACTCCACCGCGTCAAGTCAGCTTCCTTCTATGATCAGGAGCACCTGCACTCAGTTATTAAAAGTGACCGCTATTGATATTTTAAATCTAATAATCAGTCAATTTCTTGGATTTTGGAATAGTTTTATGTACTATTTTCCAATTACTTGAAACTCTGATTTTCAATGCAAACTCTATTTAGCTTATGCATGAATATTTAAGGCTGATATCATTAATAGGTGCTTAAAGTGCTGAAATAAAGAGATAATGCCATACTTAAGAAGTTAGTCACAATGCCTTTGAGGAAAATATGCACCTAAGGCAGTGTTAACACTAAATTTTTCACCGACAAGTGAGGAAATATAATTTCCTCCTAGGTTCCATTTCATGTTTTCTATCATACCTGCACCTATTAATTTAAAGTTTAGTGTCATCCAAAACCAGTCCATGAGTCAGTCCCTCTTGGAGGATCAGTAGCTTTAAATTCCTTGGTGTTATTATATCAGAGCATCTGTCCTGGGACTAGCACATAAATGGCATTACAAAGAAGGCACGACAATGCCTCTGCTTTCTTAGAATTTTGCATAGATTCAGTATGTCACCGAAAAATATGACAAACTTCTATAGGTGCACAGTGGAGAGTGTCTAAACTGTTTGCATCATACCCTAGTGTGGAAGCAGCAATGCTGAGGAATGAAAAAATCTACAGAAAGTAATAAAGATAGCCCAGTCCATCACAGACAAAATCCTCCCCACTATTTAGCACATTTGCATGGAGTGCTGCCACATGAAGCAACATTCCATCATTCAGACCATGGTCTCATCTTGGCAGGAGGTTGATAATCCTTGTCCCACACCACCCGGTTCAGGGACAGTTATTACTCTCTGACCGTCAGACCCTTGAACTGATGCGTATAACTACACTCACCACTGCTCTGAACTGATTCTACAACCTACAGACTCACTTACAAGAACTCTTCACAATTCATGTCCTCAGTACTTTTTCATATTTACGCAATATGTATTCTTTTGCACATTGTTTAGTTGTTAGTTGTTTTGTTCATTTATAGTTTTTTTTGTACATTCTGTTGTATCTCTTTATTTTCCTGTAAATGCTTGCAAGAAAATTCATCTCAAGGTAATATATGCAAACATATATGTACTTTGGTAACAAGCTTTACTTTGACTTTGAGATAGTTTTCTGCTCAGCAAAGGAGCTATGGAAAAAAATCTGTATTTAGAACTCCAAGCAAGCTGGCCGTTTTGGAGAAGGAGGATTGCAACGTATTTTGGAAATATAGCCCTGGATCTAATGGCTAAGTAGTTAATATGTTGCCCTGATAATGATTTCGGTTCATTGTTAATGCTATTATGACAAGTTAACAACCATCTTTGAAGTTGTTAACGTTAAAATTGGGAGCAAAATTGGGTTTTGATGTAGACTTCAGCTTTTCCATTCTGCTAAAGGCAGTGAAGCTGAATTTAGTACAGAGCACAGGACAGTGAGCTGATGTGATACTAACCATTTTATACCGTTCAATTTCAACAGCTTCAGTTCATCAGTCAAGACATTTTTTAACCTACTTCAAACTGGCATGTTGCAAACCACATCAAAATTGTCAATGTGCATTGCTGAAGCACTGAATTTTTCATTACTGTTTTGCAATACATTAACAATCTTTCAAGAGAAAATCTCTGGTGTCCTCCCACATTCCAAAGATGTACTGGTTAGTAGGTTAATTGATCATTGCAAATTGTCCTGCGATTAGGCTAGGGTTGAGTAGATGGGCTGCTGGCAGGAAGGGCCTATTCGTTGCTTATCTCTAAATAACTATAAATAAAATCAATTCTGCTTCTTTTCAAGGCAGGTAACTGAGGGAGGGAATGCAATTGTCCTGAATGACAGCACCCTCTCCTGGAAAACTTTGAGAAGGGCAATGGTTATTCCAATTGACAAGTGGAAATCAGCTCATCTTTCTGTGGAGAAACAGAATGTAATCCCTCGGAGTATGTAACTGGCTAAAGCAGACTAGGAAATAAGCTATAGGTTTTATATTTACATATAGAATGTGAACTTGCATCATTTAAAAATATAGACGGTGTACAGTGAATATATGTTAAAGATGGGTAGTCAATTAAGTTGAAAGTCATTAACAGAAGAGATTCTGCATATGCTGGAAGTCTAGAGTGATGCACACAAAATTCTGTAGGAACTCGGCATCTATGGAGGGAATATCATCGACATTTTGGGCTGAGGCCCTTCATCAGGGTCTTGACCCATCTATTCTCCTCCATCGATGCTGCCTGACTTTTGGAGTTACCTCAGCATTTTATGTGTGTCACTCTAAGTTCAGAGTCACGTAGGTAGGTTGGAAAGTTCTTATGATCATTGAATTATTGTTTTAATGCAATTAGTGGAAAATCAAGCTTTCATCTAGAATCAATCAGCTTTAAAGTAAAGAATTATGTCTTTGTATCTCTTTATAGATATTTTTTCATCTCTTCAATCTTTTTCATTATGCCATTAATATCACAGCAGGTGAAAATCCAGCACTGATTCCAGCCGTTCGCAAACAACAGCCTAACAAACTGAATATGATTAATCTAATACAGAGGTCTCATTATTATACATTAATGAATCCTTGATATTTGTCAATATAAATTATCACAGCAACTTATTGTTCAGAAATATTGTATTTAGAATAGTAAATTAATGCCTCTTGAAATCCTATTATAGTGCCTACACTGAGTCCACCTTATATATTGACACAGATATTTGTTATCTGAAGAAAAACGTTTGAAGAATTTTCATGCCTGCAAGCTACTCATACAGAAAAAGGTTCTCACAATGCTTATATTTCTACGTAATTAATGGGGGTGTGGTGGGTGGGGGGGAAGATGGTGGAGGAGATGGAGGAGGTGGTCTTCCTGTAGGTCCCAAACTGGTGTAGGGAACCTATTGCTGACAGACCTTTAAGTTAGAAATGTACCTGTCTCTCATTTATGTCCATCAACTAAATAATCCACTCTGCCCAGTTCTGGAACGATCTTCCACAATACTCTGAGCCTTTGACTAATTCATATCTCCAGTTATTGATTGCACCCTCATCACCCACCCACAAACCCCTCCACCTGAATACCAATCTCATATCCCCAACCATTAATCCCTCCCTGACCATCAGCTGAAACACCACTCAACCACTTAGTAATACCATAGTGTCTACCCAAAAGGAACCACTCCCTTCCCATAATCAACAAAACACACATGCAATGACTGACAACTCTGAATAACCCATCCATCAGTTCCAATTCCTTGACCACCCACTTCCAGTTGTTTTGATGAGAGGTCCCAACCCCAATCCAATTGTCCCAATCCAGCTATCAAATCTATCTCTCTCTAGCTATCAAGGCCAACCCTTGACCAGTGACAATCTCTCTCTGGTCACCACACAGCCAACTCTTAGCTCAACAACTGTACCCATCATAAATAAAGGAAAAGTTTTGGAAACTAGTTCAGTGCAAGGAGAAGGTGAGTTGGTGTCAATGATCTTTCATCAAGATGAGGAAAGTAAAAGAACCCTCTTCCTGTAAATTGTGTTCAAATGCCAATCTTCCTCCCTCATCCTTGAGAACACTTTGGACTTGGCCAAGGTCTAAGTCCCAGCACCAGATCTGGCTCATTCTTTTGCTTAGTGCACAGGAGTGGAGAGTATCAATGTTTGAAGCACCTCGAACCTCACGCCCTTTTGAATTTCCAGCAGCTGCCACATGAACATGACGTTTGATGGTCTGCTGTGAACTGCCTTTCAAGCCGTCAATAATTTTCTAGGGTTTTCTTTTGCCCCTTTCTGGAATTTGCTACTTTTCAGTTCTCCTTGACTATTTCATAGTCTAGCAAATTATTTCTTTATTTATTCATTTACAGGACATGGGCGTTACCAGCTAAGCCAGCATTTATTGCCCATCCCTAGTTGCCCCTGAGAAGGTGGTGATGAGCTGCCTTCTTGAACCGCTGCAGTCCCTGAGGTGTAGGTACATCCATGGTGCTGTTAGGGAGGGAATTCCGTGATTTTGACTCAGTGACAATGAAGGAATGATGATACGTTTCCAAGTCAGGATGGTGAGTGACTTGGAGGGGATTTCCACGTGGTGGTGTTCCCAGGTATCTGCTGTTCTCGTCCTTCTAGATGGTAGTGGTTGTAGATCTGGAAGGTGCTGCCTTAGGAACTTTGGTGTGTTGTTGTAGTGCACCTTGTAGATAGTACACACTGCTGCAACTATTCGGCGATGGTGGGGGAGCTTCTTGAGTGTTGATGGAGATGCACTCATCCAGGCGAGTGGCGAACATTCCATTACACTCCTGACCTGAGCCTTGTAGATGGTGGACAGGCTTGGGGGAGTCAAGAGGTGAGTTACACGCCACAAGATTCCTAGCCTTTGACCTGCTCTGGTAGCCACGGTGTTTATATGGCTGAACCCAAGGTAACCCCAAGGATTTTAATAGTGGGGGATTCAGTGATGGTGATACCACTGAATGTTACTTGCCACTTGTCACCCCAAACCTGGATATTGTCCAGGTCCTGCTGCATTTGGGTATGAACAGCTTCCCTTTCTGAGGAGTCATGAATGGTGCAGAATATTGTGCCATCATCTGCGAACATCTCTACTTCTAACCTTATTGTGGAAGGAAGGAAGCTTTTGCGGTATCCAGTGCTTTCAGCCGTTTCTTGATATTGTGGGGTTAATCGGATTGGCTGCATATTGACATCTGGGATGCTGGGGACTTCTGGAGAAAGCCGAGCTGGATCATCTACTCGGCACTTCTGACTGAAAATTGCTGCAAATGCCTCAGCCTTACCTTTTGCATGGGTGTGCTGGGCTCCTCCATCATTGAGGATGGGAATATTTGTGGAGTCTCCTCCTCAAGTGAGTTGCTTGATTGTCCACCAGCATTCACAGCTGGATGTGGCAGGACTACAGAGCTTAGATCTGATCTGTTAGTTGTAGGACCACTTAGCTCTGTCCATTACTTGCTGTTTATGGTGTTTGGCATGCAAGTAATCCTGTAATGTGGCTTCATATTGAGGTATGCCCGGTGTTGTTCTCAGCATGCCCTTCTGCACTCTTCATTGAACCAGGGTTGATCCCCTGGCCTGGTGGTAATGTTAGAGTGGGGGATATGCCAGGCCATGAGGTTACAGGTTGTAGTTGAGTACAATTCTGCTGCTGCTGATGGCCCACAGCACCTCATAGTTGCCCAGTCTTGGCCTACTATATCTGTTCAAAGTCTATCCCATTTTGTAGGCTGGTAGTGCCACACAACGCGGTGGAGACGGGATTTAGTCTCCACAAATACTGTGTGGTGGTCACTTCTACCAATGCTGTCATGGACAGCTGCTTCTGCGGCAGGAAGATTGGTCAGAATGAGGTCAAGTGTGTTTTTCCTTCTTATTTGTTCCCTCACCACCAGCTGTAGTCCCAGTCTAGTAGTTACGTCCAATAGGACCCGACCAGCTCGATATGTGGTGGTAATACCGAGCCACTCTTGGTGATGGACATTGAAGTCCCCCACCCAGAGTACATTCTGTGCCCTTGCCACACTCAATACCTCCTCCAAGTGCTGCTCAACACGGAGAAGTACTGATTCGTCAGCTGAGGGAGGACAGTACATGGTAATCAGCAGGAGGTTTCCTTGCCCATGTTTGGCCTGGTGCCATAAGACGTCATGGGGTCGAGAGTTGATGTTGAGAGTTGCCAGGGCAAATTCCTCTCTACTATATACCACTGTGCCACCACCTCTGCTATGTCTGTCCTGCCGGCGGGACAGTACATACCCAGGAATGGTGTTGGTGGAGTCCAGAATGGTAACTCTAAGGTATGATCCTGTCAGTACAACTATGTCAGGCTGTTGTTTGACTAGTCTGTGAGACAGCTCTCCCAACTTTGGCACAGGTCCCCAGATGTTAGTAAGGAGGACTTTGCAGGGTCGACAGGGCTAGTTTTCCCGTTGTCGTTTCCAGTGCCTAGGTCGATGCCAGGTTATCTGTCTGGGTTCATTCCTTATTATTTTCTTTTTAGTGGTTGGATACAACTGAAAGGCTTGCAAGGCCACTTCAGAGGGTACTTAAGAGTCAACCACATTGCTGTGGGTCTGGAGTCACGTATAGGCCAGACCAGCTAAGAACGGCAGGATTCCTCCCCTAAAGGACAGTCACCATCTAAATTCACAGTCTATTACCTTTGAAGCTACTTCTAAGCTATAAGCCATCACATTCAGTGGGTTGGCAAGTTTTGGTCCTAGCTCTCCATCAGATTTTCTTTAGAATTAGTATTTTACAATGATCACTCGTTTTATCCTTGTTTCCACTATTTCTAAGACACTTCTGTCTTCTGCAGTGAAGAAGTGTACTCAGCTGCTGTGTATTCATTGTCTTGCATAATTTGTGTATAATTTATGTTCTGTGTGTTGCCTGGACCTACGTGCTTGTGATGCTGCCGCAAGCACGTTTTTCATTGTGCCTGTACCTCTCCATACCTGTGCGGAGAACAATAAACTCAACTTGACTCGGTAGTTTGAGCCCACCCTGACATTAATGCATTGTTTTTGTTGGGTGTGAACAGCAGCATGTTGTGTATCCCACCTGCTCCCTTCCTGACTCTTCAGGATCATTGCCGTAATTTTCTTGACCGTAATTTGCTTGCTCATTATTCAATGGTTGCTTGATCAATTTGAAGCAAATGGGATGGAAATTCCTTCCTAGACACGCGTGTTAAGTATGGAGCATTATCGCATATTAGAAAGGTAATCATTATGCAGTAAAGCACATTATGTGGCATAAATGTTATTCAAGTATTTAAGCTTAAGTTGGCTCCAGGGTCCATTAAATGAAATTTGCAATCAATGAATTGAATACCCTACTACAAATCATCAGAAAATCACTACTAGTAAATGTCCCTGTTTGATCTGCTCTTCTCAGTAATTTTGTAGTCTCTCAAGCTCATTTAACTTTCCTATTAAGTAGTTACTGATTTTTCTTTAATAATATCTGATGCAATTCAGGCTTTTTTAAAAAAAAATTTCTACTGATGTAACAACATTTTACACAGAAGTTTTGTTATTTAATTTCAGTCTGTGTTGAGCGCATTGTATACCATTTTACAGTTCAACGAGACTGAACTAACACTTTGCATACCTCCTAATTTCAGATTTCTTTTTCTTGTTCCTCTCCGTGCCTTGTGACATATCGGGCAGCAACTTTGCCATTTCTTTAGCGTTTGTTTTTTTAACAAAGCCGAGTTGCTTACTTGCAGGCACCCGGTCAGATTCGAACCCGCGACTGCTCGCCGCAAAGTCTGGTGCGGATACCACTGCACCACCGGCCTGCTAACTTCAGATTATTTGTTGTTTATTAATATGTTCAGATTACTAGGCTTGAAACATTGAGTCAGGTTTCTGTCTGTCAAACAGATAATATTCTCCCAAGACCACTTGTGTTCTAGTCAATCGGACAATTTATAGCAGTGGATAAATGGGAGACAATTTCAGCTGACTGAAGATTCCGAACTGAAGGACATAATCTGAAAATTAGATCAGGGCTATTCAGATTTGCTACCACAGGCGACCTTTTCATATAGAATAGATGGAAATGGAAATCTGAAGCTCCATCTTCCCAAAGCTGCTGAAAAATTTTAAACGTAATTTGATGGATTGTTGTGTCAGTGTACTAAGGAATATGAAAGCACGTCAGGTAAATGAAGTTAAGATACGCAGGTCATGATGAAGATTAGGGATGAATTGATTAATGGAACAGGCTTGTGGATCTGAATAGCTCAGTCCTGCTACTACATAAGACAAAATCAATTTAATCTGAAGCATGCCAAAACATTGAATTATTACCATTAGTGCCATTCCTTTACTAGGTTAGGCCAGGCAGAGCTAAGTTGGAAATCTTACTTTAATCTGTGACTGAAATTCCAGCAATGAACACATTTTGTCTTACGTTGAGTCCTGCTTGTTAATCAGACAACTCAGTTCTGCTGTCTTCCGCTTCCCCTTTCCACTGTTCACCTTTGATGATAAGGCTTTCATGTAACTTAAAGCATAGAACAGAACATCATCAGAGATGACCTTTCAGCCTGTGCTGAAAATGATGTCAATCTATCTAACCCATTTGCTTGCACAGGGTCTACAACCCTCTTCTCTACCTGTCCATGTGTTTGTCTAAATGCCTCTTAATTGTTGCTATTATATCTGTGATCTTTGTCCCACACTTCACAAAATTAATCTGTGCTTCTATATGTGCCCACAAAACTATGCCGGGCAGCACAGTTTGCATGGACAAGTTGGGCCATTGGGTCTGCCTCCATGCTGTTTGAGTCTCTGGCTCTAACTGTCTGAAAACTTCATCCAAACCTTTTGGGCATTTCACCTGATCTCCTTGTACAGCTTTGGAGTCCATTTCACTTCTTGATTTTTGTTTGCCAAAGAAGTATCAAAATGCAAATTGTAATTGCTCCCATCATCTAGAGCTGTCAGGAATGTCTACTTGCTCTGCATTTCACAGCTCCCACATACCTTTGTCTAGGTTTTTGTTTTGTCTATGTTCTCAGTCTCTACCATCTTGCATTCACTTATTGACAGTAACCTTATTTATAGTTTAGCACTGGGTCACTCTGATTTTCCACTGTCAGAGGCAGCTGCCTCCCCCACTGTTCCTACACTTTTAGGGCCCTTCTGTCTCCTTTCCAGTTCTGGTAAAAGGTGGTCAACCTGAAAGATTAACTCTGTTTCTCTTCCTACAGATGCAGCCCAACCTGCTGAATACTTCCAATATCTTCTGTTTTTATCACACAGTAGCAGAGAATCACAGAGCTGTAGAGCACAACTTGTCTATGCTGACTAAATTGTCTATCCACGCTAGTTCCACTTGCCTGTGTTTGGATTATATCCCTCTAAATGTTTTCTCTCCATGCACTATCTTAGTAATAACCATTGTAACTGTGCCTGCTTCTACAGCTCCCTCTGGCACTTCACTTTGTGTACCCACTATTGTCTATATGAAAAAGTTTCCCCTCAGTTCCCTTTTAAGTCTTTCCCCTCTACCTTAAATCCTCAGATTCCCCTATCCTACTTATACCCCTCATGATCTTATATATCTCTATCATGGTCACCCTTCAGTCTCTTACTCTCCAGGAAAAAAATGTCCCAACCTATCCGGACACGGTATAACTCAAGCTCTCAAATCCAAGGCTGAATTTTTGTGTATGTTTTCTGCACCATTTACAGTTTCATGACATCCTTCCTTACAGCTGGATAACCAGAGCTACACAAAATACTCAAGCATGGTCCCACCTTGGCTTGTACATTTGCAACATGACAATCCAACTCCTGTACTTAATGTCCTGAGTTAAATTCCATCTGCTTCTCCTTTGCACATTTCCCTAGTTCATCTAGATCCTGTTCTAATTATAGATAATCTTCCTTGTTATCTCCTACATCATTAATTTTGGTGTCATCCACAAATTTACTAACCATGTTAGCAATATTGTCATTCAAATTGTTAATATAAATGACAAACAACATAGATCTCTGTGGCACACCACTAGCCTCCAATCTGAATGACTATCTTCTATCATCCTGTTTTCTTCAACCCAGCTAATTTTGTATCCAACTGAAGAATCAACAGGTTCTCTAGATACAAAATGCCGAAGGAACTCAGCAGGTCAGAATAGATACTCAGCAGCATCTAAGGAGGGAAGTAAACAGTTAACGTCACCCTTCATCAGAAGTGGAAAGGAAGGAGGAAGAAGCCAGAATAAAAAGGTAGGGGAAGCAGCACAAATTAGCAGGAAATAGTTGAGTCCGGGTGTGTTGTATATTTAATATTTCAATATTGTACTATGAATATATTGTTGATTACATATTCTTTGTTGAAATAATTCATTACAGGTTATATGTTAAAAAGAAGTGAATTGCATACATCATGGCATTACCACATGATATGTACTGTACGCACCTCACTTAGAGTAAACACAAAGTTAGAATCATATTTCAGACTCCCTCCTTTTCCTTTTAATTAGTTTAGTGTTTTGAAGTTACAAAGCATAACAGTGGTGATGCAGTATTTTTAAAATAAACCTGAGAAGATTATCTACCAGCAGAAGTGCAGCAAAACAGTCGAGTTTAATAAAAGTCATTGCAGCAAGTGTTCTTTGGAAGGCAAGACACAATCAAGTTTTAAAAAATGGAAGAAAATGGAAGAATTCATGAGTTTATAAAAATTGAGTACCGGGTGATTATAATCATAATAAACAAGCAAAAATGGCTTTACATCGTAAAGATTGATTTGTTTGATTACACAACTGATAAACTAGATTTTATATACTGAACAGATTGGGCAATATTTTAAAGCAAATTAAACAGCCAATGAGAAACAAGTGCCAATTTTGCTGAGTGCATTGGGTTTAAAGGCATACAGTTTGTTTAGGAGTTTGACTGCTGAACTTTGTTGATATCATGAAAGTAATGCCAGAACATTTAGAACTGAAACCATTGTTGAATTCAGAATGCTTTAGGTTTCGTATGCAGAATCAAAGGAAGGGGAGTCCATTTTTGCATTCATGGCTGAATTGAAGAGCTTTTCTGAGTATTGTCAGTTTGGTAATGGCCTTAATGATACACTGAGAGATTTTTTAGTTTATGAAATTTTACAAGAAAGCATTCAAAAATAGATTCTAACTGAAATACAATTTACATTTAAAAGAGCAGTTGAAAATGCTATCTCAATGGAAACAGCAGACAGAGATGCAATTGAGTTGCAGGCAAGAATGAAAGCAAGCATGAACAAAATTGCAGTCTAAAGAGAAACTGGCCTGTCCAAACAAATCATGTTACTATTGTGGCAGGGGCTCGCATACAGCAGACAATGCAGATTTAAAGGTGAAAAATGCAGAAAATGCAACAAAGTAGAACACATACAAAGAGTGTGTCGAGTAGACAAAAACAAATGAACTGCACATGGAAGAGAAAAAGATAAAAAGAGCACTACTCTGCATGTTGTTGATGAAAAATCTGATAATCATGACAGTAACACAGAACTGAGTAGTCTTGAGATTTATAATATGAAAACTAAAACAGAAAAGCAATATTGTTGGGGGTTGGGAACTGAACTGAAGAGACTGGGGAAGAGGTGGTTGGCTCACAAATAGAGAAAGCTTGGAGACAGTGTGTGAGGGAGGTTAGGCAGGTGATAGAGAAGGCACGCGCTCAGGCCGATGGTTTGAGATGTGTCTATTATAATGCAAAGAGTATTGTGAACAAAGCAGATGAGCTTAGAGTGTGGATCAGTACTTGGAGCTATGAAGTGGTGGCCATTACAGAGACCTGGATGGCTCAAGGACAGGAATGGGTACTTCAATGGCCCTGGGTTTTAGCTGTTTCAGAAAGGCCAGGGAGGGAGGCAAAAGAGGTGGGGGCAGGGCACTGTTGATCAGATATACATATATACATATAGATCTGGGCCGTACCCTCCAAATATCTGGACCTGCATCTCGGTTTTTTTGCACTACCTTACTTTCCATTTTTCTATTTTCTATTTATGATTTATAATTTAAATTTTTAATATTTAATATCGATTTGTAATCCAGGGAGTGGGAAGCGCAGAATCAAATATCGCTATGATGGTTGTATGTTCTAGTATCAATTGTTTGGCGACAATAAAGTATAAAGTATAAAGTATAAAGATAGTGTCACGGCTGTAGAGAAGGTGGGCGTCATGGAGGGATTGTTTATGGGGTCTCTGTGGGTGGAGGTTAGGAACAGGAAGGGGTCAATAACTTTATTGGGTGTTTTTTATAGAACACCCAATAGTAACAGGGACATCGAGGAGCAGATAGAGAAACAGATCCTGGAAAGGTGCAGTAATGACAGAGTTGTTGTGATGGGAGATTTTAATTTCCCAAATATTGATTGGCATCTCCCTAGAGCAAGGGGTTTAGATGGGGTGGAGTTTGTTAGCTGTGTTCAGGAAGGTTTCTTGACACAATATGTTGATAAGCCTACAAGAGGAGAGACTGTACGTGATTTGGTATTGGGAAATGAACCTGGTCAGGTGTCAGATCTCTCAGTAGGAGAGCATTTTGGTGATAGTGATCATAATTCTATCTCCTTTACAATAGCATTGGAGAGAGATAGGAACAGACAAGTTAGAAAAGCGTTTAATTGGAGTGAGGGGAATTATGAGGCTATCAGGCAAGAAATTGGAAGCTTAAATTGGGAACAGATGTTGTCAGGGAAAAGTACGGAAGAAATATGGCAAATATTCAGGGGATATTTGTGTGGAGTTCTGCATAGGTACGTTCCAATGAAACAGGGAAGTTATGGTAGGGTACAGGAACCATGGTGTACAAAGGCTGTAATAAATCTAGTCAAGAAGAAAAGAAAAGCTTTCAAAAGGTTCAGGGAGCTAGATAGTGTTAGAGATCTAGAAGATTATAAGGCTAACAAGAAGGAGCTTAGGAAGGAAATTAGGAGAGCCAGAAGGGGCCATGAGAAGGCCTTGGCGGGCAGGATTAAGGAAAACCCCAAAGCATTCCACAAGTATGTGAGGAGCAAGAGGATAAGACATGAAAGAATAAGACCTATCAAGTGTGACACTGGGAAAGTGTGTATGGAACCAAAGGAAATAACAGAGGTACTTAATGAATACTTCACTTCAGTATTCACTATGGAAAAGGATCTTGGTGATTGTAGTGATGACTTGCAGTGGACTGAAAAGCTTGAGCATGTAGATATTAATAAAGAGGATGTGCTCTTTAAAGCATCAAGTTGGATAAGTCACCGGGACCAGATGAGATGTACTCCAGGCTACTGTGGGAGACGAGGGAGGAGACTGCTGAGCCTCTGGTGATGATCTTTGCATTATCAATGGGGACAGGAGAGGTTCCGGTTGATTGGAGGGTTGCGGATGTTGTTCCTTTATTCAAGAAAGGGAGTAGAGATAGCCCAGGAAATTATAGACTTGTGAGTCTTACTTCAGTCGTTGGTAAGTTGTTGGAGAAGATCCTGAGAGGCAGGATTTATGAACATTTGGAGAGGTATAATATGATTAGGAATAGTCAGCATGGCTCTGTCAAGGACAGGTTGTGTCTTACGAGCCTGATTGAATTTTTTGAGGATGTGACTAAACACATTGATGAAGGAAGAGCAGTAGATGTAGTGTATATGGATTTCAGCAAAGCATTTGATAAGGTACCCCATACAAGGCTTATTGAGAAAGTAAGGAGGCATGGGATCCAAGGGGAGATTGCTTTATGGATCCAGAACTGGCTTGCCCACAGAAGGCAAAGAGTGGTTGTAGACGGGTCTATTCTGCATGGAGGTCAGTGACCAGTGGTGTGCCTCAGGGATCTGTTCTGGGACCCTTACTCATCATGATTTTTATAAAGGACCTGGATGAGGAAGTGGAGAGATGGGTTAGTAAGTTTGCTGATGACACAAAGGTTGGAGGTGTTGTGGATAGTGTGGAGGGCTGTCAAAGGTTACAGAGGGACATTGATAAGATGCAAAACTGGGCTGAGAAGTGGCAGATGGAGTTCAACCCAGATAGGTGTGAAGTGGTTCGTTTTGCTAAGTCAAATATGATGACAGAATATAGTATTAATGGTAAGACTCTTGGCAGTGTGGAGGATCAGAGGGATCTTGGGGTCCGAGTCCATAGGACGCTCAAAGCAGCTGCGTGGGTTGACTCTGTGGTTAAGAAGGCATATGGTGTATTGGCCTTCATTAATCGTGGAATTGAATTTAGGAGCCAAGAGATAATGTTGCAGCTATATAGGACCCTGGTCAGATCCCACTTGGAGTACTGTACTCATTTCTGGTTGCCTCACTACAGAAAGGATGTGGAAACCATAGAAAGGGTGCAGAGGAGATTTACAAGGATGTTGCCTGGATTGGGGAGCATGCCTTATGAAAACAGATTGAGTGAACTTGGCCTTTTCTCCTTGGAGCGACGGAGGATGAGAGGTGACCTGATAGAGGTGTATAAGATGATGAGAGGCATTATTCATGTGGATAGTCAGAGGCTATTTCCCAGGGCTGAAATGGTTGCCACAAGAGAACACAGGTTTAAGGTGCTGGGGAGCAGGTACAGAGGAGATGTCAGAGGTAAGTTTTTTACGCAGAGAGTGGTGAGTGCTTGGAATGGGCTGCCAGCAATGGTAGTGGAGGCGGATACGATAGGGTCTTTTAAGAGACTTTTGGATAGGTACATGGAGCTTAGAAAAATAGAGGGCTATGGGTAATCCTAGTAATTTCTAAGGTACAGACATGTTCGGCACAACTTTGTGGGCCAAAGTGCCTGTATTGTGTTGTAGATTTTCTGTTTCTATGTTTCTGTACCTTATAACAGAAGTGAATGGCAAATTAATTAAATTGGAAGTGGCCATTGGCTCTGCTGTTTCAGTCATTCCACAAAATGAGTTTGAATGGCATTTCATAGATACTGAACTGAAGCCTACAGATACTGTAATCAGTTAAAAACTTATACAGGCGAAAAGATTATTCCTGTGGGAACGGCATTCGTAACAGTAAAATACAACAATCGACAAACCACATTGGGCTTGTATGTGGTAAAAACAGGAACCCAAGTTTTGTGGGGACGTGATTGGCTGAGACAAATACAACTTGATTGGAGATCTATCTACTATTTGCATGCCACATCCCCTGTAATAAGGTGAATTAAGAAAGATACTGGACGATCCCACACTGTTGCCATGCCGAGCACCATGAGCCATTGCCCACCATTGGGAAACAGTTGTTGCTGCCAACTTCTGTGCCCCTGGTTGGAAAGCATGTTGGACCAAGGAAGGATTATACTGCTCAGAGGAATTGTAAAAGTGATGAAAACATCGATCCAGCTACAACAATTTTTGTAGGCAACACATTTGAGAAAGCTTCTGATATGTTAAGTCAGGCAGTTACTTGTGAAATGTGGTTTGATTTTAATTTGGAACAGAATTCACGAAGCTTCAGGAAAATTGCAAGCATTCGACTTTTGTGGAAGACAAAAAACTGCTTGTAAAAGTGGATGCAAAATCCAAAGCCCAGCTGGACGAATGGAAGATCAAAAAGTAAGGAGTCCATGGATGCTGTCAGGTTGGAGATGACCAGGATGGAAAATGAGATGTTCCTTCTCCAATGTGTGCCTTGCTTCATCGGACAGTAGAGGAGGGCATAGATGGACACATTGGTGTGCAAATGGCAAGTGGAATTAAAATGGACGGCCTCTGAGAAAATTTTGGATGTTGCAGGGGATGGAATGAAGGTGCTTGATGAGGTGGTCCACCAACTGCTTGTGGTCTCCCTGATGTAGAGGAGACCACATCAGGAGCAACGCATGCAATAAATGACACTGATAGACTCAAATGTGAGGGACTGCCTCACATAGAAACACTCTTTTGGGATCTAAATGGTGGTGAGGGAAGAGGTGTAGGGACAGCCATAGCACTTAGCATGGTTGCAGGGATAAGTGCCAGGAGGAAGATTCGTGGGGAGGGATAACTACGTAAGGTAGTCATTCAGATCCCCCCGTGGAAACCAGGGGGCTGTGGGGTGGGGTGAATAGGTTGTTAGAGGGAAAGATGTGCCTGGTGGTGGGTTGCCATTGGGGATGGCACAGGTTGTGGAGAATGATGTGTTGGATGGGGAGACTCATGGGCTGATTGGTTAGGACAAAGGGAACCATATCCCTGTTATGTTATGGGGTTGTGGAATGAGAGAATACATTTAAGGAGTGGAGGAGATCTGGGTGCGGGCTTCTGCCCTCTTCCTTTTCAGTCATGATGAAAGGTCTGTGCCTGAAACATCAATTGTTCATTTCCTTCCATGGATGCTGCCTGACCTGCTGAATTCCTTCAGTAATTTGTATGTGTGTTTTTGGTTATATCACCCAGGGTCCCATATCACCTAACCTTCCAAACTAGCCTAGCTTGTCAGACAGTTGGTTCACAGGATCACTCCAAAAGCTTGATGTAATTAGCCCATCACAGTTGTGATACAGATCAGATATAGTGAGGGAATTAGGGAGGGAAAGGAAAATTGAAGTAAGAGAGAATGAAACTCAAACTAAAATAAGTAAAGCAAATATGCATTAATATTTATAAAAGGACGTGATTTAATTTCAAAGTGATAGATTGTCAGTGCTGGGAAGATCCACAGAATCTCTTACAAATGATGTATTTAGTGTGAAACAAAACCAAAAATGCTGAATATATTCAGCAGGTCAGGCAGCATCTGTGGTGGGGGAAAACAGTTAATGCTTGAAGTTGACAATCTTAAATAGAAGTGAGGAAAATTAGAGACAAACATATTGAAAGACTCAGAGAATGGTGAGGGGTTGGCTGTGCACGTTGGACAAGTGGAGGTGGTGTTGTGGGAACTTCTGTGAGCAGTTGGAGGAGAGGAGAAATTAAATGACAAGAGGGATAGTGACACAAACTGAAAGAGGGTGATCAGTGCATAACAGAAGGTAGATACGTAAATGGAAACTAATTAGGAGAAGTTGAAAAAAAATATCTGAAGTTACCAGGAGGGATAAGGGGACTCTTTTGCTGAATATATCTGACTTTTTCTGTTTCATGTCTGCTTTCCAGCATCTGCGGTAATTTTATTTTAGGCCATGTATTTTAACGGCTTCAAGAAGGATTTTTGCATCACTTCAGCTTGGCTCTAACTTTCTTTTGTGGGTTTAGTTCATGTCTACCATGCAAATGAAGCAAGGTCATGGAGTTCAATACATCTTAATAGTGGATCAGGCTGCTCAGTGCTGTTTCTGTAAAACTAGGAGTGGATTGGTGCCTATTTTCAATTTCTACATTTAATCACACATCCTAATATTTTTGGTTAAGATTATTGTTGTTTTAGCTCACATATGACAGACCTATAATTCTGTTTCTTTAAAGCCATTATTTTATGACTGATGGATAAATATACTTTCACATATTTTGGATGGAATTAGAAAAAGCTGAAACATAGGAGCAAAATGACACTGATAGTATCTGCAAACTATTAATAATCTCTGATAAAGACGAAACACATATCTTGAAATTTGTTATTTCTCTGTAGATGAAATAATCAGTAACAAGAATAGTTGTTGTGAATTAATACTTAAATAAAATTCAGTTTCCAATAGATATTGGTAACTTTTTTAAGTATACTTCAGCAAGTTCTGCTTATACTGAAGTTTGTCCAGTGGAAGAATGCTTTATATTCATTTATTGAATGATGCATTTTAATTTAGAGCTAGCATGAGTTAAAATGGCATGGTGAATAATTTGTATTTGATTTGATAATAATCTGATATTAAATGAATAAATGTCACTACAAAATAATTCAACTTACTGTCCAAAAGGAAATGTACAGGCCCTCCCCACTTTATGAATGCCCAACTTGTGTGCAGCCTATACATAAGAGCCAGTATTCGGAAGATCAGTGGTCTAAATTTGCTGACACCTGTGGGTCAGCAGAGTTCATCTGCTGTCTGGGAACTTGGTTCATGGCAATATTTATGATTTACAACCCTGATGTAACCAGGAGACAACCTGTAATGATCACTTCATATTTAGAAGAAACAAGTAAACTTTAATTTTATTGTGCCTTTCAAATGTTCAGGTTATTTCAAAGCAGCAACATAGCAAATAAACGTGGTTTAATGGAGTTAAGCGGTTTATCTCCAGAACAGCAAAAGACTTGTTTCAGAGATGTTGAGACATTAGGTGAACTCTGCTAATATGATTGAATCGTGACAACAGGTCTTTTACATCTACTTCAACAGACAAATACCCAAAGTTCAATGCTTCAGATAGCACCACACGTAATGAAACACTCCCTCAAAACTGCTTTGAAATGTCACAGAAAGTGTATGATTATTTCACTAGTGGATACTTTGAATGCAAAACTTTGGAATTTTGCAATCATTAAGCCAAGGTAGTTGATAAGAGCTTGTAAAAGGCAACCAATAGTAACAGGCAAAATATGTTGACAACTGATCATCATTTTTGGATTTGGTGTGCAAGTATGCACTAGCAAAGCCTGACCGTTCCATGATGCACTATTTGTTACCCTGGTGAATTTTAAAGACAATAAGGCAGGGAATCAGGGTTTGTTATGTTTATGATTATTATCAACTTCAGAAGTTTGAGATGTTTTATTTCCATTGGTACCAAGTCTTCTGCAGAGAGTATCACTAGTACATGCCAAGAAACCTTTTCCCAGTAACAACTTCTGACTGTTAGCTTTGTAGACCTGAAAGCAAAAATAACTTCAATGGCAACTTGTCCCTGGAAAGGAGGTGAAACCTACAGTAATGAATAATAAATTAAAATATGCATTGAATCTATGCACATACCTACTGAAAAATAATGTGGCCAAAAGCCCAAAGGCAGAAAGAGAATCAAGTACTTGTAAATCAGTAAGTAGAAATCTACCTTAGTGTATAATTCCTTCGGAAAACTGGTAACTGTTTCAAAGATACTAAAGTTCTATTACACTGACTTTGTAGCAATTACAGTGAAAAGCAGATCTCTGAACCAGGAGAGGTTTGTGCACCTTAAAATATGAAGAAATGAATAAATGTTTCAAGTTCACCTGTGATAAGAAGTTTCCTTTAATTTGTCAGTTCTTAATGTTGATCAACGTGCACAATGGTAGTATTGGGGCTGAAAGACAGAGGACTACAACTAAGTGTCTTGCAAGCTGTTTAATTGATATTAGTCTGAGTTCTTCCTTGTCCAGCATAGGTGATCATTATAAGATCATGCAGTCGAAGAGGACTATGTCATGGCATTTAGCCGAACTGCTATTGTGATGGAAATTCACTTTCCAGGAATGGAGATTTGATATGTGCCATTAAAGAACTTCATGGTGATTTGTGTCAGTGCCACTGGGTGGTAGTAACTTATTTCTGATTTGTGGAGTTTTTCTGGTACATGGATGATGGTAACTGATTTGAAGCATTTGGGGACAGCAGGCTGGATGAGTGAAATGATGAAGATGTCTGTGAAGACATCAGTGAGCTAGTATGCACCCTCCCAGAGTTGTAAACTGCAATGTTGTGTGGCCCAACCACCTTATGGGGACTGTATCTCTGCAGGGTCTGTCTCACATCTGCTGCTGTTACAGAGAGTGGCTGTTTACTTGGGAGGGGGGTAGCTTTCATGGCTGCCCTTGTGTTGCATGGCTTTAAGTGTGCATAAAAGTTGAATAGAGTGTCAGTAGTACAGTCAGCGCTGTTTTTCCTTGCATTGCCAGAAATGCCCTTGATGCCCAGTCACATATGCCGGGGATCGTTATCGGACAGCTGCTCCTGAATTTTTTTGTGCAGAGGTGGACTTAGCCCTCTTGGTGCCTAGGATTAGGTCTCTTCTGGCTGCTCTGAGAGACATGAAGTCAGCATCCCAGGCTGTTAGTAGGGAGCGCATCTCTGCATTCAGCCTGGGCTACTGGCTGGGCCACGAGATAACCGTACCTGAGGTACCAACGTCGTCTGCACACTTACTGATCATTGTATTAGAGATCAAGGAAGGTTCCAGACTAGACTTGTTTAAACACATCAAACATGGTTACAGGTATGATCAATCAATAGTTGGGATAGTTGTGTACTCAGAGAGTCAGCCCTCACAACATTAATTGTTTTATATGGCTAGTTAAAGTATTGGAATCACATACGAGCTGGATATTTTTCATCAATTCAATCATTAGATGAAGTCTGGAACTGAATTCAAAACTTGTTAAGTCTGAGAATGCAATATTCTGCTCAAAATTTGCCATGACAATATGTCAAACTAAAACTGACACAGGATAACTGCTCGGCCTTTAACTTAGCACCGAAAAGTTTTTAGACAACAAGTCTTCAGTATAGCACAGTTTTTGTGTAAACCTGAATATTCCACTTCTTAAATTCCGAAATACTGCTAATGTACTGGTGGGAAAGAAAATTTCAGGTAAATAATCTGTTCATACTGATAAAGATAAAATAAATATACTATGAACTTAATGAAGCAAATAAGTTAAGTGGAATAATAATTAAAGTGATTTTAAACCTTAGCCTCTTGTGCCTGCCATCAGCACCACATGGCTCGAGAAGTTAATTTATGGTTAATGCCTGTGTTTATTCTTGCCACTGGCATTGCTCAGCCTTACAATAACTGCTCACTTTAAAAAGTTCGCCAGTATCTTACCCAAAATGCTTCTTTATGTGTCAATGTATCACAGAGCCTTGGGTAACTGCCATGGTCAGAATACTGTTTGTGACTAGTGGAAATTGAATTGTTTGCTTCTTGTTCCAAATCCCAGCAACTAAGTCTTTTGTGTTTCCTTTCTGAAATCAATCAGTTTAATTGGATTTTGTTAGAAAATTTGAAGCATTTTATGGTTTTCTTTTAAATAATTCCTCCAACTGTGCCAAAGTGCTGTGTAAATTTTTGGTTCTGATGTGAAATTTAATCGAGGTTAGTAGTTCAGAATGAATACAACAGAATATGAAATGGCAGTTATTGCAACGTGAAGCCATTATTCAAGCTGAGAAAGAAAACCGAGTGTTCCTTGTGCTGTAATTGAGCAATAGCCCCATTCTCTACTGCATAATGACAAAGGATAACTGCAACTTTAGCACTATGGATATTACTTTTCACTGTGTTTCTTCCTTGCTTTCGGGTGCCTCTTTTTCGCTTTGTTAAATAAGTCTTTTGATGAATCTATTTTCCGTAAGATCAAAAAATGTCTTAATACAGCTCTTTAGAACAATATGTCATAAAACAACTTAAATTAATATCCAGCTTCTTGTACATCTAAGGACTATTTAACAAACACTAGAATTTTGGTATATATTTTCAATATATGTGGGTAATTGATATGTTTCAATGATTGTGAATTTAGATTTTAGTATATTTAAGTTGGCTATATGTCTTAATTAATTATTGACAGAAGAGCATAAAAACACTGGTTTTGTAATATCTGGTAACATCTATTTTATTGAACAAATATCTCAGTTCCTGAAAAAGGATGTAGTGCTTTCCTGGCATATATGACAAATAAACTCTTCTCAGACTTCTGGCTGGGTACAGATATCGATTATAACCAAGATTATCATCTCCATCCCTGATGAAAATGGTGGAGATTGTCATTGAAACGTCAGTTATAATCGATACCTGTACCCGGCTGGAAGCTCGAGAAAAGTTTATTCATCTGAGTTCCTTTTGAATATATAGTATATACCTTCCAAATTATACCAAGGGCAAATTGCATATTGATTTTCATTTCCCATATCACCCATGGAATAAAAGTCAATTGTTTTTATTCGAAAATAATATATTTGTATCAGACAATATGTTTTTCTCAGTCTTCTAACAATTGCAAATGCACCTTTCATTTTGCATGTTCTTTAATCTGTAAAATTTAGAAGTGTCCAAAAGAATAGGTATACCAAAGTTCATCATCAAGTATTTCAAGAACATTATTTGTCACCACTGTTTTGTCAATCAATTTTTTTCTCTGTTATAAGGTCCTAAGAACAGACTTAGAAGTATTTCAAACTGACAGCCTAGCGTTGGAAACTATGGCCACCAGATGGCATTCTCTAATGATGAGTTACTAAGAATTCTAACATCCAAAGTAAGCTTCAAGATTCAAGGTTCTTTATTGCCTTTTATCAGTATGCAGATGTAAAGGAGAATGGAATGGTGTTACTCCAGATCCGATGCAACATGATAAAGCACAATAAGCATAAAGAACACAATAAAAACTCAATAGATATAAATACGTAAGATTATCTTACCTACATACTGTAAACTGATTGTATGTTCATAAAGTGAAGCTAGGTACAGGAGTATCTGTACATGGGGTGACTCTGACAGTAGTGGTGGGGGTGGTGGGGGTGTGGAGCGTAGTGGGGTGGAGGTGTTGAGCAGCCTGACGGCTTGGGGGAAGTGACTGGTTTTGAGTTGAGTGGTCCTGGCACGAATGCTGCACATCCTCTTCCCTGACGGAAGTGAGGCCAACAGTCCATGAGCTGGGTGGGTGTCCTTCGTGATGTTACTGACCTTTTTCTGGCAGATTTCTGTGTATGCTGTGTGTTAGGAAGGCTGATGCCAGTGATGTGTTGGGCAGTTTTAACTACTCATTGTAAAGCCCTTCTGTCCATTGCAGATTAGTTTCTGTGCCACACAGTGATGCTGCAAGTTAGGTTGCTCTCAACTACGCATCAGTTACTGAGGATAGCTTTTTTTCCGAATTCTAGATCTATTGAATTACTTAAATTTAATGCAGGAAATGATCCATGACTCCACCTGCTAGTGTAGGGTTAGTGGCAGGGGGAGGCAGGTGGGCTTAAGCAAAGTAATTTACATTTGATTTTCTGAACAAAGGGATAGGGTCTCATGACGTGTCTCTGCTCCTACTTTTTTATGTTCTGAAGCTGTGAAAGCTGCAATGATCTTTTGAATAACTGAGACAGTGAAATTACTATACAGGCATATAAAATCCTCCGCCCCATCCACCAAAAGCAGAACATCCCAGTGGCCAAACATTTTAATTCTGATTCCCACTCCTGTTCTGACAGGCCTACTCTTGTGCCATGATTAGGCCACTCTCAGGGTGGAGGAGCAATGCCTTATATTCCATCTGGGTAGCCTACAATTAATTTCTCCTTCTGGTAAAAAATTATTCCTCCCCTCTCCTCTTCTTCTATTTCCCACTCTGGCCTCTTACCTCTTCTCAGCTGCCTATCACCTCCCCCGGGTCCCCTCTTTCTTCCCTTTCTCCTGTAGTTCATTCTCTTCTCCTAACAGATTCCTTCTTCTCCAGCCCTTTATCTTTCTAACCCACTTGGCTTCACCTAGCACCTTGTAGCTATCCTCCTTCACCTCCCCCTACCTTTTTATTCTGGAAGCTTCAGCCTTCCTTTCCAGTCCTGAAGAAGGATCTTGGCCTGAAATATTGACTATTAATTCATTTGCATAGATGCTGCCTGACCTGCTGAGTTCCTCCAGCATTTTGTGTGTGCTGAGTAAGATTTCCAGCATCCAGAGTTCCTCCAGCATTTTGTGCGTGAAATCCGTGAAATTTGCACAGCATTGTGATGTGCTTGATTGGCTATGACTATGCTTGTGACTGTTTTCTTCGTACATCTGTACACTGTTTCAAATACTTATCTACTTTCCTGTAAAATTATGCAGAATTCTCTGCAGCAAAGACTCCTGGAGGAAAAGCATTTAATTAACTCTGTTCATTGAAACAAATTCTGATGATCACTTTCTCAAAAATAAGGGAGATAACAGAAACCAATGAGAGTGAAATTGGTTAAAGGAGCAAACAGAAATCCCTTCAGGGAGATAAGCGAAGCTTTCTCAGGTGGCCATTACTGAAAGAAGAATGGTAGGGAATTAAACAATAAATCAAAAGCGAAATGTTGTAGATGTTGAAAAGCAGTATTAAAAATAGAAAAATGCTAGATGTACCAGCATTTGTCAGAATTCAATGAAAGATCATCAGCCTGAGATATTAATGCTCTTTCTCTCTCTATGGATTCTGCCTGATTTGCTGAGTATTTCCTAATTTGTTATTTTAATTTCAAAATTCCAGTATAAGCTTTATTTTGTTTTAGTAATCATCATCCCCGTTCTCTCAAAGCTAAAAGTTGAAGGTACATTTATTATCAAAGTATGGATGCAGTATACAATCATGAGATTTGTCTTCCCACAGGCAGCTATAAAACAAAGAAGTACCATGAAATTCATTCAAAGAAAACATCAAAAACACAAATGCAGAAAAAAAGAATAAATAGCGCAAACAGCAAGAAATGAGCAAAAGACAGAATATAAAACATCCAATCACAGAGTTATTGAAACAGTCTAGGAATGTTCTGTTTAGATCAGTTCAGTTCAATTTAGTGCTGTGTCGTTTGTTGACTGCAGGCCACAGAGTCAGCCTGCTCCAATCAAAGGCCATAAGACCATAAGACAAAGGAGCAGAAGTCGGCCATTCGGCCCATCGAGTCTGCTCCGCCATTTTATCATGAGCTGATCCATTCTCCCATTTAGTCCCACTCCCCTGCCTTTTCACTATAACCTCTGATGCCCTGGCTACTCAGATACCTATCAATCTCTGCCTTAAAAACACCCAGTGACTTGGCCTCCACTGCCGCCCATGGCAACAAATTCCATAGATTCACCAGCCTCTGACTGAAAAAATTTCTTCGCATCTCTGTTCTGAATGGGTGCCCTTCAATCCTTAAGTTATGCTCTCTCATACTAGACTCCCCCATCATGGGAAACAATTTTGCCACATCCACTCTGTCCATGCCTTTCAATATTCGAAATGTTTCTATGAGGTCCCCCCTCATTCTTCTAAACTCCAAGGAATACAGTCCAAGAGCGGACAAACGTTCCTCATATGTTAACCCTCTCATTACCCGAATCATTCTAGTGAATCTTTCTGAACCCTCTCCAACGTCAGCATATCCTTTCTTAAATAAGGAGACCAAAACTGCCCACAGTACTCCAAGTGAGGTCTCACCAGCGCCTTATAGAGCCTCAACATCACATCCCTGCTCCTATACTCTAATCCTCTAGAAATGAATGCCAACATTGCACTCGCCTTCTTCACCACCGACTGAACCTGGAGGTTAACTTTAAGGGTATCCTGCACGAGGACTCCCAAGTCCCATTACATCTCAGAACTTTGAATTCTCTCCCCATTTAAATAATAGCCTGCCCGTTTATTTCTTCTGCCTAAGTGCATAACCATACACTTTCCAACATTGTATTTCATTTGTCACTTCTTTGCCCGTTCTCCCAATCTATCCGTCTCTCTGCAGACTCTCTGCTTCCTCAGCACTACCAGCCCCTCCACCTATCTTTGTATCATCAGCAAACTTAGCCACAAAGCCATCTATGCCATAATCCAAATCGTTGATGTACAATGTAAAAAGAAGCGGCCTCAACATGGACCCCTGTGACACACCACTGGTAACTGGCAGCCAACCAGAATAGGATCCCTTTATTCCCACTCTGTTTCCTGCCAATCAGCCAATTCTCTATCCACGTATGTAACTTTCCTGTAATTCCATGGGCTCTTATATCGTTAAGCAGCCTCATATGTGGCACCTTGTCAAAGGCTTTCTGAAAATCCAAATATACAACATCCACTGCATCTCCCTTGTCTAGCCTACTGGTAATTTCCTCAAGAAATTGCAATAGGTTTGTCAGGTAGGATTTTCCTTTAAGGAAACCATGCTGAGTTCTGCCTATCTTGTCATATGCCTCCAGGTACTCTGTAACCTCATCCTTGACAATCAACTCCAACAACTTCCCAATCATCGATGTCAAGCTAACAGGTCTATAATTTCCTTTTGCTTCCTTGCCCCCTTCTTAAATAGCAGAATGACATTTGCAATCTCCCAGTCCTCTGGAACCATGCCAGAATCTATTGACTTTTGAAAGATCATTGCTAATGCCTCCACAATCTCCACAGCTACTTCCTTCAGAACACGAGGGTGCATTCCATCTGGTCTAGGAGATTTATCTACCCTTAGACTATTCAGCTTCCTGAGTACTTTCTCTGTCGTAATTGTGACTGCGCACACTTCTCTTCCCTGACACCCTTGAGTATCCGGTATACTGCTGATGTCTTCCTCAGTGAAGACTGATGCAAAATACTCATTCAGTTCCTCTGCCATCTCCTTATCTCCCATTATAATTTCTCCAGCATCATTTTCTATCGGTCCTATATCTACTCTCACCTGTCTTTTACTCTTTATCTACTTGAAAAAGCTTTTAGTATCCTCTTTGATATAATTTGCTAGCTTCCTTTCATAGTTCATCTTTTCCCTCTTAATGACCTTCTTAGTTTCCTTTTGTAACCTTTTAAAAACTTCCCAATCCTCTGTCTCCCCACTAATTTTTGCTTCTTTGTATGCCCTCTCCTTAGCTTTAACTTTGGCTTTGACTTCTCTTGTCAGCCACGGTTGAATCCTCTTTCCATTCGAAAATTTCTTCTTTTTTGGAATATACCTGCCTTGCACCTTCCTCACTTCCCGCATAAACTCCAGCCACTGCTGCTGTGCCATCCTTCCCGCCAGTGTCCCTTTCCAGTCAACTCTGGCCAGTTCCTCTCTCATGCCACTGTAATTTCCTTTATTCTACTGAAATACCAACACATCAGATTTCGGCTTCTCTTTCTCAAACTTCACAGTGAACTCAGTCATGTTATGATCACTGCCCCCCCCCCCCCAAGGGTTCCTTCACCTCAATCTCTCTAATCACCTCTGGTTCATTACACAACGGCCAATCCAGTACAGCCGATCCCCTAGTGGGCTCAACAACAAGCTGTTCAAAAAAGCCATCTCGCAGACATTCTACAAATTCTCTCTCTTGAGATCCAGTGACTCAGTGTAAGTAACTCAGTGATCAGGCATCAGCCGGATTCAGCATCTGTGGAGGGTCGAGACACTTCATCAGGGCAATCCATCATCTGTCCTCATCCATCCATCTTGAATTTCTATTTCTCTCCACAGACACTGCCTGATCTGCTGAGTTTCTCTATTTTGTTTGTTGCTCCAGATTCCAATGTCTGTAGTCTCTTGTCTCACTTGTCATTGTGCTTTTTTCTCTGGATGGCATCACCATCTGGGAAACCAGACTGGAAAACTGACTGATTGTTTCTTCATAAGCTAAGGCACTGAGCCCAAATGCTCACCTGTTTGCTTTGGCTAACTTGACATAACTACTGAAGTTCAAGTTTAATTATCATTCAACCATACATGAATAGCCATGAGTACAACCAAACGCGACAGCATTTCTGCGGGGCCAAGGTACAAAACACAGTACCAACAGTCATACACAGCACAAGGCGCACATAGTACATTAAAAGTGGAAAATCGGTATAACTTTTTAAAGCAGTTGTGTTTTTATTAAGGAAAAGTATACTATTTTATTTCTATAGATATTGGTTAAACATGTAATTTTGTTTTTAATAGTGCAGGCACAGCTGGATAACATGCTGTGAGCTGCAGGTGTCACGGAGAAGATAACGATGAAAGCATCCAGCTTAAAGTGATAAATTTTGTTGACTCAGAAGAACAAACTTCTACACAGCAAAATGAACTGGAATTAATAATGTCATAAAAGAGATTTAAACCTGCCTGAACACATTGAAGTTAAAAGTGCCAGAAATAGTGTCAGGCACTTTGGAATTATTTCAATTTGTTAGCAAATATTTTTAAAATCCGTTATGTAGAAAGAAATTAATGAAATGAAACAACAAATGATTTGGAGCAGGCTCATTTAATGTTTATTCTCACTATCTTTTTAAAGTTATGGTATTTGTGGCTGGTTTTACATTTTAGTCTGGAGGCTATTTTCTGCCTTCAGTAATGTATTGAAACTGACATGTTATTTGAGAAATTAAGGTAATCCTTTTCATCTATCCGATCTGTATGTCATTGGAAGTTTTAAGTCTGGTGAGTGTCAGAGAACTGGAAATGAATACCAATGAATTGATCCACTTGACCCAAAACAGGAGCATGTGGGCCGTGGCAGTCAAAGCTCAAACTGGGCATGGCACCTGATGACGATGATGATGATGATGATGATGATGAGTGTCTGATGTGTCAATAAACCATAGGGATCGAAAATTTCAGAGACTGTAAAGTATACATTCCTCTTCTTGAATCATGAAGTGGGATACTGAGTCCAAGAAGTTTGTGCCAGAAATTGGAAGATGCTTAAGCATGATCCCTATTCTCCTGTCACTCTCCCAAAGACATCCATATTCCCCCCTTCAATTTTTTTTATCAATTAACTTTTCAGAAGAGTTGATGAATCTGCTTCTGCTATTTATTCAATCAGAATTTTCAAAGTTATAACAAATGTCTGACGACAGCAAATCAACCTTATTCCATGTTAGATTTTTTTTCAAGCAAGTAATTTTTGTTTAGTTATAGATCCTCCTGTCAGAGGAGGCAGTATCTATGTACTGTATGTCCAGATCCTTGATGATTACGAATAGTTTGGTCAAATCTCCCTGAACACTCACTGCTCCAGGGAGATAACACCAGCATCGCTCATTTTTTTTCTAGATGGTGGATGTTTGGCATTCCTGGTAAAATTCTACCATTCCACTATTCTAGTAATTATCCCCGTACCATCACTAAAACTATTGGGCTCAAAGTTGGCTTATACAACTCAAGAAATGTGGCTATTCCCATCTAGGGCAATTTTGTGCACATTACAGGTGCTTTAGTCAGCAAGGTAATCAGTCTTCTCATTTCTTCAATGAGTTTGTTGTTCTTCCTACAGCTTTTCTTCCAGCATAACGCTCCCCCCACCAATAATTTCAGTAGTGATGCAATATTCAATATCCATCTGCTGTGAGATTTTTAAATTTGCTGGTAAGAAAACAAAGGATAATTCTGATTTACTCACGGAACAACCAAATGTTATTAGTCCCTCAGGCACAAGATACTGCAAATGCTGGAAAATAGAGCAGTCCGCTGAAGGAAAGATTTTTAAAGATTAGATATGTACTTCGAAACATATAATGAAATGTGTTGTTTACATAAAATTAAGTCAGTGAGGATTGTGCTGGGCAGCCCACAACAGCTGCCACGCTTTAGGCATCAACATGGCATGCCTACAATACACTAATCCTAACTGTGCATGTTTGGAATGTGGGAGGAAACCAGATCACCCAGAGGAAGCTTATGCCATCATGGGTAGAATGTACCATCTCCTTCGAGACAGCAGCAGGAATAGAACTCCTCTCTGTGATTTTTGGCACTGTAATAGCCATAATACTGTACCACCCTCAGTGGGTTAACAGCATCTCGGAGCAGAAAGGAATGTCAATGTCTGGAATTGAAACCCTCCATCATTTCCCCTGAAACAGTGCTATCAGAACAATGAGTATTCAAACTGCATTCACTGTCCCCACTGAGACTGGTAAACTGCTTCAATGTCAAGTATAACCTCGCGTTTGTGCCTTAACTGATTGTGCATAGAGGTTAGAGTTGTGGTCACCCTTAGCTTCCTAGATTTAACAAATCTTAATCTGATAATAAACACAAGACATTCTGCAGATCATAAACTTGTGAAATTCTGCAACCCACACACAAAATGCTGAAAGAACTCATCAGGTTAGGCAGTATCTATGGAAGTGACTAAAATGTCAATGGTTCGGGCTGAGACCCTTCTTCACAACTGGAAAGGAAGAGAGAAGAGGCCAGAATAAAAAGGTGGGCTAGGGGAAGGAGGATAGCTAGAAGATAGATGAAAGCAGGTGGGTAGGAAAGATGAAGAGCTGGAGAGGAAGGAACCAGATGAGAGAGGAGTGTGGGCCACAGGAGAAAGGGAAGGAGGAGAGCACCCGGGGGAGGTGACAGGCAGGTAAAAAGAGGTAAGAGGCAAGAGTACAAGAAGTGGGGGGGGGGAGATTTTTTTAACTGGAGGGAGAAATCAATATTTGTGCCATTAGGTTGAAGACTACCCAGACAGATTATAAAATGTTGCTCCTCCACCCTGAGGGTGGCCGCATCATGGCTCAAGAAGAGGCCATAGATTGACATGATGAACGGGAATGGGAATTAGAATTAAAATGTTTGGCCACTGGGAAGTTCCACATTTGGCAGATAGGGCAGAGTTGCTCGACAGAGTGGTCTCACCAACGTAGAGTAGGCTGCATTGGCAGCACTGGACAAAATAGATGACCCCAGCAGGTTTGCAGGTGAAGTGTTGCCACACCTGGAAGGACTAATCACAGCCTTGAAAATAGGAGGTGAATGAGCAGGTGTAGCACGTTGGTCACTTGCAAGGTAAGTGCTGGGAGGGATATTAGCAGGGAGGGATGAATGGACAAGGGAATCTGCAGAAAGTGGAAGAGTAAAGATATGTTTGGTGGTAGGATCCCTTTGGAGATGGCAGAAGTTGCAGAGGATGATGTGTTGGATGCAGAGGCTCATGGGGTGGTAGGTAAGGACAAGAGGAACATTATCACTGTTAAGGCGATGGGAAGATGGTATGAGCGCGAATGTTTGAGAAATAGAGAAGATGCAGGTAAGGACAGCATCAATAGTGGAGGAAGGGAAAGCCGTTCTTTGAAGAAAGAGGACATCTCAATGAACTGGAAAGAATAGCCAAATCCTGGAAACAGATGTGGTGGAAACAAAGGAACTGAGACAGCAGACAGGGTGGGAAGAGATATAGTTAAGATAACCACGGGAATTGCTAGGCTTATAAAAGATGTTGTTCAACAGTTTGTCTCCAGAGATAGAGGCAGAGAGACTGAGAAAGTGGAGGGAGGCGTCAGAAATGGATCAAACTAATTTAAGAGCAGGGTGGAAAACAGAGGCAAAGTTGGTGAAATTGACGAGCTCAGCATGGGTGTATGAATCTTCACCAATGCAGTCATCAATGTAGTGAATGGAGAGTTGGGGAGGATTACAGGGAAAGGTTTGAAACATGGACTGTTCTACACAGTGAGCGCCTAGGTAGACATAGCTGGAGCCCATGAGGGTACCCATGGTTACCTCTCGAGAGTGGAGAAAATGTAAGGAGTTGAAGGAAAAATTGTTGAGAGTGAGGGCCAGTTCTGCCAGACAAAGTAGGGTGGTGCTGGAGGGGAACTGGGTTGCCCTTTTATTGAGAAAGAAACCGAGAGCCTTAAGGCCTTCTTAATGGGGATGGAAACGTATAGGGGCTGGACATCCATGGTGAAAATGAGGTGGCCAGGGTATTGAACATTATTGAGGAGATCAAAAGCATGAGAAGTCTTCAGGATGTAGATCAGAAGGGACCGAACCAAGAGGGATAGAATGGAGTCAAGGTATGAGGACATGAGTTTAATGGGGCAGGAACAGGCAGAGACTATGGGCCTACTTGGACAGTCAGGTTTGTGAATCTTGGGTAGGAGGTGGAAATGGGCAGTCTGGGGTAAGGGAACAATGAGTTTGTTGGCAGTGGAAGGGAATTCTCAGATCAGTCATGGTGTCAGAGACACGTTCTGATGGTCCAGGGTGGGGTCCTCTTCAAGGGGTAGATATGAGGAGGTGGCTGAGAGTTGCTGCCGGACCACAGCAAGTTAGAGGTCAGTCTGCCACACTACAACAGAGTCCCCTTTGTCTGCGGGTTTGATGGTAAGTTTGGGATTAGTGCGGAGAGAGTGGAGGGCAATGCCCTCAGAGGGAGTAAGGTTTGAGGAGGAGAGAGGAGTGATGAAGTTGAGTTTGTTGATGTCTTGTTGGCAATTAGAGATGAAAAGCGAACCAGAGCAGGATGTCCAAGAAGAGGAAGAGAGTTGGAGATGGGAGAAAGGGTCATCAGAGCATGGTGTGGAATCCTTGCCAAAGAAATGGGCTCAGAGACGGAGGCATCGTGGTGGATGCAGAACTCAGAGGTGTAGGCAAAGGGAGAGAAAGGTAAGGCCGTTGCTGAGGACAGAATGTTCTGCCTCAGAGAGAGGCAGATCAGAGGGAATGGTGAAGGCAGGGAAAGGATTAGAGCAGGAATCTGAGGGGGTAAGAGATTTGGTGGCATCAGAGGAGAGAGGAAGGTTGGGGTGGGAGGAAGCTGAATGCTCCAAGGGCCCAAGAAATGACAGTGGAGCCCGAAAGACTCGGGGTTGGAGAGTGGTGGTGGGGGAAGGGGAGCCTGGGGAGCCCAGCGGCAGCGAGGAAAGTCTTACCTTGGAAGTACTGGCAGTTGAGGTCCAGGCTGGAGCTGGAACTCGTGCAATTTGCAGTCTGAAGGTGTCTGGGGTCATAGGATACTGGAAATTCAGGGCAACACACACAAAATGCTGGAGCAACTCAGAAGGTCAGGCAGCATCTATGGAGAAGAATAAACTAGCCTGGAAGCTCCTACCACCAGGCTAAAGGGAAGCTTCTATCCCTTAGTTATAAGACTCTTGAATGATCCTCTAGTTCAATAAAATGAACTCCTGACCACACAATCTACCTTGGTATGACCTTGTAATTTATCATCTTGTCTGCACTGCACTTTCTGCGTAACTGTAAAGATGTATTCTATATTCTGTTAGTTGTAGTCCTCTAAGTAGGAATCCTTTCAGTTTTGATCTTGATTCATTACTTTGTCTGTACTTGAGCCAAAAATGAAAATTACCTGAACTTCACTCCTTTCTTTTCCTGAAGTTGAGAAGGAAACGTGCATATGAAACATTTGCTCCAGATCAGGTAGTATGTAGTTCCTGATTTTTTAAAGTGGAATAGTTTATCATATCTTTGTACACATCAGTTGGTATCCATATTCAGTTGTACCAAAGAGAAACAGAATTTTATAGCTTTGAGTGTGTCTGGCCCTCAGCAACTATTGGAGATGGCTCTGGGGTTAGTTATACCAAGCTGACTCTGGAAATAATGCATGCCAAGCTTAATTGAAAGGATAGTTAATGTTCAGCCAGGCCACCCTTTGAGAAAAAGTATGTGCTGGTGGGAGTTCAGAGTGGGGAGAACTACATATTATCTTGAAAAAACTGATTCAAGTATAACAATGGCCAAATATACAGTACTGTGCAAAAGTCATAGGCACATGTTAAAAATTTATGTAATAGCAAAGATGCTTTCAAAAGTAATGAAATGAAAAGTTTCTAATCTCATAATACTATAGAGAGCAGCAAAGAGTAAAAATCCTTTAAAACTGCAGTTTTATAAGAAAATTGGCTGGTAGATTATTCCGAACATCTTGGAGAACTTGCCTCAGTTCTTCTGCAGACTTTGGCTGTCTCGCTTACTTCTGTCTCTCCAGGTAATCCCAGACAGCCTCAATGATACTGAGATCAGGGCTCTGTGGTGGCCATACCATCTGAAACCATATAACAAAATCGAGGGTGCTTAAGACTTTTGCACAGTACTGTATAACCAATGTGCATAACTAATATTCATGATATAGATATTAATAACGGGGTGGTATTGAGTTTTTGAAATGGATATGGTTTCCCCTGCACAGACAACAACAAATATTAGGCTCTTTTTACCTTAATAGTTACAAATTTTTATTAGAATTTCAATGTTGCTGAACGTGCTCAGTCACTACTGACTAGGAAGATAAGTCAAGAATCTATGAATAAATGATTCTTTCTGTAATTCATCATCCACTTTATTCACTACAGCCTTCTCTGGTGCCACTTATTCAACAGAATTACAACACATGGAATTTATGTGTCTATTAAAGTTGCTGCTGTAGAAATGCACTGCTATTGGGACTGTTACACATGATGGGCATTGTTTAAGCAGGTTTTCTTCAGTCCCGCTGAAGGGCCTTGGCCTGAAATGTCGACGGCACTCTTTTCTATTGATGCTGCCTGGCCTGCTGAGTTTCTCCAGCATTTTATGTGAGTTTCTCAGATTTCCAGCATCCATAGGTTTTCTCTTGTTTGTAATTTGGATTAAAATGCCTTCTGATTTTAACTGTACCAAATAATTCTAAAGCAATGCAACATAAACTAAACAAACCATATTATTTGAGGATGTGACTAAACACATTGATGAAGGTAGAGCAGTCGATGTAGTGTACTGTATATGGATTTCAGCAAGGCATTTGACAAGGTACCCCATGCAAGGCTTATTGAGAAAATAAGGAGGTATGGGATCCAAGGGGAGATTGTTTGTGGATCCGGAACTGGCTTGCCCACAGAAGGCAAAGAGTGGTTGTGGACAGGTCATATTCCGCATGGAGGTCGGTCACCAGTGGTGTGCCTCAGGGTTCTGTTCTGGGATCCCTACTCTTTGTGATTTTTATAAATGACCTGGATGAAGAGTGGAGGGATGGGATAGTAAATTTTCTGATGACACGAAGGTTGGGGGTGTTGTGGATAGTGCGGAGGGCTGTCAGAGGTTACAGCGGGACATTGATAGAATGCAAAACTGGGCTGAGAAGTGGCAGATAGAGTTCAACCCAGATAAGTGTGAAGTGGTTCATTTTGGTAGGTCAAATATGATGACAGAATATTGTATGAAACGTAAGACTCTTGGTAGTGTGGAGGATCAGAGGGATCTTGGGGACTGAGGCCACTCAAAGCTGCTGCACAGGTTGGCTCCGTGGTTAAGAAAGCATACGGTACATTGGCCTTCATCAATCGTGGGATTGAGCCTAGGAGTCGAGAGGTAATGTTGCAGCTACATAGGACCCTGGTCAGACCCCACTTGGAGTACTGTGCTCAGTTCTGGTCGCCCCTTTATAAGAAGGATGTGGAAACTATAAAAAGGATGCGGAGGAGATTTACAAGAATATTGCCTGGATTAGGGAGCATGCCTTATGAGAATAGGTTGAGTGAACTCGGCCTTTTTCTTTGGAGCGATGGAGGATGAGAGGTGACCTGATAGAGGTGTATAAGATGATGACAGGCATTTATCATGTGGATAGTCAGAGGCTTTTTCCCAGGGCTGAAATGGCTAGCATGAGAGGGCACAGTTTTAAGGCACTTGGAAGTAGCAGAGGAGATGTCAGGGGTAAATTTTTTACACAGAGAGTGGTGAGTGCATGGAATGAGTTGCCGGCGATGGTGGTGGAGGCGGATACGATAGGGTCTTTTAAGAGACTCCTGGACAGGCATATGGACCTCAGAAAAATAGAGGGCTATGGGTAACCTTAGGTAATTTCTCAGGTAAGGACATGTTCAGCATAGCTTTGTGGGCTGAAGGGCCTGTATTGTCCTGTAGGTTTTCTATGTTTCTATCTTGTTGTTTTTTGTATATTGGACCAATATATACAGAAGGTCTGTGTTTTGACAAACTAATTGGCCCTCTGGACAAATAGTTCATCCACACAGCAATGGCACATTTTGTAGGTATCGAAATGAAAATAGTTTATAGATTATAATTAAGTTAAACTATCCAAATTGCTTTCATTCATTTCTGAGATCACAATCTTTCAATTTGGTTATTTATCTGAATCTTTAGGGAAAAGAAGCATCAAGCCAAAAATTGTTTAAGTGTGGATAAAATATATCAGAAGATGATGTCAAAAGAATTTAAAAACAACGTAATGAAATGACTGTGCAATGAAAACCATTGCCTGAGCATTTGCTAAATTGATGCACAGTACAGAATTTAAATGCAAATTGCTAAATGGATATATGGTACAGAATTTAAATGAGTGAATTGAAGTCAGTGATTGGTATTGTAGAGGAAAGATTGCAGTTCTACCTTCATAATTACTGATGTACATACAATTCCTTTGCTGTTTACTGCCCTCATCTGACTTACACTGTCATAACCATGCAACTTCCTATCAGTGTGTAATTTTGCAATCAGTTCCTGGATTCCAATAGAATACACCACAGGTATCATAATTAACTTGAACAGCAAACCCTTTATTCAGGTTGTCATTTTGGCTGCCTATTTTCTGAGAAATATTGTTCATTTTCATTAATGTATGACTGTAGTAGGCAGAGCTATTTATTTGACCCCTACAAATCCTGCTTTTCCATTTTTATCCTTCAACTTGTATCAAAATGAACTAACCTTTTTTTAATGTCATGACCCCTTACCGTTAACCGATGGATCCACAGAGCCCAGTTTGAGAACCCCTGATTTACCACAGGATGTCCAGGTACTTCATAGGAATCTGTGATTTTGGTAACCCAGTGGGGTCATTGAATTGTGCCAGAATTAAGTCGATGATTCGGAACAGCCCACAGAGAGCAGAAAGACCCCAGAAAGACATGGAAAATGGTGAAATTAAATAACTGGATGTAATCACAGATGAAGCTGGTTACACCTAATGAAACCAGAAAAGACAACCATGATGGAAATGTACCAAATGAAAATCCAAGCTCATTTTTCAATTAATGCTTTTGTGGAAAGAAATACCCAAAAATGTGTCTTGTTTAAAAGTTACTTTGCCGTAAGATGTAAGGTAAAATAACTACAATTCCATTGAGACCGATAATCAAGGACATGAGCACATATTAATTGCAGCAGCAATAACATGTTAATTGGGATTTTACAATTTCTCCCTTGGAAAAATAAATTTTATGTGTGAAGTAAGGCAATGGAAATTATTAGAAGATAATAATTAATAATATTTAATTAATTGATATTCAATTACAGTTGAATATCAGGTAGCTATTTCTACTAAAACAAAACTCTGCCATAACTGGAGCAATCAACAATTTAAATAAAGATTCATTCCTAGTGCTGGTGGATAAGCTAAATTTGTCCAAGGAAGAAGTCTGAGGAGACAGCAAGAACCTAGGATGAAATCTAAATGTGGACTAATTTTCTATGCTTCCTTTACATTTGGGCGGGGGGGGGGGGATAAGATGACATTTCACCAACTCTATCTGCATTAAGGTAATTTGTTTGAAGAGTTACTGTCTTGTGGCAGAAGCTTCATCGTTTATGGCATTCATTCACTCCAGCAGATTCAATTACACTATTGTGATTGATTGCTTTCTGTTGGAAGAATGCTTGTTTAGGAGCTGAAGATGTGAAGCAAGGCCTTTCTTGAGTTCTTTCGAATCCTTGGAATAAATTGTGATATTCTGGCTTGCTGCTAAAGTGTTTATCACTTGCTTATCTGTTCCAAACATGTAAATGCTTCAGGTTTGGACTGCAGGATTTCAAACTTGAGGCTTGTTTAAGTAGGGACTTCAGTTTTACCAAAAACCTTGTCCTGGATATAACAGATTGCCAGATATTTTATAGAGGGCATATCAAACAAGAACATCTTGTCCACAGAATTTCATTGACTCTGCCCATGAAGTAAATAGCTCATTGATGAGGCCAAACCTGTGAACAGTGAAAAGCCTAACAACTTTGGACTAGAAGAAACTGAACATTGAATATCAATACTACCTTTCCATTCACAATTCTCTCATTTGTATTTCATAACCTTCTTCAAGTATTCAACTACATTGTTGATATTCAGGAATAGTTAGTTACAATCTATTTTGCCACTTCAATCCTGTTCCTTTCTGACTAATAAATTAGAGGTTGATTCACTGGTCTTGATTAAGTTTGCCTATGTTACCCATGGTTGTGATGAGGTATTTTGTAATGAGACGCAGCAGCTATTTTGTCAGAACGATGTCTTGCACTCTAGTTTCTTGGCTATTTGTAGCTGCAAGTCTGCTCCTTCAACCCCTACTGTCCCAGTTGACCTCCCTGTGGAGCTCAGCAGTTGGATTGAGTGGCATTTGCCAAGTACACATTGTCTATGTTATCTGGAAGCAGTTTGTGCTATCAGGTTATCTGAGAAGAGCAGTGGATTAACTCAGGATCTTTCTTTCTTTGGGAGGTTCCCCACCTTGCCCTCCAGCATAAAGCTGTCCGCAGGACTGCCCAGCAAACTGTTTCCCACACATAATTTGTGTGCCAAAGTCCATGAGTTGGCTTCAGACACTCTTGCTGTCTGCTGATTATTTCTGGTTTTTCTGTTTTATTTCCCTTCCCATCATTTGCACCAATATTGTGATAGAACACGCTTCTAATTCCTCGGCTTGGTATTTGCTGGACAATAGGTTCAGGATGGACACATTGGCTCTGAAGAATGACAGTAAAGATCCTGAGATTCTCTTTGGAGTGGGTGGACTTTGCAGCAGTCCCCACCCAACTCTCTCTCTCTCTTTCTCTCTCTGATACAGCCTACATTTATCTGGTCAAGAGTATAATCTCAGATGAATCCCTGCCTGACCTTAAAGACTCTCATAACCTCTCTGTGTGTTATTACTTTTCTTCCCCTACACTGCCAAGCTAGACCATAAAACATAAGATTAGAATTAGGCCATTCAGTCAATCGAATCTGCTCTGCAAATTCCCTTCTTGGGAGTAGAGCCTAACCTGAAGTGAGGATATGTCCAGCTCAAGGAATGGATTAGGTTTGAGGCAGACCTAGAGGGGCTGAAGATCACAAGGAGAGCAAACTCAGTTTAAAGGACAACCTGGCAGCTTCACCCATGGCTAGAATATGTTGTATCTTCTGGGCTGCAAGCTAAGGCTTGGGTGCTCTGCTATTGATATATATGCTCTGTCTTATCCACTGCCTGAACTGAGCCTGAGACCCTATTCCTCCCTGAGCTGGAGAACTCCTGAATGCAGTTCTTGATGCTCGGCATGTGATGGCTCGGCCTGCATTACTGCAAGTGGAGGTAACCCACTGCTGCAAAGAATGGGAGACTGCAGATTCCACAGAGCTCAACATGTAGCAAGGGACCAACATACAGGGAAATTAACTGTTTAGCTGCCAACATAGTAAGGCTATCTAACAGTGTTTCAGATAAACCAATGCACCATGATTGGAGATAAGGTTAAGGGTATTTGCTTCAGGGTGTTTTGAGAGCTGAGTGGTTAGTATTTCATTTCCTGTTAGTATTTCATTTCCTGTTAGTATTTCATTTCCAGTGACTGCCCTTCCTACGGGGCAAAGGCCTGGAAGCAGGAACTTGTATAATGTAATGTGAATACATGTACAAGCCCTCTCTGCCCCAAGGCTGAAAAAAAATCTTTGACGGTTGGCTAGTCATGTTCTATTTGTAACTGGCTGGCAAACCTGTCTGAGACTTTGAATGCTTCTGAAGACACAGACATCAAAAAGTAATGAAGCAAATACAATAACTAAATATGATTAAACAATTAAAAAGTAATACTGAAAACAAATGGAAACACTGTAAGACATTTAAAAACTCATTAAAGATATAACTCAGATAATACATTTCCTGCCTTTTGTGGCTGCTCTTTCCCATCAAAGGCACCTTGCTCTTTGTTCCTGTGCCAGTTCCAAGCTGGCATAGGTTCTGAGGGATGTAAGTACTGAGAATTAGCAAAAACCAAAGCTGGCCAGTAAAATCCCAAGTCAGTCATCACCCTGACACAGTGGAGTCAAGAAAACAACCTCTCCCTCAATGTCGCAAAATAAAGGAGCTGGTTGTGGACTACAGAGGAATGGAGACAGGCTAACCCCTATTGACATGAATGGATCTGGGGTTGAGAGAGTGAACAGCTTTAAGTTCCTCGAGATACATATCACTGAGGATCTCACGTGGTCTGTACATACTGGCTGTGTAGTGAAAAAAGCACAACAGCACCTCTTTTACCTCAGGCAGTTGAAGAAATTGGGTATGGGCCCCCAAGTCCTAAGAGCTTTCTGCAGGGGCACAATTGAGAGCATCCAGATTGGCTGCATCACTGCCTGGTATGGGAACTCTCTTTTGCAGGACTCTGCAGAGAGTGGTTCAGACAGCCCAGCGCATCTGTAGATGTGAACTTCCCACTATTCAGGTCATTTACAAAGACAGGCGTGTAAAAAGGGTCCAAAGGATCATTGGAGACCCGATTCACCCCAACCACAAACTGTTCCAGCTGCTACCATCTGGGAAACGGTACCATAGCATAAAAGCCAGGACCAACAGGCTCTGGGACAGCTTCTTCCACCAGGCCATCAGACTGATTAATTCATGCTGAGACAACTGTATTTCTTATGTTATATTGACTGTCCTGTTGTACATACTATTTATTATAAATTACTATAAATTGCACATTGCACATTTAGACGGAGATGTAACATAAGATTTTAACTCCTCGTGTATACGAAAGATGTAAGTAATAAAGTCAATTCAATTCAATAGATTTGAGACCTCCAGTTTGCCAGCCATCTTAAAACTGCTGATGGTGCTGGAGATGGCAATGGTGGGGTTGGGGGCTGTGGACAGGAGGAGAAGGAGGAAATTGACGGTGGCTCACTTCAGCACAGAGGTAATAATGTTTTCATTTAAATTAGAGATACAGCACGGTATCAGTCCCCTTCGGCTCAACGTGCCAAGGCCAGCTGATTACACCCATGTGACCAATTAACCTATGAACCCGCAGATCTTTGGAATGCGGGAGGAAACCAGAGCATGCAGAGGAAACCCACGTGGCCTTGGAGAGAGTTGTAACAGACTTCTTACAGGCAACAGCAAAACTGAACCCAGGTCACTGGCACTGCAGTAGCGTTACGCTAGCTGTTATGCTGTCCCAGTAGAGTGCTGTTCTTGTAAGTGATTGACAACAACTATTTTTCTTTAGACCTGTATGGAAAAAAAAACTAATCATAAATCACTTAGCTGGTCAAGCAACACCAGTCAAAGAGGTGGATGGGAGAACACAGTCAATGTTTCAGGTCAAAGACCCTTCATCAAGACTAGAAAAGTGAGATAATGAGAGCATTTTAAGAGAATGACGAGGTAGGAAAAGCAGAGGAAACGGCCATTTGGGTGCAGTCCAAAATTGTCAAGCTAGTAATCACTTTACAGCAGGCAGCTGGAGACAAACATAAGAAACAAAAAGATATAAAGATATACTGCCATATTTGTGGAGAGAAAAATAATCATGGTGTATATATAGACACACACACCCTTACATATACTTAAACTGTGAATTTCAATATCAAATGCTGAGGAATGCAAAGCACTCTGATAGATCATGGAGGCAGAAGATAGAGAAACCTGGAAAGGAGTGGAACAGAAATTAAAGTTATGGCTAATGAGAAGCTCAGGGTCACCTTCATGGACTAATGGGAAGTGCCCTATGAAAGGAATTGCTTTGACAAAGTGGTCATTCAGTTTGTGCTTGATATTCCAGCAGTGAGGAGACCACATGATGAGCAGTGAATGCTACAGCCTAAATTTGAAGAGTGCAGATGAACTGCTGTGTCACCTGGAAGGACTGTTTAGCTGTTCGAAGGTGGGAAAGGAAGTAGTAAAAGAACAAGTATTGCATTACAGTTGCAACAGTTACAAGCAGGATCTTCAGAAGGGGAGTGATTGGTTAGGGCTTCCTGCATCTGCAATTTACTTGCTCACAAGTGAGACCCTAAGCTTTCAGTTGCTTGTCATCTTCCATCTGTAAACACCTGGAACTCATGTTGCATCCATTAAATTCAAGTAACAACCCCTTTGTTTTCTTTCCTTGCCATAAACACGACCGCACCATTTTGTTTCACTTCACTTTATGTTTTTCTTCTGTCTCTAACTGCCAGCTTTTAGAGGAAAACATCTTTGGTCTACATCTTATGGTGGGCATGCCTATTGTCCTCTCCCAAACCCTATTCTCTGCAACTTAAAGAAACACATAATAGTCCAGTTCTGACAGAGATTTCTTGACCTCAAAAACCAACTGTTTCTCTCCCCGCTGATGCTGCACAACCAGTTGATTTTTTTCCCCCAGAATTTTGATTTCTTTTTTTAGGTTTTCAGTAGGTTTTTGTTCCAATCATTTCACAAATATAACATTGGAAAACCCTGTACTCTCTATCAATAAGGATGGGATTATTAAGAGCACAACATTTTTTCACAATTCCTTCATTTCTAACTAGCACAGAACAGTAACACAGAAGATATTTATTATGATATGGGTTTTCAAATTTCCTTTCCTCTCGGCGATGGACGAGGAAGTATTTGGGGAGCAACAAAATCATGCAGCAAATACTGTATAGGCCCACAGGTTATTACATGAGTGAGCTAAAAATGTCGAGTCCAGAGATGAAAAAAGTGAAGCATTTTTATATGTTGTCCTTGAAATTCAACTTTTTATTAAAGGAGGAGAAAGGCATGAGTTGAAGATTTGTGGAATGGAAAATAAATCTCGTTAAGTGCTGTTTACAATCAGGCTACAGCTCCGGCATAAACAATTTTACAGTATATAGTAAAATCTGAAAATACAGAAGGCCTTCTTTCCTGTTTGGTCTTTGATTGGAATGATTGAGAGATCACAATACATCAGCTATTGCAGTGAACATACGTGATAAAAGTTGTAACGGAGATGTTGGGGTTGAAATGGAAAAGTCTAGCAAATTTGTACAAAGATCACAATGTATCATTAACCTCTGCACATTTGATCACCCCTTACATTGCCACTGCCTACTCTTTCTCACAACTCTATAGTCAAGCCAGCGACCTGTGCTGTTTAACACCTGACACATCACTTTAAAACATGTAGTGAAAGATATCCAAAAGTTGCAAGCTCTCTGCTTAAATCTCGCCTTCAAGCTAGTCCATGTATGATCACCCATACTTCAGCTAATAGCTTAGAGCGTTGGCTCATGAAAATGCATCTTCCTTCTTCGGAATTCTGTTCTCCACACAAATATGAAAGTTATTCATGGGACTGAGGTTGTAAGTAGTGGGACAGGGATGAACATCAAAGGAGTATGCTCACATGATCTGGATCTTTTCAGCAGAGACTGTGGGATGAGAATAGTGTGAGATGAGAAAAGGAAGATTACTCCATTTCTAATTGTCTGAGCACATCACCTGCCCTTGAATTCCTACATGATCACTCCCATATTAGTAGGTTAGTTGGTCATCGTGATTAGGTGAGATGCTGGGCAGCATGGCTTGTTGGGCTGAAAAGGCCTGTTCCACAATGTATCTCTAAATAATATTAATAATAACCCATGGGGGGGTGGTTCTGCCCCCATGGGGTGCATCCCCAGGTGGCAGATTGGGGAAAGCTCTGCAGATATGCAGGACAGGTGGGAAATAAAATACCGCCCACAGACCAAAACAGAAACAAATCCAAGCGCGTCTGTACCCAGACAGGGCAGTGCTTTGGTCAGCGTCTGTTCTGCATGTTAGGGGTAGCTGAAACCAAAGCCCGGCTGTAGGTATAAAAAGCAATACCCTTTCACTTTAGAAGTGGAGAGATATCTACGAACAGTGTGAGACAGACGCTGCCTGGGGATCACCAGGGCATGCCTGGAGCTAGCATTAGGCATGACAGTAAGAGAACTGCTGGTGGTGCACTGCTGAATGAGAGGGCAGTCACTGGGAAACCTGATAAAGAAACAGCCGGATATTAAGTATCACAGTCTTCACCGAACAGAACTGGTAGGATTATAACATATGGACAGCCTGGATAGAATAGGAACTGAAAAGACAAAAAAAACTCTAACTGAGTGTCTCTCCTGGAGAGCCTGATGAGCTAAGGAGAATTAACAGTTGAGATAAACCTCAGCCCTCAATATAATACATTAGTAGAAGTTTCATTTGCATGTAAAGCTTTAATGTACATGTTAGAAAATTTCAATTTGTATCCCTCCCGCCTGTAACTGAGTGTGGATTCATTATGTAGTGTGGATGGACATGAAGACTGCACTGAGTACCGTCTGTGACTCCATTGGCAAAGCTGGGCCATCCGATCTATGGCAATCTTAATTTACAATCTACCCAGGCTGTGCTCTACCTAATCCAGGAATGTTTGGCAGGCTAGAAAATAGGAAGCATTCATTTGTTGTTTTGCTTTGAGGGGCTGGTGAGGGGAAGGGATTGCATTAGTGCCATAATATCCACTCCAATTATTACTTTAATAATTATCTCCTCACTCATTGCCACAGAAGTCCCTTACTATAACAGGGAGGAAGAATACTGGTTCTGTAAAGAGGCAGTTTTAATATCCTGGTCCCAGTCCTTTAATATGATTGCAGATTACGGGCAAGACACAATCCTTGGTACAGGAGTCAGCTTTGAGTGTATAAAGCAAAACATTGACTTGACAGATCATGAATGATAGAACTTCTTATTTGAGAATTGAGAGGGAGAAATCACAAGATATAATTTTGACAGCCTGAAGTCTGAGTTCATGGCAGCAAAGTCAGAAATTAGATTCAATGTGCAATAATACGTAGTGAAAATAAACCATTAGCAGCAGAACCTGGTCACATACAATATGTGTTGGTCTCATTTGTGGAATCAAGATTGGGTGCCGGATAATTGTCTTCACATAATTGCCTTCACAAAACTTGTGATTTATACACATGGTCACATTTCACAAGTGGACAAGTTTAGTCCCAATAACCCAGGGGTTTCCAACCTGGAGTCCATGGATCACTTGCTTAATGGTATTAGCTATGGCATAAAAAACCCCTGCTATAAAAGGGAAAAAAGAGATGAGATAAACAAAAGATATACAAGTGTCAATAACTGTAACTAAATTCAGGTTAAATACAGAGTTAAGATTAGATGAAAGCAAGGTATCATATGTCTCCTGAAAATTATGCATTACCCCACATCCTCCACTGAATTTGTTGGCCAACAATACAATATTTAAGATAAGGGCAACAGTTTATCATGGACCATAGTAACTGATGAAACAAATGGTACATTTACTTAATAAGTAAGAATTAAGACTAGAGCAACAAACAGAGGAATAACTGCAGTAGAAAATTAATTTTCAGATCAGGTTTGGCAAGAGGGAAAAAAACGAATAGAAAGAATTTATTTAGAATGTGTGTCTGAGAGAGAGAGAGAGAGAGTGATAGACAGAACTAATAAAAATTGAGATGCTATTCATTTTACTGATCAAAGTCTGATTCAGAAATGCTGTGATGTGCATCATTAAGTAGAAGAGAACGTAGATGCTAGAATCTGGAGCAACACATGAGATACTGGAGGAACAGCAACTCAGACAGCATTTAGGGAGGAAAATGGACAATCAGCTTAAGACCTTTCATTTTGACTGGAAATTTGGACAAGTTCAGATGAAGAATCTTACCTGAATCATTAACTGTTCATTTTTTTCCATAGATGCTGCATGACTGCTGAGTTCCTCTGGCATCTTATATGTTGACATAGAGTACCAATTTCTCAGCCTTTGAAGATCTAGTTGGCTTCATCCCTGTACTTATAATAGGGCAAGCACAGCCAATGATCCTCAGGTGAGGGTACTAGATTACAGGGAGGTCTGAACTCAGGCAAGTGGATAATGGGACCATACAAATAGAGTACCATGTTTGTGCTGGTATCATAAAGACTGAAAACATAATGCAGTAGCTGTTTCCCTTAGGCAAAAAATTTATCCAGAATATGACTATGATTTGGACAGGTCTCAAAAGAGGGTATTTTTGTTTCTAAGAACATCTGTCAGTTTTGTTGATCCTGCTTGAGAAATAATTCAGAAAGATGAGTCCCGATGAAGGGTCTCGGCCCGAAACATTGACTATAGTCTTTTCCGTAGAGGCTGCCTGCCCTGCCGAGTTCCTCCAGCACTTTGTGTGTGTTGTGTAGAGATAAGTAGGATTCAGAATGAGAATTCCAAAGCTCGTTGTGGTAATAGCTGAAAAGGAAAGTGCTATACCGCTGCAATCCTTGGTACATTTTTGTTTTACATCTTTAGTCCGTTTTGGCCAAATCAAAAGGTTGACTGCTCCTAAATCACTGTCAGCATCTCCCATTTTGAGTTTCACTGTAGTATTTTTATGTATTTATTTAGCACACACTTCTGCAGAACCCATTGAGGTGCAGTTTATTCATTCAATATGCGTAAGACTCTGATCTTTTGAAGGGAGGAAACAATTCTATAAGGCAGGTAATCTACTTTGCAGATACTTGATGAATGAAGGATAGGTACTAATTCAGATACTAATTATTCTCTTTCAATATTCCCAACTGACAGTTTTTATTCTTATAATATTCAGAGTTAAGCTTTAAGTCACTCATAATGATAGAGGCTACTTGATATTTTAAAGGATTTATCTTCAGCTACAATGCACTTCTAAATATAAATTTTGCCAGAAAGTGAAATCAAACATTATTTAATCCAATTAAGAATACGTCTATCAAGTAATTAGCTCTTTAATTTTAAATAACCAATGATGCAATGAAGATCTGTTGACTTTTAACATTTTTCAAGCAATTATGTTACAGAAACTGAGTGGTCACTAAGCCTGTAATTCCAATTAACTTTGACAACACTGGCATTTTGTAGAACGGCTTTGCCAGTGAAAAATAAATCAGCTTTTCTTTATTGAAATTTCATAAGTGGCAGTAATTAGTTTTTAAAAGCTTTGCCATGATGCCTCTTAATAATTATTGAGGAGAAATCAGGAGACTATTTGTCAATAAGTGTCAGTGATAAGACATATCAGTAAACAAATTCTAATGCATAGTTTAGTACGTGCTGTTGGATTGTTTTCTGGCCCTTTTTAAAAGATGAAATAACCAACAACTCAGTGTTGCATCAAGAATAATCTACTAGTGCAGACAGAGTCATAGATGTCTTGGATAATGTTTGCAAAAGTATAATTAATACCTTGATAAAATAAGGTATCATTATCACATCACACTGACTAGACTTTACAACTGTTTTAAACTGTTGGAATAGGTTATAGAACTGGGCATATTATTTGAGTTAGTTTCTGAAAATACATTAAATATTATTTTAAGGCAGCAAGGATTCGTCTATAATGCCCCCTAACTGAATATACCTATTGTGTCTGACTTTGTAAATAGGCCAAGCTAGTGATTAGATAAGGCAAAAGAACAACATCCAAAATCTCCTTCCCCTAAAAACTAAAATGTAACAATATGGTTTGCAACGGCTGATTTTTCTTCTGGATACATCATACCTGGGATGATGAACATTGTTGAAAAATATTCAAAATATTCATCATGACATCTTCCAATTAGTGATGCAAGATTGCAATAAAAAACACCATTATTTTGAAAAGATAAACAGTGGTCTTTATTGTTGTGAAGGGATACATGCACCATAAGAATGTTATCAATTGCTACATGCTATGCATATTGCTACAATGGGTTTAGGAAGTGATACTAAAGACTTTGTGAGTTGCTGCTCAATCTCAGTAAATTTGTATTTAACATTCATAAGTGGAAGTAGTTTTATGAAAATAAATATGAGAAAGTATAACACAGCAAAACAGTATAGTACTAAAATAATATTTTGAATTGTGAATACATCATGCTGAATAACTATCCGAGCTAGCCTTAATTTACAAAAGATTTACAGTACAACCTTTCATGTTACTTCAAGCCTGTTTTACCATTTACCTCTTTTAACTTTATCTTCATTTATTGTCCACAGGATTTTCCTATGTTGTTTATCTTTATATTTATCTGACATCCTTTTCTTTTGTTTTCATATTTCTTAAATTTTATTTTCATATTTGTACTTTTATCCCATTGTAAAGTATATTGAACTACATTATCTGTATGAAAAATGCTCTAAAAATAAAGTTATTATTATTATTATTCTTTATTTTCTCAGCTCAACCCAGTAAACCTAAGGTTTGGGCATAGCCAAGCATGGTCATTTGTCAATTGCTAGGAACCTTCAGACGATTCTAGTGGTGTTTAGTATTGTGGCTTTCTGAAGATTTACATAGATATTACTGTGTAGCCCTAATTGTTTAATGCTATTGGGTAGTGCCTTTGAGATGACACCAGTTGTAGATATTACTCTCAGGACGATGTATACCTTGTGCATGTTTCAAAGTCTTTCAATTTCCTCTTTTAATTCTGCATATTTCTGGTGTTTTTCACTTATTGATTTCTGTAAGTTATGTGTGTTTAGAATGGATGCATCTATTACATACGTTTTTCTCGCTTGTTTATCCTGTGTTATTATATCCGGACCGTTATTATGGATCGGGCAATCCATAATAACTGATCGGTCATAATATATTTTGTGTATTCTGACTCTAAAACCAGATCAGGCTTGTATTTATAGTAAGGTGTTATTTCATTTATGAGTTCATATTTTACAGCAATATTTTGATGAATGATGATATCTATTATTATGTGGAAAAATATTTGTGGAAATTCTTTTCAAAAGGTTTTAAGTCCTCCTTTCAATATTTTGTATATACAATATGCTCACTGGAATTCAGAAGAATGAAAGTGTATCTTAAAGAAATATCAAATTATGAAAGGGATAGATAGATAGAGACAGGAAAGTTGTTTTCACTGATAGGTGATACTAGAACCAAGGGCATAGCCCCAACATCAGGAGAATAGATTTAGGATCGATATGAAAAACTGCTTTTCCCAGAGATTAGTGTATCTGTGGAATTCTTTGCCCAGGGAAGCAATAAGGCAACCAGTAACTCAGCAATAGAGTTGCTGAGACGCCAGTTTAACTCTTTCTTAATGATGTCACTCACTCTGTGAACATGATGTTTTGCTCTTCTGGTGTAAGGTCCTCTGATTCTCTTATTCTTTTATTAATCTGACCAGTTCCTGCCCACCGTGTTTCATAGATATGTCAAAGAATCCAAGGCTATGATGGCAGAAAAGTGCTCAGGTCAGTCATTGATGGGTTTGCCCATGAATGTCCTGTTATCCCGGTTTCTGAACATCATCATACAGCGGAGTGGAAGTTGCTTATGTATGATTTCCTTTCAGAGGGTAATTGCACACCAACACCAGAGAAAGTCGACAGAGCAATGTCCTGATTCTATGTCAAACTACCTCAGCCATAAAGCTCACAGCAGGTACTTATTTTTTTCAGGTTTTCAATGGGTTTCTGGTCTTATGCATTTAATCTACTGTACATTTCATAGCCCTTTTAAATCATCACAGTCTTCCAAAGCTTCATTGCATGGAGTTTCTCACGATAGTGTTGGTATCCGAACAAAAGTTTCACATAGTTTTCCAACAAGATTTGGAAATTGTGAGGTTGTCAAAGTCAAATGTGCTACATTTTCACGTATTGTGATGGAAATGTAGAATCCTTTATAGACCTTGAAATAGATGGGTGCTAGTTTCCTGAAAATTATTTCTTAATTCTGCACATTTTCTCACTTTGTACGGTACCATGCCGAAACCCTAGACACATATATATAGCTAGGGTGCTGAAGACTTTTGCACAGTGAAGTGAATGAGGCCTCCTTCGGTCAGGGTTGATCATGGATATTGTGTCCTAGCTGACTAGGTACGCAAGCCTGGGCAGTACGATATGGAGAGCAAGCTGTTGCCCGTGTAGCAAGCTCCCCCGCTCCACGCATCTGATGGACCCAAAGGAACGGCAGAGACTGATCCAGTTTGGTACCAGCAGCGTCGCAGGAATTGCCAGTCAGAGTTGAACTCAACGTAAGACTGCCTTAGGGACTCCAGCTCTGGATTTTTCCCTCATTGTTTACTCCCAAAGCCTTCCCCATAAGTGGGTATAGCAGCAAGGCAGCAGAGGTTTGAGATCAGAGTTTTCCTTCTCCTAGATGAGCTGCCAACCACAGATGATGAGCCCCAACTGCCTAAAGCGATTAGTTTTAAGGTGCCAGTAACCTGCATTTACTCCTTCTCTTGTCAATAGAAAAGGTTCAGCTAGGCTTAGTAGCTAAGCTGCATATGTGAGTGATGATCAACTGGATTCTGATATGGGTCTCTTTTTGTGGACTGAGAGTGGGAAGGGGGAGGGAAGGGAGAGGGAAGCACCAGGGATTCATGTTGTAATGATTAATAAGCCAATAGTTTGGAATCAAATCACCTTGCCTGGTGTCTTAGGGCTGGGTGCGTCTGCACCCGCACCACTCACTGCCCCTGGCACTCCTTTCCTGCCACCTATCCCACACCCCTTCTGTGCCACTCCACCCTTGCTATTTCCAACATCCTTTGCTCTCGCCAGATTTATAACCTCACTCTCCCCTTCACATTGACAAATACAGTGCTGTGCAAAAGTCTTAGGTGCCCTAGCGAAATAAATGTGCCAAGATTTTTGCATGGTACTGTACATGAAAGCATTTTTGTTCTCTCCTATAAATACATTAACAAAAATTTAAAGTTTGTGCAATAGTTGCCTTGTTCAGTACTGTCAATATAATCATTGTGATGATAAATGCACGGCAGACATGATCCACTAAGAAGTTCCACACAATTAATCTAAATATTGTATCTTATTACCTTGATAAATGACTGTTTCTCTGTTCAGGCAAATATGATTAACAGAAAGATTATTCATGTCATATATATGTGACTGACCACTAAGCACTAATATTTGTTGAAGGATTGTACTCCAAAATCATTATTTGAATTATTATTTGTGCTTTGTAACAAATACATTGACTAACAAGTGATGTTTAATTTACGTATAGCTAATAGCATGCCAAGTTTTTGACTCTAGTTTTAATATGTTGTTTCTTGTTGAAAAAACTCTTACTGAACCTGATGGTGTGAGTCTTAAGGCTTCTGTACCTTCTTCCTGATAGCAGAAGCAAGAAGAGAGCATGTTCTGGGTGGGGAAGGAGATCCCTAATGATGGATACTGCTTTCCTGCGACAAAGCTCCATGTAGATGTGCCCAATGATGCAGAGGGTTTTACCCACGATGGAGTGGGCCACACCCTCTACTTTTTGTAGGATTTCAAAGACTGATTGGGGATAGTCAGCATAGTTTATGTATCACAAATTTGATTGAGCTTTTTTGAGGAGGTGAACAAGAGAATTGATGAAGTCAAGGCAGTAAGTGTTTTCTACATGGACTTTAGCAATGCTTTTGACAAGATCTTAGATGCATACTATTCCAGGTATTCCAGAAAGTTAGAATGCATGCAATCCAGGGTGACATAGCATGCTGGATACAAAACTGGCTTTGTGGTAGGAGGCAAAGGGTAGTCATGGATGGTTAATTTTCAGATTGGAGGCTTGTAATCACAGGTATGCCAGAGGGATCAGTGTTGGACTTTATTGTCCATCATGAATATTTATGATTTGGAAGAGAACGTAGGGTGGCACAATGGTAAGCTTGCAGATAATGCCAAATTTAATTTGGAACTTAACTCAAACAAGTAGGAAATTATGCCTTGGGGAAATCAAAACTGGTTAGAACATACACAATGAATGGTTGGACCTTGGAGAATGTCCTTGAATAGTAGGATCTGAGCAGACCGGACATAGCTTGCTGATAGTGGAAATGTAGTTAGACATTCTTCTTCTCATTATTCTTGACATTACTACCATCAGGGAGGAGGTACAGGAGCCTGAAGACCCACACTCAAATGTTTTAGGAACAGCTTCTGATCTATCTGATCTCTGACAGATCTATGAAACCATGAACACTGCTTTGCTATTCCTCTTTTGCACCATTCTTCTGTGTGATTTTTATTGTAGCGCATTGCAGGTTTTACGTCTTGCACTGTACTGCTGCCAGAAAGCAACAAGGTTATCAGCCAACACAATGAGTTTATTATGTGAATGTGATTTCATGCCACATTTGTACAAATGTTGCTTAGGTTGCACTTGGAGTATTGAGTGCATTTCTGGCCACCATTCTGTAGACGGAATGTGATTATGCTCAAGAGGTAGAGAAAAGATTCATAGGAATTTTGCCCAGATTGGAGGGTTTGAGTTGTGAATAGAGATGGAATAGGCTGGGACTGAAACAAAGAAGGCTGAGGGATGAGCTTAAGGATCCTCATAAACTGACGAAGGACATAGACAGGGTAGATGGTCGCAGTCTTTCCCCCAGGGTAGGGGAGTTTAAAATTACAGGTTTAAGGTGAGAGGGGAATGATTTGGAGGGGATTTGTGTGGAGGGTAGTGGGCATATGGAATGAACTGTCAGAGGAAGTTGTCCAGATAGGTACAATTACTATGTTTATTGCAGTTGTATAATGAAAAAATTGGATATCTTACACTCCTCTTCCCAATCCTGAATATAGACAGCAAATAATTCAAAGCCAAGAACTGATCCTTGTCATGCTTCTGTAATTAGATCCTTCTGAAAAATACCCATTTATTTGTCTTTTATATGATTATCAGTCTTCAATCCATGCTGACAGATGCCACCAATACTATGCATTCTTATCATATGTGATTACTTCCACGTGGCACTTTGTGAAATGCCCTTCAGAAATCCAAAAAAATCAAAAGCCACATCTATAGGTTCCTCCTGGACAACTGCTGCATCCTCAAAGAACACTGTCAAGTTTGCACACGTGATTTCTTTTTCATAAGATCATGTTGACTTAAGTTTGTTTACAATAAAGTTCTCTGAATCACCAGTTATTCCAACAGCATTTTGCCAACAACAGACATTAAGGAAAAGGGCCAATCTTCTTCAGTTCTTTGTTGCCTCTACACATCATCTCCCAGCTTCTTGCATCATTCCCACTCCGTACCTCCTCACCACATATCACCCCATTCACCTAGATCCATCCATCACCTGCTAGGTCTTGTTCCACCTCTCCCACTCACCTTTTTATTCTGGCTACCTCCCTCTTCCATTCCAGTCCTAACGAAAGATATTAATCTGAAGCATTGACAGTTCATTTCCCTCCATAGATGCTGCCTGACCTCCAGCTTATTTATGCATGGCTTTATGGTCTATAGTTTCCTGTTCTTTAATCTTCCTCCCTTCTTGAACATAGAAGTCACATTAGTGATTTCCAATTCTCTGGTAATCTACTGGTGCTCAGTGAGTTTCATCTACTTGCTTTAAAACCTTCTGGTGCAGAATATAGGACCCTGGCAGCTTGTTTACCATAGAACCATAGAACCATAGAAACTACAGCACAGAAACAGGCCTTTTGGCCCTTCTTGGCTGTGCCGAACCATTTTCTGCCTAGTCCCACTGACTTGCACACGAACCATATCCCTCCATACACCTCCCATCCATGTATCTGTCCAATTTATTCTTAAACATTAAAAAAGAACCCGCTTTTACCACCTCATCTGGCAGCTCATTCCATTCTCCCACTACTCTCTGTGTGAAGAAGCCCCCCCTAATGTTCCCTTTAAACTTTTCCCCCCTCGCCCTTAACCCATGTCCTCTGGTTTTTTACTCCCCTTGCCTCAGTGGAAAAAGCCTGCTTGCATTCACTCTATCTACACCCTTCATAATTTTATATACCTCTATCAAATCTCCCCTCATTCTTCTACGCTCCAGGGAATAAAGTCCTAACCTATTCAACCTTTCTCTGTAACTGAGTTTCTCAAGTCCCGGCAACAACCTTGTAAACCTTCTCTGTTCCCTTTCAACCTTATTTATATCCTTCCTGTAATTTGGTGACCAAAACTGAACACAATACTCCAGATTCGGCCTCACCAATGCCTTATACAACCTCATCATAACATTCCAACTCTTATACTCAATACTTCGATTAATAAAGGCCAATGTACCAAAAGCTCTCTTTATGACCCTAGCTACCTCTGACACCACTTTTAGTGAATTTTGTATCTGTATTCCCAGATCCCCTTGTTCCACTGCACTCCTCAGTGCCTTACCATTAACCCGGTATGTTCTACCTTGGTTTGTCCTTCCACCGTGCAATACCTCACACTAGTCTGCATTAAACTCCATCTGCCATTTTTCAGCCCATTTTTCCAGCTGGACCAAGTCCCTCTGCAGGCTCTGAAAAAACCTTCCTCTCTGTCTACTACACCTCCAATCTTTGTATCATCAGCAAATTTGCTGATCCAATTTACCACATTATCATCCAGATCATTGATATAGATGACAAATAACAATGGACCCAGCACTGATCCCTGTGGCACACCACTAGTCACAGGCCTCCACTCGGAGAAGCAATTCTCTACTACCACTCTTTGGCTTCTTCCATTGAGCCAATGTCTAATCCAATTTACCACCTCTCCATGTATACCGAGCGACTGAATTTTCCTAACTAACCTCCCATGCGGGACCTTGTCAAAGGCCTTACTGAAGTCCATGTAGACAATATCCACTGCCTTCCCTTCATCCACTTTCCTGGTAACCTCCTGGAAAAACTCCAATAGATTGGTCAAACATGACCTGCCATGCACAAAGCCATGTTGACTCTCCCTAATAAGTCCCTGTCTATCCAAATGCTTGTAGATTCTGTCTCTTAGTACTCCTTCCAATAACTTACCTACTACTGACGTTAAATTTACCGGCCTATAATTTCCCGGATTACTTTTCGATCCTTTTTTAAACAACGGAACAACATGAGCCACTCTCCAATCCTCCGGCACCTCACCTGTAGATAGCGACATTTTAAATATTTCTGCCAGGGCCCCTGCAATTTCAACACCAGTCTCCTTCAAGGTCCGAGGGAACACCCTGTCAGGTCCCGGGGATTTATCCACTTTAATTTTCCTCAAGACAGCAAGGACCTCCTCCTTTTCGATCTGTACAGTTTCCATGATCTCACTACTTGTTTCCCTTAATTCCATAGACTTCATGCCAGTTTCCTTAGTAAATACAGACGCAAAAAACCTATTTAAGATCTCGCCCATTTCCTTTGGTTCCACACATAGGCGACCACTCTGATCTTCAAGAGGACCAATTTTATCCCTTACAATCCTTTTGCTCTTAACATATCTGTAAAAGCTCTTTGGATTATCCTTCACTTTGACTGCCAAGGCAACCTCATGTCTTCTTTTAGCACTCCTGATTTCCTTCTTAAGTATTTTCTTGCACTTCTTATACTCCTCCAGCACCTTATTTACTCCCTGTTTCCTATACATGTCATACAACTCCCTCTTCTTCTTTATCAGAGTTGCAAAACCCCTTGAGAATCAATGTTCCTTATTCCTATTCACTTTGCCTTTAATCCTGACAGGAACATACAAATTTAACACTCTCAAAATTTCTCCTTTGAATGCTTCCCACCTACCGATCACACCCTTGCCAGAGAACAACCTGTCCCAATCCACGCTTTTTAGATCCTTTCTTATTTCTTCAAATTTGGCCTTCTTCCAGTTAAGAACCTCAACTCTAGGACCAGATCTATCCCTGTCCATGATCAAGTTGAAACTAATGGTGTTATGATCACTGGAACCAAAGTGCTCCCCTACACAGACTTCCATCACTTGTCCTAACTCGTTTCCTAACAGGAGATCCAATATTGCATCCCCTCTAGTTGGTCTCTCTATTTATTGATTTAGAAAACTTTCCTGAACACATTTGAACGTAAGTTTCATTTGATTCTTCAATACCTAGTCTTTCGTGATAGGGATTGTTACAAATTCTTCCACACTATTTGAAACTATTCATCTTCACCGCCATTCCGTGTTGTGTTGTACTGATGTGGGGGATCATGGTTCTATCCATAGCCATGATTGTTCTCGGCAAATTTTTCTACAGAAGTGGTAGCGCTTTCTTCTGGGCAGTGTCTTTACAAGATGGATGACCCCAGCCATTATCAATACTCTTCAGAGATTATCTGCCTGGCTTGAGTGGTTGCATAACCAGGACTTGTGATATATGAATCAGCTGCTCATATGACCATCCACCACCTGCTCCCATGGCTGCACGGGAGGGACCCTGATCAGGAGACTTAGCACGTACTACACCTTTCCCGGGGTGACTTGCAGGCTAGCAGAGGGAAGGAGCTCCTTTGGTAGAGATGCATCTCTACCTCCCCCCAACTAAATGAAACTGTTACCTCTGAGATGTTTGCTGTTTTCTCTACACTATGAAGTAGTGGTTTGAATTGTCTTATTATCAATTCCAAGTCTCAAGGTCTCACAGTTACCTTGGCTAGCTGTTGCCTCTTTGTACATTAATTGAAGATACTTCCGTTTGTTTTGATATTACTTACCAGTTTTTTCTTAATAGTCTCCCACTGCTGGTTCCAGAAAAAATCCCAGTCTTCTGGCCTATCACTAGATTTTGCCTCAGTATGCTCCTGCTTTTGATATAATATTTCCATGAGTTTGTGTACAGAGAGAAAATTAAGAACCTGGTGGCATGGTGCAAAGACAATAACCTATCCCTCAACGTCAGCAAGACGAAGGAATTAGTTGTTGACTTCAGAGGGAGTAGCGGACCGCACGATCCAATTTACATCGGTGGTGCGCAAGTGGAACAGGTCAACAGCTTTAAGTTCCTCGGCGTCAATATCACAAATGACCTGACTTGGTCCAACCAAGCAGAGTCCACTGCCAAGAAGGCCCACCAGCGCCTTTACTTCCTGAGAAAGCTAAAGAAGTTTGGCCTGTACCCTAAAACCCTCACTAATTTTTATAGATGCACCGTAGAAAGCATTCTCCTAGGGTGAATCACAACCTGGTATGGAAGTTGTCCTGTCCAAGACCGGAAGAAGCTGCTGAAGATCGTGAACACAGCCCAGCACATCACACAAACCAAACTTCTGTCCTTGGACTCACTTTACACCGCACGCTGTCGGAGCAGTGCTGCCGGGATAACCAAGGACACAATCCACCCAGCCAACACACTTTTTGTCCCTCTTCCCTCCGGGAGAAGGCTCAGGAGCTTGAAGACTCATATGGCCAGATTTGGGAACAGCTTCTTTCCAACTGTGATAAGACTGCTGAATGGATCCTGACCAAGATCTGGGCCGTACCCTCCAAATATCCAGACCTGCCTTTTGGTTTTTTTTGCACTACCTTACTTTCTTTTTCCTGTTTTCTATTTATTATTTATAATTTAAATTATTACTATTTACTATCGATTTGTACTCCAGGGAGCGCGAAGCGCAGAATCAAGTATCGCTGTGATGATTGTACGCTCTAGTATCAATTGTTTGGCGACAATAAAGTAAAGTAAAATAAAGTAACCACAGATGATCCAACTTTTGAATCCTTCTTGCTCATTAGGATAAGTTTCCACTGAACATTTAAAAATATCTGCTTAAGTATCTGTGACTGCTAATGTACTGACTTTTCCTTCAGCCTGTTATACCAGTCCACACTGGACACATCTACATTCAAACCTCCAGAATTCCATTTATCTGAGGACTGCTTTTGGACCTGGAAGACTTACCTCAAATTGTATCTGCAATTAATAAGCTGTGCTCAAGGCCCTTGAGGTGATCATTAACCTTAATTAAATCTACATTGTAATACATGATAAAAATATAAAATATCTTATTGCCGGGTAAATTATCAGTAATAGATTCATGGTATCATAGCATCACAGAAATAGGCCAATTATGTTCATGCTGACTGTGTTAATCTTTAGTCCATAGTCTTCTATGTAGTGACCATTCAAGAACTAGTTCAATACTCATTACATACGCCTGCTGCGTTCACCAGCAACTTTGATGTGTGTTGCTTCAAAACTCATTAAGTGTTGTTCAAGTGCTTACATCACTGTGTTACAGATTTTAGCCGTCTTCTAGATGGCAATATTTTTTTCTTCAGATCCCCACTAAACTTCTTAATCCTTACCATAAACCTATTTTCAATCCACTTGTTGTAGGGAAAAGCTTCTCGTTATCTATCATATCTACGCCCCGAATAATTTTGTATATTTGTCAGATCCCCACCATCAACTCACTCTGCTGTGAGGAAAACATATTGCTCTCAGAAACCATCCCTAACACAATCCACAAATTCCTTGTAACTGTACCTTTGCAAGTTTTAATAGTGCAGATTGAAATTGTCCTTCATAATATCTATTTCCTTCTTTGACATTTCTCTATTTGTTTGCTTAGTACTATTAAGGGGTCACATTTTAGGGATCTGTAGCTACTCCCCTGTGTCTTCTTTCCCATACGATTCTTTATTTTCACTCAAGCTGGTGACATCACAAGCCATACATCTTTGTCTCCACTCACCAGATCGTTTCTTCATTGCTTTCTTGATTAACAACACTATCTCTCCTCCTCTCTCTTTCTACTTGCCTATTAGAGCAACAAATGGCCTGGAATATTGAGTTCTCAATCTTTGTAATGCTGCAACCCTATCTCTGTAATGGCTATGAGATCAAACTTATCTCTTAGTATTTATACTGTGCACTCATCTACTTCCTTAAAAATATATACGGAGACATGGAAAGTGTCTCAAGCTTTGACTTCATAAAGCTTTGACTTTATGATTTTTATTTACTCTAGATTCACCTCTTGCTGCAAACTTTATTAAAGTTATTAAGCTTCCCATCACCAGACCATTACCTCATTACCTTCCTCCAACTATGATGAAGATTTGGTGGTATTTTTCCAGATAATTATGGTGTGCAACTTGGAGCAGAACCTGCTCATATTGGTGGCCCAATGCATCTGCTGCCCCTTCTTGCTGGCAGAGGTCACACGTTTAGGAAATGATGGTGAAGTAGGCAGGGAGAGTATCTGCAGTATTTAGTAGATTGCACATAGTACAACCACTGTGTGCTGGTTCTGGATGGGGTCGCCATCAAGTGGGATGCTTTACATGAATGTGTTCAGTTTTGATGTTTATTTTAAATAAAGATACAGCATGAAACAGGCCTACCAGTCCAACAAGCCACAATGCCCAGCAATCCACCTATTTAACACTAGCCGAACAGATAGATAGATACTTTATTGATCCCAAAGGAAATTACAATGTCACAGTAGTATTACAAGTGTACGGATATAAACATTAGAAGAGACATAGAAAGAATGAAAAATAAGTTACCACAAACAGTCTAACGGGAGGCAGTCATCACTTCCCTGGCAATAGGTTGTCTCATTATAGAGCCTAATGGCTGAGTGTAAGAATGACCGTAAGTAGCGCTCTTTGGAGCAGTGCAGTTGTCTTAGTTTATGACTAAAAGTACTCCTCTGTTCAGCCAAGGTGGCAAGCAGAGGGTGAGAAACATTGTCCAGAATTGCCAGGATTTTCCATAGGGTTCTTTGTTCTACCATGGCCTCAGGTGTGTCCAGTTTGACTCTTATAACAGAGCCAGCCTTTCTAATCAGTTTTTTGAGCCTGCTGGCATCACCTGTGCTGATACCATTGTCCCAGCACACCACAGCATAGAAGATTGTATTGGTGGCAACAGACTGGTAGAACATGTGAAGGACAGGCCTGTATATTCCAAAGGACCTCAGTCTCCTCAGGAAATAGAGGCAACTCTGGCCCCTCTTGTACACAGCCTCTGTGTTAGTGCTCCACTCAAGTCTGTCATCCAGGTGCACCCCTAGGTACTTTTAGGTCCTCACCACATCCACGTCCTTACCATCAATAGTACAGGGAGCAATGCAGGCTTAGTCTTCTTAAAATCCATCACCAACTTCTTTGTCTTAGTAATCATAGTACAATTTATAAATAACAATTAACCTACTAACCAGTATACTGTATCTTTGGAACGTGGGAGCAAAAGGAGCATGTGTTTCATAGGGAGAACATAAAAACTCTTTACAGACAACACCAGAATTGAACTCCAAACTCCAGAATGCCCCAAGCTACAGTAGCGTTGCCCCAACTGCTACACAGCCATGAAGAACTGCTAAAGCTGCATTCCTCCAGACAAGTCGAGAGAACATCAGTACACTTCTGGCTTGTAAACTGATGATGATGGAAGTATCAGCAGGCGGATCCTCTAGGTCTTCTACTGTAGAACACTCAAATCCTAAATGGCATATGAAATCAGACCATTTATGCAGCTATTCTAGTTGAGCTTTTGGTCAGTCAGAAAGTATGGGACTTGGTGATGGTAATGCTAGTGAAGGAAGATCAATTGTATGCAATTAGATTCTATTTTGTTTGGGATGGTTAATATTTGTCATATTTGTGAAGGGGATGTTATTTGCCATTTTTCAGCCTTTGCCTGATAATTGTTTGGGTTTTGCATTGTTTGATTTACTTGCTGAGGAATTGTGAATGAAACAGAACATTGTGCAATTGTCAGCAAATATCCCCATTTCTAGCCATTCGGTGGATGACACAGGTGAAGGTGGTGAGGGTAAGGTTGTACCATGAGGATGTTGTTGATCATCCTGGCCCCTGCAGTAATATCCTGGGGCCAGAACGATCAACCTCCAAACAATCACAGCCAGCACCTTATGAAGTATAATTCCAACTTCTCAAGTGTTTTCCCTTTTCCAGTTGGCTAAAGTTTTAAAAGGGCTCCCTTATACTACATACATCAAGTTTTGCCGTGTAGTTAAAGTAGAGTCACTTTCACCTCAAATTTGGAATTCAGCTCTTTGGTTCATGGTTACTTTCAGTTGAGTAAATGCTGGTGTAGCTGCTATACTGGGCACCTTGCTCAGAGATGCACCTGGATCTGAAACATGGGACTTCAGTATTACAGCTGAAATTTTGTCTGCTTCCTTACTTTTTCTAGATCCAATAATCTCAGACATTTCTTGGTCTCACACAAAGTCCATCAGATTGGTTAGAGATTTGTTTCTGTGACGGATGGGGATCTCACAAAGAAGCCAAAATGGATAATCGCTTTAGCACTTCCGGCAAAATATGGTTATCAATGCTTCAGTCTCTTTTCTAGTACTCCCATATGGTCTAATACTGTTTCTTTGTGTTATGGACATAAAACACAGGACAGTACAGCACAGGAACAGAGCCTTTGGCCCACAATATTGTGCTGAACCAACCAAAATAGCAATCAATCTTCAGGGATGGGCATGTGCTTGGAGCTGCCTCCTCCTCTTAGCCGTTTAATTGCCCTCCATCAGTTATTACAATTCGAGCCACACTATCTTAAGGAGCTCAGTAAAGATCAAGATAGTTTTGCTGAAGTTTACATTCTAATTTACATTTACATTCTTACATTTTACAGTTGCTGAGAGACAGCATGGACTCAATTGGGCTTAATGACTCCTTTCTCCTGAGTAATATATACCATATATTAAATCAGTGATTATGCTTCATATCTAAAAAGGAAGGAAAGGCAGCCTGAATTTTTGTCCAGTTTTTGATGTGGAGAAAAATAATATATCCCTACATTTAAATGAAACCCAATAAGTTTTGGTCCCCTAATCTGAGGAAAGACATCCTTGCCATAGAGGGAGTACAAAGAAGGTTCACCAGATTGATTCCTGGGATGGCAGGACTTTCATATGAAGAAAGACTGGATGAACTGGGCTTGTACTCGTTGGAATTTAGAAGATTGAGGGGGGATCTGATTGAAACGTATAAGATCCTAAAGGGATTGGACAGGCTAGATGCAGGAAGATTGTTCCCGATATTGGGGAAGTCCAGAACGAGGGGCCACAGTTTGAGGATAGAGGGGAAGCCTTTTAGGACCGAGATTAGGAAAAACTTCTTCACACAGAGAGTGGTGAATCTGTGGAATTCTCTGCCACAGGAAACAGTTGAGGCCAGTTCATTGGCTATATTTAAGAGGGAGTTAGATATGGCCCTTGTGGCTACGGGGGTCAGGGGGTATGGAGGGAAGGCTGGGGCGGGGTTCTGAGTTGGATGATCAGCCATGATCATAATAAATGGCGGTGCAGGCTCGAAGGGCCGAATGGCCTACTCCTGCACCTATTTTCTATGTTTCTATGTTTTCTATGTTATTGATCCTGCATTGTTAGGTGGTTTAAAATTACTTGTCCACAGGGGATAGCAGTACAGGTGACCTCGGTTCAATTCTTGTGCTGCCTCTAAGGAGTTTGTACATTCTCCTGTGATTGTGTTGTTTTCCTCCATGTGGTAGGTTAACTGGTCACTATAAATTGTCCTGTGATTAGGCTAGAATTAAATTGGTCAAAGGACAGAAGGGGCTACTCTGTGCTGATTTTCAATAAGTAAATAAAAAGAATTAACTAATTAAAATGTTTTGTCATTAGATCTGGTAAATATAATTCTATAGATGAATTTAATCATATCCATTCCTACAAATAACAACGTATTGAGACTTAATGTTACTGCAGGCTCACATCAGTGCCTGAGAGATGGTCTTTGAAATGGGAGCTAGAGAAATGACAATCTCACTCAGCGTATAAAAGTTGCTTACTATTCTAAAATCTTCACAGTATTTTATACTTCCAAGCAGATCATGAAACATATCTTATGAAATTCTTCCCCTTTTCTAATAAAGTTGCTGTGTTTGACGATTTTCAATTGAGACGTTGATATGGTTGTTATTTAACTTGACCTATTTTCCCTAAACAAACTGGGTAATGTACTGAACTCCTTTCGTCATATATATCTGTACTAACAGGATTTTTGAACTCACTAAAAGACTTAAGATGGATCCATTACCTTAACAAATTATGTGATAGATTTCTACTTTTGCATTTTGAATGAAAGGACTTGATCATGAGCAGTCTTATTAGACACTAATTCATGGAAACAGAAAAAACAGGAATTGGTCAGGCAACATCTGTGGAGAAGGAATCAGAGTTAAAAATGGGAGCTGACCTAAATATCTGTTGCCTAATTTGCCAAGTATTTCTAACATTATTTTTGTCTTCATTGCAGATTTGCAGCATACGCCATATTTTGCTTCATTTTACTTAGATAGTCAAAGCGTATTCAGCATCTTGGGAGGTCAAGTCTGACAGATCTTTTGGAGTATTTCAAAGAGGTAACTATGGAAATAGAATTATGGACTTTAGTAAAGCCTTTGACATGGTCCCGCAAGGCAGGCTAATCTGGAAGGTTAGGTCACATGGGATTTAGCAGGAGCTTGCGAGTTTGATTTATGAATTGGCTTGATAGAGGGTTGATTTTTTTTTCAACTGGAGGCCTCTGACTAGTGCATTGCCCCAGGAGTAAGTGCTGCATCCACTGTAATTCATTATTTATGTAACTGGTTTGGATATGAATATATATGGCGTAATTAGCAAGTTTAATGATGATAGCAAATTAGGGAGACTTGTTGATAATGACACAGGTTACAATGAATTACAAGGAAATTTTGAACAGTTAGGGAGATGGGCTAGGGAATGGCAAATGGATTTCAAATTAGGTAAGTGTGAGGTGATGCATTTTAGACATTCAGATTAGTGTTGTGGAAAAGAAGGACTTTGGAGTACAAGTGTACAGTTGCTAAAAGTAGCTGGACAAGTAAACAGGGCAGTGAAGAAGGCATTTAGCAGTAAGGGCACTGATTTTAGCAGCAGGGACATTATGTTGCAGTTATACAAGTCATTGGTGAGACTGCACTTGGAGTATAGAGTACAATTTTGGTCACCCTGTCAGAGGAAAGACATTGCTAAGCTGGAGATAGCACAGAAGAGAGCTACAAAGATGCTACCTGGACTAGAGGATCTGAGTTATATGAAGAGGTTTGCTGTGTTAGATCTTTATTGCTTGGAGCATAGGAGAATGAAGGGTTACTTCATAGAAGTTTGTAAAATTGTGAGTGGTGCCATTTATTTGTACTATTCATTGTCTTTTTTCCAGGTTTGGGGAGTCCAAAACTAGAGGCACGGATACTAGATAAGAGGGCAGAGATTTAAAAGAGACCTGAGAGGTAGTGAGTACCTGGAATGAGCTGCCAGAGGAAGTGGTCGGGATGGATACAAATGCAATATTGAAGAGGCATTTGGATAGCTTCAGCACATGGAGGGGAGAGGCTTGGAGGGGTATGGGGTGATTGCGGGTAACTGGGACTAGCAGAGATGATGATGCGGTCAGCCTGGAGCAGATGGGACAAGGTGCCTTTTTCTGTGCTGTACGTCTCTATGACTCTATTATTTCAGGTTCAGAATTCTACAACATTATACTATGATAGCATGCATTTAGCATCAAATAAATCCTTTGATAAGTTAACTGACTTGCAGACTCATCTCAAATCCCAGTCCAGGCATCAAATAATCCAATAAATCGTGCACAATTCAATTTATAAAGGATGATCTTGGTCTATAACAGCACATATCTGAACTGCGAGAGAATTGTACATATTTATCAGAGTTTATCATGACTACAATACAAAGCCAGATCACAAACACGAGGAAATCTGCAGATGCTGGAAATTCAAGCAACACACTCAAAATGCTGGTGAACGCAGCAGGCCAGGCAGCATCTATAGGAAGAGGTACAGTCGACCCTTCGTCTGGACTAACTGAAAGAAGAGATAGTAAGAGATTTGATCTCTTACTATCTCTTCTTTCAGTTAGTCCTGACGAAGGGTCACGGCCCGAAACGTCAACTGTACCTCTTCCTATAGATGCTGCCTGGTCTGCTGCGTTCCACCAGCAATTTTGATGTGTGAAGCCAGGTCACAAGTTTCTTAGCATAAAACATCAGTGTGCCTCCTGAGAGATCCCCACGGTCACACTTTCCTTTTGGCATTTACATTCCCACTACCCTTTAGGTATCACTGCTGTGACTATCTAAGTGGTGTGATCCAAGCAACTTATTTAGATGTTGCCCATGGATTACCTTGATGGCCTTTGACAGCTTGTTCTATTAAAATCCTTCCCCACGCTTTCTGTCTCTGAAATATATTTAAATAATTAAAAATAATAATTTATTTACTTGAAAGCATATTCAGCTTATTAAAATTTAACAGAAATTACTAAGATTAGTTAAAATAAAAGTTTAATTAAAAACATTTTTGGCTTTGCTTACATTCTTAAGTTTACCCAAATGAGGGGGGGAGGTTGCTTTTTTAAAATAGCCATGGCTCATGTCAAATCGAAGAACCTAGATGTGAAGTGTTTCTAAACCCCAAAGTCAGTAAAATTGGATCACCCTGCACCAGTTCCCCAAACCTCCTCACTTCCCAAAGACTTTGTGCTGAAACTCAGCAGCTGATTAGAATGTATTCAGTTTCACACTGCTTCATATTAGGTGTGAAATGCTGGAATGTGCTCACATGTTCACTGTACTTTGCTGGTGATGCTTAGTAGCATTGTCCACTGTGACCTGCTCCCACAACTACGTATGAAGATATAGCACCTAGGAGGATTTCTGTAATAAATTCTTACATCCATTATGATAATGAAAACTAAGTGACAACAAACAAGAGAAAATCTGCAGATACTGGAAATCCAAGCAACACAAAATGCTGGTGGAGTTCAGCAGGCCAAGGAGCACCCATGGAAAAAAATACAGTTGATGTTTCAGTACAGGACCCTTCAGCGGATTCCTCGTCTTTTTTTCTCCCGTCTTGCTGAAGGGTCTCGGCCCGAAACGTTGACTGTACTTTTTTCCATAGATGCTGCCTGGCCTGCTGAGTTCCTCCAGCATTTTGTGGGTGTTGCTTGGCCACCTATCCTATTTGTTTAGTATCCTAACTACAGGAAAGATGTAAATTTTCTCTGTATGCTTTTGAATGTATTTACAAGGATGTTGCTGGGACAGGATGCACCTGAATTGTTAGGAAAGATTGAATAGGTTAGGACTTTATTCTTTGGAACGTAGACAATTGAAAGGAGATTGGATAGAGGTATATGAAATTATGAGGGGTATAGATAGGGTAAGTACAAACAGGTTTTTTTCCACTGAGGTTGGGTGGGACTACTACTAGACATTATGGGTTAAGGGTGAATGGTGAAAAGTGAAAAGTTTAAGGGAAACATTTCTTCACTCAGAGGGTCGTGAGAGGGTGGAGTGAGCTGCCAGTGCAAGTGGTACATGTGAGCTTGATCTCAACGTTCAAGAGAAGTTTGGATAGTGACATGGATGGAAGGGTATGGTAGGTTATGGTCTGGATGCAGGTTGTTGGGAGTAGGCAGCTTAAATGGTTCAGCATGGACAAGATGGGCTGAAGGGCCTGTCACTGTGCTGTACTTTTCTATAACTCTATGACTGTATTCTATCTCTTCACGCCAGATCTTTAGGTTAAACTGTCAGGAAACCCCAGTTAACCAAACAACAGTGCTTCGAACATTGCTACAGACCTATAACTAACTCAACACATGTTCTTTATCTCTTTGTTTTTCACTTCTTCCAATTATGTTGGTTTATTTTCTTAGCTCTAATAACTTCTACCACCTCCTTTATCAGAGAGCATCACTAGTTTAGTTCTGCAGGCTCTACTTAATTTAATCATATTATAATCAAAGGTTAATCCATTTGCACTAAACCCTTAATCCCACAGGAATAGTCACATGTGTCTACTTAAGGCTAACACTGAGTTTAATTTGGAAAGCAACTCTGTGCATTCATTATAGCAATTTCAGAAGTGGCAATAACAGATTGAACATTGTAGTTTGCAAATTCGATTTTGAATTAATGATGCAGCTAGTACTTCATTCAAAATCTTAGCCTTGTTGAACATTTTGTTTTCATGAGGCCCATTTTTCTCATACGTTGTCACGGAAAGCAAACTTCTGCTCTAAAGTGTTAGTCATGCCTTATCCCTTGGCTCAATATTGGAATGTCAACAATGTCCAGCCAAAATTGACCAATGAAGTTTTGAAAAAGTAACCTATCCTGCTAAACTGATTGCGATTTGACTGAACAAGTGAGAGTCATTACAGCATAAAAAGCTTTTATTTAAAATTAAACCTTTCAGGTTCTGTTTTTGTTTTGTGAACTGTTGCATATTAATTTAATATTCAAAACAAAACTTTCCTGCAGAATATTATAATATATTAGAATATTGTTGTGAAATTGGGCAGATTCGCATCAATTTTGTTAGTGCTACAGAAACTGATATGTTCCAGTTTTACTTCCAAGAAATATGCTCAAACTTTTAGTACAATTTGCTCTGTACAGGAAGTTAGATAGGACTTCTCAGTCAGTGGCATACATCTGTATATCTGCATGTTGATCCAAGCACTCTTAAATTGGACTACATCAGGCTTAATAACATTGTATGCTAAACCCACAGAGGAAATATGGAGTATAATCTTTAGGAGTAAAATATTTATTCCTCCACAGACCCCTTTCTCAACCATTCTCCACATATGTTATTCTTAAAAAATTGGCAGGCTTGCTGTTTATTGAGTAGTTCAGCTCATCCAAGTGACTTGAATCACACATTGTTAATTCATTGCATTGGGAAGCTATTAGAAACATAGAAACATAGAAAATAGGTGCAGGAGTAGGCCGTTCGGCCCTTCGAGCCTGCACCGCCATTCAGTATGATCATGGCTGATCATCCAACTCAGAAGCCTGTATCTGCCTTCTCTCCATACTCCCTGATCCCTTTAGCCACAAGGGCCATATCTAACTCCCTCTTAAATATAGCCAATGAACTGGCCACAACTGTTTCCTGTGGCAGAGAATTCCACAGATTCACCACTCTCTGTGTGAAGAATTTTTTCCTCATCTCGGTCCTAAAAGGCTTCCCCTTTATCCTTGAACTGTGACCCCTCATTCTGGACTTCCCCAACATCGGGAACAATCTTCCTGCATCTAGCCTGTCCAATCCCTTTAGAATTTTATACGTTTCAATCAGATCCCCTTCAATCTTCTAAATTCGAGCGAGTATAAGCCTAGTCGATCCAGTCTTTCATCATATGAAAGTCCTGCCATCCCAGGAATCAATCCAGTGAACCTTCTTTGTACTCCCTCTATGGCAAGGATGTCTTTCCTCAGATTAGGGGACCAAAACTGCACACAATACTCCAGGTGTGGTCTCACCAAGGCCTTGTACAACTGCAGTAGTACGTCCCTGCTCCTGTACTCGAATCCTCTTGCTATGAATGCCAGCATACCATTCACCTTTTTCACCGCCTACTGTACCTGCATGCCCACTTTCAATGACTGGTGTACAATGACACCCAGGTCTCATTGCACCTCCCCTTTTCCTAATCGGCCACCATTCAGATAATAATCTGTTTTCCTGTTTTTGCCACCAAAGTGGATAACCTCACATTTATCCACATTAAATTGCATCTGCCATGAATTTGCCCACTCACCTAACCTATCCAAGTCGCCCTGCATCCTCTTAGCATCCTCCTCACAGCTAACACTGCCGCCCAGCTTCGTGTCATCCGCAAACTTGGAGATGCTGCATTTAATTCCCTCGTCTAAGTCATTAATATATATTGTAAACAACTGGGGTCCCAGCACTGAACCTTGCGGTACCCCACTAGTCACTGCCTGCCATTCTGAAAAAGATCCCATTTATTCCCACTCTTTGCTTCCCGTCTGCCAACCAATTTTCTATCCACATCAATACCTTACCCCCAATTCCCTGTGGTTTAAGTTTGCACACTAATCTTCTGTGTGGGACCTTGTCAAAAGCCTTTTGAAAATCCAAATATACCACATCCACTGGTTCTCCCCTATCCACTCTACTAGTTACATCCTCAAAAAATTCTATGAGATTTGTCAGACATGCTTTTCCTTTCACAAATCCATGCTGACTTTGTCCGATGATTTCATCGCTTTCCAAATGTGCTGTTATCACATCTTTGATAACTGACTCTAGCATTTTCCCCACCACCAATGTTAGGCTAACCGGTCTATAATTCCCTGGTTTCTCTCTCCCTCCTTTTTTAAAAAGTGGGGTTACATTAGCCACCCTCCAATCCTCAGGAACTAGTCCAGAAACTAAAGAGTTTTGAAAAATTATCACTAATGCATCCACTATTTCTTGAGCTACTTCCTTAAGCACTCTGGGATGCAGACCATCTGGCCGTGGGGTTTTATCGGCCTTTAATCCCTTCAATTTACCTAACACCACCTCCCTACTAACACGTATTTCCCTCAGTTGCTCCATCTCACTAGACCCTCGGTCCCCTACTGTTTCCAGAAGATTATTTATGTCCTCCTTAGTGAAGACAGAACCAAAGTAGTTATTCAATTGGTCTGCCATGTCCTGGTTCCCCATGATCAATTCACCTATTTCTGACTAAATGGGACCTACATTTGTCTTAACCAATTTTTTTCTTTTCACATATCGATAAAAGCTTTTACAGAAAGTTTTTATGTTCCCTGCCAGCTTTCTCTCGTAATCTTTTTTCCCGTTCCTAATTAAGCCCTTTGTCCTCCTCTGCTGGACTCTGAATTTCTCCCAGTCCTCAGGTGTGCCGCTTTTCTGGCTAATTTGTATGTTTCTTCTTTGGAACTGATACTATCCCTAATTTCCCTTGTCAGCCACAGGTGCACTACCTTCCCTGGTTTATTCTTTTGCCAAACTGGGATGAACAATTGTTGTAGTTCATCCATGCGATCTTTAAATGCTTGCCATTGCATATCTACCATCAACCCTTTAAGTATCATTTGCCAGTCTATCTTAGCTAATTCATGTCTCATACCTTCAACCTTTGTTTCTGAATTAACTATGTCACTCTCCATCTTAATGAAGAATTCCACCATATTATGGTCACTCTTAACCAAGGGACCTCTCACGACATATAGAACATAGAACATAGAATAGTACAGCACAGTACAGGCACTGCGGCCCACAATGTTGAGCCAACCCTCAAACCCTGCCTCCCATATAAGCCCCCACCTTAAATCCCTCCATATACCTGTCTAGTAGTCTCTTAAACTTCACTAGTGTATCTGCCTCCACCATTGACTCAGGCAGTGCATTCCAGGTACCAACCACTCTCTGAGTAAAAAACCTTCCTCTAATATCCCCCTTGAACTTCCCACCCCTTACCTTAAAGCCATATCCTCTTGTATTGAGCAGTGGTGCCCTGGGGAAGAGGCGCTGGCTATCCACTCTATCTATTCCTCTTATTATCTTGTATACCTCTATCATGTCTCCTCTCATCCTCCTTCTCTCCAAAGAGTAAAGCCCTAGCTCCCTTAATCTCTGATCATAATGCATACTCTCTAAACCAGGCAGCATCCTGGTAAATCTTCTCCGTACCCTTTCCAATGCTTCCACATCCTTCCTATAGTGAGGCGACCAGAACTGGATACAGTACTCCAAGTGTGGCCTAACCAGAGTTTTATAGAGCTGCATCATTACATCGTGACTCTTAAACTCTATCCCTCGACTTATGAAAGCTAACACCCCATAAGCTTTCTTAACTACCCTATCCACCAGTGAGGCAACTTTCAGGTATCTGTGGACATATACCCCCAGATCCCTCTGCTCCTCCACACTACCAAGTATCCTGCCATTTACTTTGTACTCTGCCTTGGAGTTTGTCCTTCCAAAGTGTACCACCTCACACTTCTCCGGGTTGAACTCCATCTGCCACTTCTCAGCCCACTTCTGCATCCTATCAATGTCTCTCTGCAATCTTTGACAATCCTCTACACTATCTACAACACCACCAACCTTTGTGTCGTCTGCAAACTTGCCAACCCACCTTTCTACCCCCACATCCAGGTCGTTAATAAAAATCACGGAAAGTAGAGGTCCCAGAACAGATCCTTGTGGGACACCACTAGTCACAATCCTCCAATCTGAATGTACTCCCTCCACCACCACCCTCTGCCTTCTGCAGGCAAGCCAATTCCGAATCCACCTGGTCAAACTTCCCTGGATCCCATGCCTTCTGACTTTCTAAATAAGCCTACCGTGTGGAACCTTGTCAAATGCCTTACTAAAATCCATATAGATCACATTCACTGCACTACCCTCATCTATATGCCTGGTCACCTCCTCAAAGAACTCTATCAGGCTTGTTAGACACGATCTGCCCTTCACAAAACCATGCTGACTGTCCCTGATCAGACCATGATTCTCTAAATGCCCATAGATCCTATCTCTAAGAATCTTTTCCAACAGCTTTCCCATCACAGACGTAAGGCTTACTGGTCTATAATTACCCGGACTATCCCTACTACCTTTTTCGAACAAGGGGACAACATTCACCTCCCTCCAGTCCTCCGGTACAATTCCCATGGACAACAAGGACATAAAGATCCTAGCCAGAGGCTCAGCAATCTCTTCCCTCGCCTCGTGGAGCAGCCTGGGGAATATTCCGTCAGGCCCCGGGAACTTATCCGTCCTAATGTATTTTAACAACTCCAACACCTCCTCTCCCATAATATCAACATGCTCCAGAACATCAACTTCACTCATAGAGTCCTCACCATCATCAAGTTCCCTCTCATTGGTGAATACCGAAGAGAAGTATTCATTGAGGACCTTGCTCACTTCCACAGCCTCCAGGCACATCTGCCTACCTTTATCTCTAATCGGTCCTACCTTCACTCCTGTCATCCTTTTTTTCTTCACATAATTGAAGAATGCCTTGGGGTTTTCCTTTACTCCACTCGCCAAGGCCTTCTCATGCCCCCCTTCTTGCTCTTCTCAGCCCTTCTTAAGCTCCTTTCTTGCTTCCCTATATTCCTCAATAGACCCATCTGATCCTTGCTTCCTAAACCTCATGTATGCTGCCTTCTTCCACCTGACTAGATTTTCCACCTCACTTGTCACCCATGGTTCTTTCACCCTACCATTCTTTATCTTCCTCACCGAGACAAATTTATCCCTAACATCCTGCAAGAGATCTGTAAACATTGACCACATGCCCATAGTACATTTCCCTGCAAAAACATCATCCCAATTCACACCTGCAAGTTCTAGCCTTATAGCCTCATAATTTGCCCTTCCCCAATTAAAAATTTTCCCGTCCTCACTGATTCTATCCTTTTCCATGATAATGCTAAAGGCCAGGGAGTGGTGGTCATTGTCCCCCAGATGCTCACCCACTGAGAGATCTGTGACCTGACCCGGTTCATTACCTAGTACTAGATCTAGTATGGCATTCCCCCTAGTCGGCCTGTCCACATACTGTGACAGGAATCTGTCCTGGACACACTTAAAAAACTTTGCCCCATCTAAACCCTTGGAACCAATCAAGTGCCAATCAATATTAGGGAAGTTAAAGTCACCCATGATAACAACCCTGTTATTTTTGCACCTTTCCAAAACCTGCCTCCCAATCTGCTCCTCTGTATCTCTGCTGCTACCAGGGGGCCTATAGAATACCCCCAACAGAGTAACTGCTCACTTCCTGTTCCTGACTTCCACCCATACTGACTCGAAAGACGATCCTGCTACATTACTCACCCTTTCTGTAGCTGTAATATTATCCCTGTCTAGTAATGCCACCCCTCCTCCCCTTTTTCCGCCCTCTCTATCCCTTTTAAAGCACTGAGATCCAGGAATACTGAGAATCCATTCCCACCCTGGTGCCAGCCAAGTCTCTGTAATGGCCACTACATCATAATTCCATGTATGTATCCAAGCTCTCAGTTCATCACCTTTGTTCCTGATGCTTCTTACATTGAGGTACACACACTTCAGCCCTTCTACCTTACTGCCTTTACACCGTTTATTCTGCTTCTCTTTCCTCAAAGCCTCTCTATATGTTAGATCTGGCTTTACTCCATGCACTTCTTTCACTGCTCTATCGCTCTGGGTCCCATCCCCCTCCCAAATTAGTTTAAACTCTCCTGAACCATGCTAGCAAAATTACCTGCAAGGATATCGCTCCCCCTCGAGTTCAGGTGCAACCCATCCAATCTGTACAGGTCCCACCTTCCCCAGAAGAGATCCCAATGATCCAAAAATCTAAAACCCTGCTCCCTGCACCAACTCCTCAGCTATGCATTCAACTGCCATCTCCTCCAATTCTTACCATCACTGTCATGTAGCACTGGCAGCAATCCTGAGAATGCCACCCTTGAGGTCCTGTTCTTCAGCCTTCTGCCTCGTTCCCGAAACTCACACTTCAGGACCTCATCCCCCTTCCTGCCTACGTCGTTGGTACCAACATGTATCATGACTTCTGGTTGCTTTCTCTCTCGTACCAGGATGTCGTGCACCCGGTCAGAGACATCCCGGACCCTGGCACCCGGGAGGCAACAAACCATGCGGGTGTCCTTCTCATGTCCACAAAATCTCCAGTCTGCTCCCCTGACTATAGAGTCTCCAACGACGACAGCTCTCCTCTTCTCCATCCCACCCTTCTGCACCACCGGGTCAGAATCAGTGCCGGAGGCCCTGCTACCGTGGCTCACACCTGGTCGGTCGTCCCTGCCAACAGTATCCAGGACAGTAAACTTATTATTCAGGGGAATGGCTACAGGGGTGCTCTGCACTACCTGCCTGCTCACCTTTACTTTCCCCCCTCTGACTGTCACCCAACGACCTGCTTCCGACAGCCTAGGTGTGACTACCTCCCTGCAAGATTGCTAATTAACCCTTCCTCATTGGTCAATACCCAGTCTAGAATGGCCTGCTCTCTAGTTGGTTCCTCGACATGTTAGTACCTTTGGATTTATTGTTGTACCTCTGGAATGAGTTCTGTGTTCGGGCTGATGTGGAATTTCTTTTTAAAAGTTCAGACATCTGGTCATTACACCGAGCATCCAGCATGCTAGAGAGGAATATGACTCGCCCTTGATGCAAGGCAAGCAGCCAGAAAAGAGTAGGAAGAAGAGCAAGAGGACATGTACACTCTGGTCATTTCATTAGATGAAGAAATGGAACCCGGTGTGGTCTGGTGCAGGTTATCTATTTCATGGTTCAACGTGCTGTGTGTTCAGAGATGCTCTTCTGCACACCACTGATGTACACATGATTACTTGAGTTAGCCAGCTTCCTCAGCTTGAACCACTCTGGCCATTCTTCTCTGACCAATTATTAACAAGGCATTTTTTCCCACAGAACTGCCACACACCGGATGTTTATTTTTATCACACCATTCACTGTAAAGTCTAGAGACTATTGGGTGTGAAAACCCCAGGAGACCTGCAGTTTCTGAAATACTCAAACCACCCAGTTTGGCACTAACAATCATTTCACAGTCAAAATCACTTAGTTCACATTTCTTTCCCATTCTGATGTTTGGTCTGAACAACAACTGAACCTCTTGACCATGTCTGCATGCTTTTATGCATTGTTGCTTCCATATGATTGGCTGATTAGAAATTTTCATTAATGAGCAAGTTTACAGGTATACCTAATGAGTGGACAAAGAGTGTATTCATCAGATTTGCACTTTGGTGATTCTATGCATCCAAGTAAACAGGTAGTGATTGCAATCTGAAGCCATCAGTTTCTTCATGGCCGATTCTCTACTAAATCTTCCCCAAAATGAGACCGTAAACAACTTTGATTTACAGTACTCATGAATACATAGTATGGTGCATCAACGGAATACAGACCAGAACTGTGATGGAACCTGAGCACTTGCCCGGATGAATGGAGGAAAGACATACAAGAAGCATGACAATATACATGAAGTAAACAAATCACAAGCAAGAGAAAATCTGCAGATGCTGGAAGTCCGAGCGAGACACACAAAATACTGGAGGAACTCAGCAGGTCAGGCAGCATCTATGGAAAAAAGTACAGTTGACGTTTCAGGCTGAAACCCTTCGGTAGGACTGAAGAAGAAAAGCTGAGGAGCAGATTTGAAAGGTGGGGGGAGGGGAGAGAGAACCGCCAGGCGATAGATGAAACTTGGAGGGGGAGGGATGAAGCAAAGAACTACGAAGGTGATTGGTGAAAGAGACATAAGGCCATGGAGGAAAAAAGAAAAGGGAGGGAGGAGCACCAGAGGGAGGCGATGGGCGAGCAAGGAGATAAGGTGAGAGAGTGACAAGGGGATGGGAAATGGTGAAGGGGCTGGTGTAGGTATTACTGGAAGTTTGAGAAATCGATGTTCATGCCATGAGATTGGAGGCTACCCAAACAGAATCTAAGGTGCTGTTCCTCCAACCTATGTGTGCCTTATCCCGACAGTGGAGGAGGCCATAGATGGACGTATCGGAATGGGAATGGGAAGTGGAATTAGAATGAGTGGGCACTGGGAGATCCCACTTGGACTGGTGGATAGAGAGTAGATGCTCAGCGAAATGGTCTCCCAATCTACATTGGTTCTCCCGGTGTGGCCTCTTGTACATCAGTGAGACCCGACATAAATTACCACACCTAATAATGAGCAGGAAGAAGCATCACAAGATCAAGGCCATCATGTAGCTCCACTCAGGAAAAAGACTGAGATTGAATGTGCTGACAGGGAACATTTAATATAAGAATACTTCTGTGAATACCGGGGAAAACTATCAGACGGAAGAGCCTGAAAAAGCAGTCTATAAAACCTGCAAGATAGGAGAAGGAAAGGAGTTTTGCAGAGTGAAGGACACCAGAGAGGACAAAAGACAAAGCAGAAAGACATGGCCGGAAGCATGAGTTAGTAATGGGGGTGGGTAAGAGTGGAGAGAGCTGGTCAGAAAGAGAGAAATGAAGAATCATCTGCAATCATCACAAGATATCATTCATTGGTGTTTGGGGCCTTTCAAAACAGGGCAAGTTATAATCATTGCAATCTTCTAGGCACTCAAAAGGGGCCAATTAAAAAGAAGTGAAGTTAAAGTGGGCGGCCATTGTAGGAGTGGGCCAGTGTTACAGCGGTCAGGCTTTGGCTAAACAGGCCTGGGCTAGAACAGGCACAGGCTAAAACTTATGCGTGAGAAGTTACAGGTATGACAAGAGTAGGCAGGATGGTAGTTAAGGCAGTGGGATGCTCCTCCTGTGAGATGCGGGGTTTCAGAGTACTGAATGGTCTTCTGGATGACTACATCTGCAGGAAGTGCACCCAACTTTAGTACCAATTCCCTGAGCTTGTCAGTCAGGATCTGGCGTTGGATGTACTCGGGACCATCTGATAGGCTGAAAACCTCATAGATGAGACTTTTACTGAGGTGGTCACACCCAGAATACATGCTTTCTCTGTGGCAATAAATGGGTGACCACCAGTAGAAGTAAGGGAAGTAAGCCATTAGCGCAAGGTTTCCCAGTGGCAATTCCCCTCAGAAACAAGTATACCCTTTTGGATATTGCAGGTGGTGGGCGGGATGACCTATCAGCGCTCAATATCAGCAGCCAGCTCAGAGGCTCAGCAGGGAAGGGTAAAGTCAGGTAGAGTGATACTGAAAGTAGACGTAATATTTAGGAGGATGGGCAGCATTCTGACCATGAAAGAGAAGCAGGGATGGTGTGTAGTTTGGTCCAAGATATCTCAGAGCGGCTGCAGGAAATTCTCAGGAGGGGGAAGGATGAAGAGCCAAAGGTTGTGGTGCACATTGGCACCAATGACATAGGTAGAAAGTGAGAAGAGGTACTGCACAGTGAGCATAGGGAGTTAGGGAAGAGGCTGAGGACCAGAACCTCAAAGGTAGCAAGCTCTGTATTACTCCCAATAACAACTGAGAGTCAGGGCAGGATTAGGATGATAGTACAGATGATTGAGTGGCTGATGGAGTGGTGCAATGGAGAAGGCTTCAGATTTCTGGAACATTGAGATCCCTTCAGAAGAAGGTAAGACATGTACAAAAAAGGACAGGTTACACCTTAATCTAAGGGGGGGGCCGATTTTCTTGCGGGCAGGTTTGTTAGAGCTGTAGGGGAGGGTTTAAACTAATCTGACAGCGGGATGAGAACCAGAGCGATAGGGCTGAGGATGGGATAATTGGTACACGAGGTGGTACATTGTGTTTGAGACTGTGAGGAAGGACAGGCAGAAAATAGGGGAAAATTACAGTCAGTGGGATGAGGTGAAGTATAACATGAGGGTAAAATCAAAAAGGAAGGATGCAGTATACAGAATAAGGATACTGATTTTGTAGTGCAGTTAGAGATTGGCATATTGGGGCATCACTGAGTTATGGTTAAAAGATGACAATAGTTGGGAGCTTAACATCCAATGATACACCTTGTATCAAAAGGGCAGGCAGGAAGGCGAAGGGGATGAGGCATCTTTGCTTGTAAAAAATTACATCAAATCCTTAGAAAGTGGTTACATAAGATTGGAAGTTGTAGAATCCTTCTGGGTATATATATATGTATGTTATGATTGTCACGGGGAATGTCAATATGCAAGTCAATTGGGAACATCAGGTTGGTGCTGGATCCCAAGAGAGGGAATTTGTGGAATGCCTACGCGATAGCTTTGTAGAGCAGTTGTGGTTGAACCCTCTGGGGGAAAGGCAATTCAGGATTGGGTGTTGCATAATGAACCAGATATGATTAGGGAGCTCAATATAAAGGATCATAATATGACAGAATTCACCCTGCAGTGAGGGAGAGTTTAAAGTCAAATGAATCAGTATTATAGTGGAGTAAAAGGCATTACAGAGGCATGAGATAAGAGTTGGCCAAAGTTGATTGGAAAGGGAGACCAGCAGTGATGATGGTGGAACAGTCATGGCTGGAGTTTCTGGGGGCAATTCAGAAGGCACAAGATAGGTACTGTACATCCCAAAGATGAATAAGTATTCTAAAGGGAGGATGCAGCAACAATAGCTGACAAGGGAGGTTAAAGAAGGCATAAAAGCAAAAGAGAGGGCATATATTATAGCAAAAATTAGTGGGAAGTTACTGAATTGGGAAGCTTTTAAAACCAACAGAAGGCAACTAAAAAAGCAATAAGAAGGGAAAGAAGAAATATGAAGGTAAGCTAACCAATAATAAAAAAAAGGATACCAAATATTTATTCCCAGATATATAAAGAGTAAAAGAGAGACAAGAGTGGATATCAGACTGCTGGAAAATGATGCCAGAGAGGTAGCAATCGGGGATAAAGAAATGGCTGATGAGCTTAAGTATCTTGCATCAGTCTTCGCTGTGGAAGACACTAGCAGTATAGCAGAAATGCGAGAGTGTCAGGGGGTAGAAGTGATTGTAGTTGCTATAACTAAGGAGAAGGTGCTTGGGAAGCTGAGAAGTCTGAAGATAGATAAGTCACCTGGACCAGATGGACTACACCACAGGGTTCTGAAAGAGGTAGCTGGAGAGATTGTGAAGGCATTAGTAATGATTTTTCAAGAATCACTAGATTCTGGAAAGGCGGACTGGAAAATTGCAAACATCACTCCACTCTTTAAGAAGGGAGGGAAGCAGAATATAGAAAATCATAGGCCAGCTAGCCTGACTTCAGTGGTTGGGAAAATGTTGGATTCCATTATTAAAGATGAGGTTTCAGGGTACTTGGAGGTACATGATAAAGTAGGCCAAAGTCAGCATCTATTTTTTAAGGGGAAATCTTGCCTGACAAATCTGTTGCAATTCTTTGAGGAAATAACAGGCAGTCTAGACAAAGGAGAGCCAGTGGGTGTTGTTCACTTGGATTTTCAGAAGGCCTTTGACAAGACACCACACATGAGGCTGCTTAACAGGGTAAGACCGAAAGGAAAGATACTAATATAACTAAGAAGATTGGTTGACTGACAGGAGGCAAAGAGTGGGAATAATGGGCAAGAGAAAATCTGCAGATGCTGCAAATTCGAGCAACACACACAAAGTGCTGGAGGAACACAACAGGCCAGGCAGCATCTATGGAAAAGAATGCAGTCGATGTTTTTGGGCAAAACCCTTCGGCAGGAATAATGGGTGCCTATTCTAGTGCCGATGACCAGTGGTCTTCCACAGGAGTCAGTATTGGGACTGCTACTTTTCACATTATATGTTAACAATTTGGATGATGGAATTGGGGGTTTGGTTGATACATTTTCAGGTCATACGAAGATAAGTGTAAGGCAGGTAGTGCTGAGGAAGCAGGGTCTCTGCAGAAGGACTTGGACAGACTGGGAGAATGGGATATATTGTGGAGAAGTGTATGGTCATGCACTTCGGTAGAAGGTATAAAGGAATAAAATATTTTTTAAAAGGGTAGAAGATTTGAGAATCAGAGGAGCAAAGGGACTCAGGAGTCCTTGCGCAGGATTTCCTGAGTGTTAACTTGCAGGTTGAGTCAGTGGTAAGGAAGGCAAATGAAATGTTGATATGTTCTTGATTGGTCAGGATGTCAAAAGGTTACGGGGACAAGGCAGAAGAATGGTGAAGCAGAACCAATGGGCCAAGTGGCCTAATTCAACTCCTATGTCACATGGTCTTATGATCTAAGAGTGATAAAGGTAGCTTGATAGTTTGAAAACTTGGCTCGGTCATGGACCTTTGGAATGAGAAGTAGTCAAACTTAATCTTCACCCAAGTTGAAATAACTGTCATTGCCAAATATAAACAAATAAATAAAATAACTGGGCCCCAAACACACACACTCTTACAACTCAAACATTACTTTTTATTTTACTTGTGCACAAAGAGAACAGCATGGGCCCTGAAACCCACACTGTTCTGAAGTCTCAATGGAATACTGCAATCTTTACATAGAATTGGCGTATCAGTTACAGATATTGATTGATTAGCCACACTTAGGTTGGAGAAACAATACCTTATATTCTGTCTGGGTAACCTGATGGACTGAATGGTGATTTCTCGAACTTCCAATAATGTCCCCACCCCCACCTTCACCAGTCCCCATCCCCTTTTCCCTCACTCATCTTATCTCCTTGTCCACCCATTGCCTCCCTCTGGTGCTCCTTCCCAGTTTCTTTCTTCCATGGCCTCTGTCCTCTTCTATCAGACTCCCCCTTCTCCAGCCTTGTATCTCTTTCAGCAATGAACATCCCAGCTCTTTACTTCATCCCTCCCCTTTCAGGTTTCACCTATCACCTTGTGTTTCTCTCTCCCCTCCCCCAACCTCTTCAATCCACTCCTCAGCTTTTTTTTCTCCAGTCCTGCTGAAGGGTCTCGGTCTGAAACGTCGACTGTACTCTTTTCCATAGATGCTGCCTGACCTGCTGAATTCCTCCAGCATTTTGTGCATGTTGTTTGATTATTGTAAATTGTATACGTTTGAATTCCTCACTGACAAGGTCAATCACCATTCACTATAGAGGTGTTAAAGTCAATTGAAACTTCCAGAGGACTTTATGACATTTTGAAGTTATTTGAAGTTAGGAAAGACAATAGAGCCTTAGCCTGTGGGTATATTACACACCTTTCCTTTATCTCGTCTGTTTCCGGCATCCCCTATTATGTAAAGAGACACTATGTCTTAGGAAGACCTTCCTGGAGATAGCTCACTTGTCTGTTTGGTTTACACTTGGCTGTAGTGTATTTCATCTGTAGAAAGCAGATGTGTCTGGGCTACAGTTGCCCCAGGCTATCAGTGTCTTTATTGCAACTTCCAAACCATGGCTCCTCATTTCTCCCTACAACCCACCTAGTGGGCTCAACAACGAGCTTATAGGTATTCTAGAAATTCTAGAAAGGATTTTCATGAAATTATCAGGGCCTTGTGATCAGCTGCTGAACAGTAAATATATTTCATTGATTGAGGTAGTTAATAGCATAGTTAAATCAATCTTGAAATTATGATTAACTCCTGAAGTTCATTTGCAATTAGCAGCCAACAAAAGTTCATTTATAACGCTCTGGGCAGCTTGGCACACACAACAACATTCAATGATATCTTTCAAGGTCACACTTCTTGAAGCCATGACATTAAAGCTCAGATCTTTCAGAGCAACTGATTGATGATACTCTATAGATTTCAAAGTTAGTTTTCAAAATAAATAGTCTTTATTTTAGATCCTTTTTTCTTCCTGGAATCCTTTTACTCTGAAGGATCTGAGGTAAATTGCAAATGAAGCAACTTTGAATGGAGTATGTACTTCATTTTCTGAGCCCAGAGCTTCAAAATAAGCAACTTTTTCACTTTCATGATTTAACTTTTATTCTTCTGTCTCTGTGAATTAGTTGTGGGGATCAGGCAAGAAAGTGGAGGTAAGGTCAATGATTAGATCAGCCTTCATCCTGCTGAGAAGAGTAGGCTCAAGGGATTATATGCTTTCTTGTTCATTTTTCTAAGATTGGACATTTTCTCTTGAGTACATAAGGTATGTATGATGTTGAAGACATCACTGAATCATGGCTGAAAGAAGATTATAGGTGGGAGCTTAATGTCCATGGATACACATTGTACCAAAAGGACAGACAGGAAGGTAGTGGGGGAGTTGAGGCTCTGTTAATAAAAGATGAAATCAAATCGATAGAAAGATATGACATAGGGTCACAAGGTGTTGAATCATTGTGGGTAGGGCTAAGAAACTGCGAGGGTAAAAAGACCCTAATGGGAGTTATATACCGAGCCCCAGACAGTAGCAAGGATGTGGTCTACAAATTACAATGGGAGTTAGAAATTATTTGCCAAAAGGGCAATGTTACAATGGTCAGAATCAGAATCAGGTTTATTATCACCTGAGGAGGAATTTCTAGAATACCTATAACTCGTTGTTGAGCCCACTAGGAAATCAGCTATTCTGGACTGGGGTTGTGCAATGAAACAAAATTGATGACAGAGCTTACAGTAAAAGAACCATTTGGGGCAAGTGATCATAATATGATCAAAGCAATGCACACAAACTGCTGGAGGAACCCAGCAGGTCAGGCAGCATTTATGGAAAAGAGTACAGTCGACGTTTCGGGCAGAGGACTGGAGAAAAAAAGATGAGAATTCAGAGTAAGAAGGTGAGGGGAGGGGATGAAGAAATACAAGGTAGTGGCTGATGGGTAAAAAGGGAGAGAAAGGAGTGAAGTAAAGAACCGGGAAGCTGATTGGAGAAATAAATAAAGGGCTGGAGAAGGGGGAATCTGATAGGAGAGGACAGAAGACCGTGGAAGAAAGAAAAGGGGGAGGAGCACCAGAGGGATGTGATGGGTAGATAAGGAGATGTGAGAGAGGGAAGTGGGAATGGGGAATTTTGAAGTGAGTTCCGAGCCCGCCATAATGCAGAGCTCTTCTTCTGCCACCTCTGTCTCCATGCCTACTTCTTTAGCAAGGACTCTCCAGCCCACACTGATGATCCCTCCTCCCACCTTCAACCCTCCTCCTCTTCCTGGATACCCCACTCTGGTCTTCTGCCCTGATCTGGATCTTTTCATTGCTAACTGCCAATGAGACATCAACCGTCTTGACTTCACCACCTCTCTCTCCATTTCCAACCTCACTCCTTCCAAACGCTCTGCCTTTCACACTAATCCTCGCCTCACCATCTGGCAGACTAACCTCTACCTTGCTGAGGCCCAGCAACAACTGTCAGATTCCTCTTCTTACTTACCCCTCGAACAGGACCCCACTAAGGAGCACCAGGCCATTGATCCCACACCATCATTGACCTTATTAACTCTGGGAATCTCCCATCCACTGTCACCAATTTCATAGTTCCCTCTCGTTTCTACCTCCTACCCAAGATCCACAAACCTGTCTGTCCAGGTCGACATGTTGTTTCTGCTTGTTCCTGCTCCACTGAACGTATATCTGCATACCTTGACTCAGTTTTATCCTCCATGGTTCAGCCACTTTCTATCTACATCCATGACACTTCACACACTCTTGTTCTTTTCAATGCTTTCAAGTTCCCTGGCCCCAATCATCTCATTTTCACTATGGATGTCCAGTCCCTATACACCTTCATCCTCCACAAGGAAGGCCTCAAAGCTCTCAGTTTCTTTCTGGACACCAGACACGACCAGTTCTCCTCCACCACTACTCTCCTCCTTCTGGCGGAACTTGTCCTCACTCTCAATAACCTCTCCTTCGGCTCCTCCCACTTCCTTCAAACAAAAGGTGTAGCCACGGGCACTCATATGGGTCCCAGAAATGCCTGCCTTTCTGTCAGCTAAGTGGAACAGTCTATGTTTCAAGCCAACACTGGTATCACTCCCCAACTTTTCCTACGCTACACTGACGACTGCATTGGTACCACTTCCTGAACCCCGCCAGAGCTTGTCAACTTTATCAATTTTGCCTCCGGCTTCAACCCTGCCCTCATATTTTCCTGGTCCCTTTCTGACACCTCCCTCTCCTTTCTCAATCTCTCTATCTCTATCTCTGGAGACAGCTTATCCACTGAGGTCTTCTGTAAATCTATTGACTCTCACAGCCACCAGGACTATACCTCTTCCCACCCTGTTACTTGTAAAAACGCCATCCCCTTCTCTCATTTCCTCTGTCTCCGTTGCATGTGTTCTCAGGATGAGGCTTTTCATTCTAGGACTGAGGAGGTGTCCTCCTTCCAAGAAAGGGGCTTGCATTCCTCCACCTTCAGCACTGCCCTCAACAGCATCTCTTCCATTTCGCACACTTCAGCCCTCACCCTATCCTCCCACCATCCCACCAGCAATAGGGTCCTCACATACCATCCTACCAGCCTCTGCATCCAGTACATAATTCTCCGTAACTGCCACCAACTCCAACGGAATTCAATCACCAAGCTCATCTCCCCTCCCCCCGCCCACTTACTGCTTTCTGCAGGGATCATTCCCTATGCAACTACCTTGTCCGTTTGTCCCTCCCCACTGATCTCCCTCCTGGCACTTACCTTTGCAAGCAGAACAAGTGCTACACCTGCCCCTGTACCTCCTCCCTCGCTACCACTCAGGGCCCCAAACAGGCCTTCCCGGTGAGGTGACACTTCACCTGTGAGTCTGTTGGGGTCGTCTACTATATCCGGTGCTCCCGGTGTGGCCTCCTGTATATCAGTGAGAACTGACATAGATTGGGAGACCGCTTCACCGAGCATCTAAGCATCATCCGCCAGAAAAAGTGGGATCTCCCAGTGGCCACCCATTTTAATTCTAAATCCCATTACCATTCAGGCATGTCAGTCCATGGCCTCCTCTACTGTCGCAATGAGGCCACACTCAGATTGGAGAAGCAACACCTTATATTCCGTCTGGGTAACCTCTAACCTGATGGCATGAACATCGATTTTTCGAACTTCCGTTAAAAGCCCCTCCCCAATCTTCAACATTCCCCATTCCCATTTCCCCTCTCTCACCTTATCTCCTTACCTACCTACCATCTCCCTTTGGTTCTCCTCCCCCTTTTCTTTCTTCCATGGTGTTCTGTCCTCTCCTATCAGATTCCCCTTTCTCCAGCTCTTTACCTCTTTCACCAATCAACTTCCCTGCTCCTTACTTCAACTCTTCCCGCCTCCCAGCTTCACCTGTCAGCTACTACCTTGCATTTCTTCCTCCCCCACTCCCCCCACTTTCTTACTCTGACTTCATCTTTTTTTTCTCAGTCCTGATGAAGGGTCTTGGCCCAAACATCGACTGTACTCTTTTCCATAGATGCTGCCTGGCCTACTGAGTTACTCCAGCATTTTGTGTGTGTTACTTGGATTTCTGGCATCTGCAGATATTCTCTTGTTTATAATATGATCAAATTCACCATGAATTATGAGAAGATGAAGCTAAACACAAATGTATCAGTATTCCTGTGTAGAAAAGGGAATTAGAGGCATGAGAGAGCAGATGGCCAAAATTGATTGGAAAATATTATTGGCAGGGCTGATGGCAGAGCAGTAATGGCTGGAATTTCTGAAAGCAATTTGAAAGGCACAGATATATACATCCCAATGAGGAAGAAGTATTATAAAGGCAAGGTGACACAAGTGTGGCTAACAAGAGAAGTCAAAGCTAACATAAAAGCCAAACAGAGTGCATATAAATAGATCAAAAATTAGTGGGAAGTTAGAAGACTGGAAAGCTTTTAAAAACCAACAGAGGGCATCTAAAAAAGTCATTAAAAAACAAAAGATGGAATGCAAAGTAAACTCGCCAATAATATTAAAGAGGATACCAAAAGTTTCTTCGGATATCTAATGTGTATAAGAGAGGCGAGAGTGGATATCGGACCACTGGAAAATGATGTTGGAAAGGTAGTAATGTGGGGGGGAGGGGTGCAAGGAAATGGTAGCTGAACTGAGTAAGTATTTTGTGTCAGCCTTCACTGTGGAAGACAGTATGGTGGAAGGTCCAGAGTGTTAGGGGTCAGCAGTATGTGAAGCTGGCATTACTAGGGAGGAAGTTCTTGGGAAACTGAAAGGTCTGAAGGTAGATAAATCACCTGGACCAGATGGAGTATATCCCAGGGTTCTGAAATATGTGGATGAAGAGATTATGGAGACATTAGTAATGTTCTTTCAAGAATAACTAGATTCGGGAATGGTTCTGGAAGACTAGAAAATTGCAAATGCCACTCCACTCTTCAGAAAGGGAGAGAGGCAGAAGAAATGAAATTGTAGACCAGTTAGGTTAACCTCAGTGGTTGGAATCAATTGTTCCGGATGTGGTTTTGGAGGTACGTGTCAAAATAGGCCGTAGTCAGCATGGTTCCCTCAAGCAAAAATCTTGCCTGACAGATCTGTTGGAATTCTTTGAATAAATAACAAGCAAGATAGACAAAGGAGAATCAGTTGATGTTGTGTACTTGGATTTTCAGAAGGCCTTTGACAAAGTGCCACACGTGAGGCTGCCATGGTATTGCAGGAAAGATACTAGCATGGATAAAACAGTGGCTGATTGACAGGATGCAAAGAGAGGCAATAAAAAAGCCTTTTCTGGTTGTCTGCCAGTGACTAGTGGCGTTCAACTGGTGTTAGGACTGATTCTCTTTATATGTCAATTATCTGGATGATGGAATTGATGGCTTTGTTCCAAAGTTTGCAGATGATACAAAGAATAGGTGGAGGGGCAGGTAGTTTTGAGGAAGTAAAGAGGAAGAAGGACTTAGACAGATTAGAAGAATGGGCAAAGAAATGGCAGATGGAATACAGTGTCAGGAAGTGTATGGTTATGCACTTTAGTAGAATGAATGAAATAAGAGACTATTTTCTAAATGGAGAGAAAATTCAAAAATCTGAGGTGCAAATGGACTTAGGAGTCCTTGTGCAGGATTCCATATAAGTTATTTTACGGGTTGAATCTGTGGTGAGGAAGGCAAATGCATGTTAGCATTAATTTCAAGAGGACTAAAAGATAAAAGTAAGGATGTAATGTTGAAGCTTTATAAAGAACTGGTGAGCCTTCACTTGGAGTATTGTGAGCAGTTTTGGGCCCATTATATTGGACAGGATGTGCTGACACTGGAAAGGGTTCAGAGGAAGTTCACGAAAATGATTCCAGGATTGAACAGCTTGTCATATGAAGAGCGTTTGATGGGTCTAGGCCTGTGTTCACTGGAATTCAGAAGAGGCAGGACCTAATTGAAACCTATCAAATGGTGTAAGGTCTTGATAGAGTGGATGCTTCCTATGGTGGGAGAGTCTAGGAGCAGAGGTCACAGCCTTAGACTAGCCGGACGTTCTTTAAGAATGGAGATGAGAAAGGCAGTATCCATTATTAAGGACCTCCAGCACCCAGGGCATGCCCTTTCCTCGTGGTTGCCATCAGGTAGGAGGTACAGAAGCCTGAAGTCACACACTCAGTGATTCAGGAACAGCTTCTCCCCTCTGCCATCCAATTCCTAAATGGACATTCAACCCTTGGACACTACCTCACGTTTTGAATATATAATATTTCTGTTTTTTTGCACAATTTTTAATCTATTCTATCTACGTATACTGTAATTGATTTAGTGATATTATTATTATTTTATTTTGTGTTTTTTTTCTTCTATATTATGTATAGCATTGTACTGCTGCTGCTAAATTAACAAATTTCATGTCACATGCCGGTGATAATAAACCTGATTCTGATTCTGATGAGGAACAAATTCTTAATCCAGAGAGTGGAGAATCTGTGGAATTTTTGTTCCCACCGGCAGCTGCGGAGGCCAAGTCTTTAGGAATATCTTAGGCAGAGGTTGACAGATTCTTGATTGGACAAGGCATGAACGGATACGGGGAGAAGGCAGGAGATTGGTGCTGAGGGGAATAACAGATTATCCATGATGAAATGGCGGAGCAGACTGGATGGGCCTAATTCTGCTCTTATGCCTTATGGTATTCAGACATCCCACCCTGCAAAAACTCATTTCAGGGAGGTAGCATCATCAATTTGCAAGAGACTCCCGGGAGAGGTGGGATGTCTGCAATAGAGTAGCTCCTTAGCAGCCAGCCAGCTAGTTTAAATGATGTTAGCTATGCTAATGAACGAATGACACCTGTTAAACTCACCTCAACACGTCTTTTACAGTCTTAACCCACCATAGGCAATAGAAAAGTCACTGTTGTAAACAGTGCAGCGAGCAACACTGTCATTATTTTGACCCCTATTAGGCAGGGGTACACTTTAGTGTAGTCTGGGGTGACGTACGTTTTATTATTTTTTTTGGAACACTCTGCCATGGCGCGCTCTCGCTCGCGCTCTCTCTCTCTCTCATGGTCGCTCTCGCGCTCTCTCTTGCTTTCTCTCTCTTGCTTTCTCTCACTCGCTCTCAAAAAAATTGATTTCCGTGATATTGTATATAAATTGCGGGCATCAGGGAGCCACTATTAATATGCTGGAGAGGTGGGATGTCTGGTTATGTTCAAAGTTTAAAGTGCATTTATTAACGAAGAATATATAAATTATACAACTTTCAGATTTGTTTGGTTACAGGCGGTCACAAAGCAGGGAACTCGAAAGAACCCAATTAAAAAAGAATACTAACCCCTTCCTCAGTGCCACAGAGAAAGACACAAAAAATCATATAAAAATAGAGGTAAGCCACAACTACAGCATTCTGAACCAATTTAAATCCTTAGATCCAAATCCACAGGGCAGCCCAGAGTAGGCCCAAAGCATCAATATTCAGATCATCATATTAGCAGGGCAAGTCGCCGCAAGGTTCGTCTACACGAAGCACAGCAGCCAGGGGCCATGTCACAGTTTTAGCATCACGGAGAGAGAAGTCCCTAGTCTAAGTGGGCCAGTGTTTAAATTGTCCAAGCTAGGATCCGCTTTTCTTCCAGTGAATAGCTCTGGGCTTAGATTACGATGCTCTTCTTGACCTCTCCAAATACACTTGGGCCCAGAGCGATCCATTTCGCCCAATTCTCGACGCCCTGCCTTTCCTGTCTATATGGGCCAGCACTGAGATTGTCCAAGCAGTGGACTGTACCTTGCATTAGGACCCTTGCCTCGCCTCAGCTAATCACTTCAGGCCTTGAACATCCCACCCACTGATTACATGTTATGTAAATATTTACATAACATGGACTGATCTCCCTTAATCACCTCAGGGAATATAAATGCAGATATGGTACTGTTAATGCTTGGGATCCTGGAGTGTGCATTACGTTGATAAAAGGCTGCTCACCTTCCTCATTCCAGTTTGCTTAGGTTTAATATAATTAACTTTCAGATTTAATGACATATTTCGGAGATTAGAGACCAACACTGCTTGTCCAGGTAGACCCATTGTTTCAGCTTGTTCCTGCCCCACTGAACTCATATCTGCATACCTCCACTCTGTTTAATCCCCCCGGTTCAGTCCTTTCCCACCCACATCCGTGACACCTTACACATGCTTGGTCTTTTCAAGGATTTCAGGTTCCTTGGCCCCCATCATCTTATTTTAACTATGGATGTCCAGTCCCTATACACCTCCGTCCCCCACCAGAAAGGCCTCAAAGCTCTCCATTTCTTTCTGGACACCAGACCCAACCAGTTCCCCTCCACCACCACTCTCCTCCTTCTGGTGGAATTTGTCTCAATAACCTCTCCTTTGACTCCTCTCACTTCTTTCAGACAAAAGGTGTAGCCATGGGCACCCACATGGATCCCAGCTATGCCTGCCTGTTTGTTGGCTACGTGGAACATTCTATGTTGCAAGCCCACACTGGTGACCGTCCCTCATTTTCCCTATGCTACATCAACGACTGCATTGGTGCTACTTCCTGTACCCATGCTGAACTCATCGATTTCATTCACTTTGCCTCCAACTTCTATCCGGCCCTCAAATTCACCTGGTCCATTTCCGACACTTCCCCTCCATTTCTCGATCTCACTGTCTCTATCTCCAGAGAGAGTTTATCCACCGATGTCTGTTTTAAACAAACAGACTCTCACAGCTACCTGGACTATACCTTGTCCCACCCTGCTACTTGTAAAAACGCCATCCCATCTTCTCTCAATTCCTCCACCTCTGCCGCATCTACTCTCAGGATGAGGCTTTTTATTCTAGAACGAAGGAGATGTCCTCCTTTTTCAAAGAAAGAGGCTTCCCTTCCTCCACCATCGACGCTGCCCTCAGAATCAGAATCAGGTTTATTATCACCGGCATGTGATGTGAAATTTGTTAACTTAGCAGCAGCAGTTCAATGCAATACATAATATAGAGGAGAAAATAATAATAAATAAATAAATAAATAAATAAACCAATTACAGTATACGTATATTGAATAGATTAAAAAGGTGCAAAAAAACAGAAATACTGTATATTAAAAAAAAAATTAAAGTAGTATCCAAGGGTTCAATGTCCATTTAGGAATTGGATGTCAGAGGGGAAGAAGCTGTTCCTGATTCGCTGAGTGTGCCTTTAGGCTTCTGTGCCTCCTACCCGATGGTAACAGTGAGAAAAGGGCATGCCCTGGGTGCTGGAGGTCCTTAATAATGGATGCCGCCTTTCTGAGATACTGTTCCCTGAGGATGTCCTGGGTATTTTGTAGGCTAGTGCCCAAGATGGAGCTGACTAGATTTATAACCCCCTGCAGCTTCTTTCAGTCATGTGCAGTAGCACCCCCCACATCCCCATACCAGAGAGTGATGCAGCCTGTCAGAATGCTCTCCATGGTATATCTATAGAAGTTTTTGAGTCATGCCAAAACTCTTCAAACTCCTGTTGAAGTATAGCCACTGTCTTGCCCTCTTTATGACTACATCAATATGTTGGGACCAGGTGAGATCCTCAGAGGTCTTGACACCCAGAATTTCAAACTGCTTATTCTCTCCACTTGAGGATTGGTATATGTTCCTTCATCTTACCCTTCCTGAAGTCACAATTAGCTCTTTTGTCTTACTGACGTTGAGTGCCAGGTTGTTGCTGTGGCACCACTCCACTAGTTGGCATATTTCACTCCTGTATGCCCTCTCTTCACCACCTGAAATTCTACCAACAATGATTGTATTGTCAGCAAATTTATAGATGGGATTTGAGCTATACCTAGCCACACAGTCAAGTGTATATAGAGCAGTGGGTTAAGCACACACCCCAGGGGTGTGCCAGTGTTGATCGTTAGCGAGGAGGATATGTTATCACCAATCCACAAAGATTGTGGTCTTCCGGTTAGGAAGTTGAGGATCCAATTGCAGAGAGAGGTACAGAGGCCCAGGTTCTGCAACTTCTCAATCAGAATTGTGGGAATGATGGTATTAAATGCTGAGCTACAGTCGATGAACAGCATCCTGATGTAGATGTTTGTGTTGTCCAGGTGGTCTAAAGCCGTGTGGAGAGCCATTGAGATTGCGTCTGCTGTTGACCTATTGTGACAACAGGCAAATTACAATGGGTCCAGGTCCTTGATGAGGCAGGAGTTCAATCTAGTTATGACCAACCTCTTAAAGCATTTCATCACTGTCGATGTGAGTGCTACCGGGCGATAGTCATTTAGGCAGCTCACATGATTCTTCTTAGGCACTGGTATAATTGTTGCCTTTTTGAATCAAGTGGGAACTTCCGCCCGTAGCAGTGAGAGGTTGTAAATGTCCTTGAATACTCCCACTAGTTGGTTGGCACAGGTTTTCAGAGCCTTACCAGGTACTCCATCGGAACCTTCTGCCTTACGTGGGTTCACTCTCTTTAAGGACAGTCTAACATCGGCCTCTGAGACAGAGATCACAGGGTCATCAGGTGCAGCAGGGATCTTCACAGCTGTAGTTGTGTTCTGCCTTTCAAAGAGTGCATAGAAGGCGTTAAGCTCATCTGGTAGTGAAACATCGCTGCCACTCATGCTGTTGGGTTTTGCTTTGTAGCAAGTAATGTCCTGCAAACCCTGCCAGAGTTGCCGTGCATTCGATGTCACCTCCAACCTCGTTCGCCTCAACCGCATCTCTTCCATTTCACGCATGTCTGCCCTAACCCCATCCTCCCACCATGCTACCAGGGATTGTCCTCACCTACTACCCCACCAGCCTCTGCGTCCAGTACTCCGAAACTTCTGCCATCTCCAGCTGGATCCCACCACCAAACACACCTTTCCCTAACACCACCCCCCCTCCACTTTCTGCTTTCTGCAGGGATCGCTCCCTACATGACTCCCTTGTCTATTCATCCCTCCCCACTGATCTCCCTCTTGGCACCTATCCTTGCAGAGTGGAACAAGTGCTTCCACCTGCACTTACATCTCCTCCCTCACTACCATTCAGGGCCCCAAACAGTCCTTCCAGCTGAGGCGACACTTCACCTGTGAGTCTGTTGGGGTCATATACTGTGTTCAGTGGTCCTGGTGTGGCCTCTTGTATATCACTGAGACCCGATGTAGATCGGGAGAATGCTTCACCGAGCATCTACGCTCTGTCTGCCAGAACAAGTGGGATCTCCCAATGTCCGCCTATTTTAATTCCATTTCCCATTCCCATTCTGGTATGTCCATCCATGGCCTCTTCCACTGTTGGGAAAAGGCCACACTTAGGTTGGAGGAACAACACCTTATATTCTGTTCGGGTAGCCTCCAACCTGATGGCATGAACATCGAATTCTCAAACTTCATGTAACGCCTCCACCCCCTTCCCCCTTCACCATTTCCCATCTGTTTGACCCTCTCTCAAGTTATCCATCGCCTCCCTCTGGTGCTCCTCCTCATCCGCTTTCTTCTTTCTTCCATGGCCTTCTGTCTCTTCCACCAGTCAACTTCCTAGCTCTTTGCTTCATCCCTCCGCCTCCAAGTTTCACCTATCGCCTGGCGATTCTCTCTCCCCTCCCCCCACCTTTCAATTCTACTCCTCAGCTGCTGTTTTCTCTCCAGTCCTGCTGAAGGGTTTCGGCCTGAAACGTCAGCTGTACTTTTTTTCCACAGATGCTGCCTGGCCTGCTGAGTACCTCCAGCATTTTGTGTGTGTTGCTTGGATTTCCAACGCCTACAGACTTTCTCTTGTTTGTCCCTTTAAATAGTGTTTGTGTGGCAGAGATTTCTTTCTGTATCTAAACACCTGGATTTAAAGGTTCATTGCCAAAAGAATCACGATTACAACTTTGAAAATCGTATTAATGCCAAATGAAGCAATCTTGTGCATTTTAGCACTGTGATACATGTACTTTGGGTAAGAATTTTGTGATCATGAGGATGCTTCCCAGCACTGTGCTCACCTCAATGATATCATCAGTAACACAACACCCAGAATGTATCACCAATGATTTTCAACGCAGTCTACTCATTCACAGCAGAGCCAGCTTCTATTAATCCCGAACACTCTGAAAAATAATGTTACTTAATAACCAATCACACTAAATTTGCATTCATAATTAGAGCAACACACACAAAGTGCTGGAGGAACTCAAGTCAGGCAGCATCTATGAAGGGGCTCACCCATGATATCAAGACTATAACAAAGGGTCTCAGCCCGAAACATCAACTGTTTATTCCTCTCCATAGATACTCCTGACTTCCTGAGATCCTCCAGTACTTTATTTGTGTTGCTTACGATTTCCAGCATCTACAGAATCTTTTGTATGCATAATTAGACATTACACCTTTCCACAACCTCAAATCTTACTCCAGAAATTGCTCACACCAAAGATCTTTTGTTACATCTTCAGATACCTAGATTGCTTTTTTTTTCATCCATACCCAACATTGCATTATTGATTGAATGTGTGGGCAAAAGGCCCTCACAGGCGTTCTTGAGGACCAGATTCTGGAAGGCACTTAATGACGCAGCACTGAAGTTCATCCATCGAGGTTGCTGTGAAAACCATGCTCATATCCATGCATCTCAAAGTACCCCTTGCCGCCTGTGCTTCTAGAGGGATGTTGCTACTCACATTGGTGATCTCATAAAGCCTCAGTTACAAGCTGCGATACTTCTTCCACAGTGAAACTCAATGTCACCTCAGTCACAACTTACTAACCTTAGGATTCTTCTAATCCACAGATAGTGGTATGTGCCTTATTCCTCATGATGTTAGAGAACTCACTAAATGTGTCTACCCTACAGGAACAGATCTCATCCACCTTTCCAGCAATCTACAGGAACAAGTGGACTGGCCAGAGGTACAGTATTTGTCAGCAATGCAGGACTAACCTAGGGAGTTCATTTATATAATGTGATCACAGCTCACAGAGACTTTGCCTCAACTGACTGTCAGGAGAGTCTGAATATGGCTCTTCAAGGTCTCTATTGCCTCTTTAACAGAGGATATCCTGCGTAACACACACAAAACGCTGGAGGAACGCAGCAGGTCAGGCAACATACATAAAAGGAATAAAGAGTCAACGTTACAGCCAGAGACCCTTCATCAAGATTGGAAAGGAAGGGGGAAAAAGGGGAGGGAATGGAGTACAAACTAGCAGGTGATTGGTGATGCCAGGTGAATGGGAAGGTAGGAGGTAGGAGGATATCCCTTCTGTGATGAAGCAATTTTCCTGCATCTCAAAGTACATGTGAAAGCATGCTCCCTCCCTTCAGGAATCACTCATGTTACGATCTGCAAATAAACCACACTTCACAGAGCTGGAAGCCTGCTGAGAGTGATATGCTTTTGTCTTCACCTGATAAGGAGTTATCAAAGACTATTGGAGTGGGATACACAATGCTCGACAAGACATTTTTAAATGTGAAATACCCTTAGAAAGTAAGACCATATATTTTGGATATGTACCTCAGGAATGGTTGAAAAGGGATAAATAGTTAATGAACATACTGCTGGTGGCTGGTAAAAAGACTCCTACCAGGAAATGGTTATCACAGGAGAGCCCAACTTTAAACGCATGGATGGAAATTACAATGGACATTTACAAAATGGAGAAGATAACAGCATCTGTTAATCATAAGTTGGAACAATTTGATTCATACTGGGAAAAATGGTTCAACTACATAATACCTCATAGGCCCGATTTTATTCTCACAAATCAATGAATAGGTTGTAAAAAATCACTCCCTACTTGTACACAGTTTTCTCCTTTTGCATGTTCTTTCTTTCCTCTCTTTTCTGTGGGTGTATACCTCAGATAAATATAATGTGGAGATTTGTGGCAAATATGATTATATGATATATATGTACAATATCTGAAATACATCTTATGGAAATGTTTGTTTGATGATGAACTTCAATAAAAAATAAATTACAAAAAAAAGAAAAATTGTAGTCACGACATCAGAGAAAAACTTTTGGCTGAATGATGATCTGAGACTTTTAAATCAAATCAAATATCAATTTAATGCCTTATTTATGCAAACACGAGGAAATCTGCAGATGCTGGAAATTCAAGCAGCACACATCAAAGTTGCTGGTGAACGCAGCAGGCCAGGCAGCATCTCTAAGAAGAGGTACAGTCGACGTTTCGGGCCGAGACCCTTCGTCAGTCCTGAAGCGTCTCGGCCCGAAACGTCGACTGTACCTCTTCCTAGAGATGCTGCCTGGCCTGCTGCGTTCACCAGCAACTTTGATGTGAGTTGCTTTAATGCCTTATTTGATTCTGTTACCACATATCACAAGGACAGCCAAAAAGAACACCAAATAATAGAAATATGCAATAAAAGAGTGAAATGAGAGTAAAATTTGTTATAAATTATTCTTCATAAAGGATTGGCATTATATTAAATAGTTCTCTAAACTCCAAATATTAAAACACTTATGTCAGTTGGAATTTGAATCATTTCTGCTCTAATGTGAGAAATACAGCAGACAATCTAGGCAAAGCAAAATTCCTTAAACTGTAATTTTTTAATAGTCTGATAATATGTTCCTCTTTTTGATTGAAAGAAAATATTGTTCAGGAAGTCCAAGACAACTCACCTGCTTATCTTTTAAAGTTCCCTAAGTAAATCGCTTTTGGTAAAACAGTGAAACCCGTGCATTGAAATACAAACGTAATCTCAGCTAAAATGGTGCCTGGAGACAAATGGAACAACAAAGTACTTTGGAGGGAGGGCAAAACAAACATGACCAACCAATTCCAAATTGGAGACGATGAAGTGGAAGTTGGGTAGGTAACATAAAGAAAAAGGGCACTATAGATCAGTTCTAAAGTTTCTAAAATGATTGTTCAGACCCTGAAGTTGAAAGATATTCAGGCAAAGGGTGATACTTTCTTCTTTAAGATTGTTATGTCTAGAAAACTGCAGCACCGGAGAATGGGAAGTTGTGAGTCACAGAAAGGAAATCAATCAAACCCATAGAGAGAACATTAATGTTCAGCAAAATATTGTGCCAATCTGCACTGAATTTTCCAATTGTAGAGGGACTGTACTATCATTACGAAATCACTTTAGGCTAAAGAAAACAAGAGATGGAATAAATGATAAATTTATTATCGGTAAAGTCACTGTAGAATTAGAGATTTTTAACAAAAAGAAAAATGAGACCTTGAATAGGTCAGATTTTGTCCATCAAGTTTATACCCCAATTTCAGAAAAGCATTGGTACCTAAACTACGTGTGTCCACTTTGATTCCCTGCACTTGATGCCTATAATTGATTGCATATGGCATAAATTTACTGAATGACGATGAGTGTGCTGTGTCGTATAAAATAATGCTGTTGACATCACATTCACTGACACATGAAACACGTTAATTATTTTATAGTTTAGCTGAGAGGGAATGTAATGAGAAATGATTATTATAATGCAGAAAAAGACAGTCCCGATTCTTTGAGTGCAGTTCTGATGGGAATCATCAAATATTCCCATTTAAGACTACTGCAGCTGAAATCTACAGCCACAGCCATAGTACTGCAGGAAGTAACATTATTTTAAGACTATAAAGTATGTATCGATCCTGAAATTCGGCAGACCCCAGATGGCAGCTTCAGATTGTAAGTGCACTTCTCCTTCAAGAAAATAGAAGCATGGAAGGTGTACTGGGTTACAGGTACAATTGACATGCAGAGGCCTTAGACCTTCCACTCCTGACTATCCTGCTGGCAAATGTACAGTCTCTGGAAAATAAAACTGAAGACCTCAGTGCAAGATAGCAGGTCCAAAGGTACGTCAAGGACTTCTGTGTACTTTGTTTCACCCCTGCCCTTTTGGATGCAGCACTGCAGCCTGGGGGCTTCACTATCCACTGAAAAGACAGGACACCTGAGTCTTTTAAAGGCAGAGGAGGTGCAGCGTGCTTTGTGATTAACTCATCATGGTGCAAAGATGTGGTGCTTCTGCCTCAGTCCTGCTTGCTTACCCAACCTGGAGCATCTTGCGGTTGTGTCACCCGTTTTGTCTGCCGCGGAAGGTTTCCACCATTGTGCTGGTAGTGATGTACATTCCACCTTTGGCCAATGTCAGATGGGCACTGGAGGAACTGAGCACCATGATCAGAAGACATGAAATCGAGCACATTCATCCCTTCCCCATCATTGCGGAGGAATTTAACCAGGCCAACTTGAAGAAGTCTCTGAACAACTATCTTCAAAATGTCACCTATGGAACCAGAGGAGCCAACGCACTTGACCACTATTATACCACCATCAAGAACCCTTACTGTACTGCCGCAGTCTGGAAAGTGGCTCTACTTCTAATCTCTGCAAACAGGCAGCGACTAAAGACCGCTGCACCAGTGGTGAGGATTAGACCACAGATCATAAGACATAGGAGCAGAATTAGGCCATTTGGCCCATCGAGTCTGTTCCACCTTTTAATCGTGGCTGACCTTTTTTCCTTCTCCTCAAATTCATTTCCTGGCCTTCTCCCCCTTAACCTTTGATGCCATGTCCAATCAAGAATGTATCAATCTCTGCCCTAAATACATGCAACAACCTGGCCTCCAAAGCTGTACATGGCAACAAATTCCACAAATTCACCACCCTCCGCACCTCTGTTTCGAATGGATGCCCCTCTATCCTGAGGCTGTACCCTCTTGCCCTAGGCTCCCCCACCACAGGAAACATCCTTTCCACATCTACTCTGACTAGACCTTTCAACATTCGAAAGGTTTCAATGAGATCCCCGCCATCCTTATAAATTCCAGCAAGTACAGACCCAGAGCCATCAAATGTTCCTCATATGATAACCCTTTCATTCCTGAAATCATCCTTGTGAACCTCCTCTGGACTCTCTCCAATGTCAGCACATCCCTTCTAAGATGAGGAGCCCAAAACTGTTCACAATACTCAAGGTGAGGCCTCACTAGTGCTTTATAAAGCCTCAGCATCACATCCCTGTTGTTGTATTCCAGACCTGTTGGAATGAATGCTAGCATTGCATTTGCCTTCCTCACCACTGACTCAACCTGCAAGTTAACATTTAGGGTGTTCTGCACACAAGGACTCCCAAGTCCCTTTGCATCTCAGATTTTTGGATTTTCTCCCTGTTTAGAAAATAGCCCACACATTTATTTCTACTACCAAAGTGCATGAGCATGCATTTTCCAGTATAATTCATTTGCCACTTTCTTGCCCATTCTCCTAATCTGTCTAAGTCCTTCTGCATCCTACCTGTTTTCTCAACACTACTTGCCCCTCCACCAAACTCCATATCATCTGCAAACTTGGCAGCAAAGCCATCTATTTCAACATCTAAATCATTTATATACAGCATAAAAAGAAGTGGTCCCAACGCCGACCCCTACGAACACCACTAATCACTGGCAGCCAACCAGACAAGGATCTTTTTATTTCCACTCACTGCCGTCTTCCAATCAGCTATTGTGCTAACCATGTTAATAACTTTCCTGTAATATTGTGGGCTCTTAACTTGGTATGCAGCCTCATGTGTGACCTAGTCAAAGGCCTTCTGAAAATCAACAAGGTATGGTCAAGGGAGGCAGAGGCTTCCTTACAGGATTGCTTTGAATTGGTGGATTGGATGATATTCTGGGATTCATCCTTGAATCTGACATCTTCGAAAAGTGGTTAGATTAGATTAGATTAGATTCAACTTTATTGTCATTGTGCCAAGTACAGATACAAAGCCAATGAAATGCAGTTAGCATCTAATCAGAAATGCAAAGAATAGTGTTATTTATAAAATAACTGCGAATAAAAAGTGTGACAGCACACAAATATAAAAGTACTGAGACAGTACAATATGGATGCAATACTGCTTAGCGCTGTGATGTGAGGTTCAGCAGGGTCACAGCCTCAGGGAAGAAGCTCTTCCTGTGCCTGCTGGTGTGGGAGCGGAGGCTCCTGCAGTGCCTACTGGATGGGAGGAGAGTAAAAAGTCCATGGTTAGGGTGAGATGCATCCTTGATAATGTCTCAAAAAGCAGCATTCATCTCCTCCCCCATCAGAGCTCTGGATGGGCAATAAACTCTTATACACCAGCTCAATATTTTTTTTTTTTTGTCTTCTTTTTGCACTACAATTAAAAATATATTTCTTATTGTAATTTATAGTTTTGTTTTTAATATATATTGTAATGTACCACCACCAAAAAGACTATCACGACATATGCCAACAATATTAAACCTGATTCTGGTTCTAATGTGTTATTTAGAAGAGCAAGGAAAAATCTTAGGAGAGGTTGCACAGCAAAAGATGAAACGGAGGCGGCCCAATGCTTAAAGGAAAAGCTTCTGGGAATTTTCGGACAGGAGACAGGTTCACCAATAGACTGTGCAGGGTCTTTTTACTTATAAGTGCATAGCTCTATCCTGGAATGCCTTCAATGATCAGAGAGACATTGCTCTTTCATTCCTCAGCTGAAACTCCCAAATTAATTGGACTTACAGGTCATTTGTTGCATTGTGAGTGCATTTTATAAAAGTGAAACAGTCTGAAATTTCTCCTACTTTCAGAGTGTTAGTCCATTTGTTTGGTATATCACATAACAAGTAACCTTGTTTGTAATACCGTTTTAATTCTGATTCTATGGGAATGCTGTAGCTAGATCCCACAACTACTACAACATATTGAAACTCTGTATACTTTCCAGTCTAGTCATGAAAGGTGCTAGACCATGAAGCAGCTAGTGTGCAGAGAAAGCTGCATGAACAAACCAATAGTAAGCCCAGCATGAGTGCTAGGTGCAAGGTTGAAGCATTCACAACCACGTTGAACTCGAAGTGCGATGTGGATGTTCTATCTTAACATCCTCCTGAGACCCCCACTGAGACAGAAACCAGTCAATTGATTTAACACAAGAGGTTCTGCAGATGCTGAAAATCTTGAGTAACACACACAAAATGCTGGAGGAACTCGACAGTCAGGCAGCAACTATAGAGCAGAATAAACAGTTGACGTTTGTACGCCTTCCTCAACCTTCTTATGCTGCCCCTTTCCTTTCCAGTTCTGATGAAGGGTTTCAACTCAAAACATTGACTGTTTATTCCGCTCTATAGATGCTGTTTGCCTTGCTGAGTTCTCCCAGCATTTTGTGTGTGTGTGTGTGATTCATTTAACACCATGTGATATCAAGAAACATCTGAGCCTTGTGCATACAGCAAAGGATATGCAACCTCACAACATCCCTGCTGTAGTACTGACATTCTGCATCCCAGAGCTAGCTGCAATCCAAGTCAAGATATCCAGTACCAACACAATCCCACAATGTGGAAAACTGCTGAGATACGTCCTGCTTCCAAATGTAATTCAGCTAGTTACTTCTCAATCAGTTCACTTGCAATCATTAAGCAAGTAATGAAAGTTGTAGCACTTACCGGTGAGCTACTCACAAACCACCTGGTTGGGTTTCACCAGGACCACTCATCTCAGACCTGATCAGAACCAAAGAGCTGGATTCTAAAAGTGAGCCTTTGACTATTTGACGTAGGAGCAGATTTTGATCAATAAACCAATTGTTTGGAATCAAGTGACCTTGCCCGGTGTCTCAAGGCTGGTTGTGTCTGCACTCACCCCTATCACTCCTCCTGTGCTACCTGTCCCACAACCTTCCTGCTGTGCTCCACCTTCGGAATGCCCAACATTGTTTGCTGTCCATCCCATGTTGACAAATACAGTAATTGTGCAAAAGTCTTAGGCAAACAAGAAAATGCTTGCTCACTCATGTAAAAAGTTGAAACTGCAGCAAAATGTTCATTGCTTTCCAATGAATGGCAGGATACCCTTCTTTCACAGAAATCCATATCTTGTCCAGAGACAGGTCAATAAATCTCATTTTGAGTGCACAATCAGACTGCAGCTCACTAAATTCTTCCATTTCTCTCAAAGTCAAGTTCTGAGGCTGAGCAGAAGATTCAGAGAAAGGGTCCCTCACCCAGTCATACACTTGTGTTGAAAGGGAGGAAAAGCACTGTTCAATTTTGTTCTGTAGTTCTTCCAGCTGGTTTTCAATAAGACTCGAGACTTTCTGATATCCTTCCTCACTCTCAAGTCCAAGCAGCAGTGGAAACATTCCAAGATTTCCTCATGCAACATGATTTTTCCTGATTTAGGTTTCATTTATATCAGGAATTTTGTCATGTGAAGTCAGAAAGTTTTCTCCAGGGCCTTGTTCAATTGATACATATCTTGTCTACTATTTCCTTGAAAGTACTCCTGCAATTCACTTTTCAGCTCAAATGCCCTCTTGAGAACTCTTCCTCTGCTCAGCCACTGGATTTGTGTGTGTAGCAGGAGCTTGTTGTGTTCTTCATCCAGGTTGTCACACTGTTTTTTAAACATTCTCGGGTGAACTGGTCTTTGTTTACTGAAGTTAACCATTTTTGTAGCATCATCCAGAACTTTTGAAATCTAATCTCCAAGTGTTTTTGACATCAGCACCTCTCTGTGAAGAAAGCAGTGTGTTGTGACAATAACAATATTTTCTTGAAACAAGACCCCTGATGGAGCGGACCATTGATGGGGCACCATCAGCACAGATGCCAACATAATTCCTTCAAGACAGACTTTTTTTTCCCACATATGAAGAAAAGATATTAAATATATCTTGGCCTTTGCTTGCTTCAGCAATTCTTTGCAACAAAAATTCTTCTTGAATTCCACCATCATTTACACATCTTTAAAATGTTACAACATGGTAGCTTTATTAGGTTCTTGCCAACTGTGTAACTTTTTCTTTTCTGGGTAATAGTTTCTGCTACTAAATAACTCGCTTCCTGAAACTTTTTACTGGCTGTGACTTCACTAACAAAAGCTTAACTCTGTTTGTTTTGAAATTCCAATAGCCTTTTAAAATATCAGCACTTCTGCATGTCACACGGCTGTGATTTGTAATTAAGTGTCTTTTCAATTTTGTTGGAGCTATTGTTGCATTTGTAAGTTGGAATCGGACAACTTGGATCACCAGTCCATGTAAAACCCACTGATAACTAGCCTTCATTGTAAAGATGGTCTGCTTTTCTGTCCATTGTTGCACTAGAGCAGTGAAATGACTCAGAAGACTGTAATTCTTCATCATTAACCTTACCAGTATTGTCTGTAGGCCGAAGCCTAGAACTCTCCTCTTCCGTCTCACACCTCATCTTCAAAATTCGCCACACTGGACCATCTTTAGAATCAAAAATTTCCCTCCACGAGTAGAATTCGTTCGCTTCCATAAGTCAGTTGGTGAGAAGTTAGGGGAAGTAATTTGGGAGGGAGAGGACTCAACCAAATAAACATGGTCCTACTGTGCACTGCCATACTGGGCTGAGAGACCTCTAATGAGATTGCTAATGGGGCTGCTCAGTCACTATCCACCACTGCGAGCACTTACATTGTGCATCGCTCGAGGTTCAAAAAATGATGTTTTTTTTTGGTGAACGCAGCAGGCCAAGCAGCATCTGTAGGACGAGGTGCAGTCGACGTTTCAGGCCGAGACGATGTATGTTGCTTGAATTTCCAGCATCTGCAGAATTCCTGTTGTTTGATGTTTTTTTTTAGTCACAATCTCTCCAGAGAGGCAGAGTACCAGAGAGGCATTCTATAATGATCAAAAAACCAGTTGTCTGGAATCAAATGACCTTGCCTGGTGTCTCAAGGCTGGGTGTGTCCGCACCCACCCCTAGCCTTCCTCCTGTGCCACCTGTCTATCACCCCTCCTGCTGTGCTCCACCTTCGGAATGCCCAACATCCTTTGGTGCCGTCAGATTTGCTGTCCGTTCCATGTTGTCAAATACAGTAATTGTGCAAAAGTCTTAGGCATCCTATCTCTCTCTCTCTATGTGTGTGTGTGTGTGTGTGTGTGTGTGTGTGTGTGTCTGTGTGTGTGTGTGTATATATATATATATATATTTGTGTGTGTGTGTGTGTGTCTGTGTGTCTGTGTGTGTGTATATATATATATATATATTTGTGTGTGTGTGTGTCTGTGTGTCTGTGTGTGTGTATATATATATATATATATATATTTGTGTGTGTGTGTGTGTGTGTGTGTGTGTGTGTGTGCGTATATGCCTAAGACTATTGTCTCGTTCTGTAATTGCTGACACCTTTTATATGAAAAATGTCTTTTAGTAACACCACTCCTGAAATTATTTCATCAAACTAAATTCTTGGAACTTCACAGCATTAGTAATCTACAGTACTTCCCATTAGGAAACAAGACTGTTGCAGTTATTTCTCTTAAGGTTGTTTCCGGACACCACAGACAATGCTTGGAAGTTAGTCCCCTGATACCTGATTCAAACATGGGTTAGCTTTCAAAAGTATTCATCATACAAAACAGAGTTACAGATAAAATTATACAGCAGACATTCTAATATGAAACCATTTGCAGCCTCTGCAGTAGAACCGTGGTGGAAGGAAGTAATTAAACATTTATTCATAACTATCTGAAGAACAGAATGTGGGAGGGGAAAGGCATGAAAATAATTTGTCTGTGGTTGAGGCGTAGAACCACAGAACTGTTATGACACATCATACATAATGCCCGCTCCTAGTAAAGCAGGCCTCTCAGTCTCATTCTCCTGCTCTTCCTATGTAACCTAGCAAATTATTTGCTCTTAAGTGCCTATCCAATTTCCTTCTAAAAGCCTCAGTTGATTCCATTCCTATCATCCCTGCAGGCAGTAAGCTCTACTTCATAACCTCTTTGTGCCATAATATCTTTTCCTCATTCCTCCAAAATAGCAAGTAGTATTTCTCAGACTGGCCTGAAGTTGGGCCTTGTTTCAACAACTTAAGTATAATCTAGAGGCTTGTTCCTTCAATAGGCAGGCCTTTCATTTAAGGACATCAGGCTATTTGTTTTGCTTATTACCTCAGACCAGACCTGTGCTATGGTCGGCCTCACCCCATCTCGCTTACATCAGGATGCAGTGGAGGAGGCCCACGAGCACAAGAAGCTGAGGTATGCTGAGCTTACAGCCGATGCACAACAACGTGGCTGGAAAGCAACAGTCTGACCAGTCGAAGTAGGCCACAGAGGATTTGTAGCCACATCAACATCAAGGCTACTCCGGGAGTTGGGAGTGCGAGGGAAGACACACTGACAAGCAGTCAAAGACCTCTCCAGAGCTGCTGAAAAGGGTAGTCAGTGGCTCTGGATGAAGACAAAGGATTCCATCTGGGCTCCCAAGTGAGTGAAAGGCATTTAGGGGGGGAGCCCGGGACGCCGGGATTCACTGCTGAACCCTCCGGAGGTGTCGTGGGCCTATCAGCGAAACACTGAGGGAAGAGGGCACCCACTTGATCACCCAGAAGATGCCACCACTCACTTGGCCACCCCACAGAGTCGAGGCAGCACGTCACAGGAGTGCAAATAAGGGATATTAACATCTAGTCCTACATAACATACTTAGGCAGTTGCCATGGCTAATATTACTCCACAGTCACACCAGAATGTCAGGAAATATTATGCCAAAACAATTTTTCCAAAATTTCACCTGTGTATGTCAATCAGGATGCCTCAAATGTTACTTGTCACATTCTACAGAAATCAATTGGATATATTTTGCTTTTAAGAAATTATGGAGTTCCTTTAGAGATGTGTACACACAAAATTGTTGGAAAATACAATTAACTTCAAATTTCTTAGTTAAAACAGATTAGCAATCAATTAGTTCAAACAAATTAGTACCTAATTTTCAAAAATATAATTACTTCATCCCTCAGACCCTTTTTTGAATAGCAATCACGAATTATTTTACAGAAGACTTTCTTTTTCTGAACATAATTTCACTCCAGATCAATTATCTGACAGACACTCACCTTAGAATTACATGCTTCAGTCACAATACCATCAATATTGATCTTCCCATAATGGAAGTGAACAATTTGAGAAGCTTAAGCAAAGCATAATAATATGTAATCACAAAATGAATCTACATGCTTCTTTAACTGCAGTTTTATTGTGGCAGGTTTTAAGGCCTATAACTTGCTTCTTGGAGTAGTATATCACTTGGTTGACATACTTAAATCAGATTCTTACCCTGAAATTAGGAGACTTTCACTACTGTATGTCTAATTGGATCTTACTCAAGAACTCTGGCAACACAATAAAGGTATGGGGTGCCTGTTCTGGAAAAAAAGTTTTTTTTTCTCTCATTCATTGGAAGCTAAAGATGAGCAAGAAAGTTTTTGTTTTTTGTTTTGCAAATTTTTCTTGGACCATCCTTCCAGAAATTGCAGTCAAACTAAATTTATTCTCATATTCTCTCCTCCCACCAAGCCCAAGGTTCTGTCTACTGCCTGCACACTTAATGGCTGCTGGGGTCCATCTGTAATCTGTGTATTATCACATTCAGAAGCTGAACGTTAAAGACAATAGTCAGGCTATTCAGATTTAGGCCCTCCATTGGTTGGATTGACGTGGATGTTACATCTCAGCTGTCTACATGATACGCAAGCCAGGGCAGTACAATATGGAGAGCAATCTGTGGCCCATGGAGCAGGCCCCACCTCCCCCACAGCCATGAATCCAAATGAATGCCAGAGACCAATAGAGTTTGGCACCAGCGGTGTTGCAGGAGTTGCCAGTCAGTGTTGAACTCAAAGTAGGACTACCTTAGGGATTTTAGCTCCAGGTTTTTCCCACAGGGTTTACTCCTGAATCCTTCCCTATGGGTGGGTATGGCCACAAGGCAGCAGAAGTTTGAGATCAGAGCTTTCCTTGTTCCAGGTGAGCTGCCAACCATGGCTGATAGATCTCATCTGCCTGAAACAACTGGTTTTAAGGCACTAGTAACCTGCTTTTGTCCCTTCTCCTGTCAGTAGAAATGGTTCCGCTGAGTTTAGTAACTAGGCCACACTGGAAGGCCAAGAGTTGGACTTGGTTGTCAGAGGCTATTAGAGTTGCACGCTATTTGGAGAACTTTATAGGTAGCGGGAGCTTATCCCCACTGCCACCCCCTGATGACAACCTTGGGAGCCAGGAAGAAGAGACTGGTTGAGTGTTCCTGGCCCCACTTTGCAGGAACTCTAATAAGAAACTTCACGTTCTGTCTTGAAGTGACCAGTCATTTGGGACAAAAAAATTTCCTTCTTGTTATGGAAAGCACTGAGGTGGTATGCAAAGCATACTGGTACCTTAGGCTTTGCACAGAAGTTGCTGCTTATCTTTAGTCCAATGGAAGAGGTGTCTATTCCACTTGAAAAACAATACCCGGCTTTTTAGTCAACAGCTTAGTTTTCTTTAGAGAATCACATAGTCACAGGCATATAGAACACAGAAACAAGCCCTTGGCTCATCAAGTCTATGGGTCTCATCCAGTTAATGGTGGATAAAATTAATTTACGATAATTCGACATTAAGTTCATTCCCCCCAGCTTCTACCACTACCTCACACAATAGTGGGAACTTAGAATAGTCGATTGATCTATCAACTTTCATACCTTTGGGATGTCAGAGGAAACTGGAGCACACAAGGGAACTCCATGAAGACAGCCCTTGAATCTGGGATTGAGCTTGGGTTTCCAGCATTGTGAGGCAGTAGCTCTACTAGCAGGGCCATTGCACCCCCCTTGTTACAAGAAGTGTCCAGTCCCAATATACAATCGGAGGCCACTTTATAGGGGTACTGCCTGTACCTAATAAAGTGGCCACTGAGTGTATGTTCTTTGTCTTTTGCTGCTGTAGCCCATCCCCTTCAAGGTTCAACGTGTTGTGTGTTTACAGATACTGCACACCACTGTTATAACATGAGGTTATTTGAGTTACTGTCACCTCACCTTTGTGTCAGGGTGAAACAGTCTGGCCATTCTCTTCTGACCTCTCTCATTAACAAGGCATTTTTGCCCACAGGACTACTCCTCAGTGAATGCTTTTTATTTTTTACACCATTCTCCATAAATTCTAGAGAATGTTGTGTGTGAAAATATAAAGGAGGGAGGTTGAAAATATGACTGAATGATGCTATAACAAAAACTTCTTACTTAATGTCAGCAAGACCACGGAGCTGATTATTGACTTCAGGGGAAGGAAACCAGAGGTCCATGAGCCATCAGAGGATCAGAGGTGGAGAGGGTCAGCAACTTTAAATTCCTCGGTGTTATTATTTCGGAGGACTTGTCCTGGGCCCAGGATGTAAGTGCATTTATGATGAGGCAGGAGTGTGCGTAATTTCTAAAACTTTGAGAAACTTCTATAGATGTGTAGTTGAGAGTATTTTGACTTGCTTCATCACAGCCTGGAATGGAAACACCAATGCTCTTGAATGTAAAATCCTCCAAAAAATAGTGGATACGGTCCAGTCCATCACAGGTAAAGCCTTTGCAACCTTTGCATACATTTACACAAAGTGTTGTCACAGAAAAGCAGCATCCATCATCAGTGACCCTCACCACATGCTCTCTTTTCACTGCTGCCATCAGGAAGTTGGTACAGGAACTTCAGAACTCTCACTACAAGATTCAGGTACAATTATTACCCCTGAATTATCAAGTTCTTGAACCAAAGAGCATAAGTTCACTCAACTTCACTTGCCCCATAACTGAAATTTTCCCACAACATATGGACTCACTTTCAATGACTCTTCATCTCATATTCTCACATTCATTGCTTATTTATTTATTATTTTTACTTTCTTTTTTTGTATTTGCACAGTTCATTGTGTTTTACATATCTGATGAACACCCAAATTGGTGTGGTATTTTATTGACTCTGTTCTGGCTATTATTCTATGGATTTATTGAGTATGTCCACAAAAACTGAGTCTCCAGGCTGTTAAATTTAAGGCATCCATTAGTCTTGCGAGATCATGGATCTGCGCCTGGAAAGTCTTCACTCTCCGGGGGCACAGGCCTGGGCAAGGTTGTATGGAAGACCAGCAGTTGCCCATGCTGCAAGTTTCCCCTCTCCATGACACCAATGTTGTCCATGGGAAGGGCATTAGGACCCATACAGCTTGGCACCAGTGTCGTCACAGAGCAATGTGTGATTAAGTGCCTTGCTCAAGGACACAACACGTTGCCTCGGCTGGGGCTCGAACTCATGACCTTCAGGTCGCTAGTCCAATGCCTTAACCACTTGGCCACGTGCTCAGGCTGTATCTGTTGACATATATGTACTTCCATCATAAGTTTACTTTTAACTTTGAAATCCTAGGAGATCAACACTTTCTGAGATACTCAACCTCCCTGAATGGCACCAACAATCATCCCACGTCACATTTCATTCCCATTCTGATGCTTGATCTGAACAACTGAACCTTGTCTGCATGTTTTTATGCATTGAGTTGCTGCCGCATGATTGGCTGATTAGATTACCGCATTAATGAGCAGGTGTACAGGTGTACCTAATAAACTGGCCACCGAGTGTGTACAACAGGTGTGTACATCTGAGTGAAAGTTCAGACTGCTGACTTGCATATGGAGTATCTAATGAACTTCATTTGCAGAGTTTCTTAATATTGCTGCAATCTGTCCTCAAACAGTCCATTGAATTGTTGAGATGGACAGTGCCACACTCAGGAAGTGGCAGTGACTTAGGAAGCACAAACCTACTTTTGTCTCTCCAGCGGGCAGCATTCAGCCTCTTACCCCTACAGGTCTGTCAGTGGCAATGCTATTGAAAATCAAGAAATCAGAAATAAAATCAGAAAGTACTAAAAATGTCATCAGACCAGTTAGCATTTGTGGAGAGAAGAATAAAGCTCTGGTGTTCTGCTGAAAGGTCAATAAATTGAAACACTAACTCTCTTTCTCATTCCACGTTAGTTGCCTGACATGATATGTATTTTCAGTATTTTCTGCTTGAGTTCAGAGGGCAATTATCAATGCTCTTAAAAAGTAAAAAAAACCTGCAGATACTGGAAATCCAAGGAAATCCAAAATCAGTTAGCATTCTGTGGAGGGAGAAACAGAGTTAATGTCTCAAGTCAATGTCCCTTCATCATAACCTTTGCTATGGTGTGTTACTCCTTCAGCCTGGCCTGTTACCATATCATGATGGTGAATTCCACACACAGAATGCCGGAGGAACTCAGCAAGGCAGGCTGCATATATGGATAGGAATAAAAAGTCAATGTTTTGGGCTGAGACCATTCATCAGGCCCAGTCCTAATGAAACCTTCCAAGGCGCAAATCCATGGTCTCACGAGACTAATGGATGCCTATAAGATCTATGACAAACAGAGGTTTTGATTAGAACATAAAACATAGAAATCTACAGCACATTACAGGCCCTTTGGCCCATAATATTGTGCTGACCATGTAACCTACTCTAGAGACTGCCTAGAATTTCCCTGGTGCATAGCCCTCTATTTTCCTAAGCTCCACGTGCCTATCTAAGAGGCTCTTAAAAGACCCTATTGTATCTGCTTCCACTACTGCTGCTGGCAGTGCATTCCATGCACTCCTCACTCTCTGTGTGAAAAACTTACTCCTGATATCCCCTCGTTACCTATTTCCAAGCACCTTAAAACTATGTCCCCTCATGTTGGCCATTTCAGCCCTGGAAAAAAGCCTCTGACTATCCACACAATCAATGCCCCTCATCATCTTATACACCTCTATCAGGTCACCTCTGATCCTCCGTCACTCCAAGGAGAAAGGACCAAGTACACTCAACCTATTCTCATAAGGTACACCCCCCAATCCAGGCAACATCCTTGTAAATCTCCTCTGCACTCTCTCTATAGTTTCCACAGGATTAGTGAAAAGGTTCTTCACGAAGAGCCTGGGGGAAGTAGTTGTCTGAAATTAGCTCTTCCCTTCCTCTTCCTCCTCTTGCTCCATAGCTGTTTATCATAGAGCTGGTGGAGAGGGCTGTGCCTCATGTTTGTGAGGTTTTCCAGCATGCAGAAGGTTAACAAAACTCTTCACCCCATTTTGACAGGTACTGCAGATCTCAGTTGGACTGATCTATGCATTGTAAACATAACAGCAGTACAATAATCATCAGCTCTATCACCACTTATATCATAGTCTTACTTGTGAGACCCATGAGTTGTCTAACAATAGTTACAATAGTTAACCATTTAACAATTGTAACCCATCTGGTAATAGTTACCCATTTTCCCCCATTGGTATACTGCTGTAGCTTCTGCATAAATTGTTCAGCAACCCTATAAAATATACCATGGGAAAGGTGGAAGTATTGGGTCATTGAAATCTTCACACAAACACAGAAGTTGAAACATCTCACGGATTGATGAGAAAGTTTCAGAGGGCTATGGGCCAAGCATGGGCAGATAGGAATAGCTCCCTGGGAAACACAGTCACTATGGAAACGTTAGGCTAAAGAGCCAGTTTCCATGCTGTAGGATGCTATGACACTCTATACATTTGTAAAATTGCTAACTGAATCCACAAAGTAGATATGGTCTCCTACTGGGAGTCTTCGCACCTTCCTCATCTATCTTTCAACAGCAATGTCTTGCCCTTCACCTCTAGTCATAGGGTGCAACACAACAACAGATAGGAACGACTTGACTGGAGATGCCAGCTACTTGAATTGGTTCTAGAAAGCTTCAGACACTCAAAGAAGTGCAGCAATACAATGAAAAGATAAACCTGTATTTAACTTGTGCATAGCTGATGGAAGTCCTTCCTGCTTCAGAAAGAGGGCATTGACTGGAGGTCTGAGCTCTGAACTGGTAGCTGTTGTGTCATATTGTCATTGTACATTTAGTGACCAGCCTTCTTTGTGTGCACTTGCAGTAAGTCAGTGCACTAAAGACCTACAATGTGGAGTCCCTTGTGACTTAGATCATAGGCATACTGTCCACATGCTGCAGTCACTAGTTTGGGCTCGTGACATCTATTGTGCCAGAACATCAGATTTTACTCCAATACTTTTACAGGCTTCATTAATTCATGATGTATAATCTGTTGACACTAAGCTGAGAACAAAGAAGATTGATGGATCAAGGTGCCGCTAGTGATGTGTCCATTTCAGCTGTCTGAACTCTAGGACCTTCTCTATACTTGAAGATTGTGCTCACATGCAAGAGAAAGCATGTTTATTACTACCAAACTAGAAGGGTCATCTAGATACCTCATGAACACTCTGATCTTTTATTTAAGAATGATTTCAGATTATTGATGTTTGCTCTGCTTATCACTGACTTGAGAGTTAAACATCTGTCAGTCATGTATAATGACCAAGCAATATGATGTTATTTAAGACTCCTGTCCAGGCCAATGCTTTGGAGATATTCTAATCCAATAAAATCCTCAACACTCTGATCTTTTATTTAAGGATGATCTCAGATTATTGATGTTTGCTCTGCTTATCAGTGACTTTAGAGTTAAACATCTGTCAGTCATGTTTCATGACCAAGCAGTATGTTATTTTAAGACACCTACCCAGGCCAATGTGCACGCTTTGCAATGGGTTAACGGGAGAGAGAAGAAACATAACTTTTAATTTTAACAGCTTTCTTTACCTAGTCCAGTTTCATGTGGGAAGTGATTGAAATTATAATAATTTTATATTTTGTATATCATCTTGAATATAGTAAAACCACCTTTAAGCACTACACAGGAAAGTTAGTAAATATCAGCAATGCTAGGGATCTTGTTGCAGGCAAATGACCAAAAGTTTAGTGAGGAAACAATCTTAAGAGAGAAAAGGGGAGGGAGACAGAGAGAATCACAGAGTTGATGGTCTTGATAGCTGAAGTCACAACCTGCAATAGTAAAGTGACGACATTTGATGATGATTATACTTGATTAGAATGGGAGCAGAGCATGTATCATAGACATCTGTAAGTCTGGAGGAGATGGGAGAGAGAATAGTAGTGATAATCTAATTGATCTGAAAACAAGTCTATGAATTTTAATATTAACTAAGACCCAAATAGCAAACATGGGTGATGGGTGTTCAGGCACCAGAGCAAATCAGGATATAGGCAGTAGAGTTCTGGATACCCTGGAATTTTCAGAGAATATAGCAAAGGAAGGGATGGTAATTACATATCTTAATAGATTGGTAGCCTTGATGATGTTGTAGCAGCAGAAAAATCAATAACTCTTGTATTTAGTTTGAATGATCTGAATAGCATGGAATGCAGTGGTTAATGTAACATTATTACAGCACTAGCTATAACATCAGGGTTCAATTCCTGCCGCTGCCTGCAAGGAGCTTGTACTTTCTCCCCATGACCATGTGGCTTTCCTCCAGGTGGTTTCCTCCCAAATTCCAAAGATGCACAAAGTCTAACAAAGAATTAGTGTGTTGTGATCATGCTACAACAGTGCCAGGAGCATGGTGGGCTGCCCAACATGACCCTCACTGATTTGATTTGCCATAAATGACACATTTCACTCTATGTTTCAATGTACATGTGACAAATAAAACTAACCCTCTTCTCGAATTTTATTTGTGCTGATGGCAATGTGTACTCCAATTAGACGCTACAGGAGCCTCCGCTCCCGCACCAGCAGGCACAGGAAGAGCTTCTTCCCTGAGGCTGTGACACTGCTGAACCTCTCATCACAGCGCTAAGCAGTATTGCATCCGTATTGTACTGTCTCAGTACTTTTATATTTGTGTGCTGTAGCACTTCTTAAATTCACAGTTATTTTGTAAATAACACTATTCTTTGCATTTCTGGTCAGATGCTAAATGCATTTCATTGGGTTTGTATCTGTACTCGGCACAATGACAATAAAGTTGAATCTATTCTAATCTAATCTAATCTAATTAAGAGGCTGAAGTTGATTGGATTTGTGCTTTGGTTTAATAACAGTGATGAGTTGCTGAAACTTGCTGCTTCTGCAGGTAGTTCGCTCATTTGAAGGCAAATGGGCCATTTGTTAGCCTGCTTACCAATTGAATCAAGAACCTAGCAATAAAGGCAAGGAAAGTCAGCACTGATCACACCGCCATCAGTGGTAAATGAGACGACATTCCTCAACATGCCTGAACATGCCTTCCTGTTTTCATAGGCAGGGAATCTCCAGCTTTCCCAGCCTGGTCCACAGAAAAAAAATCATTATGACAGCTAGATATGTTTGGAGTTATTGGAAATGCTTAATGTTAGATACATTAGGTATTACCATATCTTACAAGTTGGCCAAAGTGAGATATCAAACTGGAAATCTTCATTCAAGACACATCCTTGATGAAAGAACTGAAACTTCCTTTATAAACATCTGGGAGATCCTTAAGGTATTTGCTGCCACATAAACTGGCTGCCAGCCCTCACTAATGAAATCCCAGATTCTGATGGAGTACATTGAACCTAACTGAGAACAAGGAAGTAATTAGAGTGAATTATTTTACCTTTTTACCATTTTAATATTACATTTTATGCATTATTCACTGCTAGTCCCTATGACTTTGTGGGTAAGCACAGCTCTGACACCAAATACAAGTTTGCTAATGACACTACTGTTGTGGGCCAAATCAAGGATGGTGATGAATCAGCAAAAGGAGAGAAATTGAAAACTTGGCTGAGTGGTGTCATAACAATAACCTCTCACTCAGTGTTAGCAAGACCAAGGAACTGATTGTAGATTTCAAGAGAGGAAAACCAAAGGTCCATGAGCCAGTTCTCATTGGAGGATCAGAGGTGGAGAGAGTCAGGAACTTCAGCTTTCTGTGTGTTACTATTTCAGAAGATCAGTCCTGGACCCAGTGTGTAAATGTCATTGCAAAGAAAGCAAAGCAGTGCCTCTATTTCCTTAGGAGTCTGCGGAGATTCAGCATGACATCTAAAACTTTGACAAACTATTGATGTGTAGTGGAGAGTGTATTGACTGGCTGCATCACAGCTTGGTATGGGAACACCAGCGTCTTTGAATGGAAAATCCTAGAAAACTTAGTGGATTCAGCTCAGTACATCATGGGTAAGCCCTCCATAGCATTGAGCACATCTATGTGGAATGCTGTTGCAGGAAAGCAGCATCCATCATCAAAGATCCTCACCACCCAGGCCATGCTCTCTTCTCGCTGCTGCCATCAGGTAGAAGGTACAAGAGCCACCAGGTTCAAGAACAGTTACTACCCCTCAACCATCAGGCTCTTGAACAAGCAGGGATAACTACACTCATCTGCCCATCTATTGAAATGTTCCCACAACCAATTATCCCACTTTAAGGACTCTTTATCTTGTTATTTCATATTCTCGCTATTTATTTATGTTTGCATTTGTACAGCTTGCTGTCTTCTCCACTCTAGTTGATCTTTCATTGTATCTTGTTATAGTTACTATTCTACAGATTAGCTGAGTATGCCTGCAGGAAAAGGAATCTCAGGGCTGTATGTGGTGAGATATACAGTCTGTACTCTGATAATAAAATTTACTTTGAACTTTCTTCATTTGCACATAAAGCTTTTCTTTTATCATTCCTGCTGGCCCTCTCACAAACTGAGCTTCACCTTTTCTGGAACTGCCACATCAGTTGTTTCACATTCTGTTACAAAATGTTTTGCTTCAGTGAAATTGTCCTTTACACGCTTCAAACCTTCCTTGTTCTATCTCGTAATTAATGTTCTGACTCTAATATAATTGTTTCAAGTCCAATATTTCATTAGCACATTCCTAATAGATTTAACATAACTGTTCTCTCCCTTGATATCTGCCTGATTCAAAAATAGTAATGCAGCCTTAATTAGTACTCCAATCTTCATGTCTGCAATTTTTATTCATGTTTCTGTTTGGTAATATTATTACAGAGAGTGGCAGGAACTGAACCCCGATCCTACAGCTGACACTGGAAAGCATGACACTAACTGCTACACTACCATGCTGTCCTTTCCATGTCTACATGGTCAGATTTACAGTATACAGTCCAATATTTCACAGACTGAAAGCTTAGCAAATATTAATAAGAAGCTGCATGGTTACCAAATGTTCAACTGAAAGCTACATTAGATAAGCTTGATTTCCCTAAGGAACATGAATTTGTTTGTACTGAATCCTGTTCCTCGAAGCACCCTGCTTCAATGTTTGTTTTATGCTTATTAGTATCAAGTACAGGATTACCTTCAATACATTTCTCAGGTCAAACTAAACATTACAAAGCATGACTTTCAGTCTCAGAAGCCAATTTCAAATAGCTGCAAAATTTTTTTAGGCCTGCACCGAATTTGTTACAAATATCTCACACATACTGAAAATATTGTCACGCTGTGCGCTGACAGATGACTGAATCCAGGTGCGGAGGAATGACAAACTCCCATGTCGAGACAGGAACAAGAGTTTATTCACTGGAACTCCTACTGAACCTTGCTGGCTTGACTGAGTGACACCGAGAGATGAATCATTCTCGAAACACACACAAGGACCCAAAGATGAGCGCTAATCGGGAGTCCACTTTCAGTAATCACAGAATGTGGATAAGCCGTGCTATTCACAATTAACTTGACCAGATTAAACAGAAAGCACATAATGACTGTAGTTAAGACAACATTTAGCAAATGTAGGTGCTGGAGAAAACTAGGAGCCCAATGCTCTACGGCTCACTACAAAGGCCTGCAGGGATCATGATAAACCAATCTCCATTTTTTATGTCATTATGAACTCTGAACAGCAGAACCTTTCTCCATAATCACAAGAGATTCTGCAGATGCTGGAACTCTTTCCCCAGTTATATAATTACATTAAAACTATGCAAGTCTTAAGGACAATATCAGGTGAAAATACTTACGTTACATGAGGAACACACATCAAAGTTGCTGGTGAACGCAGCAGGCCAGGCAGCATCTCTAGGAAGAGGTACAGTCAACGTTTCGGGCCGAGACTCTTCGTCAGGACTAACTGAAGGAAGAGTTAGTAAGAGATTTGAAAGTGGGAGGGGGAGGGGGAGATCCAAAATGATAGGAGAAGACAGGAGGGGCAGGGATGGAGCCAAGAGCTGGACAGGTGATTGGCAAAGGGGTATGAGAGGATCATGGGACAAGAGGCCCAGGGAGAAGGAAAGTGGGGGGAACCTAGAGGATGGGCAAGGGGTATAGTCAGAGGGACAAAGGGAGAAAAAGGAGAGTGAGAGAAAGAAAGTGTGTATAAAAATAAATAACGGATGGGGTACGAGGGGGAGGTGGGGCATTAGCGGAAGTTAGAGAAGCAAATGTTCATGCCATCAGGTTGGAGGCTACCCAGACGGAATATAAGGTGTTGTTTCTCCAACCTGCGTGTGGCTTCATCTTTACAGTAGAGGAGGCCGTGGATAGACATGTCAGAATGGGAATGGGATGTGGAATTAAAACGTGTGGCCACTGGGAGATCCTGCTTTCTCTGGCGGACAGAGCGTAGGTGTTCAGCAAAACGATCTCCCAGTCTGCGTCGGGTCTCGCCAATATATAGAAGGCCCATTCCATGCACTCACCACTCTCTGCATAAAAAAACTTACACCTGACATCTCCTCTGTACCTACTTCCAAGCACCTTAAAACTATGCCCTCTCATGCTAGCTATTTCAGCCCTGTGAAAAAGCCTTTGACTATCCACACGATCAATGCCCCTCATTATCTTGTATACCTCTATCAGGTCACCTCTCATCCTCCATCGCTCCAAGGAGAAAAGGCCGAATTCACTCAACCTGGGGAATCCTGCCTGACACATCTTTTGGAATTCTTTGAGGACATAAGAGGCAGGACAGGCAAATGAGAATCAGTGGATGTTTACTTGGATTTTCAGCAGGCTTTTAACTAGATGCCGTACAAGAAGCTATTAAATATAAGAGCCCATGGTATTACAGAAAAGATACTAGCATGTATAGAGGATTAGCTGACTGGAAGGAGGCAGAGTAGGAATGGGGGGGCCTTTTCTGTTTGCCTGCCAATGACTAGTGGTGTTCCACAGGGGCAGTGCTGAATCCAGTACTTTTCATGTTATATGTTAATGATTTGGATGACAGAATTGATGGCTTTGTGACCAAGTTTGTGGATGATACAAAAATGGGTGGAGGGCGAAGGAGTCTTGAGGAAGCATGTAATCTGCAGAAAGACTTGGACAGATTGGGGAAGTGGGAGATGGAATTCAGTGTAGGGAAGTGTATGGCCATGTACTTTGGTAGAAAAAATAAAGGTCCTTTCTAACAGGGAGGGAATTCAGAAATTGGAAGTTGAACAGTACCTGGGAGTCTTATTGCAGGATTCCCTAAAAGTTAACTTGCAGGCTGAGCCAGTGGTAAAGAAGGCAAAGGCAATGTTAGTATTCACTAAGAGGACTAGAATATAAAAGCAAGGATATAATGCTGATGCTTTATAAAGTATCGTTCTGACCACATCTGGGGTATTGTGAGCTGTTTTGGGCCCCATTTCTAAGAAAGGGTATGTTTACATTAGAGAGGGTCCAGAAGAGGTTTGTGAGAATGATCCTGGGAATGAAAGGGTTAATATATGAGAAATGTTTGATGGTTCTAGGCCTGTACTCGCTGAAGTTAAGAAGAATAAATGGTGATCTCATTGAAATCTACCAAACATTGAAATGCATAGATAGAGTGGATATGCAGAGGATGTTGCCTATAGCGGGGAGTCTACGACCAGAGGGATTTCCCTTTGGAACAGAGATAAAGAGGAATTTCATTAGCTATATGGTGGTGACATTGTGCATTCCGCTGCCACATTCAGCTGTGGACATCACATAATTGGGTATATTTGAAGTTAATTTTGATAGGTACTCAGTTAGTAATGGTGACAAAGGTTATGGCAGAAGAATAGGGTTGAGAGGAAAAATAATCAGCCATGATCAAATCATGGAGCAGACTCAATGAGCCTAATGGCCTAATTCTGCTCCTACTGTTTGTTTTATGGTCTAGTCCTCGGTGGGAAACAATGTGTGAGACATCTGGGCTTCTGTAAAGAAGGTTTCAGTGAAAATATTGAAATTCGTCACTTGGTGTATCTGCAATACCCAGGGAAGGGCAAAATATGAATTGCCAGTTGACTTAAGAATCAGAATCAGGGTTCTGGCATATGTCAATTCTGGCACATTGCAATACTTAATAATAAATGCAACTATAAGTTACAATAAGATATATATATATAAACAGTTACAATTAAGTAAGTAGTAAGTAGAGAGAAAAAGTAGTGAGGTACTGTTCATGGGTTCATTGTCTATTCAGAAATCTGACGGCAGAGGGGAAAAAGCTGTTCCTGAATCATTGAGCGTGTGTCTTCAGGCTGCTGTACCTCCTTCCCTGATGGTAGCAATGAGAACACGGCGCGACATGAGTGACTGGGGCCCTTAATGATGGCTGCAGCCTCCTGAGGCATCACCGTTTGAAGGTGGCCTCGATGCTTGGCAGGCTAGTGTCCATCATGGAGCTGGCTGAGCTTACAACTTTCTACAGCTAAATGTGCATCAGCTTTAAGGTAAGTGTGGACATGAACCATTATATATCTGGGTCCTCTAGAGAAGAGATAAAGAGAGTGATCACAATATTAATTCCCTCATGTTTGAAACTGGCAGGTATTAAGACTATACTGTGTGATCAAGATTGTTGACCTTAAAGTTATACAGGCTCTATCATCTGTGCATATTATTTCATGGATAATGCATGGAACTCTGCCGACCAAATAACCAGGTCAAGTTCCACACAGAATAAGGCCTAAGCAGCTTGTGTTATCCAAATGTAAGGAAATTACTATCTCCAAAATCTACCTATCTAGCCTTGACTTGCAAGAGCATTATTATTCCTACTCCCCTACTATCAACATCATGGGGGTTATCAACAACCACAAATTTAAATGGACCAGCCATATAGATGACCACATGCTAAAGTACCCATGTTTCCTGTATTCACTGCTTATCAAAGCATTTCTAGCATCTCCAATACACAAATCATGAGTGTAAAGTACTACTCTCTATTTGTCTGGATCAGTACAGCTCAAGCAACATAGTAGAGGCCAGTTGCAAACACTTGATTGATAGCACATACATCACTTGAAGTTTGCATTCGCTCCACTACCAACAGATCATGGCTGCAGCATGTATTAGTTATAAGTTGCATGGCAGGTGTTCGCCAAGGGTCATTCAGCAGCACTTTCCGAACTTCCCCTTCCCCCAACCATAACCTCCTCCAAGAAGAAAGACAAGGAGACCCAGACCAGGGCACTGGGAAACACTTCCAACTGAAGATTTTTCTCAAGGTAAACACATCATCTTGACATGGAAATATTTTTTCTTAGTAGAAACCCTGGAACTGCTTACACTTAAAACTTTGGGGGTACCTTCACTAGAAGGACAAATTTTTCTAAAATGTGGCTCACTACCGTTTCCTCAAGCTGACTTGCAATAAATACAGAACTTCCCTGTAAGATCCTCATTAGTATGGCTACAGAAATTTTCCCCTTGGAATGAAGTTACAACATAATCACATCAGTGGAGCATTTTCCATTTGCCATGAAGGTTAGCTGATGGATAAGACAATCTATTTAAAGAAGGACTGTGCAGGAAACCCAGCCTTTGACTTGCTCGTATAATTACAGCATTTATGTAGCTGGAAAATATTCTAACCTGCGATGGTTCCACTACAATGAGGGTTGTTGATTTGAGCATTGGGCTTACCACCATAATATTTAATATTGATACAAAGCAGCCAATTTGAAAACTAGTGCAGATCACTGTTAAAATACTGGAAGAGAACACAGATTAATAGACGTAAGTTAAAGGCCTGGAGCTTCCATTATAGATGAAACTACATTTATGCTGTAGGGAAATGTGGTGGAGATTTGAATTTGAATTGACTGTATTTCTTATATTCTTCACATACATGAGGAGGAAAAATCTTTACATTACATCACCGCCTGAATGTGCAATGTGCAAATCATAGTAATTTGTAATAAAAAGTATGTACAGTAAGATATACAACAGAACAGTCAATATAGCTTAGAAACACAATTGTGTCAGCGTGAATTAATCAGTCTGATGGCCTGGTGGATGAAGCTGTCCCAGAGCCTGTTGGTCCTGGCTTTAATGCTGTGGTACCGTTTCCGGGATGGTAGCAGCTGGAACAGTTTGTGGCTCGGGTCCCCAGTGATCCTTCGGGAATTGCACACAATTGATCTTAGTGTTGTTGATGCACGACTTCCAATCACATCTCTTGCAGAATTATGGTTAAGTATTTTAGGATATAGTGATCTCCTTCTGACTTTTGAACTGGAACTTCAGTTTCTTGATACCATCTGGAATGCTCCCCATCCAGTTTATTCTGTCATGGGTTTCTGATTTCCAGCAGCTTCTGGGAATGTTGCACTTTCTTGAGCAGCTTTGGAAACATATTCTTGATTTGCTTTCTCTCTCCTTTTGGTAATCTCTTGTAGAGACAAATTTGTATTCTGGTGTAGGCCTTGTGGATGATGTGCTTTGAACATCAAAGCTGACTCTTTGCAATTAGAGTCTCAGTGGTCAGCATGTGGACATTAGAGAAGATCCTGACTTTGGTTTGCTTATCACACCAGTACATTTTGAGGATTTTGCAGAGTCAGAATTAATGATATCTCTCCAGTGCTTTGAAGTGCCTTATGTAGTAGTCCATAACCCAGATACATAAAAGAAGACAGGAATCACAACCACATAATAGAGCAAAAGCATTCTGTTGAGTTTGACATCTTAATGTTCAAACACACTTCTCATCACATGGCCTATTTTTGTGTTGGCTCACTAAAGCACCAATAAAATTCATCGTTGATAGCTGTCTTCATTAACATGACTCCTAAGACATGCAAAGTGATGTGCTTTTGTGGGTCTTACTGTGAATCTTTATTGTCAGAGGGTATTTGGTAGAGCACTGTTGTTTTGTCACTGTTAAGTGTAAGGCCCATTCATTGAACAACTTGTCAATGACTCTGAGCTTCACCTCCAAATATACACAGCCACAAGGGTTATCTGTATCCCACAGTTCCATGGATGAAATCAGGACGATCTTGTTTCTTGAATCGAAGCTCTATGATTTGAACAGTTGGCCATTTGTCTTGTAGTCAGCCCTTTCTGGCTAGAACCTTGCTGAAGGTATAGTGCAACAAAAATAGTCTGATAGAAGTATTAGGGCCATGGTACTGCCTTGCACAGTGATAAGATCTGCTGCGGCCCAATGATTAAAATTATAACTTGCATGAAATCATGAAACAGGTAAAAAGAGACAAATTCCTGCAGACAGCCAGATTTACAAATGATTCTCCAAATTCTCTCTTGATTGAGATATTGGAGATTTTAGTGAGGTCTAAAACACCTTTGGATAATGAAAGATGCTACTTTTTGATTTTCTCTTGAAGATGACACAAGATAAAATTCATGCCCATAGTTTCTCTAGATGGGCAAAATCCACATTGCAATTTAAGAAACAGCTCTTTCACCACTGGGAGGAGACTAGATTTGTCTTTATGCTTGAAATTTGTCACGAATATGACATCACTTGTATCCCCTGGCATGTGCATCCTCCCAAAGGGAGATGAAATAGTGAACTTGCGATTAAAGTTCTTCTCTGCCACAATTTAGAATAGTTTATTGTTCTTCCATTGGCAAATAGCATCTTCAACTTCATCTCAAGTGTGGCAGTGATGGCATGGTTATTGGTAGCTATATTAGATCTGATTCTAAGCCTTAGTGTGTTGTATTTCCCAGTGGCCCCATCAGGCAATGGTATTGATATTTAGTACCAATGGAATTAACTGGCCTCCATACCCAGAGTCACAAGAGCTGCAGGAGGAGTCATTCGAAAGAGAAACGGTATTTTTCAGCCATTTTAACTGTTGTATTTAATTCTAGGTATGAAAAGCTAAACTGCTGATCAGCTGCATAGTTGTCAAGTCTCTGAATCCTTCCATTGATAAGCACATCTTGGCCAGACAACTTCAGAGAGAGTTTGAATGTTGAATAAGATGATTGTAGCTTTTTGCTACAACAGAACTGTAGGTTTTGCTGGAACATAACTTAGGGTTAGTTGGTTGATTGAGATGACATAGGATGTTTCTATAGACTAGTGTCCAGAGAGTGATAATAATGAAACTTCTTTTACTTTTAATTGGCAGTCCTTTATCTTACCTCTGTTTTCATGGGAAATCTGGCCTTGATGATTTGATAGAATATTTTGGAGGGGCAACTAAGCATATTGATGATGAGGTTAGGAGATGCAGAATGGTTTACAGGGATTTTAGTAAGGCCTCTGATCCCATGTGGTAGACTGTTCCAAAATATTAGAGCCCATGGGACCCAGGGTGAGTTGGCAAAATAGATCCAAAATTGGCTTGGTAGTAGGAGACAATGTGTGGTGATGTAGGGATGCTGTGGTGATGGAGGGTGACCAGTGGTGTACCGCAAGAATAGGTGCTGGGGCCTTTGATATTTGTAAAGTACATTAATAGCATGAATATAAATGTTGGAAATATAATTCACAAGTTTGAAGATATCATGGTAATTGGTGGTAACATTGATAGCAAGGAACATAGTGTAAGTCTACAGCATGATATTGATCAGCTAGAAAATTGGACAGATTAATGGCAGATGGAATTTAATCCTGAAAAAATTGAGGTGATTCATTCTGAGAGGGCAAACTAGGGTACAACTTATACACTAACAGCTAGTGCCCAAGGGAGTGTTGGCGAACATCCAATTCAAAGTTCAAAGTACATTTATTATCAAAGTATGTATACCATATACAACCTTGAAATTTGTCTTCCTGCAGGCAGCCACCAAACAAAGAAACATAATAGAACCCGCTAAAAAAAACTCGCACAACCAATGTGAGAAAAAAGAACAAATAGTGCAAACGATATAAAAGTAAACAAAGAACACACAAACATGAACTGCTGATCCCCAAAAGCGAGTCCACAGCCACAGAGCTAGTTCACCTTTGATGTCTTTTGTCTAGATAAGAGTTTATTTTGTGGATCTACTACAACACACACAAAAGGCTCAAGGAACTCAGCAGTCGGACAACGTCCATGGAAATGAATAAACAGTTGTGTTTCAGGCTGAAGCCCTTCTTCAGGACTGGGTAGGAAGGGGGAAGTGCCAGAATAAAAAAAAGGGGGGGAGGAAGAAGGATAGCTAGAAGGTGATAGGTGAAACTAGGTTTGTAGGAAAGCTGAAAGGTTAGAGAGGATAAAATCTGATAGGAGAGTAGATCTGAAAGAGAGAGGAGCAGACCGAGGGTGAGGTGATAGGCAGGTGAGAATATGTAACAGGCCAGAGTAGGAAATAGAAGAAGGGGGAAGGGGAAGGATTTTTTAAAATCTACTGCCTTTCATGTTCTTGGAAAAACTAGGCCAAGGAATGAGTTGCTTGCTAGCTGGCATGCATTGATAGAAGGATATTTTATAATATACAGTGCTGAAAATGAGTCTCATTTACAGGAATCAAAGAAGAGAGATGTGCACAGTGGAAATGGATTATTTTATTAACTCATTTCCCTCTCCTCTCGCTGTTAGGGTGAAAAATACTAATCAGGCATCACACACTGCTAAAACAATGAAATGGTTGTCTGTCCTACATATGTCCCTGGTTTCAAAGTGAGATGCTTTGTTATGCTTTGTCCTTCTTGCTTGTCACTGGGAGAATGCAAGAGAAGGCTAAGGAGATTACCCGTTGTTTGGGAAAAATGGACTGGGCACTATTAAATTAATTAGGATTATTGTTTTCGTACAAAATTTAACATTGTATAATGGATGGCAAGCTAATTCTGTAATAATAATATTCGCTTGCTTATCTTCCCTGAAATCCAAAAAACATGATTTCAAAATCACTAGCAGGCTATACACACACGTGAAATGGGTATTGCTGTTCTAATGGATGCATCATCGCTATTTGTGCAGTAAATAAAAATTAAAGTAAACTAAAAAAAACTGTAGATGCTAGAAATCTGAAGTCTCGGCAAATCAGAGCATTGTGGGAAGACATTGTTTCAGTACTGAAATATTGACTGTTTCTACCTGAGCGGCTGAAGTATTTTTTCCCTGCCTCTTCTGGTTTTGTTTGTATCGTATTTTCGCCGATATGCGAATGGAAAGTTCTACCGCCCTTAATGTTTTTTCTCGTGGAGACTAAGAGATTGACAGAAACATATAGTCAAACGTTCTCATTGTTGTTCAGCGCCCAGATTGGACATTCAATTATGGGACGATTGACACGTTTCCACCAGAACAAAGCGAGTTGCCACCAAGTATTTTAGAAGTTAGATTACTGGAATCATGAAGTTGTGCCCTTTCTACAGGGGCACAATTGAGTGGCTGCATCACCGCCTGGTATGGGAACTGTATTTCCCTCAACCGTAGGACTGCAGAGAGTGGCGCGGACAGCGTAGTGAACTTCTGTCTGTATCTTGTTTTACGGCGGTTGGCATCCAGCTTAATGGTGCATTACCGCCACCCTCTGCTCCAGAATGTGCACTAGACATACATTCTAAATCCCTTCACCCAATCTCACACACACACACACACACACACATACAAACCTACACTTCACCCTCCCATCTTTGACCATCCTAGTATCCTATTCCTGTTTATTCGTCATATTCTATAAAAAACCCCTGTACCCCTTAAAAACGCTAAAAATACCCGGACTTGTGCTCTCACCCATGCCCAGCAACCCTTTTAATGTAAATTCCTGCATCCCCAACTCCCTTAATTTATTTCTCATCATCTCTCTCTGTATCCCATACTTCCTGCAACTCAGAACTACATGTTCTACTGACTCCTCTTCCTGACATTCCTCACACAATCCTGTCTGGTGTTTCCCTATCATTTTCAATGTTTTGTTTAATGCACAGTGCCCCAGCCTTTCCACTATTCAGGACATTTATAAAGACAGCTGTGTAAAAAGGGCCCAAAGGATCACTGGGGGCCCGAGTTGCCCCAACCACAAACTGTTCCAGCTGCTGCCATCCGGGAAATTGTACCACAATATAAAAGCCAGGAGGAACAGGCTCTGGGACAGGTTCTTCCACCAGGCCATCAGACTGATTAATTCATGCTGACACAACTGTATTTCTATGTTATATTGACTGTTCATATTTAACCATCTTATTACTGTCCTGTTGTACATGCTATTTATTATAAATTACTATAAATTGCACATTGAACATTTAGACGGAGGCGTAACGTAAAGATTTTTACTCCTTTTGTATATGAAGGATGTAATAAATAAAGTCAATTCAATTCAGTACAGCACAGTACCAGCTGCACACTGTCCACGCCGACTGTTTCGCCCATCTACACTAGCCTTTCTTGTTGGGTTAAGGTCAAGCATTCGGTCAACAAATCTCATTGTGTTCTTTAGACTGAAGCTTTCGGCTAGTTTCAAATGTATACAATCAAAAACGAGTAGAGTTTATTTTAGTCACTTGTTCCCTATTTCTTTCAGCTGGGCTATTGTACAGATGGGGATATCAGGAAGTTTAAATAGTCAGCAATATATAAAGTTTCCTTTATTAGTTACACCTGTATACCTGCTCATCAATGCAAATTTCTAATTAGTGAACCATGTGGCTGAAAATCGATGCATAAAATCTTGCAGTAATAGTCAAGAAGTGTAGTTATTGTTCAGACCAGACATCAGAATGAGAAAGAAATGTTTTCTGAGTGGTTTTGACCATGGAATGATTGCTGGTGCCAGAAGAAACTGCTGATCTCCTGGGATTTTCATGCAGAATAGTCTTTAGAGTTTCTAGAGAAAATGATATGACCCCCCCCCGCCCCCGCCCCCGCCCCCGGAAGATGCAGTGAGCGGCAGTTCTACTGGTGAAAACGCCTTGTTTATGAGAAAGATCAGAGGAAAATGACCTGACTTGTTCAAGCTGATAGGAAGGCAACAGTAAGTCTAATGTTCACGCAGTGGTGTGCTGAAGAACACCTCTGAACGCACAGCACATCAGTCCTTGAAGTGGGTGGACTACAGCAGACACACTCAGTAGCCACTTCATTGGGTACGTACCTAATAAGGTGATCACTGGGTGCATCGTGGCTGTAAATCAAGGTAAACGTCACCCGAGAATCATAGACGATAATAATGGGCATCATAGTCCAATCCTAAATTGGTGCACATGTGTAGCAACCACACAAAATGCTGAAGGAACTCAGCAGGCCAGGCAGCATCTATAGAAAAGAGTGCAGTCGACGTTTCGGGCCGAGACCCTCCAGCAGGACCCCATACTTTTACCCTAGTGCTGCCTGGCCTGCTGAGTTCCTCCAACATTTTTGTACCTGTTGCTTTAATTTCCAGCATCTGCAGATTTTCTCTTGTTTGCACATGTGTAGCGTTGGACTTGCACAAATTTTCAAAGTTAAATAAGAAGGTATGGATGTTACAAATTGAAAGGTTTGTAGAACGAGGACAATTCCTATTTTGTCCAGCACGCCGAGTGGAGTAGCGTTGCAACACGGTGTCTTACCGTCAATTGCTCCTGAAAGTTTATGATTTAGACCAGGTGGCAGCTTAGCCCGGTAAGTATAAACGAACTGAACTGTCACTAGGAGTGAAAATGCTTTTGCCAGCTTGTCACATTTAGAATTCCGCCTTGCATGTTGCTTTCCCTCGCACTTCAGTACCTTCCAATCGCCAATGCTACTAAAATATGAGCATGATCAATATTAGTCAGTGATGACGGTGAAGACGTTTGAAAAGAGGTTCGGGCTGTAGAAGAGTAAATGCGATAAAAACCCTGCAGTATTTTCCTCACAAAGAAACGAAAGTATTCAGAATATATAGTACTGTGCAAACGAAGGATGTTGGGAATGGCGAGGGTCGGATGCAACGGGACGATATCGGAAAGGTGGCCGAGAAGGAGTGCCTGGGGCGGGGGTTGGCGCGGGTGCAGACATGCTCCGTCCTGGGACACCCGCGAGGTCACTTGACTTCAGAAAGGGGAAGAGGAGGGAGCACACTCCAGTCTTCATAGAGGGACCAGAAGTGGAAACAGTGAGCAATTTCAAGTTCCCAGGTGTCATCATCTCTGAGGATCTATCCTGGCCTAACGTGGTCAAAGAGCGGTGTCTCAGAAAGGCAGCGTCCATTATGAAGGACCTCCAGCACCCGGGGCATGCCCTTTTCTTGCTGTTGCCATCAGGTAGGAGGTACAGAAGCCTGAAGGCACACACTCAGCGATTCAGGAACAGCTTCTCCCCTCTGCCATCCGAGTCCTAAACGGACATTGAATCCTTGGACACTACGTCACTTTTTTAGTATACAGTATTTCTGTTTTATGCACAACCAATTTCCTCTGGGATCAATAAAGTACGACTGTGACTACGACTATGTTTTCAAAAAATCTCTTCAATATACGTATACTGCAATTGATTTGCTTGTTTATTTATTATTATTTTTCTCTTCTATATTAGTATTGCATTGAACTGCTGCTGCTAAGTTAACAAATTTCACGTCACATGCCGGTGATAATAAACCTGATTCTGATTCTGATTCTGTCGATGCAGTTACAAAGCAGGCACAACAGTGGCGATGTTTTATTAGGAGTTTTCGGAGCTTTGGTATGTCACCAAAGACACTCACGCATTTCTACATAGGTACCGTGGCTGCGTTACCGTTTGCTGGGGGGGGGGGCACTGCATAGGATCGAAATAAGCTGCGGAAAGTTTAAAAACTCATTCAGCTCCTGGATGGGCACGATCCCCCTGAAGGAGCGATGCTTCAGAAAGGCGGCACCCGTCATTAAGGACCCCCATCACCTAGGACATGCCCTCTTTACATTTTCTCATTGCTACCGTCAGGAATGAGGTACAGAAGCCTGAAGGCGCACACTCAACGACTCAGGAACAGCTTCTTCCCGGCTGCCATCCGATTCCTAAATGGACATTGAACCCATGAATACTACCTCACTTTTTTCACTATTTAATCTAACTCTTTAGTGTGTGTGTGTGTGTGTGTATATACTTTCTGTAATTTATAGTTTTTATTATTATGTATTGCAATGTACAGCTACCGCATATCAACAGAATTCACAACACATGCCGGTGATGTTGAATCTGATTCCAAACAACTGGTTTATTGATCATTACTGAGTGTCTCTAGTACTTCCCACTCACTCCCCTCTCCCTTCCCGTTTTCCCAAACCCGATTCCTTTCTCTGTGCTCCTTTCCCACACTCAGTCCACAAAAGAGACAGTCGGGTTTATCATCACTCACCTATGTCACGAAATGTGTTTTTTTTAGTACAGTGCAATACATAAAATCACTACAGTACTGCGCAAAAGTCTTAGGCACCCTAGTTATACACATATTTGCCTACGACTTTTGCACGGTATTGTATAGGAGATGGAATATAATTCAAACCAGTTTACACGTCGCTGATGTCATTAAATGACGGGAGATTTGATAGAGGTATATAAAATTATGATGGGTACAGATAGTGAATGCAAGCAGGCTTTTTCCACTGAGGCTAGGGGAGGAAAAAAAACCCAGAGGACATGGGTTAAGGGTGAAGGGGGAAAAGTTTAAAGGGAACACTAGTGGGGGGGGGCTTCTTCACACAGAGAGTGGTGGGTGTGTGGAGTGAGCTGCCAGATGAAGTGGTAAATGCGGGCTCACTTTTAACATTTAAGAAAAACTTGGACAGGTACATGGATGAGAAGTGTATGGAGGGATATGGTCCAGGTGCAGGTCAGTGGGACTAGGCAGAAAAATGGTTCGGCACAGCCAAGAAGGGCCAAAAGGCCTGTTTCTGTGCTGTAATGTTCTATGGTTCTATGGTTATCAGAACGTGTTGGAGCCGAACTGAAATTGCACACTACAGCTGGGAATGTAATACAAGCGAAATATGACTCTCCCACCTGTCTTCTGATTTGGATATATATTGCGTTCCGTCCATCAGACCGAATTAAAGCCTGTTGAATTGCATTGTGATAAACTTGTTACCGATTCCCCCAAAATCACGCAAAACCTTGTTCGATTTCCCCTTTCAGACGGATCTCTGGGATGTTAGTAAACACTGCACTTTTGCTTTATATATATTGGTAATGCGACGTGATGTTACAGCAAATCTGTTCCCTCTTCAAAAAATATCTTGATAATTTACTTGAGATTTATGAAACGGTGTTGAGGGAGCTCATCGTTTCCCGGTCCAACATAAATAGTCCCCTTTACGTTCTAGTGGTGCACATTGTAACCTCAAGCCATCGCTTTCAGTATAAAAAGGGTCCCCGTACCCCTCCCTTTTCAAAGAAGGGCTATGCTGTCAGATGTTTCCTGCCTGAAGATAGTTTAACTAATTGCGCAGAACTCCGGGCGCATTTTCATCAGCGAAGTAGATAAGGAATAAATAATCTATAGTTTATATATATTATTTGTTTGTTTACTGGGGCTGCAGCTTGGTCAACATTAACAAGCCTGTAGTGATTGGTGGATGCTGAAGGCGAATTTCTCCAACTGGTAAGCGTAAAGGATGAATTCCTCTTGGGGAAGTACTGTGAACGCAACCCTGTCTAACACGATATCCCCACGAGCCGACCCGTTCAGCGGTCCCCTGAACACCATCGAACCCTGGAACTTCAAACTCCTGGCGACTTTAATGATTTTCGTGACATTTTTATCACTTTCTGAAAACTTCACCGTGTTGTTGGTGACGTACAAATATAAGCAGCTGAGGCAGCCTCCGAATTACATCATTCTCAACTTATCCCTGGCTGATTTCCTCGTCTCGATTATCGGCGGGACTCTGAGCATTGTCACCAACTTGCATGGATATTTCGTCCTGGGAGAATGGGCGTGCGTTTTGGAAGGATTTTCCGTAACTTTTTTTGGTAAGTCACATTTCTTTTTGAAGACGCTAGGCGTCAACTTTATTTCTTGTATCAAGTAAGGTGGCTGTCAACTGTTACAGGTGATGGTAACAAGGGAAGAAAATAGTGAGTAATTATGTTGGGGATTAAACGTACACTACACGGACATTTCTGTTGGCCTGATTGTATTACTTGATGGAAGATTAGTGCTCTGTGCTTCTGACACAAGGCGTTTGCAGTGAAAATACAGAATTCCTGCAGCACTTTAGATAGGAATAATGGCCTATCACGGATCTCTGGGAGTCCAAGTATTTTCAACAGAAGTTTATTATGAATGCATCACCTGATCGATTGTATCAGTTCAGTCGAAAAGAGGGTTAATCCCCAACACGCTGCCGAAGTAGGAATCGCAATCCCTTTGCTTCCTCCTCAGTTTCAAGTTGAAAAACTTAGTGCAGAGCTGGCGGTTCGTCGCGGAGTGTGGAGGGAGGGCTTCAAATCTGCAGCGAAATGTGCGCTGACCTTAAACTACGCGTGCGTTTACTAAACCTGGAGTGAAGGTAAAGTGCATTACCTCGGAACATACTACAGAGTCAGAGAATGAATCTGTTCCTGCAGTCAAAGGGAAGGATAACGCCGGCATTTCAGGACCGTCTGCTGCAAAAGTGGCGATTTCTCGGCTTTGCCGCGATCCTCCTTCATGGTTATTGAGACCGGTTCAAATCTCCACCCCTTCTCCGTTAAGCCAGGTTTCACCGGCAGAAGATGCTCTCAGAAACGTAAGCATGTCCTGTAAGCTAGTGCTCCCAGAGACTGAAGTAGGCGTTGAAACAAAAGGCCGAAATATAAAATTTGTGTCCCAAAACCTTCTGGGCGGAGTTCCGCTTTTACCGCTAGAGCACAGGGAGGAAAACCCTACGGCGACGATGTAGAATTGAAGTCAACCTTCTACTAGCCTTTAGTTTGAACACGGAGCCGTTTTGGCTTGATAGCGAGGAGAAGCTGTTTTAATCAGACAAAGGCAGACACTGGAGGGACCCACCTCGGGTGAGAATGGAAGTAGAACAGAATATTGGTCCACAGGGGAGAATGGGAACTTAACCTAATTCTTCCAAAGCACAAGAGCCAGCTTGCTGCTAACAGTTCATTGCAATTGCAATTTGACTCAAGTGCAGAGCAGGTGAGCGGAGCTTTGTAGGATGCAAAATCACAGACGCGCAAAACTATAAGGCTGTCAGTTGCTCGAACTAATTGTTAGCACTCTGTGAAAGCAGTAATGCAAGTCATCTTCCTACTGCCTTTTTATTGTAGTTTAGGTGGAGCGATGCTCAGAGATGAAGCTCAAGTTCAAGCTTAATTTTCATTCAACCGTTCATGAATGTAGCCTAACTCAAACAGCCTTCCTCCGGCGTCAAGGTACGAAACACATTGCCAACGGCACACGGCACACGGCACATAGCACATATCGTTCCGATAGCGAACACCGGGGGGCAGCACCGAGCGAACACGGGAGCGCCCAGCTTCCAACCCAGTACGGATTTCAACGCGCCCCTCTGCTCTCTCCCTCACCGTCGCCTCATGTCATCTGGCACTACTCTGCCAGCAACCTTAATTAGTTAAAGCAAAATAAAAACGAATATTACCTGATCATTGGATTGTAAAGAGAAACAGAGATTCAGTACCAGCTTTATCACTGAAATATTTCGTAAAATTAGTTTTGTGGCAGCAGAACAGTGCAAGACATAACATTTACTACTAGTTATAGAACTCATAAATAAATGCTGCAGTGCAAAAGCGGTATTATTATTATTTTTATTTTATTTATTATTTTTTCTCTGCTAGATTATGTATTGCATTGAACTGCTGCTGCTAAATTAACAAATTTCACGTCACATGCCAGTGATAATCAACCTGATTCTGATCGTGTTCATGGGTTCATGGACCATTGAGAAATCTGATGGCAGAAGGGAAGAAGCTCAGTGTGGGTCGTCAGGCTCCTGCACCTCCTTTCTAATAATGGGAAGCGGGCACGTCCCAGATGGACGCTGCCTTTTTGAGCCTCTGCACTTTGAAGTTGTCTCTATAGTGGCGAGGGCTGTGCCTGTCTGAAATGCACCCTCCTGTAATCCTGTGAATTAGAGCCTCCATACCTTGCTGTGATGCAACCAGGTGAGAATACTCTCCACACTATATCTGTAAACATTTGCCAGTCTTTGGTGACGTGCCAAATCTCTTCAAAGTCCTAATGAAGTATAGTCACTGTGATTGCATCAATGTATGGAAGCCAAGACTGATCCTCTGAGATGTTGATGACCAGCAGCTTGAAGCTGCTGACTCTTTCCACCCCTGACCTCTCAATGAGAACTGGTTTGTGTTCTCCTGACTTCCCCTTCCTCAAGTCCACAATCAAATCCTTGGTCTGGGTGATTATGTGCAAAGGGTGTTAGTGTGACACTACTCAACCAGCCAATCTATCTTATGCCTGTACACCTCCTCAGTTCCATCTGAGATTCTGTCAACAACAGTGGTGTTATCAGAAAATGCTGAAGGAAAGTGAAAGTGAGCATCAGTATGACTACCTTTAATCAGAATATGCAATGTTTTGTAGTGAAACAATCTCTTTTTCTAAGAATATACTTTATTCTTCATATATGCAATTAATCCAATCAAGACTGATCTTTATCTATACTTAGTTCACCACATTCCTTTACAATACATTAACACCACTCATGCTTCCTCCTTAAACAACATGACGGTGAAATAGTTGAGATGGTTGCACACAAGTCCCAGCCCATCGATAAACAATGGTAGTGGAACCTTTGTCTGTGGCCCACTTTCACTGAGTCTGGGCAGTGGCTGCACCAGGGTTCGTTACATCCCTCTGCATCCAATCCATCAACTTGGAATATGGCGTTCATTTGTGGATATCTCCTTCCACTGGAAGTCCAACAAGTTTTGGACAGAGCAAAGTGTGTCATTCATGGGATTGATGGTCTTCCAACAGCAGGTGATGTTTACCTTGGCATGCCTCACTGGGAAGAGCTGATGTATCGGAGAGGATTGTGTTACACAGTTGCTCTAGGTGAACCTTGTCAAGGACCACTGCAACCCTCTCTGGACAATCTAAAGAAACACATACTCCATGAGGAGGTAGATGATCATCTTATCCACACCACATCCATTTTGAAGCTGGCACGGGGTGGCATTGAATCAGATAGGAAGGGTCCCTCTCACTCTGAGCTAGGACAGGCCTTGGTGAGTGAGCTCGATTGTGAGCTCTGGCAATGAAACATTCTGCCAAATAACGTTGACCAAGAAAAGAAAATCTGCAGATGCTGGAAATCCGAGCAACACACACACACAAAATGCTGGAGGAACTCAGCAGGCCAGGCAGCATCTATGGAAAAGAGTACAGTCGATGTTTTGGGCCGAGACACTTCATCAGGACTGGAGGGGAAAAAAGATGAGAAGTCAGAGTTAGAAGGTGGGATTGGGAGAAACAGAAGGAGATAGGTGAAACCGGGAGGAAGGAGAGAGGGGTGAAGTAGAGAGCTGGGAAGTTGATTGGTGAAGGAGATACAGGGCTGGAGAAGGGGGAATCTGGTAGAAGAGGACAGGCCATGGAAATAAGAAAAGGTGGGAGGAGTACCAGAGGGGGGTGATGGGCGGGGAAGGAGATATGGTGAGATGAGAATGGGGGTCAGCTTGCGGAATCTCCTCTCAGGTTCCATTTTCTCCTTCTCACTCAAACCTCTAGGACATCCCATGCTGTCCCTGCTCGATGGACAGACAGTCAGAGGTATGAAATATCTAGCTTGGCTGCTGAAGATTGGCATTGTCACACTGTCTTTGTCTTTTACAGTGCCAGGTGTGGCTCAGTCAGTACCACTCACAACCCCGAATGGAACGTTGTGAGTTCAATGGTCCACTCTGCAGTCGAGCCATTAAAAGCTAGTTTCACACTCCTGACGAATGGTCTCAGTCCAAAACGTTGAGTATTTATTCCCCTCCATAGATGCTGAGTTCCAGCAGCATTTCATGTGACCTACTCTGAATTTCCAGCAACTGAAGAATCCCTTGTGTTCATATTCCAGTGCAGCACCGCAGAGGGCTCCGACGTCAAATACGCTATCACAGCCGGGATGCCACTCAGATGGATGTGAAGGATCCCATTTCATTTTTAGCAAGAGTAGTGGAGCTCTCTAGAAGTCCTAAACAATTCTTCTTTAATCAATATCACCACAAAATTCTCTGCTCTTCTCACATTATTAACTGAGGGAATTCCTAAACACAAATGGACAAGAATATTCCCGACATTGCACCCCTTCAAATTTCTTTATTAGATGTAAAGCTGTTTGGAATATTTTGAGATTTTGCAATATACTGCACCTGTTCTTTAAGAATAGTTCTTAATGTGCCTGCACGTTCCAGGCAACTGGCACTCTGTTTAAGAAAAATACTGCCTCACAACTCTCCTTTAAACTTTATCCCTCATCCTTAAACTTGGGCTTTCTAGTTTCAATATTTCCACTCTGGGAAAATGACTCTGACTATCTTTCCTATCTATGCTCTTTATAAAGGTATACATGCCTGTGAGGCCACCCCTCAGCCTTTAAATATTGAAGTTTATCCAAATTCTCCTTCTAGCTAATATGGTCTCAATTCAGGCAACATTCTGATAAGTCAGTTTTCCACCCATTCCTCAGCCACCACTTCCTTCCTATGGAAGGAGAATAAAAGAACTAAGTGAACTCAAAACGTATGTGACCCTCAGGTTTGGCCAATGGCATTAGTCTAGGGAAGATAGTCTCTGGCCTCGCCAAACATATGGAATCTGAGGTGCAAAACCTCCTGTTTGTGTGAACTCTGTGTGATCGGTTCCCCCATTACAAATCAGTACCACAAAAATAACAGACAGTACAACCATATGCAATTAAATGATTTAGCCTTATAATTTTTAATTTGACTAAAGGAAACAAAAAGTAAAGGGCCCATTTTAATGAAACAATCTAATGTGTACAAGTTGGAGCTCATGTTTTCCCTTCCATTGGTCCTCCATCGATTTCCCTGGGCTTTGTTGACTCCTAGTCCCACTCCAAGTCCACTCTGTCCTGCTGTCTACGACCTCTCCTTTCTGGTATCTTCTCTCTTCATCTCTCGCTGAACAAAAGACCCAGATCACCTCGTTCTCAGGCACACAACAAGAAAAAAACACTCCCTTCATTGGATGGCACACATGCCAAAGCCCCGTTATCTCTCGCTGTAACCCAAACACTGCTGCTACAGAAAAACCATTATATTACCAGTGAATCCTTTCCCAGGGTGTTACACGTGAATGAAACAACATATTTTGTCAATTTTTTACATTATGAAAATTCGTTGTCCTAACGGTTTCCTAGGAATGTAAACCCTCCAAAACAGGGGCAAAAATAATGTTTTCTGCAGCTGCATATGACAACTTTTATACTCACTGCCCCTAGCAATGAAGGCAAACATGTCATATGCCTTTACCATCCTACCATTTGAGTTGCCACTTTTAGTGATCGACGGATTTGTTCCTTAAGACTTTTATGTCCATCAGTGCACCTAAGGGTCCTGTCATTTACACTACGCTTTCCTCTTGCATTTGACCTCCCATAATGCATCATCTCACACTTGTCAAGATTAAATTTTATCTGCCATTTCCCTGCCCAAATTTCCAACTGGTCTATATCCTGCTCTATCTTTGACAATCTTCCTCACTATCCAGCACTCCACCAATTATTGTGTCATATCTGCTGATCAGACCACCTATATTTTTATCCATATCATTTAAATTTGCTTTCACCACTTTATCATGCATACATCCCAATAAGAAAACCTTTTTATGCAATGGCAGGCATTTAAAGGTTGCATGGATGAACTACAACAATTGTTCATCCCAGTTTGGCAAAAGAATAAATCAAGGAAGGTAGTGCACCCGTGGCTGACAAGAGAAATTAGGGATAGTATCAATTCCAAAGAAGTAGCATACAAATTAGCCAGAGAAAGTGGCTCACCTGAGGACTGGGAGAAATTCAGAGTTCAGCAGAGGAGGACAAAGGGCTTAATTAGGAAGGGGAAAAAAGATTATGAGAGAAAACTGGCAGAGAACATAAAAACGGACTGTAAAAGCTTTTATAGATATGTAAAAAGGAAAAGACTGATAAAGACAAATGTAGGTCCCCTGCAAACAGAAACAGGTGAATTGATTATGGGGAGCAAGGACATGGCAGACCAATTGAATAATTACTTTGGTTCTGTCTTCACTAAGGAGGACATAAATAATCTTCCAGAAATAGTAAGGGACAGAGGGTCCAGTGAGATGGAGGAACTGAGCGAAATACATGTTAGTAGGGAAGTGGTGTTAGGTAAATTGAAGGGATTGAAGGCAGATAAATCCCCAGGGCCAGATGGTCTGCATCCCAGAGTGCTTAAGGAAGTGGCCCAAGAAATAGTGGATGCATTAGTGATAATTTTTCAAAACTCGTTAGATTCTGGACTAGTTCCTGAGGATTGGAGGGTGGCTAATGTAACCCCACTTTTTAAAAAAGGAGGGAGAGAGAAACCGGGGAATTATAGGCCGGTTAGCCTAACGTCGGTGGTGGGGAAACTGCTGGAGTCAGTTATCAAGGATGTGATAACAGCACATTTGGAAAGCGGTGAAATGATCGGACAAAGTCAGCATGGATTTGTGAAAGGAAAATCATGTCTGACGAATCTCATAGAATTTTTTGAGGATGTAACTAGTAGAGTGGATAGGGGAGAACCAGTGGATGTGGTATATTTGGATTTTCAAAAGGCTTTTGACAAGGTCCCACATAGGAGATTAGTGTGCAAACTTAAAGCACACGGTATTGGGGGTAAGGTATTGGTGTGGGTGGAGAATTGGTTAGCAGACAGGAAGCAAAGAGTGGGAATAAACGGGACCTTTTCAGAATGGCAGGCGGTGACTAGTGGGGTACCGCAAGGCTCAGTGCTGGGACCCCAGTTGTTTACAATATATATTAATGACTTGGATGAGGGAATTAAATGCAGCATCTCCAAGTTTGCGGATGACACGAAGCTGGGTGGCAGTGTTAGCAGTGAGGAGGATGCTAAGAGGATGCAGGGTGACTTGGATAGGTTGGGTGAGTGGGCAAACTCATGGCAGATGCAATTTAATGTGGATAAATGTGAAGTTATCCACTTTGGTGGCAAAAATAGGAAAACAGATTATTATCTGAATGGTGGCCGATTAGGAAAAGGGGAGGTGCAACGAGACCTGGGTGTCATTATACACCAGTCATTGAAAGTGGGCATGCAGGTACAGCAGGCGGTGAAAAAGGCGAACGGTATGCTGGCATTTATAGCGAGAGGATTCGAGTACAGGAGCAGGGAGGTACTACTGCAGTTGTACAAGGCCTTGGTGAGACCACACCTGGAGTATTGTGTGCAGTTTTGGTCCCCTAATCTGAGGAAAGACATCTTTGCCATAGAGGGAGTACAAAGAAGGTTCACCAGATTGATTCCTGGGATGGCAGGTCTTTCATATGAAGAAAGACTGGATGAACTGGGCTTGTACTCGTTGGAATTTAGAAGATTGAGGGGGGATCTGATTGAAACGTATAAGATCCTAAAGGGATTGGACAGGCTAGATGCAGGAAGATTGTTCCCGATGTTGGGGAGGTCTAGAACGAGGGGTCACAGTTTGAGGATGGAGGGGAAGCCTTTTAGGACCGAGGTTAGGAAAAACTTCTTCACACAGAGAGTGGTGAATCTGTGGAATTCTCTGCCACAGCAAACTGTTGAGGCCAGTTCATTAGCTATGTTTAAAAGGAAGTTAGATATGGCCCTTGTGGCTACAGGGGTCAGGGGGTATGGAGGGAAGGCTGGGTTCTGAGTTGGATGATCAGCCATGATCATAATAAATGGCGGTGCAGGCTCGAAGGGCCGAATGGCCTACTCCTGCACCTATTTTCTATGTTTCTATGTTTCTATGTTTTTAAAGATTGGTTTCTTCAGTACTTTGGAGTACGTCTTTAAATCTGTGTTTGGTTAGTTGTCTTTCTTCCACCAGAATGTTTCTTGTTCTTTACTCTCACAAAAGCTTTCATGATTTCTAACTTCTCATCAAATCTTTCCCTTGTTTTCTCTAGTTTGAGAAGCTTCTCTTACATTACTTTTTCCTTTATATACCGTAAAATTCTAGTCACTCTTTTATAGTTATCTATGCCACTGAAATCCTCCTTATGCATGAAATAGCAAAACAAACCTTATGCTTCTGTTCATAAAGCCAAAGATTCTTTGTCTCTTGCCAACAGCCAAACTGTTCTCGCTTCAGAGATTTGAGTGTGTGCATCTCAGGTTTTCTCTACTGCAGCATCCCATTTAGAATTGTACCATTGCAATTATATTTTGTACCATATCCCTCCCCTCAAATTAAACTATGTTAGCAGAACATGGTTTCCTCAAGCACTGCAGACATCTCAGTGGGTTCAAATGGCAAATTCCCAGCCGACAGTACTGGATTTATCCCATGGGAGCATCTCACATCAAAGACCCTGAAATGAAAAGGCTTCAATTCCCACAATGTCTTTAAACCCAAGGGGTATCTGTTTCCTCTACTATCCTTACTTCCACGTGGCCTCCATCTTCCTTGCTGCCCTCACCCTGTCTCTCTCTTTCCTGTATTTTTCATAAACTATCTCTTTCAGTGTCAGACCTAAAATGGCTGTCTATATGTGGCCTCTGCTTTTCTTGCTATTCCTTAAACCCATGAACCACTCTCTTCCTTTCTCTTACTGTTCCCCAAACTAGCGAGGCCTCCATCTTGTAAGCTGCACTAAATGTGCAGCTTCTCCTTAAACCCATTTGGGCTCACTCTCTCCAGTGCTGATTTTGAACCCCATAAGACCTCAGTCTCCTGTGCTGTACCAGGTCTTCTGGGGCTTCTGTCTTCCATATGGTGATTTAAGCCTACGAGACCACTGTGTGCCCTCTGTCTCCAAACCCTTGGGCTCTCTGACTCTGATAATGTCCCTAAACACACAGGGTGTCTGTCACATAAGCGCAATGCGGCCTTGGGTTGATTATCTAAATCTCTTACACCTTGCTCCCGAGCCTCCTTCTTTTAACACAACCAGCCAATATGCAGTTTTCTTTTATTGTCATTAAATTCCATTAGGAATTTTCAAACTAGATTTATTTCAGCTTTTGATGCGCGGTCCATACAATGTCTAGCCAGAACATATGAAGCTGCTTCCCTTAAGGTAACTACAGCATTGCTTTATATAGCAAGCTTGGAATCATGATCTGCTTGGAGGATTGCAGCTTGCACGCTGGTCCCAATAAAGCCTCCTTTAGCACTTCTGCCCCAATATTACACTTGGTAATTTTCTAAGCATTTCTCTGAATTTTGAAATCTAGTTGTGGTTCATGGGGAGCAGATTCGTTGGCCAATTCATGCCTCTTTTCTGTTTCCCTTCCTGTGGTTTTGATCCAGTTTGACATCAGTGTTGTTAGTTGTCTATCCAGGAGAAGTTAGCAAAATAGTTTATAAGGCTGAATTTGCCTAATTAATTCCATATTTTTAAAATTATTCATGTTTACCATTTGGGCATCCCAAATAATAAGGCCAGTTATTTATTGCACGTCTCTAATTGTCTTTCATAAGTGTGAGTGTATATCTTATTATATTTCTGCATTCTTGGAAGTTGTTCTGTACAATGCAAACTGAGCTCAAGCAGGTATTGAATATAGTGGCATGACATCATATCAAAAGAAAGGCTGAACGACAGAATAATACAGCAGAGTAAGACCAATGAGTAGTTTGATTTTTCAGGCAAGGGTTAAATTAAAGGTATCCGAGGCTCACCGTTGGTCACGGTCGACCACGGATGTCACTTGCCAGCTGTCTACATAACAAGCAAGCCTGGGCAGTATGTTATGAAGAGCAAGCTGTTGTCCATGTACCAGGCTCCCCTTCTCCGCCCAGCTGATGAATCCAAAGGAATGGCAGAGACCGATACAGTTTGGCATCAGCAGCGTCGCAGGAGTTGCCTGTCATCGTTGAACCCAGCCTGGGACTGCCTTAAGGACTTCAGCTTCGGATATTTCCTGTGAGATTACACCTGAAGCCTTCCCCATGAGTGGGTATAGCCGCATGGCAGCAGAGGGTTGAGATTGGAGTTTTCCTTCTCCTAGATAAACTGCCAACCACGACGAGACAAGCCCCATCTGCCCGAAGTGACTGGTTTTAAGGTGCCAGTAACCCACCTTTTCCCCTTCTCTTGTCAGAAGAAACAGTTCTGCCGGGCTTCGTAGTAAGCCACATGTGAAAGTCAGGGGCTAGACTTGGCTATTTGAGAGAGGCTATTTGAGAAACGCACCATTGGGAACATTTAATTGGTAGTGGGAGCTTATCCCTACTACCATCCCCAGATCTGACAACCTTAAGGAACCGTAAGGGCATCAGAGTTTGAGTTATTAGCCTAGGTTTCTGGTTGTGGCAATTCAGTTATCTGATGCTGGAAGACTTTTCTGCCAAAAGGAAAAAATGTTAGGGAGGTTGATGATATTCAAAGTGACTTTTCCAAATTGATTAAGAGAACAAAGTATTTGCAGAGGTTTTTAATGTGAATAAATCTAATCTTCATCCTTTCTGTCTGGCAGTATTTGCACATGGATTGCTGTACACATGGTTATCTTTGTTCATTTTTGCTAGCAAATATTTGGATGGAACTATGAAATATTTGCTGACTTTAAGAGCAGTCAGTCTGTAAGTAATTAAATCTTTAGCGGTACTGTTCATGATGTGACATGGATGTTCCAGAGTTGATATATTAAAGCTAGTTGCTGAGATGGGAACTGGTCTGGGAGTAAGAGCTGCGATTCAGGAATGGGATAGACGGTGGTGGTGCAAGCAGTTTAAGATTCTGGAATTGATAGGAGATGGATCCGAGAAGTGTGAGGTAAATTGTACAACGCCTAGAAACTAGGAACCAGTGATCACTATAAATGCACTCTATTTGTGTGTGACAGTAAGCGTGAAAGATTGCAGAAGTCTGGAAAGCAACAAATTAGAATGGAAAGTCAGGGTCTGAAGCTGGAAATATTGAAGAGGACAGCAGCAAACAGCGTCTTTGGGGAAAGGAAATCAGAAAAAAATAGGCCCAAAACTGTTAATGTTCTCTGTCAAGCTATCAGACCTCTGGCTGCTCACTATCTCTCACTCATCAGCAGATTCTCTGCTTCGTTCACTACTGTTCATGACTGCTGACATACTCTATTTAAGCTTTGCTTGTTCTTATGCCCCTACCTTAAACAATACTCTTCTTTAAAATTACTAGGTGAAAAATAATGAGCAGGATTAGACAGTATTTTAGTGTGCTTCCCAATGTGCCAAAACATGTCATGAGCCTTGGGGCTTGCTGTAGAGCGTTGAGCTTCTGGGGTTTTTGTGCACCTGTATTTACTAATCAGTGTCTTAACTAGAGTTGTTACATCTTGTGTTTTTGGGTTAATCTTGTCAAGTTAATTGTGGCTGGCATATGTTTCCCGCAGCCTATGATTACTTAAGGAGGCCTCCCATTCAGTGCCGCAAGGGGATCATTGTGTTGGACAGAATGAATTGTCTCGTGGTGTTGTTCAGTTGCTCCTCTGAGGCTCTGTTGGTATTCCAGTGTTTAATCTTGTTTCCATCTCTTCTTGGGGATCCTGCCTTTCCTCTGCTCCTGTTTGAGACATGAGCCTGCTATCCACAGCTCCTGCGATGAGCAGGTTTGTGTCTGAGAGGACAAGTTACCCCATGGTGTCACTCAGTCCCTCCTCCAAGGCTCTGATTCCGACGTTTAACTCTTGTTTCTCTCTCTTCCTGCCATTTCTCCGCACCTGGGTCTAGTCCTTCATGAGCTCACAGTGATAAAACTACTTTTTGTCAATACTAGACATACAACTTTTATAATAATCTAATGAAACAACCTTTGAGATTTCAGAAGTACATAGCTAATATAATTTTAGCCTTTTTTTTCAACAACCATGAACAACAATTGATTCCCTTTTTATTTCACTTGTGTGTTCTGATGATACAGAATTAGATGGGATTATGAGGAGGGAGGACAATTTGAAAAGGACAATGTATAGGCTAAAGTGTGTGGGTGAGAATAAAGTAGGTGGAATAACGTGATGAAATGTGACGTTATCCGTTTCGGTGCATTAACAAAAAAACAGAGTAGTTGCTATGTGGTGAAACTGCAGGTGGTCAAAGAGACCTGAGTGTCCTTGTTCACAAGCCACTGAAGGCTAATAGGTGAAGGGAGTAATTAGGAAAAAAAATGGCTAGAGAAACCATTTCATTGAATCTTAGGCCATTTGGGTCAAGAGGAACAGAAATTTCATCTTTCAGAGGATGGTGACTCTTTGCAATTCTCAACTCTAGAAGACTTCAGAAATTCCGTCATTTAAAATAGAGACTGATTGGTTTCTGGATATACAGAAAACACAGTTATATAGTGATAGTTTAGGAAGTAGCACTGAGGTAGGAGATCAACCAAGGCTTCGATAAAAGGTAGTGTTGGCACAAAGTATCAAATGATCTACTAGTGCTGCTCCTAATACTTACAGTACTTAGCCAAGATGGTAAACACCATTTCAGGTACCTGCTTTCACATCTGCTGTTGTTCATCAGTGTACTGTTAACCAATTAAAGAATCTTCCAACCTCACCTGAAGTAAAAACTTTGATGGCTCAGTTTTCAATTTCTTTTAGGTCTTTGCAAAAACATAAACATTTTCAACCTTTTCACAAAGTGGAAAGGCACTTTTTTTCAAATCATGTCCCTGAATAATGGCTTGTAGGGGAAATGCTGCCAACATGCATAGAGGGCCCAGGCGTTATGAAACTCTCCGGAGTGTGTGAAGTAGAATAGGTCATTCGGCTACTCCTGCTTAGTCAATGAATGAGAACAATACAGCATGGCAACAGGACCTTCAGCCCGACTCGTTCATACCAATCAAGAATACCCATCTAAGCTAGTCCCATTTGCCCACATTTGGCCCATATCCCTCTCCTCCATTCCAATTAATTCCTTTTCATTTAGATTCTGTGATCATTAAGGTAAAAGAAGCAGCTGCAGGCTTATTTACTGAGAGAGGTTCAAAGCTTAGAGTGGCAACTCAATCAGTTGGGATTTGCAGTCTTTGACGTGGTGGAGCAAATCATTCTTTTCCAAAATCTCTCCTTGGCTCTCCTCCTGGAAGGGTTAGTCAACCTTCACTGGGTTGACGAACCGGTGTTTAGAAGAGAATCATATGCATTGAAAATCATGCAAATGGTAAATTCTCCACTCCCACATCTTTAATTCAGGAGTTTTTCATTCATCTAGTTTTGGCTTTCCCCCTTTTCTCATCTATGGTTTGCCTTTTGGTGACATCATCTAAAAACACAAATTAGCGGAAGAGCCTCAGACTGATCTCACCACGAGGAACTCACTCCGCTGGGTAGGGTTTGGCTAGGAGGCTGGAGCTGATGAGTGTCATGACCAGTCTCGTGAAGCATTTCATGATGGTGGATGTCAGAACCATCAAGTCATCATAGTGAGAAAGGCATGTTACCTTGCTTTTCTTCCGTACTGGGCTGATGGTGGCCTTCTTAAAGCAGGTGGGAAACTCAGATTGAGTAAGAAGAGTACAAGCAGAACATATCAAGAATTGTTTCTATGCCATGAATCGAGAATTATAGTATTTATGTTAGTGTGCAATATTCTTGATAATATTTTTATTGAAGGAACATTTTGTTGAGTGCTTCATCAAATAACCTACTTACATTGAATGATGTTGATGACTAATTACAGTAGGAATTTCAACTTGTTCATTTTGGACGTAAATGAGGAGCAGTCATTTCTGATCTCTGCAGATCGGTCTGGCAAATTCAATAAATTATGTTACGCATTGTTATTCACTATGGTTCAATGTGAGAGCCTCATATATTCAAAGAGATGCTTGCTGACAAAGCATCTTATTTACCTTAAAATGATTTTTGATGTTTAGGATTTAATAGTATTATCAGGACAGGAGGTGAAAGTGGTAGATGATGGCTTGATAAGGAAATTCTAAATCAAAAACGTTTCCGCCAGTGACTGTATGGGTGGAGAGAGGAGTCTAGCTAGTCAGTCATATTTATTGAGAACGTTACTTACTTATTTATTAAGTACCACAACTTTTCATCTACTGAAATTATTAGTTTGGATTAAGTGGATCTATTGAACTGAAAAGACTGTGCCTTCAGTGAGCAACTCAGCAATGCAGGCAGCATCTATAGAGGGGAGTAAACAATCTATAGAGGGGCCGAGACCCTTAATCCCAGTGAATCCTGTTGACAAAGGGTCTCAGCCTGAAACTTCGACTGCTTTCTCCCGTGTATAGATCTTGCTGGACTTGCTGAGTTTCTCCAGCATTTTGTGTGTGATCCACACAACGTTTTATTTTTATATCAGTGAGATTATTTATAATTTTTTGTAAATCGCCAATTTATCTTGGTTCCAGTTATGCATTTCTGCATTTTGGTGGGAGATACTTATGTCCCATAGTAAGGGATGATTGAACGAAAAATTGTTTAATCTGCTTGAATTATAATGGAATGTTGTATGGATGGTATACTTTAGATACTTTGTATACTTGTGTGAACACAATTAGATAAATAGAAATTACAGATGTGATTATTAGGGTTCTGTGCCTGTTTTTCAGGGATTGTGGCACTTTGGTCATTAGCAGTATTAGCCTTTGAGCGGTATTTTGTGATCTGCCGACCACTGGGTAATATTCGTTTGCAAGGAAAGCACGCTGCCCTTGGCATTGTCTTCATTTGGGTGTTTTCTTTCATCTGGACCATCCCACCCACCTTCGGCTGGAGCAGTTACACTGTTAGTCCAATTGGCACCACATGTGAACCTAACTGGTAAGTCTATCACTGAAACACATTCAGCTAAGTATTAGTAAGAGTGTATGTTAATTTGCAATTGTTACATTTTTCCTGAGCTTAGTTGATAGATTTGAATTTGAAACTTTGCATTCCATGGATAATCTACAGTTTTGTTTCCAAGTTGCAGACAGACTTAAGCTATGAACTGTTAAAGAAATCTGTTTTTAAACATCAGAATTTATTCACCCACTCATAACATTCAGATTGTCAGATAACATTCCCTATATTTTTGTCACAGAATGGTAAAGCCAGCATAGCTCAAGCTTATCACATGTTATTTAACATAATAGTGGCATTTTCAGTCCCAATATAAAAAAGATTTACTTTTTATCTTCCACTTCCTCAGAAGAAAGGTTTATGCAAAGGCTTTTGTCCTGAGTAGAATATGTTCTATATGAATTATAGAAGGAAAATATGTGGGTATCTGGTTATATTGATCATCTTCACTGAAACGTTTTGATTTGTTATCCCAATAGTAACTTCATTTTGCTGTGGGGCTTTGAAGTTTCAGTATAATGTTTGCTCAGCACAGAACATGGTAATGCCGGTGCTGGGCATTGCTGAGTGAGCTGAATTTAACCTGAGCGCCAGTAGGATGGATTTGAATTCAGGACTGGAAAGATCAGCAAGGGTTCTCACAATTTGTTCTCCAGTGACATTTACTCTGTGCTAGGTGAGGAGCAAGTTAACTTTTGTCTTTTACCATGACTGAAGACTGACAACACAAAAGAAGAGAAGAACTAGAATCAGGAGTTGACCACACAGTCCCTTGATGCAACTACACTATCTAATACCATCATGGCTGATCTGATTATACCAGTGGCAGCCAAGTTCACTCTGCTTGTGCATTTCAATGTCTCCAGCTCTTTCCAATCTGGTGATAGAAATGTTAATAACATCTCCATAGGGACAGCACAGCATTCCGTCAGCAAGCTAATGATGCTAGAACTGAGCTGCCAAAGGAGCTCAGCAGGTCAGGCAGCATCTGTGGTGGCAAAGAGTTATGCAATGCTTTTGTTCGAGACCTTGCATTAAGACAATTATCCAGCCTCTGACACTTGTGAGAAAGGACAGCTATTCAACAAAAGTTTGCAAGTTTGTGTGAAAGATTTGAGGTTGTCTTTGTTTGCTCTGGAAACATTTAAAAATTCAATCTACTGGTTTGAGAAATATCAGCATGATAAACAGATATGGATCATTCCCAATTTGCCCTTAAGTTACAATGCACTACCGGAGCCGCGCTTTATTTAGTGAAGATGTTCTGACAAGCATTCAGGGTAGGTGTTATATTGATTTTGCCCTGCCAATAATAAGACCTTCCAACTGCAGATAGAATTAGACTTTGTTACAGGAGCTTGTTGGCAATGCTACGATGTACCTATTGGCCTTGCTCTTTTAGGTGATGAGGGTTATTGGTTTGGGCAAAGACGTGGAATTCAGCCTAGAGATAATTAGCAAGGCATCCAAGCTACACAGAAAGGAAAAGACTGTCTTTTAAGCTTGCTTCTGATTTTTAACTTCAGGAGTGTTTCAGCCAATAGTTTTAAGCTATTCTTTCAAGGTTTTTTGCCTCCTAACTCAACAGATCTGTGTTCAATCCTGACTTTGGAATCAGTTTTTGCGGTATTTGCACACACTTTCTGTGGCAGTGAACATTTGCCTCAGGACCATCCAGTTTCCTCCAGCTTCACAAAGACATGGCGGTATGTTAGTTTGCTCTAAAGCTTATCCTTCAGTGTAAGTTAATGGCAAAACAAGTCCAAGGGGAATGTAAGAGGAAAAAACTTACAGCAGTACAGGAAAATAGGAGGAGAAATATTATTGATACCCTGGGAGCCAGAATAGATCTGATGGGCTGAATGGCCTCCTGTGTTATAACCATAAGACAAAACACATTTTATTGCAAAGAAGAAATAATTTACTCAACTTTCATTAGTTGAGTTTATAAGCTGACGGCTCATAAAAAAGATGTGACGGGGAAAGACTCACTCAGGCAGAAATCTCACAATGTTAAGTGCTTGCTTCCTTTGACAGAGGCCATGTTGGACATCATTGATTTTCAAGAGCAGAGAAGGAGTGTGAGAGAGTGTAGTTGAGGATCTTCTGTTGCCTTCACCCAAAACTCACTGTCTATGATGGCAATTCAAGGGTATCTGAAACGGAGCCCACATCAATCTTCATATGGGAGTCAACATGAATAAACTCTTCTCAGGTTTCCAGTCAGGTACAGGTATCAAGTATAACTGGTGTTTTGATGACAAACTCTGCCATTTTCATCAGGGATGATGCTGATGTATCCACAGTAGTGGTTAGCGTGACGCTATTATGACTTTAAACTTGCAGAATAACGGTAGGGTCAAATATGATTAGCCAATTATAATTGAACACTTTCTGCATGTGTTTAGTCATCCAAAATGATTATTTTTCCCCAGAGGTGGACAAATCAAGAATGTTTCTTCTTTAACCAATAATGCAAGAATACATTTTAATTTCAGGTTTATTGAGTGTTGAAATAATCTCACCATCCCAGACGTCTGTTATTGTTATCACTGCACATATTCATCTAGAGAAGTATTAAGTATGACACAGTAATAGATATCAACATGTACTTCTGTTCCAGCTCAGAAGGAAACTTCATTCCCAGAATTGACATACTGAACCTTGTCATCGGATAAGGGTGGTGATTTGATGTACAGAAAAAAATTGCGGCGCAATTTACTTTATTATTGGAGCTGAAAAATCTCAAAATCTTAAAATTACTAATAGAGTGAACCTATTGTAATCGAGGGACAATTATAATATTCTGAGCAGGTCAAATTCTTGTATTCACTGGACCATGAGTTCACATTTTTGTGTGACAGCTGTAGAGTTTGACTACAGTATGTTAATGGCCCAAGGTAACCTACCAGCAGAAATGTTTTTGCTTTTGCTACAGATGGATGTGATGTGTCTTTTCTTACCTATTTGGGATCAACACCTAATGAAGTGTTAGTTTGATATTCAGTGGTTTAAGTAGTTTGATATTCCTGCTTGAGTGTGGAAGTTCTCTGCATCATGTGGACAAGAGCAAGTCCAACTTAGTAAACATTTGAAAAGTATTAATTGAGGGCTAACTAACAATCTCAGACTTAGCCAAATGTAAAATTAGCCAAACTTTGAATGTTTTTGAATGTCTTTGACATTCAGAAATACTCAAAAAATTGACTTAATGATTACAATAATTTAAAAATACGAACTATTTGAACAATTTAGAAAAAAACATTTTTAAACATCTTTAATTAAACTCAATTAGTTTGAAAATATGTAAGTAATCTAATTTTGACCATTTCCTTTCAATATGAATGAAAGTGCTCTTTCTGTGCAAATTGTCACCTGATGTGTTCAAGGCAGATTCTCCAACGTTGAGTACCAGACGCTCAAGTCATCTCCATGAATCATAGAATCATAGAGAAGTACAGCACAGAAACAGGCCCTTCGGCACAGCTAGTTCATGCTAAATCCAGTTAAACTACCTATTCCCATTGACCTGCACCGGGACCATGACTGTCCATTCCCGTACCATTCATGTACCTATCCAAACTTCTCTTAAACGTTAAAATCAAGCTTGCATGCAGCAGCTATGCTGGCAGCTCATTCCACACTCTCACAACCCTCTGAGTGAAGAATTTTCCCCTCATGTTCCCCTTGAACTTCTCACCTTTCACCTTTAACCCATGATCTCTAATTGCAGTCCCACTCAACCTCAGTGGAAAGAGCCTGCTTGTATTTATCCAATCTATACCCCTCATAATTTTGTACACATCTATCAAATCTCCTCTTAATCTTCTACATTGTAAGGAATACAGTCCTAACCTATTCAATCTTTCCTTATAACTCAGGTCCTCCAGACCCAGCAACATCCTTGTAAATTTCCCTGTACTCTTTCAACCTTGTTTACACCTTTCCTGTAGGTAGGTGACCAAAACTGCACACAATACTCCAAATTAGGCCTCACCAACATCTTATACAATTTCAACATAACATCCAATCTTGTGTACTCAATACATTGATTTATGTACCAAAAGCTTTCCTTATGACCCTGTCTACATGTGATACCATTTTGAATGAATTATGGACCTGTATTCTCAGATCCCTTTGTTCAGCTACACTTTTCAGTGCTCAACCATTCACTGTGTAAAACCTACCCTGGTTAGTCCAACCAAAGTGCAAAAACTCACACTTGCCTCCATTAAATTCCACCTGCCATTTCTCAGCCAATTTTTTCCCTCAGCTGATGAGGGATCTCTGCAGCCATGATAGCCTTCCTCACAGTCCACTACCACCCCCAATCTTGATGTCATCTGCAAATTTGCTGATCCAGTTAACTACATTATCATCTGAATTATTGATATAGATGACAAACAACAACAGACCCAGCACCAGTCCCTGCGGTGTGCCACTGGTCACAGGCCTCCAGTCAGAGGAGCATCTAGCCCTTTTATAGTATGGGATCCCTTGTCAATATTTGGAACGGTAAAATCACCTTCTATAACAACCTTGTGTTTCTTCCAACAGTCTGTGATCTCTCTACAAATTTGATCCAAATTCCCCTGACTGTTGGGTATGTAATACAGCCCCATTTACGTGATCGTACATTTCTTATTTCTCAGTTCCACCCATGATGCCTCACTAAACGTGTTCTCCAGTCTGTCCTGATGGAGCACTGCTGTGACCTTTTCCCAACTAGTAACACCACCCCTCTTCCTTTAACCACTCCCATTCTGTCACATCTAAAACAATGGTAACCCCAGAATATAGAGCTGCCAATCCCATCCCTCCTGCAACCAAGTCTCACTAATGGCTACAATATCATAATTCCAGGTATTGATCCATGCCCTGAGCTCATCTGCCTTACCTATGATACCTTCTTGCATTGAAGTATTCGCAGCTCAGGACACTAGTTGCACCATGCTCAACCTTTTGATTCCCGACTTTGTCTGAGGTCTTACCAATATCTGTCTCCATAATCTGTCCACTAGCTGTTCTGGCAATCTGGTTCCCATCCCCCTGCAAATCTTGTTTAAACCCCACCGTGCATCATTAGCAAACCTTCCTGCTGGGATATTAGTCCCACTTCATTTCAGGTGCAAACCCGTCTCTTCTGCACTGGTCCCACCTTCCCTGAAGGAGAGCCCGATGATCCAAAGATCTTATCCCCTCCCTCCTACACCAACTCCTTTACCACCTATTAAACTGTACAATCTTCCTAGTTCTGGCCTCACTAGCATGTGACCTGGGTAGCAATCCTGGTATCACAACCCTGGATGCCCTTCCCTTTAACTTGGCACCTATCTCCCGGAACTCCCTTTGCATAGCCTCATCACTCATCCTACCAATGTCATTGGTACCTACATGGAGCACAGCCTCTGGCGGTTCACTCTCCCACTTAAGAATGCGAGGACTCAATCCAAGATATCCCACACCCTGGCACCTAGGAGGCGACATACAACCGGGAGTCTTGTTTTTGCCAACAGGACCTCCTTTCTGATCTCCTAACTAATGACTACCCTATCACTGCAATTCGTCTCTTCTCCCGCTTCCCTTTGGAGTCACAGAGCCAGACTCATTGCAAGAGACCCTCCCACTGAGACCTTGCTCTCGTCATCCCTCCCAACAGTATCCAAAGTGATATTCCTGTTGTTGAGGGGGATGGTCAGAGGGGTACTCTGCACTGGCTGCTTACTCCTTTCCCCTTTTCTAGCTGTCACCCATTTTCCTGTGTCCTGCCCCTTGGGTGTAGCTACCTCTCTATATGTCCTATCTTTCACCCCTTCAGACTCCTGAATGATCTGGAGTTCATCCAGTTCCAGATCCAACTCCTTAAAACAGTTTGTTAGAAGCTGCAGCTGGATGCACTTCTCACAGTTGTAGTCATTAGGAACTACAAGAGGAGCATTCCACTATCCTGCCTGGCATCTCAGCTGTTCTGACTGAGTAAATGTAAAGAAGGGGGAAATATCTCTACCTGCAGCTTTTGTTTTTGGCTTTGCTGACTGGAGCCTCTCTTCGCTGAAGCCTCGAAGAGCTAAAGCCTCAAATTCTCCACTCTGTCAACTCCAACAATGGCCGCTCCACTTGCCCCTGCCTTCCTTCAATTTGTTCTTGCTAATCAATCTAAAGAATTTGTAATAACGCCCAAGAATTATGGGATTCCTCAGGGTGCTCCAGTTTCCTCCCAAAGACATGACAGTTAGTAGGTTAATTGATAAATGTAAATTATCCTATGATTATTGGTGGTATCCGTTAGTCTCACGAGACCATGGATCTGTGCCTGGAAAGTCTTTCTGTGTTGTGCCGTTGCGGTCAGGCAACGTTGGAGTATCCTTTCCAGGGCGCAGGCCTGGGCAAGGTTGTATGGAAGACCGGCAGTTGCCCATGCTGCAAGTCTCCCCTCTCCACGACACTGATATTGTCCAAGGGAAGTGCAAGGGCCGATATAGCTTGGCACCGGTGTCATCGCAGGAGTTGCCAGAACGAGGTTGAAGGCAACATCGGACTGCCTTAGGGACTCCAGCTCCGGATTTGTCCTCAGGGTTTACTCCTGAAGCCTTTCCCATGAGTGGGTATGGCCGCAAGGCGGTGGAGGTTTGAAATCGGTGTTTTCCCTCTCTCAGATGTCCTGTGATTAGGCTAGGGTTAAATAGGTGGGTTGCTAGGCAGTGAATCTCATCGGGCCAGAAAGACCTGCTCTGCAGTGTATCTACAAATAGAAACAGAACGGTGTGGTGGAAGGAGGGTAGTAACTATTGTTTAATGAAGAAGGACTTTAATGAAGTCTACTTATACGAAGTGAGATGGATTGTACATAAGCTGAAGTGAAGACAGACTGATCTGTTTCCAAGCTTGTTGAAATTACCTCAGAATGGTCATTGCATAGAAGGGTGCCATTCAGCCATATTGACTGTATTAGGTCAATGTTAGGGCAATACAGCTGGTATTGCTCTGTTACCCCATCTTAATGCCCACCATAGCCTCCCCCTTGAGAAATGTTCAGGAGATACAGAGATGAAAGCCACAGCAACATCCTGAAGTTTCAATTGTAAATGAGAAAGAAAGTTGCAAAAAAGACCCTCCAGGTAAATCTGTTCAGCAGTTCAACTACTGGAAAACCGCCTCGACATGATTAAATTTTCCAGGCTGCAGTTTTCGCTGAAAATATATATCCATGTCAGTGAATGCAAGGCATTGTTTTTAAACTAATGACCGGCTTTATATGAAGATACTTTCACAAGAATTCTTCCAATGAGATAATTATTTAATAATGGATTACCATCATTAATTGATTATCTCATTATTAAAGTAGCGTGTTAAATGGTTGTAGTGACGCGTCCGGTGTGGTCGTGGGTAGTGCTGGTTCCTCTTGCTTTCAGCTTTTCCACTTCTGGCTAGCAGCCTTGCAAAAAGGAGAGCTGAATGTGTAAATCTCTCCCTGCCAGTATACAGCCTCCCCGACATCAAGCCTCATGTAGTACCTCCTCGCTGGCGACACATGGAAAACTGCAATCCTTTCAGACTCAGGCCCAACTACAGAGGATGGGGAGGAGGTTTGGCCCCTGCACACATAGCAGGCAGGCCCACTGGCGTGTGGACGCACCCCGGTGCTCGTGAACCAGATCCCCAGTGATGGGTAAGTAGCCCCACTGCCTTGTGGGCAACCTCAGGAATGACGAAGGACATGGGAGTGAACCCAGACAGCAAATCCTGAGTGGAGCCCCTAAGGCAGCTGAATGTCATCGGATGTCCTTCCAGCAGCTCCTGCAGCCAAGCTGCTGCCAAATGTATTGCTTCATAAGCTTTGCTTTGGATTGCGTTGCTGAGGCTGCGAGAGGGATCTTGATGACTGGGCATCCGAGGATCTTCATACCTTCGGTCCAGGCTTGCCCCCTAGCGGACACCCATCGTCCTTTGAGACAGACAGATGCCACCATCATCATCATCAAAGTACAAAAACCCTGAGTTCTGGACTAAGACCTTTACTTGTGGCTAACTCACAAAGCGAAGCCTTCCTTCACAGTGTGGTTAGGACATCATGGATATTCAGAGTAGAGACAGAGTGAGGAGCTAAGAAGCAGAGGTCTTTACTTGTCTTCATCTGTAGCTCACTCGTTAGGATGACAACGCCAAGCGCATCCGAAGTAGAATTCTGTCCTTGTTCTGACAGCGGAGGATGAGATTAGGGCATTAGATTGCTAAGTGATATGGAATCATGTTGAATATTCTTTACAGAAAGCTCCTGTAATTGGAAGGACATGTGATGTCCTTTTCGAACTAGAGAAGTTATTAATGTGATATTATATGTAAAGGACACAATTTATCATACTTGAGCCATGTAAAACAATACGTTAACTGCAGTAAAAATGTTGTAGTGTTTAAGGCTACTTTCACAAATGAGGGAACATCTGCAGATGCCTGAAACGTCGACTGTGCTTTTTTCCACAGATGCTGCCTGGCCTGCTGAGTTCCTCCAGCATTTTTGTGTGTGTTGTAAGGCTACTATCAAATTTTAGCAGTGCTGCATTATATCTAGTTTTTAACATCTGTGCATAATAGTAGTTAAAACACTGATATTCTATATAACTGTTTTATTTCTTGTAGGTATTCTGGAGAATTCAATGATCACACCTACATTATTGCCCTTTTTACAACTTGCTTCATTATGCCTTTATTGGTTATATTTGTGTCATATGGGAAGCTGTTGAGGAAACTAAGGAAGGTAAATTACTTAAAGTAAATTATTCTACCTTTTGGCATAATCATAAATCTCAAGAATGTTAATTTTATGGTGTGTTGATTTTCTTAATAAAAATCTGACCTTATCATTTTATTCAAACTGGGCTGGAGCTTACTGCAAAATACCAGAAGTTACATATAGAATACAATTCAGAAGTGCCAGCAAGTTTGAGATTCCTTCATAGATACCCGTGCTGCTATAGTTTATACTGGAGTCTTCACTAGTGGCCTGCACATGGTTTAGGACTGAGGCCCAAGAAAATGTAACTTAATGGTTAACTGACTGTAAAGGCATCTAGAGATCTGAGATGTTTCTCCAGAGACAGGAGCTTAAATCCCATTACGGCATTTGGCAGATTTAAATTCCAGTAATTAAATAAATCTGAAATTAAGAAATTGGTGTTGATAAAAGCTGGCTTTGCACAAAAGCCCATCTAGTTCACTGTTGTCCTCAGAGATGAATTTATGATCCTTCCTGGTACAGTCTACACACAACTCTAGACGAATCCAACTCCCGACCTAATTGCCTTCTCAGCAGAAAGGCAATAAATAATGGCCTTCAGCAAGGCTACATTATATGGATAAGTTAAAAGATAATTATTTGATTGGCAATTCTGCAGCTATAAGGAAGGAAGTCAAAAGTTGAGCTTAATTTCATGTGCAGAAGTACAGGTCCAATGAAAATCTTACACTGCATCACAGGCACATGGCATCAGTCACAAGAAAGCATTCACATCAAAAAAAATGAAAACTGAAAACAGAAATTAAACAAAATTATACAAGAAAGAACAACTAGGAAATAAAGTCCATTGTAGTGAAAAGTGATCATGATGTTGCTCTTCTTAGGTAGTCATTATACTTGTGCAGGTTGGTTCCAGAAACAAATAGATGAAGGGAGCAACTGTTTTGAAACTAGCAGTGTGGGAACTTCAGGCTCCTGTAGCTCTTGGCCAATGGCAGCTGCAAGAAGATAGGGATCTTTGATAACACATGCTGCCTTCTTGAAGCTGCGGCCTGCATAGGTACTTCGGATGGTGGAGAAGGAAGTGCCAGTGGTGCAGGGGGCAGAGTTCACTATATTCTACCATTTCTTATGTTCACTTTGCCATACCAGACCATGGTGCAATCAGTCAATATTTTCAACAGTACATCTGCAGTTTGTTACAGTGTTCAGTGGCATGCCGAACCCCTTTAACCTTCTAAGAAATAAAAATGCTGGCAGAGATTCCTTGTGATTTCATCTATATGTTGGGCGCAGGATAGGTCGCCTGATAAGTTATGCCCAGGAATGTAAAGCTGCAGATCCTCTCCACTGCTGACTCACCAATGTAGACTGGCACGTGCTCACCCTCCCTCCCCTTCCTGAAGTCAACCAGCATTCCTTTACGTTCAGTGACATTGTATAAAAATGTTGCTGGGGTGATCAGTTCGAAATAAGGTAATTGCATTTTTAAATTACTTTTATTTGCTGCATTGGTACTGATTACTTAGAGCATTTACGTGCTTAGTTAAATAATGGAAAGAATTTGATCTGCATTGTTTCCAAACATTGTAATCAGAATCAGGTTAGTATCACTGGCATATCTCATGAAATAATGTTGTTTTGCAGCAGCAGTGCATTGCAATTCATAATAAATGTAAAAATTAAGAAATAATTTATGCACTATATATATCATTAAGAAATATATATAAAATTCAGTTAAGTAAGTAGAGCAAAAAGAGAGCGAAGAAAGTAGTGAGGTAGTATACATAGGATCGGTCTCCGTTCAGAAATCTGATGGAGGGCAGAAGCTGTAGACCTTCAAACTTTGAATGTCAAGGATATTCAAAAGCACAGAAGGATCGGTTTTTTCAGATGACAAGTGTTGGGATGAGGCTCTGCCTTCTGTGAAGGGTTTTCTCAGCTTTTTCCTGGTAGCATTTGTTCTGGCTCTCACCTGACAGGATTTCCTTTCAGGCCTCAGCACTTCAAAACAAGATATAAGCATTTTCAGTTTCATTCCCAGTTGGTTCAGAATGTTCATTCAGTAATGAATAGCCCTGGGAATACTTGACCAGTGACTTGGTCTCCACACGTGACTGTGGCAATGAATTCCAGAGATTCTCCACACTCTGGCTAAAGAAGTTCATTTTCATTTCTGTCCTAAAGGCATCTCTTTAAATTCTGAGGTGGTATTCTCAGATTTTAGAGACTCCCACTATTGGAAACATCCTGTCCACATCTACGCTTCCTAGGCCTCTCAGTATTCGATAGGTTTCATTGAGATCACCCCCCCCCCATTCTTCTAAACTCCAACAAGTACAGTTCCAGAGTCTTCAAACATCTCATGCGTTAACCCTTTCATTTCCAGAATAATTCTCGTAATCCTCCTCTGGACCCTCTCCAATGCCGGTACGTCCTTTCTTAGATATGGATCCAAAAACTGTCATAATACTCCAAATGTGGTCTGACCAATGCCTTATAATGTCTCAGCATTACATGCTTGCTTTTTTATTCTAGTCCTCTAAATGAATGCTAACATTGCATTTGCCTTCCTGGTCACAGACTCAACCTGCAAGTTAACCTTCAGTGGATCCTGCACAAGGACTCCCAAGTTCCCTTGTAGCTCTGATTTCTGAATTTGTTTCCCTGTTTTGAAAATAGTCTGTGCCTTTATTCCTCCCACCAAAGTGCATGACCATACACTTCCCTACACTGTTTCAAATTCCAATATTTCAAAAGGCTCGTAATAAAGTTGACATGGAGAAAAATATGAAATCTGCAATCAAAAAGGTTACAAGCGTTTACAGATTTTTTTGCCTTGAAATTTGTGTGAATTAAAGAAAACAGAAAAATAACCAAAATGCAAGACAACTTTAAGGATGGAGCAGTTGACTATACTGTACCTTCTCTTGCTGTAGGTATCAAGTACACAAGGGAGACTGGGAGCAGCAAGAAAACCAGAAAAACAAGTCACCAGGATGGTTATTGTTATGATACTGGCCTTTCTTTTCTGCTGGTCCCCATACGCTGCTTTCTCCATAACTGTGACTGCCTGTCCAGCCATCGAGTTAGATCCACGGCTGGCCGCAATACCAGCTTTCTTCTCAAAAACTGCTACAGTTTATAATCCAGTCATTTATGTGTTTATGAACAAACAGGTACGATATTATTTCACCCAGGCTTTCAGTGAAACAAGGTTGCTTTTGCTAATATATATGCTGTCAGTAACAGTGATAAGAGTCTAACTTGCTGCTATACAAATAACAATGATAGAACTGTGCAGCAGTGATTACACCATGTGCATTCGAAAATATTTTGCAAATTTATTGCACACACTTTGTTGTAGCACAGTATTTTGAATATGGTGTTAAATATGGAAAGCCAAATGTTACTTAATGTCCCTACCACAACATATTAATTATACAAATTGAAATTATGATGGGTACAAGTGCATTTATACAAATAAGATATAGACAACTTTTCATATAACTATTGCCAAAATGGAGAAAATACATAACAAATACACCAGCTGGTGGTATAGTGGCATCAGCACTGGACTTACAGACAAATGGTCGTGGGTTCGAATCTGGACGGCTCCTTGCACGCCTTCCATCCGTGCTGGGTTGAGCATCGAGCTAGCAACTCGGCCTCGTAAAAATCAGTCACTTTGCTACGGAAACAGCAAAAATGCTGCTCAATGCGCTACAAGGCTTGAAGAGGTACAACAACATAACAGCATAACAAATGTCATTTGACAAATCCCCGTGCACTTTGTAGAAACTTAGAACATGGAACAGAAGAGCACAGGAACAGGCCAGTTGGCCACAGTGTTGTGCCAAACCAGCTAAAAAGCAAATCAAAAACACCCAAACACTAATCCCTTCTACATATACCATGTGCATATCCCTCTACCTTCCTTACATCCATGTACCTGTCCAAACGTCTCTTAAAAGCCTCCAATGTATTTGCCTCTACCACCATACCAGACAGTACATTCCAGGCATCTATGACTCTCTGAGTAAAACCTTACCCCTCACATCCCCTTTGAACTTACCCCCTCCCACCCTGAGAAAAAGAAGCGAAGTGTCCACTATCTATGCCTCTCATAATCTTGTAAACCTCTATCAGATATACCTTCAGCCTCTGGCGCTCCAGAGAAAACATCTCAAGTTTATCTGGCCTCTCATGACAGCGCGTACCCTCTAAATCAGGCAGCATCCTGGTAAGCCTCTTCTGCATCCTCTCCAAAGCCTCAATATCCTTCCTATAGTGGGGCAACCAGAACAGTATGCATTCTCCAAATCTGGCCTAACCAGAGTTTTATAAAGTTGCAACCTAACCTCTTGACTTTTGAACTCAGTACCTCGACTAATAAAAACAACCATTCCATAACGCAGGGGTCCCCAACCTTTTTTGCACTGCGGACCAATTTAATATTGACAGTATTCTTGCGGACCGGCCGACCTTGTGGGGGGGGGGGGGGAGGTGGTAATCAAGTGGGGTTAAACTCACCTCAACATGTCTTTTACAGTTAGGGTTGCCAACTTTCTCACTCCCAAATAAGGGACAAAAGTAGCAGTCAAATCCTGACAAAGGGTCCCGGCCCGAAACGTCAACTGTACCTCTTCCTATAGATGCTGCCTGGCCTGCTGTGTTCACCAGCATTTTTTGTGTGTGTTGACGGGACACTTGTGTTTACCCGGAGAAAGACTACCATGACCGTGAAGCCTTGCGCGGGCACCTGTGTGCGCATGCGTGACGCGTATATGTGTTGTACACATGCACGTACATGCCGTTTTTTTTCCACAAGTCGGTTTTGGCTTAATCTTCCCAACCACACTGTACATACATTATTTCTACTTTATATAGGCTGTGTATTTATCATATCATTCCTGCTTTTACTATATGTTAGTTACTTGGTATGATTTGGTAGGTTATTTTTTGGGTCTGAGAACTCTCAAAAAATTTTTCCCATATAAATTAATGGTAATTGCTTCTTTGCTTCACACCATTTCGGCACGAAAGGTTTCATAGGAATGCTCTACCTTAGCGGGACAAACCAATTTAGCCCAATATACGGGATGTCCCGGGAAATATGGGACAGTTGGCAACCCTATGTTCAAGTTCAACAGTGCGTGACAGGGAATGAGGAAAGGTGCAGCTGACTCATATCGTTTACTCGTGGCCCGGTAGCACATGCTTTGCGGCCCGGTACTGGTCCGCGGCTCAGTGGTTGGGGACTGCTGCCATAACCCTTCTTAATCACCCTTCTTGTGTGTCAGTTTAATTAAAAATTTTAATAACACTTTTATGAATTAAATCATAAAGGATTTTACAATTTCACACCAGCTCCAAGAATTTTTTTTGAAGAATATAGATTCATACCCAAAAGATAAAAGATCTGGCAGATTGTGACAGAATCATGTTGAGATTATGTTTCCTCCAGTGGGAGAGCCTAGAACTAAGGGTTTTGGTGTAAAAATAACTGTTTATTTTTCTCAATGGGCAACAGAAGCAGAGTCCTTGAAGGCACAGTTAGATATATAGTTGATTAGTAAGGGGGCCAGTGCTTGCCAAGGTTAGAAAAGAATATGGTGTATTGTTACAATCGTAATGGAATTATTGTGTCAAATATTGAAATAGGCTACTTCTGCTCCCTATTTATATGTGAATTAACTGGAAAAAATAGATTGCTTTATGTTAAAAATTTGACTGGAAAAGCAAACTTAATCTTCTACCTGTGTGAAACTCTCCTCTCTCTCACACCCATACAGCTTTTATTTACCTCTCTCCCACTCTATTTTCCGTCATTTTCTAAGTGGGTAGTGTGGGAACAGTGAGTTTAGTCAACAGTCATTATCTGTTGAGTGCAGTCACACACTGTCATTTGTATAAGGAAGAAAGAACCATGGCAAGTTCTTAAAGTGAGAATATTCCAAGTCAGCACAGTTTGACACTGTGGCAAAATACAACATCAAGATATGGTAAACGCAGTGTCCAGAATTGTCAAAATTTACTGATCTAGCTAAGCAAATATGAGTGGTAGAATTGATTTCATTTGCATTCAAAATTAGCCCATCAAGTGATACCTGAGTTACAGTAAATCAGTTTTAAAAATTACACGTTGTTTAACCTCCAAACACAGAATGCTGGGAATTTGGGATTTGTTCGAATGTAAGCAGCAGAGTTTTGAATGGTATCAAGACTATTGACAGTAGTGTGGGAAAGGCAGCTTGGCATCTGATAGAATAGTCAGAACTGGAAGCAATTACGAAATGCCTGCAAATATCTGGATGATTTGCGGGATGTGTTCTTTTATGCCATTTACTTCAATAAAAGATTGATTATTTTATTTGTCTACATTTAAGAAATTCAGTTAATATTCACATATTCTTTGTGGTGCTATGCTGAAGAAGTCATTATTACAGATTTACTATCTATGTCAGTTTGTGAAGAAGTTGTGTACTGCTAACCTATTATTGACATGATCTACCTTCATATAGAGAGGTCAACAGATTCAAGATATCTGGAGGTATCAAGGAATTAGAATTAGATTTTTTTTTATTTCTCTCATCCATTTCGCAACATACGGGGGGTAAAAATCTTCATGTTGCGTCTCTGTCACTATGTACAAACACTGATGGTATACATAATTGTCTTGAATACATGTATGTACAGTCAGATGCAATGTACAGTCAGAAACACAATCAGATCAACGTGTATTGATGAATCTGATAGTCTGGTGAAAGAAGCTGTCCCGGAGCCTGTTGGTCCTGGCTTTAATGATGTGGTACCGTTTGCCAGACGGAAGCATCTGAAACAGTGTATGGTTGGGGTAGCTGGAGTCCCTGATGATCCTCGGCGTCCCTTTTATGCAGCTGCTGTAAATGTGCTGAATGGAGGGAAGTTCACATCCACAGATGCGCTGGGTTGTCCACGACACTCTCTGCAGTGCCTTGTGATTGAGAGTAGTACAGTTCCCGTACCAGGCAGTGACACAGGCAGTCAGGATGCTCTTGATGGGACCCCTGTAGAAAGTCCTGAGGATCTGGGGACTCATGGCAAACTTTTTCAGGTGTCTGAGGTGAAAGAGCTGCTGTTGTGCTTTTCTCACCACACAGCTGGTATATACATTCCAGTTAAGATCCTTGGTGATGTGTATACCAAGGAACGTAAAACTACTCACCCTCTCAACTACAGTCCCATTGATGTCAATAGGAGCTAGCCTGTCTCCATTCCTCCTGTAATCCACGATCAACTCCTTTGTTTTTTTGACATTGAGGGAGAGGTTGTTTTCTTGGCACCACCATGTCAGGGCATTGACTTCTCCTCTGTAGGCTGTTGGGAGTAAGACTTCCTCCTACTTTTCTGCCTCCGTGACCTTATCCAAAACACGGACACCTGTACCATTAAATGTACTACTGATTTTCTGAATTAACACCTGTATAGCTCCACCAGGACTTTGTTTTGTGGGTTCAGACTGGTCATGATGTCCAGCAGAAATACTTGTGTTGCTGTTTCATTGCATTCCCAACCTATATTCATTATTCCAAATGATAAATAAAATGGTCAGAATTTTTCATCCTATGATAGGTGTAACTGCTGAGTTTTTTCAGGCTGCATAACATCCCACAAGGTGTACTTCCTTTCCACCTTCTATGACATAGAACCCTTTTCCGTCAAACTGTAGCATATGCAGAAAGTATAATGAAACTGATAATATAAAAGTAGACTGAGGTGTAATGTGGGCAGTTGAAAGTAAAAGTTCCAAGTAAATTTATTATCAAAGCACGCATATATCACCAGATGCAACCCAGAGATTCATTTTCTTGTGGGCATACTCAATATATCCATAATAGAATAATAACCATAACAGAATCAATGAAAAACTGCAAAAACTTGAGCATTCAACCAGTGTGTAAAAGACTACGTTGTTGCCACTTTCCCACAATAGTGCTTCATGTAAAGGTGCTCAGTGGTGGGGAGAGCTTAACATGTGATGGACTGGGCTGTATCCAGTACCTTTTGTGGGATTTTCCATTCAAGGGCATGGTGTTTCCATACCAGGCTGTCAGTCAATATATTTTCACTATACATCTATAGAGGTTTGTTAAAGATTTGCATGTCCTGTGGAATCTTTGCAAACTCCTAAGGGAGTTTATCTTCTCTAATCTAGTCATATCTTCATCTGGATCTTCTCTTCTTCTTAGAATGCAAACAAATTGTTTCCAGTCCAGGTTTGCTCATTCTGAAGTGGTTGATGAGACCCATGTTGACTTCTCCTCTGTAGGCTATGGGGGGTAAGACTTCCTCCTGCTTTTCTGAGTGAGACCCACAAACCCTGCCAGAGATAGGGCAAGAAGTGCTTGATAGCGTGGGGAAGGTGGATTGTTCAGGAGATGATCTTTTACCTTTTATGTTGTGCACATGTGTGTTTCTGATCCATCACCTCAAGGCTCTCAGTGATAATAACAACTTGTTTCACTGACAGAAATTCAACGTTTCCTTCCATTTCCTATAATGCTAGACTGCAGTCTCAATACAACGAAAATATAGATGCATATATATATTATGAATCTAGGTCAAAACATCAAAGCACCAGCATATGTAAATTCTGCAACAGCAGATCCCACCTAGCTGGCTCCCTTCTGCTTGTCGTCACAGGTCATAGGAAGGCTCTGCAGCAGATCTGAAAGCAATTCAATTTTTCACCTTTCAGTTGAAAGCTGGTGTGTGAAACCTTGAAACATAAAAGTGCCTGGCAGTGCAAATTCATCAGAGTACTTCAGAGAGATTGCAAGATGTAATGCTGTTGCCACAAAGCATTAGCTAAATCCAATAAAATCTTTCAAGCAAATCTTTCAAACCTTCAGTTAAACATAAGTAAAATTGAAACTGCTGGCAAAGTGATGTGGGATTTTATTTCTACATGATATCTTTGAAAAATTCTCAATTTGTGTGGCTGACAAGTAACCTCAAATCATACTGTGTTACACTCTGTAACAAGAAACAAAAGGTAGACCTGCCTTAAAAAATCAGAACTTAAAGTATTAATAGTCATCTTCAATCTAATATGTATTTCCAGTTTATTTTGGACTCTATTTATCAATCTCAACTATTAACCCAAAGAAGCACTTTTTCCCACCTAATAAGGCAGTAATGTTTTCAGAAAGAAAACTTCATAGCAAATGTTAAAGTTTGTTTTTGATGAAAATGTATGCATTTCTTCTGGAGAAACATTCACCAACTAGAAACTGACTCTTTCTTCCTCCACAAATGCTATAGCAATTGTTTCCTCTTTCAATTTGCTTTCATGTTTGGCAGAATAACAGTACAGTATAAAGGTCAAAATTCAGACAGCAATTATTGAACCTTTTCTTACATTTGATTTACAGATCTTTTCTTATCTTCATCCAGTTTAGGCAATGTGTCCTGCAAATGTTCAGCCTCAGTGAATCTGACACCAACCCAACAGCAGACCGTCGAAGGCAAGGTGGTAACAATAATGAGAGCAAAATGTCCACTGTTGCAAGAGTGAAGACTTCTTATGTTAATACAACAAAACATGAAGAGTGTAGCAAACGTGATACCTTTGCTCAGCTGCTATCACCTGAGAATGAAGTTTGCCCAGTTTAAATGCAAGGCACCAGTAACACACTGCATTAAATTGTTGTAATCCATTATCTGCAAATTGGATGAAAATGATCTGTAATCCAAGTTTTCAATATTCACTTCTTTCACAAAGAAAACATTGACCATGCCAATAATAAAGCTTCATATAATGAAGCAATGTGTAGATTTGTCGATAGTTGTAGAAGAGAGGGTTCTATCATGTTTGCTGCTTAATCTGTTAATCATAATTTTCACGTAGAGATGTAATTTGTTGCTATTTGGAACTAGGTGGTTGAAGTGATTCTTCTGCTTTTGTACACACCCTTCAAAGTAGAAACTGCAGCTTCAATTATTACAAGAGTTTTAAGATGACATAATAGGTATTGGATTGAAAATATCATATATTTTAGACTAAAAGGAGCAATTAGCTTTTCAGATCAGAACATTATTTTATGAATTGAGTACAAGCCAACAGACCGCTTCCTAGCTTTTGCAAAGACTTCTGAACTCAGTGTGACATGAAATCATAGATTCAAGCTACTGAATTGTGTACCATGAAATGAAGATCAATTATTCACATTAATTGAGTATGAACATGATAGCTGAAGCATACATTCAAATATAATGTGAGTCAGCCAAATGCTTGACTACTGCAGTATTAGTTTCTGCACTGAAGTTTTCAAGGTGGTCAGATCTGCAATGTTGATTTGATACCAATTCTGCCATTTGAAATCTAACATTAAGCAATCATTCATTAGGAAAAAGAGAAAAAGGGTTCAAATGGTATTTTGGGGTTAGTTTCTGAAAACAGTACATTCTGGAGCTAGCTACAGAGCAGGCTTCACTAGACCCACCCTCATCTCATTTTCAACACACTTCAAAGGTACCAAGTTCAAGTTCTAGTTTATTCTAGTTTATTGTTATTCCAAAGAATGAATGATAGTTAAATGTTAGAACCCCAAAGCCTCCCCCCAGCTCCCCCTTCCCACACATAAGCAGCAGAGAGCAATGACCACCCCCCCCACCACCAGCAAAAAACGCATCGGTATCCCCCACTGAGCACTCAAGTGTGTAGCAAAGCATCAATAAGGGCACAGATTTGCAGTATCCCAAAGACTACTCGTTCACCCGGTAATTCAACATGCCACCAGCTCTCTCTCTCTCCCTAATAAGGGAAAAAGAGGTGTCTCCATTTCACAGGTACACACAAGATGGCACTGGCAACACACAACAATGTTTTGTGGGCTGCTCACAAAACTACTAGATATACTTCTGAACTATCATCACTGCCTGTAATTTCCCTTTAGGAAATGTAAATTTCAGCCAGCTAAAGAAATGATCAATTTTATGATGTTGTGAAAGCTTCGGCAAACTTGACACTCAAGAATGCAGGTACAGCCGTTGCCGGAGCAGCCACCACTGGGGGCAGATGCTGCATCGAGGCCGGAGAGCAGAAACAAACCTGTGCTCAGCTTCATTACTCTGCGAGACTCCGAAGGGTTTCAGCCCGAGATATCGACCGCACTCTTTTCCTAGATGCTGCCTGGCCTGCTGAGTTCCTCCAGAATTTTGTGTGTGTTGCTCAATTTTATAATACTCCTTTTTCTTCCAAATTGCTTTTTTTTAAAAAAAAGCTTAAAACTTAATTCCTTAATATAATTCATTTCTAATTTCATTTTTAACAAGGTTTGGCAATTTGTTCTATTATCTACTATTGAGTCCAACATCAATATTTATTTGATTACCCCATTCCCACTCCCCAGCGCCCCATGGATAATGAAACTCCAGATTACCCTTGGGATTTTATTATATCATAAGCACTTTATTAGGTACACCTGTATAAATGTTTATTAATACAATCAGTCAATCATGTGGCAGGAACTCAATGCATAAAAGCATGCAGACATGATAAAAAAGGATCCTTTCTTGTTGAAACCAAATATCAGAAAAGGGAAGAGATATGATATCAGTGACTTTGACCACGGAATGATTGTTAGTACCACATGGGCTGGTTTAAGTATTTCAGAAGCTGCGGATCGCCAGCGATTTTTCACACACAACAGTCTCTAAAATTTATAGAAAATAGTGTGAAAAACAAAAAATATCTAGTGAGCAACAGTTCTGTGAACAAAAAAGCATTTTTAATGAGTGAGGTCAGAGGAGAATGGCCAGCCTGTTTCAAGTTGGTGGGAAGACGACAGTAACTCAAATAATCACATGATACAAGCATGGAATGCAGACGAATGTCTCTGAACACAGAACACATCAAACCTTGAAGTGGATAGGCTACAGCAGTAGAAGAGCACACAGGGTTCCACTCCTTTGGACATAGTTCTTGTTGCACGGATGGGTTGTTGATGCCTTCTCTCAGATGATGATGAAGTGGGCTGATTTGTTGTCAGTTGGAAAGTTGAATGGAAAGTTCAGTTAATGTCCCTTTATTGACAGGTAGGAGAGAAGACAGAACTGTGCTGGCAAAGAAAGATCATGAACTTTGAGAAAAGGTTGCATGGTGATCCTTTCAATAAATGCTTCTTGAATCCTCAGCCTGTGTTTATTGTCCATATATCAGTCGATTGAAAATGTTTGTATTGGGTGGATGTTGTGTTAATGTCTGAAGGGAGAATCAGAAGCAACTACGGCCTTTTGAAATTAAAATGGAAAAATAATACTGTGCTTAGATGTATTTCCCGGTTGTGATATCTGCAGACCTCTTTGTTTCAATGACTCCTCCATTCTGTCATAGAGTCATAGAATCACAGAAAACAACAGCACAGGGTCTTTTGTGCTTCCAATCCGTGCCAAACCATGTAAACTGCTTCATCCCATCGACCTGCACCTGGACCATAGTCCTCCACCCTCTCCCATGAGCCTAGTCAAACTCTTAAACTTTGAAATCAAAATCGCATCCACCACTTGCAGTGGAAGCTCATTCGACACTTTAACCAGTCCTTGAAGGTACTTATTTGATTATTCCCCCCCCCCGCCCTGCCCCCTGTGTGTAATCAAACTCCAGATTACCATCATGATTTTGTATACCTCCATCAAATGGCCTCTCAATCTTCTATGTTCTAAAGATTACAGTCCTAACCTATTCAATCTTTCCGTATAACTCAGGTCCGCCAGTTCCAGCAACATCCTTGTAAATTTTCTCTGTACTCTTTCAATCTTATTTACATCTTTCCTTTAGGTAGGTGACTAAAAGTAGACACAATACTCCAAATTAGGCTTCAACAATGTATGATAGAATTTCAACATCCCAACTCTAGTACTGAATACTTTGATCTATGAAGGCCTATGTGCTAAAAGCTTTCTTTATGGCCCAATCTACCTGTGATGTCACTTTCAATGAATTATGGACCTGTATTCCCAAGTCCTTTTGTTCTACTTCACCCCTCAGTGGGTTACCGCTTACTGTATAACACCTACTCTGGGTGGTACTCCTAAAGTGTAACACTTCAACTGTGTCTACATTAAATTCCATCTGCAATTTTTCAGCCCATTTTTCTAGCTGGTCCAGATCCCGCTGCATGCTTTGAGAGTCTTTATCACTGTCCACTACACCGCCAATCTTGGTGTCATCTGCAAACTTGCTGATCCAGTTAACCACATTATCTTCCAGATTGTTAATATAGATGACAAACAACAATGGACCCAACACCAATCCATGCAGCTCTCCACTAGTCACAGGCATCCAGTCAGAGAGGGAACCGTCTACTACCACTCTCTGGCTTCTACTACAAAGTTGATGTCTCATCCATCTTACTAACTCACCTTAATTGCCAAGTGACTGAACCGTCTTGACCAACTTTCATGTGGGACTTTGTCAAATGCCTTGCTGAAATCCATATGTAGACAACATCCACTGCCTTGCCTTCATCTACTTTCCTGGTAACTTCCTCAAAAAACTCTAAAATGGTTAAACACGACCTACCATGCAAAAAGCCATGCTGACTATCCCGAATCACTCCTTGTCTATCCAAATACTCATATATCTGGTCCAATAGAACACCTCCCTCAAGATTGCAGCATAAGTTGATAGAGTTTGTAAAGCATATGGCGTCAACACGAGGAGATCTGCAGATGCTGGAATTTCAAGCAACACACATAAAAGTGGCTGGTGAACGCAGCAGGCCAGACAGCATCTCTAGGAAGAGGTACAGTCAACGTTTCGGGCCGAGACCCTTCGTCAGGACTAACTCAAGGAAGAGCTAGTAAGAGATTTGAAAGTGGGAGGGGGAGGGGGAGATCCGAAATGATAGGAGAAGACAGGAGGGGGAGGGATGGAGCCAAGAGCTGGACAGGTGATTGGCAAAAGGGATATGAGAAGATCATGGGACAGGAGGCCTAGGGAGAAGGAAAAGGGAGGGGGGGGGGAAAACCCAGACGATTGGCAAGGGGTATAGTCAGAGGGACAGAGGGAGAAAAAGGAGAGTGAGAGAAAGAATATGTGTATATAAATAACGGATGGGGTACGGGGGGAGGTGGGGCATTAGCGGAAGTTAGAGAAGTCAATGTTCATGCCATCAGGTTGGAGGCTACACAGACGGAATATAAGGTGTTGTTCCTCCAACCTGAGTGTGAATGTCGACTGTACCTCTTCCTAGAGATGCTGCCTGGCCTGCTGCGTTCACCAGCAACTTTGATATGTGTTGCTATGATTTCCTGGTTTATTTTTAGAGCCAACTGCAGAACAATGTTAGCTGTCCTCCAGTCCTCCGGTATATCACCTGTTACTAAGCTTGATTTAAATATCCCTGCTAGGGCCCCTGCAATTTCTGCACCTGACTCCCACAGGGACCAAGGGAACAGCTTGTCAGGCCCTGGGGATTTGTCCACCCTAATTTGCTTCAAGACATCAAACAGCTCCTCCTCTGTGATCTGTGTCGGGTCCATGACCCAGCTGCTGCTTCGCCTCACCTCTATGGACTCTGTGTCTGTCTCCTAAGTAAATACAGATGCAAAAGATCAATTTAAGATCTCCCCCATCTCTTTTGTCTCCACACATAGATTACCACTCTGATTTTCTAGAAGACCAATTTTGTCACTTGCAATCATTTTAACGTATCTGCAGCAACTCTTAGGATTCTCCTTCACCTTGTCTGCTGGAGTAACCTCTTGCTTTCTTTTGGTCCTCCTGATTCCTTTCTTAAGTGTTCCTTTGCATCTCTTATATTCGTCAAGAACCTCATTTGTACCTACCTGCCTATACCTGCTATTCACTTCCATTTTTGTCTTAACCAGGGCCTCAATATCTCTCAAAAACCAAGGTTTCCTAAACCTGTTATCCTTGCCTTTTATTCTAACACATACAAGCTTTGTACTCTCAAAATTTCACTTTTGTATGCCTCCCACTTACCAAGTACACCTTTGCCAGCAAATGGCCTGTCCCATTTCACCCATGCCAGATCCCTTCTGATATCATCAAATCTGGCCTTTCTGATTAGATTCTCAACCCAAGGACCAGACCTATCCTTTTCCATAATTACCTTGAAACTACCAACATTATGACCTCTAGATGCAAAGTGTTTCCCTACACAAGCTTCTGTCACCTGCCCTGACTCAGTCCCTAATAGGAAATCAAGTATTTCTCCTGCTCTCATTGGGACTTCTACATCCTGATTAAGGAAATCCTGAATACATTTGACAGATTCTATCTCATTTAGTCCTTTCACAGTATTGGAGTCCCAGTCAATATATGGAAAGTTAAGATCACCTACTATCACAACATTAGATTTCTTGCAACAATCTGCAACCCCTCTACAAGTTTGTTCCTCTAAATCCTGCGGACTATTGGGTGGTCTATAATATAGCCCCATTAACATGGTCAGAGCTTTCTTAGTTCCACCTATAAAACCTCACAAGATGATTTCTCTGGTCTGTCCTGACTGAGCACTGTGGTGAAATTTTCCCTGACCAGCCACACCATCCCTCCTTCTTTAATCTCTCCCACTCTATCACATCTAAGACAACAGAACCATGAAATATTGAGCTGCCAATCCAGCCCCTCCTGCAACCAAGTCAGTTGATACTTTGTGGTAAACCATATATATATATGTTGTAACTGGGTTACCTGTCTGGACACGCCCCTCTGCTGACTGCTCCGGTGGCTCCTCCCACAGACCCCTGAATAAAGGCCATTGGGCCATGCCTCCTCCTCTCAGTCCAGGGACAGACACTCAGCATGCTGGAGGTCACATTTTACTGCGAATAAAAGGCTTTCAATATTTACTCTACTTCCAGTCTTTTGAAGTTATTGATGGTGCATCATCCTTGTGGTCGCTGAGCTTCAATCCTCTGTAGTGCATGAGGAGTATAAGAGAAGGGAACTCAACCCTCCAGTTTACACTTTTCTAAGTAACCGTTTTTCAGGAAGAGAGAACATGAAAGCACAAGTAATCTTTCAGTTGCTTCACACAAGATCATGTAGGACCAGAGGGCACCGCCTCAGACTAGAAGGATGCCCCTTTGGAACTGAGATGAGAAAGAATTTCTTTAGCCAGAGGATGGTGAATCTACGGAATTCATTGCCATAGATGGCCGTGGAGGCCAAGTCATTGGGTACATTTAAAATGGAGGTTGATAGCCTCTTGATTAGTAATTTTGTCACAGGGAAAAGGCAGGAGAATGGGGTTGAAAGTGATAATAATCAGCCAATATGGAATGGCGGAGCAGACTTGATGGCCTAAACTCGCACTTATGTCTTATTGTCCAAACATATTCATCATTTTAATGTAAAGGTGCATAAAAGCACATACAATATAATTGCCAAGAACAATCAAATCCTTCAGCTATTACCACCCTTCTTATGCAATTTGCAAAAATAATAGATTTCAAAATTTAAGATGTCTGTCATGAAAGATTCAGAGAGTAATTTGCTGCTGTGTATACTGAAAAAATAATACTTCATGCAAACTGCTTGCAAAATTAAAGAATATTTGAAGTATCATCACACCATTGATATCATAATTAACATGAGACCACATATATCTACTCCTTGTCATGTATAAGTGCATAGTGAAAAGGGGAAATTCACTTCTTATTGTGCCAAGGAATCACTTTGACAGAGCTTTGAGACAGACAATTGTATTTCATGTTGCTGTGTTCAATATGAGGGATTGTGCAGAACACATCAGGACACCAGTATGCAGGATACTAAACTGAACTTCATTGAAAACTCAGCTTGTACAGTATGTGAACTCCTCCCATGTAAGAGTGGCTAACAGACTGACATCGGAATTAGACCATTAACTCCAGCTACATCTCCCCTTCTTGAAAAAAAAATTATAATTGGTATGTACTTATTGTTCATAGAAATGCTTTGAAATTGTAGTCACTGCAATTGAGCAACTCTGTTCATTTTACCCATAGCAGGTAACTTATGCTCCTTCCGCTGCCATAAAAATGAATTACCAATATTATAACTGTCTTTCTCTTTGTTTTTAATGATCTTTCACTCTCTTTATTTCCTCCATTTTTTCCCACCAATACCTATTTTTTTAAGAACAATCTCATTTTGTGAAATGTTTTCAACATTAGAACTCTTTAAAAAAAAACTAAATCTATTGGAGGTCAGGGTAGACTCTGGTAAAGTGAGAAAATTATCTTGCCTCTGTAGTCACTTGCTCTAAGCTATCTGGCTATGGAGTATATCTCTGTGATGAGACCGATAAACAAACTAAACTGGTATAGGTTCCTGGAAGTGTTGGAGCGGATGGAGATTCTTAAATAGATGTGTCCATCTAAGGCAAGTGGCCATTATCTATTTCTTTCTCTACCTTTCGTGGACTTTGAAGGTGCATGAGCACAAGTTTGTTCCACCTGCTTTCACCTTGTGGTGTTCTGATCACAAATGATCGTGGTGCCTGCTGCTGGACTATTGTTCCTTTGTTGAATCGGTCTGAAACCCAAACAGCTTCACCCCCACTCCTGAGCGGTGACAAAGGTTTTGCTTGGTGTCTGAAATCATGCATGCTCTTCGTTTTCTCACGCTGTGTTGTCTCAAAATGTCTCACTTTGTCTAAGTCCAGTAAGTGAGGTCGGAGAAGGGAAGGAAGGATGCCAGGCTTGTTTTCTATCTCCGGCCCATTGACAGCTCTGATGTCACAATCACAAGGTGGATAGTGAAAAGCTGGCATGCCTTGTCGGAGTCTTTTGCCTTCAGTAGGAAACTCTTAACAGTTTGCACTGCTCTTTCCACTGCTCCATTTGTCTCTGGATACCGCTGACTGCTTGCCTAGTGTTTGAAATCATAGTCCCTGGTAAAGGCTTTGAATTCTGAGCAGCTGAATTGTGGACAGTTGTCTGACACAAGTGCCTCTGGTATTCCATGGTGAGAGAACACAGCTTTCTGGTGCTGTTTAACTGCTTTTGAGGATGTAGAGGACAGCTTGGACGTTTCGGGATTCTGTGAGTAGTAATCCACAGTGGGAAGACATTTGTGTCTTTTCAACTTGAAAACATCTGTGCCTGCAAGTTACCATGGAAAGTCTGGGAATTCTATGGGACAGAGAGGTTCACTATGATTTTTGTGCAGTTGTCTGTATGTTTCACATTGCTTTACATAATCTCCCAGCTGCATTCTCAAATCAGGCACCCACACGAATTGCCTTGCTCTTAGGTGGCATTTTTAGATGCCTTAATGTCCTTGGTGGATTTGACTGATGATTTTGACATGCATAGCCACAGGGACAATGAGTCTGAAGCCCTTTAGCAGCAAACCATCAAGAATGGTGAGTGTGTCTCTTTCAAGCCAGTAAGGTTTGAGGTCATGAGCTCCCTTTGGAACAGTTGGCCATCCATGCTCACCGTATTGCGTAACTTTGCTGCAGATTTGGTCCTTTTCCAACTCAGTGCAAAATTTGTCCGGTTTACTCTGCGATGCAGAAAAGCTTTCATGTTCCTCAGCTAAGTAGATGTTGCTGTGTCTGTGTCTCTACGCACTTCCTCAGGCTTGTAGCCCACGGATTATTACTTTTGGGTGCAGCCTGAAGGCATTGCCAGGCAACCCTGGCCAGTTCTCAGTTCATGCAGTGCATACAATTAGCCATTAGCAGTTTAGGTTGATATGTCTCCAGATATTTTTCATAGATGTATGCAAACAAGAACAGTCTTACTGCAAGTTCTTTCTTGTTGGGGATCTCACTTGGTCTGTAGCATCAATTCATCAGTAATCAACCACCTCTGACATCATGTTGCATTCGATATGAGGGATAGGGCATCAGGCAGCCAGCGTGCAGGATACTGAACAACTGAACTTCATTGAAAACCCCATTTGTATAATATGCGAATTCCTCCCATGTGGAGGTGACAGAGGAATAACACTATTTATGACCACTATATATGTATCTCTTGCTTTAGATGAATGGATAAAAAATTACTTGGACAAATTTTGACGCTGTCTTTCTGCACAGCCTGACTTATTTAACAGTGCCAGGAACCTAAACAAGGAAATAAGTTAGTTAGTTAGTTAAAGTCTGTCCCGAGCCTTATGGCAAGGTTAACCCTCAGCATTTTGCTGGTACCCATTTTCAGCTGCGTGGACTGGAGCAATGTGTGGTTAAAAGGACACAACACGCTGCCTCAGCTGGGGCTCAAACTCACGACCTTCAGATCGCTAGTCCAACACCTTAACCACTTGGCCACGTGCCACACAAGCAAGGAATTAAGTCCAAGATAAATTCCATTAGCAGAGAACATGAATTCAAAAGGATGCTAATCTGATTCACTAGCAAACTAGAGAGGAGAAATTCCTGAGGGCATAAAACATATTAATGGGATGAGAAGAAATAAACCAACAGAGTAGTAGCAAAGTATATAAAATTGAAATGAGACCGACATAAATCTAAGTAAGATATTAAGAAGAGCACCATTCTTTCTGTACTCAGCAGTGAATTCTTTTGCCAGGACAGATAGTAAAGAGGAGAGTTTGACAGAGCTGCTCCTGTCAGTACCTCCAGTTGAACTTTGTCTTTTTGTGTGTTTCCCCTGAGCCAACAGTCTGTGGTTTTGTATTGCCATGTGCTCCTGTCCCCACTCCTGCTCTACTCCGGCCCCTGTATTACTGAGTACTCCACCTCTCACCTGTTTCTCATTATTACCTGTTTTGCTGCCACTTCTGTCTCATTGTGCTCCACCTATCACCTGCCTCCCTGTTTATTGCTCAGTGTATTTCAGTCCTGTGTTTTCACCTATTTGTTGCCAGATTGTATCAGTGAATTTTCCTGAGCCTTTCCAGCATTTGTATCTGTACTCTGTCTGTCTGAATATTGACTCTGCCTGTTTCCTGATTCTGGTTTTTGGATTTCTCTGGATGTTTTGATCTCTGCCTGAACTTTGACACCAACTTTGTTTGCACCTCAGGATTTGTTACTCAATTAATATCACTGTGTGCACAGTACTGGGTCTGAGATTGGATCCCTGCTCCAGTGTCCTGCCAGCTCCATAATTGTTGAGACTAAAGAGACAATACAGTGAGTCTTTGTTATTTTATTTATCCATTCAGAGAGTAGAATACCAGCTGGATTTATCAGGATAGCTCAACCCATTTTTGATTATAATAAGACCAATGTTAATTAAATAAAGCAAGTAATTGTTTAAAAATACATAAAAATGACACACTTCTAAAACAAATAAATACAGTGGATTCTGATTAATTGGGCCATGGGTTAATCAGGGCAGATGTTTATTTGGAATAGCTCTTTATGAATACAACTATTGGGAAAAAATTACTATGATTCACTTAATTCATTTGGGACACTATGCTGCTTAACTTGGGCAGTAGGTTGTTGCTGAACTGTTTCCAACTCGTGTCTGTCACATGCACTTGTGTTGCCAATAGATACTACACTGTGTTTAGAGCGAACAGTTTTTACATCGTGTTATTATGTGTGTTTCAAAAAGTGGTGAGTTCTCACAAATAGTTGACAGAAATAAGCAATAAGATAATTCAGAATTGTTTTGTTCTCTGCAGTTTCAAGTATTTAGGCTTGGAGACGCTAGAAATGGTCAGTAGTGAAAATGAAATGATTTCACTACCTCAACAAGTTAGGATATATGAAGAAACACTCACAACACGCTGGAGGAACTCAGCAAGTCAGGCAGCATCTGTGGAAACGATATTGACAATTATCTTGAATGTTACAACAAAAGTGAAGATTTGGAGGATACATTTATCAAAAGCATTGTATGAAGGTAGGACAGTATCAGCACCCAGTATCTGCACTGATTTTGTTCAATTACAGTCAATCAAAGGAACACAACATAGAATAGTACAGCACATTACAGGCCCTTTGGCCCACAATGTTGTGCCAACCCTTAAACCCTGCCTCCCATATAAGCCCCCAACTTAAATTCCTCCATATACCTGTCTAGTAGTCTCTTAAACTTCATTAGTGTATCTGCCTCCACCACTGACTCAGGCAGTGCATTCCATGCACCAACCACTCTCTGAGTAAAAAAAACCTTCCTCTAATATCCCCCTTGAACTTCCCACCCCTTACCTTAAGGCATGTCCTCTTGTATTGACCAGTGGTGCCCTGGGGAAGAGGCGCTGGCTATCCACTCTATCTATTCCTGTTATTATCTTGTACACCTATATTGTGTCTCCGCTCATCCTCCTTCTCTCTAAAGAGTAAAGCCCTAGCTTCCTTAATCTCTGATCATAATACATACTCTCTAAACCAGGCAGCATCCTGGTAAATCTCCTCTGTACCCTTTCCAATGCTTCCACATCCTTCCTATAGTGAGGCGACCAGAACGGGACACAGTACTCCAAGTTATAGTGAGGCGACCAGAACGGGACACAGTACTCCAAGTGTGGCCTAACCAGAGTTTTATAGAGCTGCATCATTAGATCGCGACTCTTAAACTCTGTCCCTCGACTAATGAAAGCTAACACTCCATAAGCTTTCTTAACTACCCTATCTACCTGTGAGGCAACTTTCAGTGATCTGTAGACATGTACTCCCAGATCCCTCTGCTCCTCCACACTACCTCCACACAACAGCGCACACTGGATGAGTTCAGGAACTAATATATAGTTTTATACCATTGTAGCAGTATTGGTAGTGTTCAAATTTGTTCTGCATTTTAATTTAAATACAGTACATAATTTGTTCCTCAATTAAATGATAGTTTATCTTTTTCATACCTTAATTATTTCCACAAAACTTCAGCTAATTGGGGCTGCTGCTTAATTGGGGCAAAATTGGTAAAACAAATTTCACAATACATGCCAGTGACATTTAACCTGATTCCGTTTCCTAATGTGGTCCAATAAATTGGAATCTACTGCTACATGTTTACTTAAAAAATTTTATGAATTCAGCAGCAGACATGAAGTATTTTTTCTGTCCTCACTTTCTACAATAACATCCTGCTTATCAATTTGACTTCAGTGTATTGGCACGTGGCCAAGTGGTTAAGGCATCGGTCTAGTGATCTGAAGGTCACTAGTTCAAGCCTCAGCTGAGGCAGCGTGTTGTGCCCTTGAGCAAGGCACTGAACCACACTTTGCTCTGCGATGACACCTGTGCCAAGCTGTATCGGCCCTAGTGCCCTACCCTTGGACAACATCGGTGGCATGGAGAGGGGAGACTTGCAGCATGGGCAACTGCTGGTCTTCCATACAACCTTGCCCAGGCCTGTGCCCTGGAAACCTTCCAAGGCTCAAATCCATGGTCTCACGAGACTAACGGATGTCAATTATTCGTCAGTCAACACTTATTATTGGCAAAATGGGCTCTCAGAATCTGAAAATAATATTCTCAGTTAATTATGATTAACCTCCCTATTGTTTCAAAAGTAATTTTCTATATTGCCTTTGGTTAGAAGTATACGAATGTATGTATATTTCCCAAAATGTGTTGAAAGCCACTTATGTTAATGGTGTTCATTTCCAAAGTTCCAAGAAAATAATTCTTGAATATTCACTCAGTGGCCATTTATTAGATCTTAAGACCATAAGACATACGGGCAGAATTAGGCCATTTGAGCAATCATGTCTGCTTCAGCATTCCATCATGGCTGATTTATGATCCCTCTCAACCCTATTATCCTGCATTTCCCCCAAAACTTTTGATAGATCAAGAATTTATCAACCTCTGCTTTACATATACTCAATGACTTGGCCTCCACAGTCACGAGTGGCGATGAATATCACAGATTCACCACCCTTTGGCTAAAAGAATTTTTCCTCATCTCAGTTCTAAATGGACATCCCTCTATTCCGAGGCTGTGCCCTCTGGTCCGAGACTCTGGCACTATTCTCTCCACATCCATTCTATCTAGCCCTCTCAATATTCAATAGGTTTCAAAAAGATCCTCCCTCATAATCCTAAATATCAGCGGGTACAGGCCCAGAGCCATCAAACACTCCTCATACATTAAATACTCTCATTCCAAGAATCATCCTTGTGAACCTCCTCTTGAACCTCTCCAATCCCAGCACACCTTTTCTAAGATAAGGGCCCAATTCTGCTCACAATACTCCATGTGCAGACTGACCAATGCCTTATAAATTTTAGCACTGCATTTTTGCTTTTATATTCTAATTTTTTGAAATGAATACTAATATTGCATTTGTCTTCCTTACCAGCAACTCAACCTGCAAGTTAGGAAATCCTGTACAAGGACTCTAAGTCCCTTTGCACTTCTGATGTTTGAATTTTCTCCCTATTTATAAAATAGCCTACGCCTTTGTTCCTTCTACCAAAGTGCATGATAATACACTTCCCTGCACTACATTCCATCCACTACTTCTTTAACCATTCTCCCAATCTGGCTAAGTTCTTCTGCAGACTCTCTGCTTCCTCAGCTCTATCTGTCCCTCCACATATCTTTGCATCATCTGCAAGATTGGCCAAAAAACCATAAATTCCAACTCTTAAATCATTGACGGAATTTAGTGATCTCAACACAGACCCCTGTGGAACACCACTAGTTCCAACAGCCAACCAGAGAAGGCCCCCTTTATTACCACTCTGCCTCCAGAAAGCCAGCCAGTCTTTTATACATGCTAGTATCCTTGCTGTAATACCATGGGCTTTTATGTTGTTAAGTAGCCTCATGTGTGGCACCTTGTCAAAAGACTTTCTGAAAATCTAAGTATACAACATCCATTGACTCTTCTTTGTATCTCCTGCTTGTTCAATGAATTACAACTGATGTGTCAGGCAAGATTTCCCTTTAAGGAAACCATGCTGACTACAGTGCCTCCAAGTACCCTGAAACCATATTCTTTATAGTGGACTCCAATATCTTCCCAACCACTGGAATCAGACTAATTGGTCTGATTTCCATTCTTCAGCCTCCCACACTTCTTAAAGAGTGGAGTGACATTTGTGGTTTTCCTGTCCTCCAGAACCATTCCAGAATCTAATGATTCTTGAAAGATTAATACTAATGCATCTACAATCTATACAGATGCTTCTTTCAGAACCCTGGGGTGTAGTCCATCTGATTCAGGTGACTTATCTACATGCATGCCTTCAGCTTCTCAAGTACCTTCTCCTCAGTAATTGAAACTACATGCAGTACCATACAGGCAGCAATCTAGAGATTACTATCCTGGAGGTCCTGCTTTTCAGCTTTCTACCTAACTCCCTATATTCTTTCTCCAGGACCTCATCCCTTTTCCTACCTATTTCATTGGTCCCAATATGTACCATGACGTCTGACTGCCCACTCTCCTTTAGAATGCTGTGGACCTGATCTGAGACCTTCCTTAGACATGCATTAGTTAATGCAAATATCTAATCAGCCAATCATGTGACAGTAACTCAGTGTATAAAACCATGTAGGCATGATCAAGAGGTTAAGCTGCTGTTCAGACAAAACACTAGAATGGGGAAAAATGTGATCTAAGTGACTTCGACTGTGAAATAATTGTTGGAAGCAGACTTGGTGGTCTGTGTATCTCGGAAACTGCTGACCTGGGATTTTTAACTGCAACTGTCTCTGAAGTTTACAGAAAATGGTAAGAAACACAAAAAAGAACATAGTGCGCAACAGTTCTGTGGGTGAAAATGCCTTGTTAATGAGAGAGTTCAGAGGAGAATGACCAGTCTGCTACAAGCTGAGAGGGAGGTGACAGTAGCTCAAGTGGCCACATGGTACATCATTGGTGTGCAGAAAAGCTGTTCTAAATGCACAAAATGTCGAACCTTTGAGTGGATGGGCTACAGCAGCATGAAGACCACGAATATACACTCAGCCACTTCTGGCTCATGTTAAATATTTCAGGATTGTTAGCCCACTTTTCCCCAGTAATCTCTCCATGTTAACAGCGAAGGTTCCTTTTGGACAATCTACTGATGCATTCTGTCATGCACTCCATTTTCACCATTGCTTCCCATTCCCAAGCACTGATAAATCCTTTTTCCCAGTATCCCCATTGGCAATAAAATGCAGAATATTTTAAATATCCTACATCAATAGTCAGACTCTAGTAGAAAATTACGCTTCCCAACCATTGTTTTGAATCTGCAGGTGTCAGTATAAAATCTATTTAAAGGCACTTCATGCATAATTATTTGAATTGAGTCCTTATCAAGGTCCCATTCATAATTAAACAAATCATCTTACCAGCTGTAACAAAGTTGATAAGAAACTCTCTGACACAGACAGTTACTGCACTTTAAAATATTATTTCAATAATGACAGCAGTGATGAATGAAAACTTTCATGACATTTGATAATCAGATCTTGCTTAATGAAGAAAAACAATTCTCTTCTCTTGTAACCTTTCTTTTTATTTTCAAATGTTACTGTCTTAAAAAAGGCACACAAAACTGGCAATTTTCCAAATACTTTGAATATTGATGGTGCAACTAATATACATCAGAAAGTTAAATAGTATTAAACCTTTCAAGAATTGCAAGTATTTTGCTTTAATAGTGATCTAACAAAAACAAGCTGTGGCTGGATGCAGAAACTTCTATTTAATCTCGGAATGGCAAAAAGGAATTGTGACTTTACAGGTAAATCGATTATGAGTGATGAACTGGGTGTGATGTTCAGAGAGTTTGTGAGTGGGTGATCTAGTGGTAACATGCTGATATCATTTCTGCTGATCTATAGAAACTTCTGCGGTCGGAGTGTTGACACGGATTGAAGACTTGTTTTTATATAGAAGACCGAGTAGCAATAAATAGGCATTTTTTAATGTCTTGACGGATGTGACTACTGGAATATCCCAAGGATCAGTTCTTGGGCTCAATTATTTATGTTATCATTAATGATCTGCAGGAAGGGACATTGTGTAACATATCCAGGCTTAGCAACACCTGAAAATAGGTGGGAAGGTATGTTATGACTAGGGTATTAGAACTTTACTGATGGAAACAGGCTGAGTGAGTGGGAGGAAATCTGGCAAATGAAGTGTAATAAGTGAAGCTGTACACCAGTAAGTGGAATCTAAAGGCATACTATTATTTAAATGGTGAATTATCTAGATTTCAGATGAGTGAAAGACTGAGAGATCGAAGTATTCATGTGTGAATAACGAGGTTAGCTGGCAAGCGCAGCAAACAGCTAGGGACACAGATGGCACATGGGCCTTTATTACAAGAGGTGGAGTTTAGATTGAGGAAGTATTATTATGATCATATTAGGCACTGGTGAAGTCACATATGGAGTACTGTGCATAGTTTTGAGTTTTCTTATTTATGAAAGGATAAACTAGCATATGAGGTATCCAAAATACATTAATTAGGCTAAATTCTGGGATGAGATGCCCTCAATGAAATATGTCCCTAATGCAGCCAGCCATCAACTGCATTGCTAGAGGGTGTTAGATGAGAACAGTTGACTTGAACCTAATTCTTCCTGGTAGTTACCATTTTGTTTTTGTTAACCTGGGTTGAAATAAAAAAGAAAATGACAAAGTAAAAGAAATTATTATCTTTCTTGAACTTGAGAGTATCAAAAACTGGAAGATATTTTAATCTAAGGTATATAATGAACAGAATACATTCACAGGTATATAGGCAAAATGCATGACTTACATGGAAATTGGAATCAACAAAAGAAAAAATCAAATAACTATAATTAAAAAAAAATATTTTCACAACTTATAGGATGGACTTGGGATAATTTCCCATACAATCTTTCCTCCTCCTCCAACCATGGTCAGTGTAAGTGTAGTTTATAAGTTTATTTGGAATATAAACAATTTGAGGTTACAAACAGAGAATGATCTTTCAGTAGATTAATATTGGCAGTATGCAGTCTTATAGACCAATTCAAAGGTTTAAGATTCATTTTATTATCAAAGTATGTACACAGAATACAACTCTGAGATTTGTCTTCTCCAGATAACTATAAAAATACAGAAGCACCGTGAAAATTGTTGAGGCCACCTTCCAGTACGAAAAAGAATAAGAAACAAAACTCACAAACCCCAACACCCCCCCCCCCAGCCCTCTCTTGCACAAAAACTAACAGATCACCTAGCAGGCCATAGCAGGCCACAGCAGCTAAAACGTCAAACCCCCAACCCCCAAGGACCTCCCACGCAAAAACAGTGACAATGACATCAAACACCTAACCCCTTCCACTCAAAAAAGTAACATATTACCCACTCCCCCAATCAGCAAACACAAAAAACCTGAAGGAGGCCAATGTAAACACTGATAATCACGTCTCGGAATTTTGAAAACATCCTCTGTCAGCATCGAGAAAAGCAACAGCTCAAACTCAGTGTTTCCGCGGGGCCTTCATCCACCAGGAAATGGCCTCCCATGGGGAGCGACCTCTAGCCCAATACGCCTCGGCGAATGAACATTACTAAAGTGGAAAAGAGAAGGAACATAGACAAGTCTGCTCTTTAATTTTCTTCAAAAATTTGGTGAATAGAATCCCTAAATCATTTCCATAATTAGTCACTTATGAAATAATGAAATATGAAATAATTATGTTGAGTGCCTTTCTCAATGCACAAATATAATGAATATTATTTATGTTTTAATGTTAATCTAATTAAAATGATCTAATGTCAGTTTATTTAACTAATTTGCTTTAGATTTCAATATAGAATGGTCTCAATTTGATATTAACACAATCTGAAAAATCTGATTATCAATATAATTGAAATAATTTGCTGTAAACTAAAAAAATCTTTCCTTTCATGGTTTTCTGAAGACATTTATTTTGCAGATCATAAACTGAACATAATTTTAACATTCTCCTCAGTAGTTCCATCTTTAACTTTTATCTTAAGGGATTACTTTGAGCAGCTACAAAATAATAATCTAAATACATTTGTGATTGAGTCATATTAATCACTGTAAAAGAGCTTCACCATACCTTCAAATCTGTGAATTGCATTTGAAAGAATCTGTTAATTTGCTTGATTGATAGTTTGGCTTATTTGAAATGCAAGGACTGTCAATGATAAAATCACAGGTTGAGCTATTGCTATTTCCTGGAATATTAGCTATGCACCTCTTTTTGTGACAGATCTGCTGGAGCCCAATGCTTTTTCTTAAGCAAAGGAAAAAGAAAACTATGGCTACATATTTAAGAATTTATAAAACAACCAAGGCAAGAGCAAAGACCTTTTAAAGTCACCCTCTAGCTCACCAGTCTAGAAATTGTTCCGCATCTCAAAATGCCGATACCGCATTTGAAGTCTGAGGGTGTGAGGGTGGGGACTGGCACGTGTTGTGTAGCACCCGCATCCCGCAGCAATATTTTATTGCCCATGTGGAGAAATACCCAACTAAAGAGACAAACATAACTCAACAGAGAAGTACGTTATGAAATTGAGCTATGGGCTTCATGAGGTGAGGAAGTTTCCAGTTACACCGGATTCAGGATGGAATGGAAAGGTAAAGTGCTTCACTTGAAGAGCATTGAAAAATCACAAAATCACAAGAAAGAATTAGTGGGCTATAGTTGTGAGCAGCTGGTGGAGTTGGCTGTGTCTTTTCCTCATAGCTTTTCTGCTTTTACTTCTCTGTGCACTCTACTTGTCCAGCCAAGTAACAGTGTATGAAACTTCCAGAAGGATTATATGTCTTTTTATAATTTATCTCTTTATTGTCCGTATATTTTGATGCAATTAAATAGTTCTCCAGCATGATTGAACAAAAGCTGCTTTGACGAAATAGATTTTAAGTAGAAAGACTATGAAAGATTTTTAGTGTATATAGTAATAGTGAAATTAAGAAGAAAATGTACTGGAAACAAAGTCTCTGAATTGGTATTTTTCAAACCAATGGCCTAAGGAAAACACTTTGTAGATGCCCTCTATATTTTGAAGGCGAATAATTACCCACAATGAGCAGTGATATTCCTGTGGCTAACTCTGCAGAAATCCCCAGAGACTCCATTTGGTGTTGCCTACAGTTCCTTCCTCCTATTCCTTGTGAAGATTAAAAACTTGTCTCCAGCAAGGCATTAATGAACAAAATGAGTAGACTTGGCACGTCTATTGTCCATTTCCCTCAGCTCCCCATGCTATGTAGGCTGCTCTAGAGTCCAAGAATCATAAAATTTGCAATGCATTTTTAAATAAAAAAATAGGTTTGGAGTCAGGCCTTCTAGCTGAAGCTCCTGGCTGATCTTATACCTCAGTACCATATTCTGGCGCAACACCTTAATTTTCTTAATGTCAAGAAAATCAATCCATTGAACTTCTACAGTTTTCTCATTGGAGAATTCTAAAGGATCACTGCCCCTGATTGAAAGTCTGTCTCCTAAATGGCCTATCCTAACTACACAAGCTCTACTCCCTGGTCTTGTAATCCTTAGCTAAAGGAAACATTTTCCCAGTATCTGGCCTGTCAAGCTCACAGAGAACTTTATATGCTCAATGGGATTTTCTCCTATGTTAGAAACTCTAGAGAATACAGTCCTATTTATCCACCATGTATGGGGCCAGTTGAGTGAATATTCTGAACTTTCAGATACATTATTGATCCAGAAACTACAGTTAGTTGAGATTTGCTGCATTCATAAGATGATTCTGTTAGTTTGCGGTGAAGAATGAGAGAGAAGTCTTTCTTGATGAGCACATCCAAGGAATTTGGAGAAGATGGCTGTGGAAGTGCGTGGAAGGAGACAGAACCACCAAGTAGACGTAATGCTAAAAGTAGTTCAGTAACCACAATAAACTAGTGGGGAGGTAGACCTGCAACAGCTTAACACTCTACAAAATTGAGAACTCGGCACAAATGAAATGTTCATTGGGAACATGAGGGGAAACTGTTTCAATCAGAAGGTGGTGAGAGTGTGGAATAATCTGCCAGAGGAAGTGGTGGGTACACATTTGAGTTCAAAGTTTGAGAAGTTTGGATAAGTACATGAATGTGAGGGGTATGGAAGGACCTGCAGGTCCTTGGATAGCTGTGAGGAGGATGCTAAGAGGATGCAGGGTGACTTGGATAGGTTAGGTGAGTGGGCAAATTCATGGCAGATGCAATTTAATGTGGATAAATGTGAGGTTATCCACTTTGGTGTCAAAAACAGGAAAACAGATTATTATCTGAGTGGTGGCTGATTAGGAAAAGGGGAGGTGCAACAAGACCTGGGTGTCATTATACACCAGTCATTGAAAGTGGGCATGCAGGTACAGCAGTCGGTGAAAAAGGCAAATGGTATGCTGGCATTCATAGCAAGAGGATTCGAGTACAGGAGCAGGAAGGTACTACTGCAGTTGTACGAGGCCTTGGTGAGACCACACCTGGAGCATTGTGTGCAGTTTTGGTCCCCTAATCTGAGGAAAGACATCCTTGCCATAAAGGGAGTACAAAGAAGGTTCACCAGATTGATTCCTGGGATGGCAGGACTTTCATATGAAGAAAGACTGGATGAACTGGGCTTGTACTCGTTGGAATTTAGAAGATTGAGGGGGGATCTGATTGAACCGTATAAGATCCTAAAGGGATTGGACAGGCTAGATGCAGGAAGATTGTTCCCGATGTTGGGGAAGTCCAAAACGAGGGGCCACAGTTTGAGGATAGAGGGGAAGCCTTTTAGGACCGAGATTAGGAAAAACTTCTTCACACAGAGAGTGGTGAATCTGTGGAATTCTCTGCCACAGGAAACAGTTGAGGCCAGTTCATTGGCTATATTTAAGAGGGAGTTAGATATGGCCCTTGTGGCTAAAGGGATCAGGTGGTATGGAGAGAAGGCAGGTACAGGATTCTGAGTTGGATGATCAGCCATGATCATACTGAATGGCGGTGCAGGCTCGAAGGGCCGAATGACCTACTCCTGCACCTATTTTCTATGTTTCTATGTTTCAATGGGACTAGGCAGAATAATCGTTCAGCATGGACTAAGTGGTCCAGAGTCCTGTTTCTGTACTGTAGTGCTCCCTGACTCCTCGGCACTAAGTTGCCATTACAGAGTCTAGGGCCAGCAACTGGCAGGGAACATTGACAACGTTGATGTGCTCCAACAATAGCTACCTGATAATATTTGCTTTGCCGCAATCCTGTGATATGTAAGTTTCAGGTGACATAAGCAGATATCCCTTAATTTCCAAGCTCTGTGCAAAGCCCTAGTTAATGCATCAAATGCTGCAGTGTCAGAACTGTCAGAATTGATCAGAAAAATATCAAAGAGCAGATCTAGAACTTATCTCGTAGGGGTTTGCACAGAGACTGGTCATCATCTCTATAACTCTCTTTCTCAAAGAATCTTAAAAAGTATCAAGACATCTAGAGATGTCCTCCAACATGTTATCAGCATGAAGAAGAAGACTGATTATGATTATATGACATGAGCTATCACCTCTCAGATCTCAATAATACATCTCTGCTTCTGCTCTGACTGTGGCCCAGCATTTTAATTTACTATCCCACATCTCCAGACAGTCTGGGCTGCTGTAAGTCATCGTGAAGTGATACAGCCTGATGCCAAGTCTTCCAAATCCATCATCTCCCCCATTAAGAAATATATCCTCTATTATCAGCTGCTTTGCATTCAAGGGAGACATCAGGACAAGCAAAAGGCAGGGTATAAAGCAATGCATATTTGCAATTAATTGACTTTTATGTGGTGTTTGCAGTGGCATACTGAATAAATTTGGCTTTGAATCTGATCTTGCATTTGATTTCACTTTGTCTGCCAGATTGGACATGATTATCAGCAAGAGAATTCTCATTGTCAATTCTATTCACTTGAATGTTCACATGATTCACTCATCCTGAAGCAATTCACGAAACATGCCTCCTTCCAGCAGCCACGTTGATGGGAAGGAAGGGGTTTTGGCGATAAGGAACAGCTCAGTGGTACAACAGGCAGTATTGTTGCCTCAGAGCACCAGTGACATGTGTTTGATCCTGAACTGGTACTGTCTGCGTAGTTTGCACATTCTGACCATGACTTGCTCGGTTTCCCTTAGGTCCTCTGGCTTCCATGTCTATCCCAGAGATGTACTCTTTGGTAGTCTAATTAGTGTAGGGGAATGAGAGGGAGAATCAATGAGATGTATTGAAAGGACAGGCAGGCCGATAGAGGAGGTGACATAGGATCAGAAGGTGTAGAATCCTTATGGGTAGAGTTAAGGAACTGCAAAACTAAAATTACCCTGATGGGAGTTATATAAGGCCCCCTAACAGTTGCCAGGATGTGAGCTACAAATTACAATGGGAGATAGAAAAGGGTGTCAAGGGGAATTTTGATATGTAAGTAGATTGGGAACATTATGTTGGTGCTGGATGCCAAGTGAGAGAATTTGTAGAATGCCTGACAAGCTGGTTTTTTTAGAGCAGCTTATGGTTGGGGATCAGCTATCCAGTTTGAGTGCAGTGTAATAAACTGGGTTTGATTAGGGAGCATAAGACAAAGGAACCTTTAGGAGACAGTGGTCATAATATGATAGTATCCACCTGCAATTTGAGAGGGAGAACCTAAATTCAAATGTATCAGTATTACAGTGGAGTAAATTGAATTACAGATGCATGAGAGAGGAGCTGGCCAAAGCTGATTGAAAGAGGACACTAGCGGGTATGACGGCAGAGCTGCAATTGCTGAAGTTTTTGGGAGCAATTTGGAAGGCATAGGATAGATACATCTCAAAGGTCAGATCACATAACTGTGGCTAAGGGAAGTCAAAACCAATATAAAAGCCCAAAGAGAGGGCATATAATAGAACAAAAATTAGTGTAAAGTTAGAGGATAGGGTAGCTTTTAAAAACCAGCAAAAGGAACTAAAGTGATAAGAAGTAAGAAGATGAAATATGAAGATAATCTAGCCAATAACTTTAAAGGATATACCAAAAGCTTTTCCTGTTATATAAAGAGTAAATGAGAAATGAGAGTAGATATTGGACAGCTGGAAAATGACACTGAAAAGGTAGCAATGGGGGAAGGAAATGGCAGATGAACTGAATAAGTATATTACATTAGTCTTCACTGTGGAAGACACTAGCAGTATGCTGGAAGGCCAAGAGTGTTAGAGGGCAAGTGAGTACAGTTGCTATTACAAGGGAGAAGGTGCTTGGGAAGCTGAAAAGAATGAAGGTAGATAAGTAACCTGGACCAGATGGACTACACCTGAGGGTTCTGAAAGAGTTAGCTAAAGAGATTGTGAAATCATTAGTAGAGATCGTTCAAGAATCACTAGATTCTGGCATGGTTCTGGGGGAATAGAAAATTGCAAACGTCACTCCATTCTTTAAGAAGGGAGGGAGGCAGAAGAAAGACAATTATAGGTCAGTTAGCCTGACCTCAGTGGTTCGGAAAATATTGGAATTTATTGTTAAGAATTATGTTTTAGGATACTTAGAAACCTAGAAGCATAGAAAACCTACAGCACAATACAGGCCATTCGGCCCACAAAGCTGTGCCGAACATGTCCTTACCTTTGAACGACCTAGGCTTACCCATAGCCCTCTATTTTTCTAAGCTCCATGTATCCATCCAGAAGTCCCTTAAAAGACCCTATAGTTTCCGCCTCCACCACCACCGCCGGCAGCCCTTTCCATGCACTCACCACACTCTGCATAAAAAAACTTACCTGACATCTCCTCTGTACCTACAGTACTTCCAAGCACCTTAAAACTATGCCCTTTCGTGCTAGCCATTTCAGCCCTGGGGAAAAGCCTCTGGCTATCCACACGATCAATGCCTCTCATTATCTTGTCCACCTCTATCAGGTCACCTCTCATCCTCTGTCACTCTAAGGAGAAATGGTTGAGTTCACTCAACCTATTCTCATAGGGCATGCTCCCCAATCCAGGCAATATCCTTGTAAATCTCCTCTGCACCCTTTCTATGGTTGCCACTTGGAGGCACATGATATATAGGCTAATGTCAGTATGGTTTCCTTCAAGGAAAATCTTGCCTGACAAATCTGTTGAAATTCTTTGAGAAAATAATAAGCAGGATAGAAAAAGGAGAATTGATGGATGTTGTGTACTTGGATTTTTCCAAAATCCTTTGACAAGGTGGCACAAATGATACCACTTAACAAGATAAGAGCCCACGGTATTACAGGGAAGATACTAGCATGAATAGAGTATCGGCTGATTAACAGGAGGCAAAGAGTGGGAATAAAGACAGTCTTTTCTGATTGGCTAATAGTGGTCTGCAAGTTTCAGTGTTGGTTTGTCAATGATTTGAATGATGGAATCGATAGCTTTGAGGCCAGTGTTGCAGATGATACTAAGATATGTGGAAGGGTAGATAGTGCTGAGGAAGCAGAGAGTCTGCAGAAGGACTTGGACAGATTGGGAGAATGGTTAAAGAAGTGGCAGGTGGAATACAGTGTCGGGGAGTGCCTGGTCATACACTTTGGCAGGAAGAATAAAAGCAATATACTATTTCCTAAACAGAGTTGCAAAGGAACTTGGGAGTCCTCATGCATGATTCCCTAAATGTTAACTAGCAGGTTGAGTCAACCTCCAGGATCCTCATCACCCTGGCTGTGCTCTTTGTGCACTGCTGCCATCAGGACTCACACCACCAGGTTCAAGAACGGCCACTATCCCTCAACTATCAGGCACTTGAACAAAAGGGGATAACTACACTCACTTACCCATCCATTGGGATGTCCCCACAACCAATTGTCTGATTTTAAGGACTCTTTATCTTGTTAATTCATGTTCTCAGTATTTACTGCTGTTATATTTGCACAGTTTGTTGTCATCTGGTAGATCTTTTATTTATCTTGTTATAGTTGCTACAGTTGTTATAGTCTCAGAAAGGCAGCATCCATTATTAAGGACATCCAGCACCCAGGGCATGCCCTTTTCTCACTGTTACCATCAGGTAGGAGGTACAGAAGCCTGAAGGCACACACTCAGCGATTCAGGAACAGCTTCTTCCCCTCTGCCATCTGATTCCTAAATGAACATTGAAGCTTTGGACACTACCTCACTTTTTTAATATACAGTGTTTCTGTTTTTGCATATTTTAAAAAATCTATTCAATATACGTAATTGATTTACTTGTTTACTTATTATTATGTTTTATTTTATTTATTACTTTTTTCTCTCTCTCTGCTAGATTATATATTGCATTGAACTGCTGCTGCTAAGTTAACAAATTTCACATCACATGCCGGTGATAATAAACCTGATTCTGATTCTATTCTATTGATTTGCTGAGTATGCCCACAGAAAAATTAACCTCAGGGTTGTGTGGTGACATATATGTACCCTGATAATAAAATCTACTTTGAGCTTTGAACTTTCAGTCAGTGGAGAAGAAGGCAATTGCAATGTTATCATTCATTTCCAGAGGACTAGAATATAAAACCAAGGATGTAATGCTAGGTTTTATAAGACACAGGTAAAGCCTCACTTGGAGTTTTGGGCCCCTTATCTAAGAAAAGATGTGCTGACTTCGGAGAGGTTTCAAAGGAAGTTCACTAAAGTGATTCCAGAATTGACAGGCTTACCGTATGAGGACTGCTTGATGCCTCTGGACCTGTACTCACTGGAATTTAGAAGAATGAGGCTGGGGAGGGTGTGGGGATCTCATTGAAACCTATCGAATGTTGAAAGGCCTAGATAGAGAGGATGTTTCCTTTAGTGGGGTAACTAGGACCAGAGGGAACAACCTCAGGATAGCAGGATGTCTGTTTAGAACAGAGACGAGGAGGAATTTTTTTACCTAGAGGGTGGTGAATGTGTGGAATTCTTTGTCACAGGTGGCTGTTGAAGCCAGATCATTGTGTGTATTTAAGGCGAAGGTCATTAGATTCTTGATAAGTCAGGGCGTGCAAGGTTACGTGAGAAAGATGGCGCCAACAGCTTTTGTAGAACCAGGCGACTTCTTCCATTTTGTCCACAAAACAGCTTATCCGTCATTTCTTATGTCTTTCTTTTCTTTTCAAGGTGGGTGGGTATCTGGTGGAGACCATGTTCTACTGTTCAAACTATCGTCCTTTGCAAGCCTTGAGTCTTCAGACTAGCTGTGTGGCCTGGTGCTTTGCTATCTCCAGGAATGGCCTGGAGGACGTGCACCTTCAGGGAGTGGCCCCGTAGGCAACCCAGTTCCTTTCTGATTTTGCCGAATAAAGTGCCACGGGATACTGAAACCTTGAGACAGGAGGCAGTGTGTGCTGCTATTGGAAGGGGGTTCCTCTACTTGAGCAAACCCTCGCTCCCTCTTTCTCTTTCTGATGGAGCGTGAGAGCCAGTCAGTCCTTGAGTCAGGGGCGGGCTTGGAGAACAGCGAGTTGCTGTAGGAGTGACCTCTCTCTCTCCCTCATTGGCAAGAGAGGGCCCTGAGATACTGAAGTGCTCAGTTATGGAGTGTAGTTTTTGATGCACTCTAGATCAAGGTCTCTTTGGGAGGTGTTTGCTGTTGCTTGTGTGGTGGTCAGTGTTTCTGGTGGCACAAGTGAGGGAAGCGGGAAGCGGAGGGTCAATGCTTGTGTGTGGATGGGGAGAGGGAGCTTTGGGTTTCTGATGTTTCTATTGTTTATCTTATGTTTGTGGATGCCAGTGAAGAATAAGAATTTCAGGTTGTACACTGTACAGATTCTCTGATATTAAATGGATATTCGAAGACAGGAGAATGGGGTTGACAGGGAAATGGATCAGCCATGATCAGATGGTAGAGCAGACTCAATGGGCTGAATGGCCTAGTTATGTTCCAGTGTCTTATGGTCTCATGGTCTTATTGGATGTTGATGTATATGTGAGGAGAATAAGTTACAGGCAGCTAAGAGTGTGTGGTGGTGTTGCTGGGAGGGGGGCAGTTTGTGGAACAGGATTCTCTAAGATCCAGCATAGAACTAGATGGGCTGAGCTGCCACATATATTGTAATAAAATGAGAAATATGACAAAGACTATGCCCTGTAGCGGTGAACCTTCATTCCTGTTACACTAGACAACTATAACCACAAAACTTTGAGGAGCTGAATTGAATTGAATTGACTTTATTTCTTACCTTCACATATATAGGGAGTAAAAATCTTTACGTTATGTCTCCGTCTAAATGTGCAATGTGCAATTATAGTAATTTACAATGAATAGAATACTCAATGTAACATAGAAATACACTCAAATCTGCGTGAGTTTATCAGTCTGATGGCCTGCTGGAAGAAGCTGTCCCGGAGCCTGCTGGTCCTGTTTTTTATGCTGGGGTACCGTTTCCTGGAAGGTAGCAGCTGGAATAGACCATAGTTGGGGTGATTTGGGTCCCCAATGATCCTTTGGGCCCCTTTTTCACACTTGTCTTTGTAAATATCCTGAATCATGGGAAGATCACAACTACAGATGCGCTGGGCTATCTGCACCACTCTCTGCAGAGTCCTGTGATTAAGGGAGGTACAGTTTCCATACCAGGCAGTGATGCAGCCAGTCAGGATGCTCTCAATTGTGCCCCTGTAGAAAGTTCTTAAGATTTGGGGGCCCATACCAAACTTCATCAACCGTCTGAGGTGAAAGAGGCGCTGTTGTGCCTCTTTCACCACACAGCTGGTGTGTACAGATTATGTGAGGATCTCAGTGATGCTGTTTACCCTCTCAAACCCAGATCCATTGATGTCAATAGAGGTTAGCACATCTCCATTCCTCCTGTAATCCACAACCAGCTCCTTTCTTTTTGCAATGTTGAGAGAGAAGTTGTTTTCTTGACACCACTGTGTCAGAGAGATGACTTCTTCCCCGTAGGCCACCTCGTTATTGTTTGAGATTAGGCCAATCAACATAGTGTTGTCAGCAAATAGGTATATAGGACTCTGGTCAGACCCCTCTTGGAGTACTGTGTTCAGTTCTGGTCGCCTCACTACAGGAAGGATGTGGAAGCCATAAGAAAGGGTGCTGAGGAGATTTACAAGGATGTTGCCTGGATTGGGGAGCATACCTTATGAAAACAGGTTGAGTGAACTTGGCCTTTTCTCTTTGGAGCGACGGAGGATGAGAGGTGACCTGATAGAGGTGTATAAGATGATGAGAGGCATTGATCGTGTGGATAGTCGGAGGCTTTTTCCCAGGGCTGAAATGGTTGCCACAAGAGGACACAGGTTTAAGGTGCTGGGGAGTCGGTACAGAGGAGATGTCAGGGGTAAGTTTTTTACGCAGAGAGTGGTGAGTGCGTGGAATAGGCTGCTGGCATCGGTGGTGGAGGCAGATACGATAGGGTCTTTTCAGAGACTTTTGGATAGGTACACAGAGCTTAGAAAAATAGAGGGCTATGGGTAAGCCAAGTAATTTCTAAGGTAGGGCCATGTTCGGCACAACTTTGTGGGCTGAACGGCCTGTATTGTGCTGTAGCTTTTCTGTTTCTATTTTTCAAATTTAATTAGCATATTAGAGCTGTGGGTGGCAACACAGTCATGGGTATACAGGGAGTAAAGGAGGGGACTTGGTACACAGCCCTGAGGGGCTACTGTGTTGAGAGTCAGAGGGGTGGAGGCGAGGGAGCCCACTCTTACAACCTGCTGGTGATCTGCCAGGAATTTCAGGATCCAGCTACACATGGCAGGGTCAAGGCCAAGGTCTCTGAGCTTCCTGTCGAGCCTGGATGGAAATATGGTGTTTAATACTGAAATGCAGTCCAAGAACAGCATTCTCACATAAGCATCCTCCTTCTCCAGATGTGTGAGGTCGGTACGTAGAGCGGTGGCTATTGCGTCGTCTGTCGATCGGTTGTGTCGGTAGGCAAATTGTAGGGGGTCCAGTTTGGGTGGCAGCAAGCTGCAGATGTAATCCTTGACCAGCCTCTCAAAGCATGTGCTCATTATTGAGGTGTGTGCGACAGGACGCCAGTGATTCAGGCATGTTACCGTGGTCTTTTTTGGTACAGGGACAATGGTGGATAATTTGGAGCAGAAGGGCACTCTACACTGGGAGAGGGAGGGATTAAAAATGTCAGTAAGCACACCTGCCAGTCGTGATGTGCACATCCTGAGTACTCGCCCTGGGATGCCGTCTTGTCCTGCAGCTTTGTGACTGTCCACTTGTTGGAATCACCTGCATACCTCAGCCTCAGAGATGACCAGGTTGCAGTTTGTAGCGGTGGTTTTCCTTGGAGGCTCAAGGTTAGCGACATTGAACTGAGTGTAAAAGCGATGGAACTCATCTAGGAGAAAGGCCGTGATGTCGGTGGCACAATTACGTTTGGCTTTGAAGTCAGCGCTGGTATGCAACCCTCACCACATGTCACATGTGCTTTTCATTGTGAACCTTGACTCAATCTTGTCTCTGTATTGACAGCTTTGCGCAGATCATAGCTGCTTTCCTTGAGTGGAAAATGAACCCAAAGATATGACTCGACTGCTTGAAGGAGTCGGGGGCATCTGGCAGAACTCTCCACAGAAACTCTCATGTTTCGTCGTCATTTGCCAGACATGGTTCCTGGTGCTTGTGCAGCACGTGGAAGAGGATGAAGGTAAGGACAAGGAAGAGGACTTTTGAGGGTGAGATACACACTATATGCTTTAAGAACGTGATATTATCATGCTGTAGTTCATTAGAGGACCCTGCTCCACTAAGTCAGAGTGAAAGCAGAAGCAAAGGGGATCAGTATTTGGGGTCAACTATCAGACCTTTGCAAAAGCCTTTAAGCACAAATCTGTAGCCAGGGTGCACTTAATCCTGTTATCTTGTTATTTCATGTTCTAGTTATTGCTATTTACTTATATGTGCATTTGCACAGCTTGATGTCTTCTGCACTCTACTTGATCTTTCATTGATCCTGTGATAGTTACTGTTCTATTGATATGCTGAGTATGCCTGCAGGAAAATAAATCTCAGGGTTGTACTCTGATAATAAACTTACTATGAATTTCTCAAGCATTTTGTGTGCTTTGCTTGAATTCCCAGGATTTGCAGATTTCCTCCTGTTTACTTTGAAATTCTTTGAAATCATTTGCAATCCTTAGACTTTTGCACAGTACTGCAGTAACTTTATGTATTGCTTTATTACTTTATTGTCGCCAAACAATTGATACTAGAACGTACAATCATCACAGCGATATTTGATTCTGTGCTTCCCGCTCCCTGGATTACAAATCGATAGTAAATATTAAAAATTTAAATTATAAATCATAAATAGAAAACAGAAAAATGGAAAGTAAGAAAAAACAGAAAAAAACCGAGAGGCAGGTCCGGATATTTGGAGGGTACGGCCCAGATCCGGGTCAGGATCCGTTCAGCAGTCTTATCACAGTTGGCAAGAAGCTGTTCCCAAATCTGGCCGTACGAGTCTTCAAGCTCCTGAGCCTTCTCCCGGAGGGAAGAGGGACGAAAAGTGTGTTGGCTGGGTGGGTCATGTCCTGATTATTCTGGCAGCACTGCTCTGACAGCATGCGGTGTAAAGTGAGTTCACAGATGGAAGATTGGTTTGTGTGATGTGCTGCGCCGTGTTCACAATCTTCTGCAGCTTCTTCCGGTCTTGGACAGGACAACTTCCATACCAGGTTGTGATGCACCCTAGAAGAATGCTTTCTACAGTGCATCTATAAAAATTAGTGAGGGTTTTAGGGGACAGGCCAAATTTCTTTAGTTTTCTCAGGAAGTAAAGGTGCTGGTGGGCCTTCTTGGCAGTGGACTCTGCTTGGTTGGACCGAGTCAGGTCACTTATGATATTGACCCTGAGGAACTTAAAGCTTTTGACCTGTTCCACTTGTACACCACCGATGTAAATTGGGTCATGCAGTCCGCTACTCCTTCTGAAGTCAACAACCAATTCCTTCATCTTGCTGACGTTGAGGGATAGGTTATTGTTTTCACACCATGCCGCCAGGTTCTTAAATTCCTCTCTGCATTCAAACTCATTACCCGAGATACGGCCTACAATTGTGTCATCAGCAAACTTATATATTGAGTTTGATGGAAACTTGCACTGTACTGCTGCTACAAAAAAAACAAATATCATGACATATGTGAGTGATGATAAACTTGATTCTGATATGGCTCTCTTTTGTGGACTGAGAATGGGACGAGGGCAGGGAGAGGGGAATCCTCCACGGGAAAAGGGGAACGGAGAGGGGAGGGAATGGAAAACACCAGAGAGACATTCTGTAATGATCACAAGACAATTGCTCGGAATCGAATGATCTTGCCGGGGGTCTCAGGGCTGGGTGTGTCTGCATCCATGCCATCATCCGTGGCCCCCCTGCCTCCACTGACTCCTTTGCTGCCACCTGTCCACACCCCTCCCATACTCTACCCTCACCATTTCCAATATCCTTTGGACCTGCCAGATTTATAAACTCGTTCTCCACTCCACATTGGCAAATACAGTACTCTGCAGAAGTCTTAGGCACCCCAGTTATGTATATGTGCCTCAGACTATTGTACATTACTGTAAACATTAGGTCCACAAGGCATTATACCTGACAAACCACATCTTTTCGTGTAGGGTGGTCAGGGATGCTGTTTGATTCAGTACTCTGTCTCCCTTCATGTTGATTAGCACCAGGCTGTTTTAGATGGCACTCAAAGCTCCTAACATAATTCACATCTAGCAAGGAGTATTGATAAAAGAAACATAACCAGCACTTTCAGTGTGCTTGAACCCCAGCCAGTGGTATGTGTAATGGCAGCACTGGGGCAAAGTGGCATAGATATTCCATGAAGTACCATTTTGGAGCTTGTTTTATAAGCAATTCCATTACTTGTCATTCTTCTCTGGAAGATGACTCACTTTGCAGTCACCACTGTTGACTGAACTGATGATGAAGATTCTAATATTGAGTTTTTTCAAAAATTTCCTGATGGTAGTCCTTCTGGGAATCCCATGCTGCAAGAAGGAAAATTTGGAAAGAAGGATCAGACATTATCCCAGCTGGAGGGGAAGAAAATAGACAGAGCTGTGCTCAGAAGAAACTCAGCCCTCTCATCAGGACATCGGATACAGGGCCCTGGTAGAGGACTTCGTGCAATCTGAATAATCTGCAGCTCAATATTAGAAGATAAAGGAGATGCTGATGGACTTCAGGAAGACTAAGCCCTGTTACTATTGACGGTGAGTACGTGGATATGGTGAGTGCCTACAAGTAACTGGAGCTGCACAGGGATGACAGACTTGAGTGGAGCCCCAACACAGAGGCTGTGTACAAAAAGGGCCTGAGTCGCCTGTACTTCCTGAGGAGACTGAGGTCCATTGGCGTATGCAAGCCTCTCCTTCACATGTTCTACCAGTCTGTTGTTGCCAGTATAATCTACTATGGGGTAGTGTGCTGGGGCAATGGCATCAACACGAGTGATGCCAACAGGCTTAATAAGCCGATTAGAAAGGCTGGCTCTGTCATAGGAATCAAACTGGACACACTTGTGGTAGAACAAAGGACACTATGGAAAATCCTGGCAATTCTGGACAATGATTCTCATTAATATCAAAAAACATGGTTCCAAACTGCTGGAGAAGGTGACGTTACCAAAGGAAAAAAGTTCAATGATCACTAAAAACAAAAATAACTCTGCTGTAAAATGAATTTTTAAGAAAAGGAATTAAACATAACACCTAAATGTGTTTTGATTGCTTCATTGAGTTGTGTATTATCATACAAGTATCAAACTTGACAGCACAATTATTAATGCAAATACCAGGAATTCTGCAGATGCGGGAAATTCAAGCAACACACATCAAAGTTGTCGGTGAACGCAGCAGGCCAGGCAGCATCTCTAGGAAGAGGTACAGTCGAAGGGTCTCGGCCCGAAACGTCGACTGTACCTCTTCCTAGAGATGCTGCCTGGCCTGCTGCGTTCACCAGCAACTTTGATGTGTGTAGCACAATTGTTAATGCTGTGGTGGAATATTTAAACCTTCATTCTGCAAAATTCAATGAATTGTGTATTTAACTAAATGATTTCTAAAGATATTGGAGAGAAGAAAAATCTGTAAAAGAAAATAAAACACAGTGCTCTGATTAAAAGGGATACTCAAATATTTCATTGAGCACCAGGAAACCAAAGTTTCCCATGGAACCTAAAATTCCTTTTCCTACCTCAAAATACTCTGGATATGTGGAAGTCATTTGTGGCCTCAACTATAATTTTGGTTTTCAAAGTTACTTCTGTGGAGGTATCTCTCTGAAAGGACATAATTGTGCATTACCATCTTTAGCCATCAGTTGTCAGTTATTGTCAGTTTATTGTCTTTTGTTCCCCATTTCCCTTTCAATGTACAGGTTGTCCTGATTCTAATTGTGAGTGCATTTTAGACCGAAGGCAAACGGACTTGAACAGGGAAATAGCTCAGTGTTTCATGGTTAAGGTCCAGCAAACTTGTCTGATTGAAGCTTTCTTTCAGCTTAATTATCAGCCTGTTTGGTATGGAGGAATTAATGGGCATTTAGTGTCAATGCTTTACATGTGCGGTCAAACAGGTATGACCAGAATCCAGGTCCATTGTCTGATACCAGTCTCTCCGGTGTACTATGAGTTGTAAAAATCAACATCAGCTCCTCAATTATAATTAGATTGAATTAGATTAGATTAGATTATGAGGACACACAGTCTTCTTTTATTGTCATTTAGTAATGCATGCATTAAGAAATGATACAATGTTCCTCCAGAATATCACAGACACGCAAGACAAACCAAGACTAAAAGAACTGATAAAAACCACGTAATTATAACATATAGTTACAACAGTGCAAAGCAATACCGTAATTTGATAAAGAACGGACCATGGGCACGGTAAAAAAAAAGTCTCAAAGTCTCTTGAAAGTCCCATCATCTCATGCAGACAGTAGAAGGAAGAGAAACTCGCTTCCTGCCATGAAACTCCAGCACCGCAAAACTTGCCAATGCAGCACCCTGGAAGCACCCGACCACAGCCGACTCTTGAGTCCGTCCGAAAACTTCGAGCCGAGCGCTTCGACCCCGGCCCCGGCAACATGCAATAGGCAAGGTCAAGGATTTGGGGCCTTCCCTTCCGGAGATTCTCAATCGCACAGTAGCAACAGCAGCAAAGCAGGCATTTCAGAAGTTTCTCCAGATGTTCCTCTGTGCTTCTCACGTCTGTCTCCATCAAATCAGGATTGTGTACAGTACCTACTTAACAAATACGATATCACTTCGGAGCGGCCGCGCGCGCTGCGTTGCGCCGCCATCTTCTCCTCCCCTCCTTTTGCACTGGAGCTGTGGTCCCAAGTATCAATTGTAAATCCATTTACAACAAATATCACTAAGGACTAGGAAGTTATTGTTGCCTTTCTGATAAGATCAACCTGGACACTCTGAATGGCCAAATCAACTATCTCCAGTTTCGAGGGATATTTTTGGTGTCTTTGGTGGACCCTAATGCTAACAATGGATCATTTGCAATATTTGGCTAGGAAGCAATGCTTCTAGCAATAGCCATCATGTATACAATGTTAGTATGTTCTGTGTGCAAAACACTTTAAGTTAATTTTCTCAGGACATTTCTGTATCTGCATTTCTAATGTCCTTGTAGGATGTTTTAACTGCAAAATGTTTATGCTTCCACATTAGTAAAACCAGTCTAAATGAGTCCAAACTTTTAGAGTTTGCAAATACACTTCATTTAAAGGAATGTTTTTATATGCAGTGTATCCGATTTCTGTAGCTGAGGCTGGCAAGTTGCTGCCCACTCCACTATAGGGTAAAAATTGTGTTCTGACTACCTACATCAGAGTCTACTTTGGCTATTTTTGCATAAAGCATCCTTTGTTCTATTTTGCTGGCTACAATACCCGATACTCAGAAGTATCTCTCCAGTGGAACTTTACCTTGCTTAGCCAGTCTTTGCCCAGCAATATTTCTCAGTCACTGCAATCCATTCTGATAGTTAATATCTGTATTTTATTTGCCCTGATGACCTTAGTAATTCAGAGCAAAATGTAGACTGCTGGTAAAAGGATTTGGCTGAATTTCCTTCTGTAGAAATCATTACCCATGATGGAACAACTAAAATTTATCACTGTTTGTACCCTGACTTTGAAATCTCGTTAGTTCCTACCATTTTGACAAGTGGCATGGATGCCGTCCAAGTTCAGTTCTAATACACTTGAATCAACAAAATGGAAAATTTTGATTAATAACTTTGGATTTTAGATTTACATGCTATGTCTCCATGTTTCTTCATATTCCAGCATGTCTCTTTGAAGGAACAGAAGTGTGGTGAATGGCTGCCATTGCAGCAGTCGAGAGATTGCCAGAAATGGGCACTTCTGTGTTACAGGCTTCTTTTTGACTTTGAACTTTGAACTTCCGTTATTCCCTTCAGACTCCAGGCTACTGTCATGATCCAATGAAATTCCTTGGCACCTTTCCATCACGGTTGCGACTTCACGAGCTGGATCAAACTGACTATTTTGTGCATCTGTAAATTAAACCAGCTTGTCTTCCAAGACATGCATAAATCTATAAAGGAATGCATGAAAAACCTCCAAAGTTTCAATGACTGAATAATTCCTTTAATAGAGTAATATAATTAGTTCTACTCTTTGGGACCTCTAGTAAATTTCTCTTATTTCATCTAGCAGTGGATTGAAATAATTCTTTGAACTATTTCAGTGAATGAAATTTCTTAGGCTTATGCAGTGCTATCAAAGTAAAGAATGTGCAATGGATTTCAGAACCAATCTCCAGCAACACAGTAACACTTTTAAGCCATTTTATGCCAGAATTGTGTCAATGTGTTTCCAATATGATCTAATATATTATATGACCTAAGGAACATTTCTGCTCTCTCCCTGTATGCTTTGAAAGATTTAGTTGCTCATTGTATGTCTCTGAGATCCGATAAAACCTGTCTACATTGAGCTGCAATTTTGTCTTGTCCCCCAGGCACTAATACTGGTGCAGTCAAGGTTTCTCTGCCATGGCGGTTATCAGTATCTCTCTGACTCTCGCTGTGTTATTGACTACTGCTGCCCTTTTATCTACCTGAGTGCTAGATTCATGTTTACTAACTTACTGTGCACAAACTAATTTTCTCAAGTCATTCCAAAGTCATAGATTTGACGATGGTGCAATTTGAAGTTTGTGAGTAGTCCTCAGTAAAACACGTGATCCGTCCTCAAACAGGAAAATGATGTTTGCAATTTGTCTCTTCTCGCTGCTGCTCTGTTTCCATTCCCTACTTAAGAGGAACTGATAGGATATACGTAAAAAAAATTATCCTCAGGTTGGAGGTTTTAGTATTATTGATCATGGACTAAAATTAGAGCTGGACATTTCAGGAATGGGGTTACTCAATATTTCTACACCCGGGGGGTGGTGGAGATTTGGAACACCTCTTCTACAAATGGGAATTGCTGCCAGACTAATTATTAATTGTAAATCCAAGTGTGATAGATTTTTGAAAGCCAAAGATAACAGGGTATAAAGGGAAAATGCTGTTAAATGAGGATACATCACAGATCAGCCAAAATCACATTGAAAGGCAGGACAGAATTCCTGCCTCCTGTTCAGTCTCAGTTCATCACATAGTGGAGTAAAACTGAGCTCACACACACGAAGCCTGCAGCAACAGAAGCAGGTCATAGCCTCAGTACCACGGAGAGTGGAGTAAACATTGCGGAACAGTGAACAGAATCGCTCAACACTTGCCTCCGGTCCCGACACCCAGCCTTTTCAATCTATCTGGTCTGGTGTTTAAATTGTCCAAACATCAGGTCATTCCCTTTATTAGGACCTGGGTCCCGTCACATTCATACCCTCTGATCCTGGACCCTGCTGCCATGTGTGACGCCAAGCAAAGCTATCGGATGATTGATGCTAATGAGAGAAATAAGAAAGACAATGGAGAAACATTGAAAATGCTAATAAGGGAGAAGAGAGGGATTAACAGAAAAGAAACACAATTCAGAATATTGACAGACCGGTTGCTTCGAACCTGAACTGTTTGAAGTTTGATGGACAGGTGATACCCCAGCAGGGGGATAAAAAGAGCAGGTGTGCTAAGGCACGCAACACACCATGAGACTACAAGACCCTGGAAAGAGCAGTGTACCCCTACAAGTGGTGGGAGTTTGGAGGACCGGTTCGCGGGAACCGACCAGAGGCTCACAGGGCGTAAAGGTACGATCGGTGGGAACGTGGGGTGTGTGTCCGCCCTTGCCTGGGTGCCGGGTTCACTGCGGAAGAACGATCGTATCCAGAACGGAGGGGTCACAGTTGGTGACCACAGCGGGGATTAGAAGACATAAAAGGGTCTGCCCAAAACCAACTGCGAAGACATCAAAGGTCTGCCTGAACCAAATTGCATATATATATATATATATCTGTCTCTCTTCCCTCTGTCTCTCTCTCTTTCTCCCACCCCCAATGGTATAACAACAGCAGCGATTACTGCGAACTACACTGAACTGAACTCTGCTTCACTTAAGACTGATCATTTTACCCCTAGACTGCGATAGAGCTTGGTTGATTCCTAGTACCCTATTTCTGTGTATATATGTGTGTATTATCATTGCTAACCTGTTACATTGATATCCTTATGATTAGTGTACTGTATTACTTATGTCTTTAATAAAACTTTATTAGTTCCTAGTAATCCACACTCCAAACGAGCGTTCCATTTCTGCTGGTTTGGCAACCCAGTTACGGGGTACGTGACACATGTTCTGGCCCGTACCTAACCTTTCCAAATCGACCTGGAGCTTAGATGGATCAGACCTCACTCCTGGTTTAGGTGGACAGGCTCCAAAGCTCCTCTGCTCCGACTTACCTCTGCTCCGCTCGCTCCAAACCCATTTCGAACTTGCCTCAACCTTGCTCCGACTTTGCATCACACCCACGTCTCGACCCTCGAGTCAGCCTCACCTTCACTTGCTTTTTCATTGTTTGTGGTGATTATTTACCCCCATTTTCCAGAGAAAAAGTGCTATTAATGAAATAGTTTGTTGTATTTCTTGCTTTATGAACCGCCAGTCTTCACCTGTCTTCAGTAGCGCCATCTTAAACCTATCACTGTGACTGTCATGCTATACCACTTTTTGGGTAAGTTACGCAGCAGCTTTAGATTTACTTATTCCAGTGTAGTGAATAGCAAGGAAAAAGACAATAGAAATGCATTGTGTTTTAGACAGATTTATGATTCATCAAGGGAGAGATTTTAATAGCTTTGCAGAGTGGTGCTGCTTCCTGGTGTACTTTACTTCCATGTGAAGAAATTCTGTTTCTATAGTGACCTTTCAGATATTCTAGTAATCACTGTAGGTAACCTTTAAAAGATTATTATTTTAGTATGATGAAGAACTCCCTCTCCTGTCAGACATTCAGTTGTCAGATTTGAAAAGACCAGAGGTTGTGGTACATATAGGTACCAATGACATAGGTAAGGAAAGGGAAGAGGTCCTGAAAGGAGAATATAGGGAGTTAGGAAGGGAGTTGGGAAGAAGGACCATAAAAGTAGTAATCCCGGGATTACTGCCTGTGCCACGCGACAGCGAGAGTAGGAATGAAATGGGGTGAAGGATAAATGCGTGGCTGAGGGCTTGGAGCAGGGGGCAGGGATTCAAGTTTCTGGATCATTGGGACCTCTTTTGGCGCAGGTATGACCTGTACAAAAAGGACGGGTTGCACTTGAATCCCAGGGGGACTAATATCCTGGTGGAGAGATTTGCAAAGGCTACTGGGGAGACTTTAAACTAGAATGGTTGGGGGTGGGAATCAAATTGAAGAGACTAGAAGAGAGGAGGTTAGTTCACAAATACAGAAAGTTAGTAGACAGTGTGTGAGGGAGGATAGGCAGGGGACAGAGAACAGGAGCACTCAGACCAAAGATATAGGGGAGGGGAAGAAAAAGATAACAAAGTTGTTTGCACCATTAGGGATAAACAGAGAGTAAGTGGTGGAGAGTTTCTTAAATGCATCTATTTTAATTCCAGGAGCATTGTAAGAAAGGTGGATGAGCTTAGAGCATGGATTGATACCTGGAAGTATGATGTTGTAGCTATTAGTGAAACATGGTTGCAGGAGGGGTGTGATAGGTAACTAAATATTCCCGGATTTTGTTGCTTCAGGTGTGATAGAATCAGAGGGGCAAGAGGGGGAAGTGTTGCATTGCTTGTCAGAGAAAATATTACAGCAGTGCTTTGGCAGGATAGATTAGAGGACTCGTCTAGGGAGGCTATTTGGGTAGAATTGAGGAATGGGAAAGGTGTAGTAACGCTAATAGGGGTGTATTATAGACCACCTAATGGGGAGCGAGAATTGGAGGAGCAAATTTGTAAGGAGATAGCAGATATTTGTAGTAAGCACAAGGTTGTGATTGTGGGAGATTTTAATTTTCCACACATAGACTGGGAAGCCCATTCTGTAAAAGGGCTGGATGGTTTGGAGTTTGTAAAATGTGTGCAAGATAGCTTTTTGCAGCAATACATAGAGGTACCAACAAGAGAAGGGGCAGTGTTGGATCTCCTGTTAGGGAATAAGATAGGTCACGTGACAGAAGTATGTGTTGGGGAGCACATCGTGTCCAATGATCACAATGCCATTAGTTTCAATATAATTATGGAGAAGGATAGGACTGGACCCAGGGTTAAGATTTTTGATTGGAGAAAGGCTAACTTTGAGGAGATGCGAAGGGGTTTTGAAGGAGTTGATTGGGACAATTTGTTTTATGGGAAGGATGTAATAGTGAAATGGAGGTCATTTAAAGGTGAAATTTTGAGGGTACAGAATCTTTATGTTCTTGTTAGGTTGAAAGGAAAGGTTAAAAGTTTGAGAGAGCCATGGTTTTCAAGGGATATTGGAAACTTGGTTTTGAAAAAGTGAGAGATCTACGATAAATATAGGCAGCTTGGAGTAAATGAGGTACTTGAGGAATATAAAGAATGTAAAAAGAATCTTATGAAAGAAATTAGAAAAGCTAAATGAAGATATGAGGTTACTTTGGCAAGTAAGGTGAAAATAAATCCAAAGGGTTTCTACAGTTAAATTAATAGCAAAAGGATAGAGAGGGATAAAATTGGTCCCTCAGAGAATCAGAGTGGACGGCTATGTGCGGAGCCAAAAGAGATGGGGAGATTTTGAGCAATTTCTTTTCTTCGGTATTCACTAAGGAGAAGGATATTGAATTGTGTAAGGTAAGGGAAACAAGTAGGGTAGTTATGGAAACTATGATGATTAAAGAAGAGGAAGTACTGGTGCTTTTAAGGAATATAAAAGTGGATAAGTCTCCAGGTCCTGATAGGATATTCCGGAAGTTAGTGTGGAAATAGCAGGGGATCTGACAGAAATATTTAAAATGTCATTAGAAACGGGGATGGTGCCGGAGGATTGGCCTATTGCTCATGTTCTTCCATTGTTTAACAAGGGTTCTAAGAGTAAACCTAGCAATTATCGGCCTGCGAGTTTGACCTTAGTGGTGGGTAAATTGATGGAAAGTATTCTTAGAGATGGTATATATAATTATCTGGACAGACACGGTCTGATTAGGAACAGCCAACATGGATTTGTGCGTGGAAGGTCATGTTTGACAAATCTTATTGAATTTTTTGAAGAGGTTACCAGGAAAGTTGACGAGGGTAAAGTGGTGGATGTTGTCTATATGGATGTCAGTAAGGCCTTTGACAGGGTTCCACACAGAAGGTTAGTTAGGAAGGTTCAATCTTTAGGTATTAATATTGAAGTAGTAAAATGGATTCAGCAGTGGCTGTATGGGAGACGCCAGAGAGTAGTGGTGGATAACTGTTTGTCAGATTGGAGGCTGGTGTCTAGCGGTGTGCCTCAGGGATCTGTATTGGGTCCAATGTTGTTTGTCATATATATTAATGATCTGGATGATGGGGTGGTAAATTGGATTAGTAAGTATGCAGATGATATTAAGATAGATGGAGTTGTGGATAATGAAGTAGGTTTTCAAAGCTTGCAGAGAGATTTAGGCCAGTTAGAAGAGTGGGTTGAAAGATGGCAGATGGAGTTCAATGATGATAAATGTGAGGTGCTACATTTTGGTAGGACTAATCAAAATAGGACATACATGGTAAATGGTAGGGCATTGAAGAATGCAGTAGAACAGAGGGATCTAGGAATAATGGTGCATAGTTCCCTGAAGGTGGAATCTCATGTGGATAGGGTGGCGAAGAAAGCTTTTGGTATGCTGGCCTTTATGAATCAGAGCATTGAGTATAGGAGTTGGGACATAATGTTGAAATTGTACAAGGCACTGGTGAGGCCAAATTTGGAGTATTGTGTACAGTTCTGGTCACCGAATTATAGGAAAGATGTCAACAAAATTGAGAGAGTACAGAGAAGATTTACTAGAATGTTACCTGGGTTTCATCTCCTAAGTTACAGAGATAGGTTGAACAAGTTGGGTCTTTATTCTTTGGAGTGTAGAAGGTTAAGGGGGGGGGGCTTGATAGAGGTATTTAAAATTATGAGGGGGACAGATAGAGTTTCCGTGGATAGGCTTTTTCTATTGAGAGTGGGGGAGATTCAAACAAGAGGACATGAGTTGAGAGTTAAAGGACAAAAGTTTAGGGGTAACATGAGGGGAAACTTCTTTACTCAAGAGAGTGGTGGCTGTGTGGAATGAGCTTCCAGCGGAAATGGTTGAGGCAGGTTCGATGTTGTCATTTAAATATAAATTGGATAGATATATGGACAGGAAAGGAATGGAGGGTTATGGGCTGAGTGCAAGTTGGTGGGACTAGGTGAGAGTAAGAGTTCGGCACAGACTAGAAGGGCCGAGATGGCCTGTTTCTGTGCTGTAATTGTTATATGGTTATATGTTTATTGATCAGCTAAAGCCGAGATCTGCTCCAGTCTTGTTCAATTAGGAACCAGATCCAAAGTATTCCAATCATCAGACAACATGGATATCATCAATTTGGCTGTTTCAAACTGCTAAATTTTCAGATAAACTAAAATAGGTAATAAATAGCAAAAACTTTTGAAAGGCATTTTTATGTTTTGGGTTGAGTTGCTCACCGATCTGGGCAATTTACTTGTGAATATTTCAACTCATAGGAGGAGACATCATCAGAATGCTGTTAATTAACAGAGCACTGATGATGTCTCCTCATATGGAGATGGACATTGCCAAGATCAGAGAACAACTCAACCCAATCCAAGCTACTTATTTTCCAGATTATTTCCATTTTTATGCTTCTCGGAGCACAAAGAAAGGAATAAAGAAATTAAATTAAGTACTGTGAAACATCATAAACAACTTAAATTTTATGATTCCTAAAATAATTTTTCATTATTATCATGCCTCTGGAAAAATTGGTTTTTTTTTGATGAACAAGATTGCTAAACATCAGTTATAGACCAGAATATGTCTAAAATGTTCCTACAGGCTATTATTCAAAAGTCATCCATGGTTTATAATAACATTCAGCTGTCATATTTGTAAAGACAGGACTTATTGGTCAGTTAAACACAGCATATGTTATTTCTGTTCAGTAGACAATACAAAAAAGCTCATATAAAAATCCTTTAAAAATCAATGCATACTGCTGTTCGAGAATTTTGCAGAGAGAATTTTATTTTAAGTTCTTAATAAATCAATGATTCCTTAAGTTTACACTTTAGAAATCAGCTAACCAGCCCTTGCTATGGTGGAAGTAAGTGGGAGCAACTTAAAAACATTTCTGGAACGATACAACATAGCATCACTTTGAACAAAGTCTATTTTAGGCTTCATCTAGAGCAGGAACCTGGGGTCCTCGAATTCTTCAGTGAATGGTAGTGGTCTATGGCATAAAAAAAAATGGTTGGGAACCTCTGTTCTAGATTAATGATACAGGTTTGACCAGTAACCTCACGGTATGGGGATTTTTGAAAGGAAAGTTTTTGGCTTTATTACAAAAAGATTGAGGTCAAATCTTGAACAAAACACAATATGTGGATAATATTAGAGCAATGGCTAAGATAGTCTGAAGAAATAAGTGAAATATTAGTCAATATGTATATAATTGTCAGCATTAATAATATATTTCAAAGTTCTCAACGAAACTACTTTTCATTAACAAATAAAAAATCCAACAGGGAAAAGGAGTCATCATTGGTTAACAAAGAAGGTTATGAATGATACTGTATTAGATTAAAGGATGAAGCTTTTACAGCTACATTGAAAAGTAGTAAGCTTGAGAGTTGGAAGTGATTTAGAAATAAGGAAGAAGATAACAGTAAATTAGCAAGAAATACAAATACAGCTTGTCAGAGGTTCCACAATTTCATATAAAAAGGAGTAATGAAGGAAAAATAATCATTAGTCAATTAGAGTCAATGACAGGAAAAATTATGGTGAATAAAGAAATAGCTCAAATACTCATTTTGTATCTATCTGCACTGTAGAAGCCACAGTAAATGTAATTATGGTAAGTAAAATGACTGAATAATCTGGACTTGACAGTCTCTATCCCAGGGCTCTGAAAAAGGTGACTGAGGTAATGAATACATTAGTGATTATTGTTCAAAATTCTCTAGTTTCTGGAAAGATTTGAGCAGAATTTTTCCTATGCTGAAAGATCAGAGTCAATTTAGAATGAGAGCTCTTCACTTGTATGGTTTCCTACATACAGGGAGAGTGTTTGAGGATACAGACAACTCCTGTGTTACAGCAATTCAAGTAATGGAAATTTGTTGAGCAGAAGTCTGTGTCTTAGCCTCCAGTTGGAAATTGTTCAGTTACAGGCAGATTGATCAGAACATCTGTGCTCTACAAGAAGAGCATAATAGGATGAAAATATGAAAAATCGGACTTGAATTATAAACTTGAAGTCTGATTTCTAAAAAATTGTGAAGTACATACCTATAAATCCATGATAATAGCTAATAAATGTAAATATCACAAATAATGTATTACCTTGTTTGTCCATACCAGGGGTTCCCAATCTGGGGTCCATGGACCCCTCGGTTAATGCCAACAATTTCTTCAAAAGGAGATACTGTTCCAGCATTGAAGATGATCATATTTGTAGCAGTAAAGGTTACTGTGGCCCTCACCTTTTAGATGTATTTCTTCTTTTTCAGCAGCAAAGCTGATATCTAACTTTAAAACTACAGTGGATATCACGAAAGTTCTTAATTAAAGGAATGAAGTATGTACCTCTTACTGTTTGGATGAAGAGCAGTAGGCAGTGCAGGCATGTGGATTTACCAAGACATAAGGAGGCTCCAATGTTCAGTGAACAGTAACTGGACCCAAGTGTTGTTAGGGGCTCCACAGAGGAACCCCAGGTTGAACTGAAATAATCTATACTGTTCAAACATGCATATGTTCTACTAACAGACAATAATAATTGAGAACACTCGATTATTTTTCGGCAGTATGAATAGAAGTGCCCACTACGTTTCAGCAGCTATGGCTTGGTCTCAAGGGCAAAATTCCTGGCTCTTTATGCTAGCTAGTACTCCAGAAAATGTAACCATTGAAATATCCATTGAAGGCAATGAAAGAACAAAAGCCTCAGGGGAAACAACAATCAGGGTCCTTAAACAAGAATGGCCAGCAACCCATATTTTATTAACGTTACTACATTTGCATTTAATTTCCTGAATTATATTCTGCCCAACATCACAGTTGCAGAATTTATAAACTACTCCCTTATATGTCTCAAGTGTTTGTACACTCAAACTGTTTCTACATCTTAATTTCAAATATTAAGATCTGTACCTAAGATCCCCTATCATTTGCTATCCTGGAATATTTAACCTGATCTTCAGTCATGTAACAATTACTTCCTGCGAGGTTCTGTACTTCACTTTTGGCTCTGGTTCCTAACAATTTGAGCAGAGAATCATGCAGGACTCCCACCTCTGCTGCTTTATCAATTTATTAAAATTCATGCCTTAATCAATTTAGCTTAACTAATTTTAACTAATTACTTGATTGAATTATTAGTTGATTGTATGAAATATCTACCTGTTGCTTATACCAGCTGTTTCCCTCTTCGCTACACATCACTCCATTTCCAGTGTCACTCGGAGATTTACAGACCATTCCTTTCTACAGCTCCCTCTTGGCCTTGTCCATTTCTGACCTCAGTTTATTGCTTATCTGTATTCACTCTGCAGAAGCAAACCTGAGTCGAATGGCAGAAATAGCATAAGTGAAGCAGTCATAAATGAGGTATCTGGGTTTCTAATAGGTATTAACCTCTCGTTCAGACCCTCAAATGAAGATAGGCAAGGTGAGGTAAGGAAGAGAAGCTTTGGATATAGATTAGGTGAAGTTGATCAATGAAAACTAGCAAGTGATGAATTTTTTCAGCTCAGGCTACAAGCAGGAATCAGTACACATTTGTTGTATGAGTAACATCCATCATCACAGGGAAGGCACCAATACAAGTGACAATGTTGTATACTGGAAGAATGTAGGATATGCACGTAGTAAGATGAATCAGTGTGCATAATTGGCCTGAATGACATAAGTTTAAAAGACAATCTGCAGTATCCATCTGCATACTGCTTCATTACACTGTGAAGTGTGTGTCTGTTCTAAATGTTTATGCAGCTTAACCAGCTGTACATACAGGAAGGGCTGCTAGCAGGTACTTCAGGAAATGGTGAACATCAAGAATTCTCACAGCAGTTCTTGAAATTCTTCCTTTACCATGTATAGTCATCCAAAACATAGGGATAGCGTAGCATTGCGATGTGCTGTGTTTTTCCAACATTCAATGTGCAACATCCAAACTTCTTGTGAATAACAATGCTCTAATGCTAATTTGGCTGGACCCTCAATATGTAACCTACAATGTCAAGTTAAAGGGTGGCTTTTGGGAAGTAGCAGCAAAAATCTGACCACCAGCCTCTTCACTCATGTCACATCCTAGTTATAGAAACAAAGGGTCTGATAAGGGAGTCATGCTGCCATCTGTATTCTCAGACATCTCCCAACAATTTACCTAGATATCTATAACTGAAATTGAGAATCAATTCATTATATAATGAAATAAAACAGTTCTTAAAAATGAGTGTGAGCATTACCGACAACACCTGCTCTAATGTACTTGAGACTAAAGGAAATTTTGACATCATGGTAGAATATGATATGCAATCATGAAAAAGTAACACTCCTGACTGAGATTGTTCCAGAAGCGTGTGAACTGCTGATGTATTTTCTCCAGTTAAGTAGGGCAAAAGACGACTTCTTTCATAATGTTGAACAGAAACAGGAAAATAATTTGAATTGAAGTCTTTGGAAATAGTAGAAGGAATTATTCAAGAAGAAGAAAGCAGGAACAGGCTGGTCAGTTCGAGAGCTTAATTGGAGTTTATCCTTGCCTTCCAGTTTTGGTGCTGTTTTAGACCTTGGCTTATATGAACCCCAACAGACAACCAATACAGCAAAGTTCAAGGCTGTGAAACGGAGTAGGTTTGTTCCTTCCAAACCAATTTAGTCATTGTTCCAACAATATCAATCACCACAGTACTTTCTGATTAAAACTGCCAAAATATTGTCAAGTGAGAAGAACTTTCAGCAGCCTTTACATCCAATGCTGGAACAAGCAGGAAAAAGTAACTTCACTGGGAATTTGTAATGAAATCTGAAAGGAAAACCTCATATTTTGGAAGCTCAGTCTGACAATAATGAATTGGAATTGTATTATACCTATTCCACTAACAGTACAGGCTTTCAAGTGAATATGTTGACTTGAAATGCTACTGCCTCAGGGAACAGTGTTGAGACCATAAAGTACCAATAAATCAAGTCATGGATGATGCACAATATCTGCCACCTGCTTTGAAAGGTTTCTAGTAAAATTAACAGAATAAGCACATTCACAAAATTGGACTTCTTGCATGTTTATGCACAAATGAATATCAACAAATATAGTCAACAGAACCTGACCATAAGTATGCACAAAGCACTCTGATTTCACAAGTCTAGCTATGTAGTCTATTCCTTGCAACAGGTTTTTCGTACCATTTGTGGGGAAAATATTGTGTAACCAAAATATAATGAGCACAGAAGAAAAAAAATCACCTAATGTTGGAGGATGCTTTCAAGAGATTAGGTGAGTGTGATATGAAGTTAATATGAAACAATGAAGTGTTTTGCAACCATGAAAGTTTATGTTAATAGCCTGAAGAAAAAAGTAGAATGAAGGAACAATGCAACAAAATTTGAAATTGTAGCAGAGTGAAATCATGGAAAAATGCGTGTTAAATTTAATTTCTTTGGATGGTGTTCACTCCATTGCATCCCTTGTTTAAAAGGATGTGAAATGGATGGGGAACAATGCACATGTGATAACTGTAAGAAAAGATCAGCAACTGAAGATCTCCTTGTTCATTATGACACGTCACATTAAATGAAGTTGGCATGCCATGTATCAAGTTCCGGTGTAGGTGCTATATTAATCAACTTGCTGGATAATATTAAGAAGCAAAAATCATGGGATAAACCCATCAAATTTGCTTCTTACATTCTTGGAAAGAGTGAGCTCAGTTTGGAACAAGTTGAGAGGAAACCTCTTGGAATGGGATTTAGGAACAGAAATTCCACCAGATTTTATCCTTATCCTTATCATAAGCAGTCACTAGTGACATCTAGACTCAAATCATTGAAGCCTACTATGAGGGTGCTGACAATGCAAAGATGAGCAGTTATTCTATTGCAGTTTGAGCACAGGAGTTCCAAGCAGACTGCTTTTATAATTATTTGTTATAGCTATTCCATAAGAACTCTCATGTTCAAAAGAAAATGTGATCTACATATCAAATGTGGTTGATGATAAATTTCCAGTAACTGCCTCAGAAAATGTAGGTAAGACCCAGAAAGATCTTGTGTTGAAAGAGGTGGAAGAACAAACGTTGTACGTATGGACAGAATGTGGCCAGACTACAGACAGAAACCATTGCACAGCCGTCACAGTGAATTGTCATCGGAGCAGTGGAGCTAATGAGATCACAGAGTGATAACATCCACTGGAGATAATGGAGATTTTCGACAATTTAGTTTGCTCTTTTGGCAATTTAAGTTATGAAATGGAGTGGTGTCAAACGTATGCAGGTTCTTTCAAGTCATCTGATTTCTAATGAACAGGCAAGAGATCTGTCCGAATAGGTAAGGAAAACTCTAGAATGAAATGTTGCAAAAATATTCAAATCTCAGTTTGAAACATTAGCAGGCCAGTTTCTTGCTGAAGTACAAAATGGCTTGTACACGGCACAGAGTACATATATACAGTGCAGCACTTTTAATGAAAGACAGATGGAAAAAAAAACTAGAAGCTGATTGAGATAAACTTGACTTATGGAATTGACATAAGCAGCTTAGCCAAAGATATGACTATGACATTAATCAGAAGGAATTCAATTACAACCAATATTAAACTGTTCGTGTTCTTAGTTTAAGAACTTATGCAATGGGAAGTCAAAAAAGCTTAAAAAGCCAAGAAAAATTTGGGTGGAATTAATGATAAAATCTAAAGCATGCATGGTGATCAAATGATTTCTATTAGAGCAGAAACAGATCTGAGGAAGCACAACTAGCTTATTAATTTTAACTCAAACCATTTTTTATTAATTTTGTGCAAGATGGATCCTCTGCAGTTTTCCAAAATGAAGTACCAAATTCAAACCAATTTGACACAGAAACTAAAATAAAATTAGCAGGCAAATCCAGAAGTAAACCTTCCAAAACATTAAGTAATATCAAAATGTGTAAACTTATCTGGAAAGCTCCAAAGTCATAGTGCAGCTGGCCCCACAGTATTGTTGAGGGGCAGGGAGGGTTGTTCCTAGAAAACAGTCCATATCACGATTTTCCGTAACACTGCGCTGTGTCATTTGAAAGCTTCAGCAAGAAGTTAATGCAAGTGTTTATTTACTCTATTCACATAAATTCTGTGAGAGTGAATTTAATTCCATATCACAAAATTTCTGGTAGTGACGTATGAATTATATAAGGGCAAATTTCCATTAGTCAAATGATTATAATATGACAGAAATCTGTGCTACATTAGACAGTTGTTCCTTTGAAATCGAATGTGTGAAATGTGTGTAGTTAGTGAAAGGAAGTTAGAGATTTATAGTATACTGTATAGTATTTGTAAATAAGTTACCAACTTAGTTGATGTAAATGTATTGTGTCTAATGTTCATTTCTTGTATGTCTTCTCTTTATCTTAAATGTGTTTCTGGAACTGTTAGACTTACAGTTTGAAGATTGACTAAGTGATCTAGCACTTTCCAGGGGATGAGTGCGGGTCTTGTGGTGAAACTTAGAGTTGGGGTACAAGTCCATGATCAACTCCATTTCGCTGATTAAAGCATCCATCAATCGGCGATTAAAGAATTGAGGAAGATTGAAGCATCCATGAGAATGCGGAAGGTGAGCGCGTGTTGAGCACCGCCAACAACATGCCTCTCACCGTGCTATGACAGATCTCTGTCAGCTGAGGTACCTGTGTGTGACTGGCTGCTTCCTGCTGTTGCCAGATAAGGAATCTGTGACCTATAGTCTGTCTATCACTTGAAGCTGCCGGATAAGATGTCTGTGTGTGACAGGCAGCTTCCTTGCTGGTCTGTCTCTGTTTGTGAGTGGTCTCCCTCTCCCTCGTGGAGAATCCCCCTTGTAGGATATTATCAAAATTGTGCAATTTAATGGATTTATGGACTGGGCAGGACTTCCTGGCATTTTTTTTGTCGCTTACATCCTATGTTTTCGCTCATCCTTTCTTTTTGCCTTCTGAGCGATTTAATTTTACACAATTTGTAAGCTTTTTTTTTGTTCAGAGGTGTTGGGGCTTGATATTCTCACAGTTTGCCAATTTGATTTCTGCGTGGAGGTGGGGGGGGGGAGGGAGTTTGATGCTTTTTTTGCCATTGCAATTTCAATTCAGGGTTAATTTTCTTTGACTGACTTCCATAGTTTTCTTTGTTCTGTGGCTGTCTGGAGAAGATGAATCTCAGAGTTTAATACTGCATCTGCACTTTGATAATAAATGAAACTTTGAACCTTTTTAATGTACAGGTGTTTATGGAGGTATGACAAAAGCCCATTGACTGGCACTGTAATAGTTTGGAGATGACTTTGGAACGGCTCTGAAGCAAGAGAATATGGTTTCAGACTTTACTGTCATACAATGAATAGCCACAGATAGAGTTGGTGGACGACTAAGAGTGCAATCCACACTGGATGAGAGGGAGGGAGACCAGTCACATGCAGGCCCCTTCCTCCACAGCAGCGAGTGAGAGGGAGAAGGAGAGATAGACCAGTCCAACACAGGCACACCTGCTCGCCTTCCTTTCTTGTCCTCATTGACTTCAATCTTGCTTGACACTTTAATCGGCGGCATTGGCAAGAAATGGAATTGATCCTAGGCTCACTCTCCATCTCCGGGCTTCTTGGCCTCCAGGCTGCACACTCCGCTCAAAACCTCATCCAACTCCCTCTGAGACAGCCAAGTACTAGATCACTCAATCAGCCCAAAAACACAGCTTTAAAATCACAGGTTCCAATAGTAGCAGAATCATATTTGAAGAAGAAGTAGTAAAAGAAGTTTTGTGAGCTGTCCAAAAGACTTTGCCTTTGGCCATGTTATTTGCTGGTACCATCTTATTCACCTGTCATTAAATAATTAACATCCAGAACCAGTGCGTGGGCTTTGATGACCACAAAATTAATTTGTATGAGAACTGTCTAAGCTTGCACATTAGATATTTGGGCATCCAGTTATTTTATATTTGCTGAAATGTGCAGATCCATTGACTGTCAAATAGTTGTGCCTATAAATGGTGAAACCCAACTAGTCGTAACTTGCCTGCTGGAAAAGAACAGTTCCAGGTTCTGTGAAAAGCCTTCTATGAGTTAAGAGCATAATTCCAATATGCAGCTCAGCAGTGACTGCCTACGTTCCAGCACTTGTGCCAATGCATATGTTATCAGCTTTCATTCTGGGCCCAACTATTATAATTTTCTTGTGGTGACATCTGGCCCCAGTAGCAGGTGAGATCTTTTTATACACTGACACACAGCTTCTACTGACTGTTAATCCATACCTGCTGCCTATCTATCTCATTTTACTTCTAATTATGTGATGAGTCATCCACTTTCTTCCTACTCACTTTCCCAAATCCCCTCCTTTTAGCTCATAAATACCTATCTGTTCTTTGCTCCTGTCCACTGTGAATCCCACTGCACTTCAAAAATATTTATTTCATATGTAGCAAAACCCCCTTATATACTGTATGTTATTTATGTACAATGTACACTTCCCACCAACAGTGATACTCCTTTGTCCCATTATCTGTACATTATAATTTGCATGTTAACACTAATCAAAAATATGACAGCTTTCAATAAGGTCAATAAAGTCCTTTCATAACATCCTATTTGCCTTCCAGCCCAGGTCTGTGATGGTACTGTGTAATTATCTGTCTAAACATACCCGTTCTTCATTGTTGTTACTATCTAGATCATAACTTTTTTTTGACATTTTTTAACATTTACTCTTCTCAGTGCTCACCTTAAACTTATCTTCCTGTTTTTGTTGCATCTCTTCCAAAAACCTTCTCCTCCTTGTCCAAACTTCTTCCATCTGCTGAAAATCTACACTGCTCTGCCATGATTCTCATCAACTTTGCCTCAATCTTTCTCTTTCCTTAACACATCCCACAATCCCGTCTCTAAGGTAATCTCCAAAAATTGAATTTGCTCTTCTTTAGAAGCCCAGTTTCCTGAGTCAATGTTTTATTTCACTTTACTAATCTTAATTTTATTTTTTTTAATTTATATTGTTTAGTGATACAGTGAAGAATAGGTCCTTTTGGGCCTTCAAGCTGTGCCACCCAGCAACCCTTGGTCAATTTTGATCTTCCAAGGTAAATGACTTCACAATTGAACTCCATTTGCCTTTTCTCAGCCTAGCTTGGCATTCTATAAATGTCCTGTTGTAACCCTCAACAACCTTCTATGCTCAACACAATCAAAATTCATGCCATCTGGAAATTTACTAACCCACCATTCCACTTTCTCATCCAAATTGTTTATAAAAATAACAAAGAGTTGGGGTTTCAGAACAGCCCATGTGGAACACCACTGGTCATCGACCTCCAGGTTGAATATGCTCCGTTTCAACCACCTTCTGTGTTCAATGGGCAAGCCAATTCTGAATCTTCACTGCCAAGTTTCTCTGGATCCTTTGCCTCCTGACTTTCTGAATGAACCTACCATGTGGAAATCTTATCAAATGCCTTACTAAGATCTATATACACCACATCTACCTTCATCAATTTATTTTGTCACATCCTCAAAGAATTCACTCAGGCTCATGAAGCACAACCTGTCCTTCACAAAGCCACGTTGACTATCCCTAATCAGACTATGCTTCTCTAAATGCTTGTAAATCCTACCTTTATGAGTCTTCTCCAATAATATGCCCATCACTGAAGTAAGGCTCACTGGTCTATAATTTTAAGGGTTACCCCTACTCCCTTCCATGCAGGTAATATCTGCCACCCTCCAATCATTTGCTACTACTTCTCTGGCCAGTGAAGACACAGCAACCATCATCAAAGATAGAGCAATCACTTCCTTCTTGCCGTAACCTTAGATATATCTCATCCAGCACTAGGGACTTACCTATCCTAATGTTTTTCAAAAGCTACAAAACATCCACTTTCTTAACGTTCACATGTTCTAGCATATCTGCAGCAAGTTACTCATCTGTTAGCTCCAAAACCTTTTAACTATCTATGAGGCACAAGTCAGGAGTGTAATGGAATAGCCTCCATTTGCCTGGAGTGAGTGTGGCTCCAACACCACTCGAGAGCGCAGCACTGTTCAGGAAATAGCAGATGGTTTGACTGACACTCCATCCACCACCCGAAATATTTAGTCTCTCCACTACTGATGCAGTTAATCACCTAGGGTAGTCTGACAGTGCCTCCCCAGGCTATGCTTTCTACCTCAGAGAAGGGCAGAAGTAGAAGGTAATTGAGAACACCAGCTCTTGTAGTTCTCCTACAAGACTTGTTATCTAATAGAAAGAATTGTACTGCAACAAATCACCAAGCAGGAGTTATGTGAAGAGAGCTACCTTTTCAATCAGGTCTGCACACAAGATGAACAGGGCAGAACTTCATGGTGGTTTTATGGAGTTGGACTGTGACTAATCACCGAGGGGGATTCATAAGAAAGGCTGGATAAGAATACAGCAACTGCAAGTGGAGCGGCCATTCTTGAGTGCGTCAGTGCTTGGAGTGGCTTTGGCTCATCAGGATTGGGCGAGGTAAAGAATCTGGTAAGTTTCACTTTTTGTTCTTAGTTCTTCATTCCTTGTCTGTTAGGGCATAGTGGTATAGTGATAATAGCAGAGTCTTGTACCGTGTGTGAGATGTGGGAATTCTGGGAGACTGCCAGTCTCCCCGATAAACACATCTGCACCAGCTGCACGGAGCTGCAACTCCTCAGAGAATGCATCAAGGAATTGAAGCTGCAGTTTGATAACTTTCAGCTCATACAAGAGAATTTAGATATTTAGATTATGAGAACACTCAGTCCTCTTTTATTGTCATTTAGAAATGCATGCATGCATTAAGAAATGATACAATGTTTCTCTGGAGTGATATCACAGAAAACAGGACAAACCAAAGACTAACACTGACAGAACCACATAATTGTAACATATAGTTACAGCAGTGCAAAACGATACCATAATTTGATGAAGAACAAACCATGGGCACGGTAAAAATAGTCTCAAAAGTCCCGGAGTCCATTCGCTCCTGAGTCCCCGATAGCGGCGGCAATAGGGAGAAACTCCCTGCCATAAACCTCCAGGCACCGTCAACTTGCCGTTGCCTTGGAAACAGCCGACCACAGCTGACACTGAGTCCATCTGTCCAAAAACTTCGAGCCTCTGACCAGACCCTCTGATACAGCCTCCCGAGCGCCATCCTCTGCCGAGCACCTTCGACCTCACCCTGGCCGCTGAAACAAGCAAAGCCGTGGATTTCGGGGCCTTCTGCTCCGGGGATTCTGATTAACACACAGTAGCAGCTGCAGCAAAGCAGGCATTTCAGAAGTTTTCCAGATGTTCCTCCGTACTCTCACATCTGTCTCCATCAAATCAGAATTGTGCACGGTCCCCTACTTGACAGATAACAGATATTCATCATCGGAGAAGCTGCGCACGCTGCCAACATACCGCCATCTTCTCCTCCTAGGAGAACGAGGCAGTGACAGATAGGAGCTATAGGGAGGTAGTCACCCCTAGGATGCAGGAGACAGGTAACCGTGTGACTGTCAGGAGAAGGAAGGGAAATGCACAGCTAGTGCAGAGTACCCCTGTGACCATTCCCCTCAATAATAAGTATACCACTTTAGATACTGTTAAGGGGAACAACCTACCGGGGGGGGGGTGGGGAGCCACAATGACCAGGTCATAGAGGACAGGAGAAGAGAACTACATTGGTGATAGGAGATTCCATAGACAGAAGAACAGGGACAAGATTCTGTGGGTGCAACAGGGACATCTGGATGGTATGTTACTTCCCAGGTGCCAGAGCCAGGGATGTCTTAGATTGGTTCCATGGCATTCTAAAGGGGGAGGGTGAGCACCCAAAAGTATTGGTACATATTGGTACTTATAACATAAGTAGAAAAGGTGATGAGATCCTGAAAAAAAGCTTTTTAGGAAGCTAGGTAGAAAGCTGAAATCCAGGATCTCCAGGTAAGTAATCTCTGGATTACTTACCCCTGCCCATGCCACATATCAGTGAGAATAAGAATAGGATGATTTGGCAGGTGAATGTGTGACTGAGGAATGGTGCAAGGGGCAGGGGTTCAGGTTTATGGATCATTAGGATCTCTTCTGGGGAAGCTTCAACCTGTACAAAAGGGATGGGTTGCACGTAAATCCAAAGAGGACCAATATCCTTGTGGGCAGGTTAGCTAGAGTTGATCGGGAGGGTTTAAACTCATTTGGCAGGGGGATGGGACCAGAGTAATAGTACTGAAGATGAGGTAGTTGGTTTACAAACGGAGGTAGTGTGTAGTGAGATTTCCAGCGAGGAGAGGCTGATAATAGGGCAACATTGCATTCAACAGGATGAGATACAATGTAAAAGATGAGCAAAATCTAAAAGGTGGATACAGGACTGAAGGTATTATATTTGGATACACAGAGTATACAGAATAAGGTAAATGAACTTGTAGCACAGTTACAGATTGGCATGTATCTGTATGAAGTTGTGGGCATCACTGAGTCATGGCTGAAAGAAGATTTTGGCTGAAAGAAGATTTTTGCTGAAAGTTTAACATCCAGGGATACACATTGTATCAAAAGGAAAGACAGAGGGGGTGGCATTACTCTGTCGGTAAGAAATGAAATCAAATCATTAGAAAGAGATGACATAGGATTGGAAGGTGTTGAATCATTGTGGGCAGAGCTAAGGAACTGCAAGGGTAAAAAAAGCCCCGATGGAAGTTATTTATAGACACCCAAACATGAGTGAAGATGTAGTCTACAAATTACAACGGGAGATAGAAAATGCATGTCAAAGCGGAATGCTATGATAGTCATGGGGGATTTCAATATGCAGGTAGATCAAGAAAATCAGGTTGGTGCTCCTACGTCACATGGAAAACATGCTGACTACGGCCTCTTTTATTATGTGCCTCCAAGTACCCCGAAACCACATCCTTAACAATCAATTCTAATGTCTTCCCAATCACTGAGATCAGACTAACTGGCCTATAATTTCCTTCTGTCTCTCTTCCTTCTTGAAAAGTGGAGTTACATTTGTAATTTTCTATTCCTCTGCAACCATGCCAGAATCAATTGGTTCTTGAAAGATCATTACTAATGCCTCTGCAATCTCTTTATCCACCTCTTTCAGAACACTGGGGTGTATACCAATTAGTCCACATGACTTATCTACCTTTCAGTTTCCCAAGATTCTTCTCCCTAGTAACAGCAACTTCACATACATCTGCTCCCAGACACTTCTGAACTTCCGGCATACTGCTAGTGTCTTCCACAGAGAAGACTGATGCAAAATACTTGATCATTTATTTATTGTTTTTTTTAAGAATTCAGTAAGTAGATACAGCTATGCTTCCAGAATTGTTACCATTGCTTCATAACTACTGAATAAATAGAATATGTGGTATTCCATTAGCCAGAAAATTTAGGCCAAAACATTTGGAAACATCAAAATGTAAAATAATAATTCAATATGGAAAATAAAATCACACAATAACCATGTTAGAAATAAGAACTGCTGATTCAAATCTTATAAATCCACCCAAAATATTTTTTTAAAATGCATAACTGAAATATTAAAGTTACTTGAATTCTGTATTTTTAAAAGTTAACACTGAAAATTCTAAAAGATTTGCAACAATATATACTTAGAAATTTAGTACTTCATTTATAACAGCTCAGGTGACAATAAGATTTGGCAGTCCATAGAGTATGAAATTAAAAGCACTTTGCTGAGTCATATATTCTTCTGGGTGATACTTCCTTGCCTTGTTGCTAGAATCCTCAGATATAGAACCAAGATGTCCATCATTCACTGTGGGGAAAAAAAATACATTTTTTGTTAAAATACAACTGAACAGAGTTGCAACTTCACTGAAATACATTCACAACCAGGTGCAACACACATGTAAAAAATAAATCTGGATCCTGTTTAGATTAAGTAAATAAAAAAAATATTACTATTGGATACCAAGCACCATACTAGAGTTAAAATTCCATTACTGCTTACAAGAAACCAGAAAATGAATTAGGAATCAGAATTTTATTTTTTGTTTTTTTATAATCCAGCAAGAGTTGCCAGTATAGCTATATCAGTAGATCCTACTGTATATAGTCGGGTCTATAAATTTGACTGAGTGGCAAGAATACTGCCCATAAGATGTTGAACATCGAGTGTGGAAGAGGGAGTTGAAGAATGTAGACATTTGTGACGCAGGAAGGTATCCAGTGTCAGGAATCCTCAATCTGCCTCATTGTGACTTGAGTATCCTTAGCTGATGCTTGTCCACTTGAAAGGAGGTAAACTGGAAATTTACCTCCCAAGGCTTGCAATGGATGTGGCAGATGGGCTGGGCAAACGAAGTGCGCAAGGGTAATATGGGAGAGAAAAGAGGAAGGGAGGGGGATAAAGTCAGTCCTCGATAAGGCAGACAGCTACAATCTATTTTAAGGTTTGGAGAGAGCTTCAGCCTGGAATTCCATTGTGTCTGCAGGTATGCTTTGACAGTAAAGTTTAGTTCTTAGACCCACTCAAAACAGTACAAATGCCTGCAAGCATCAGTAGTCTTTGGATGAGTTTACGTGGTCTAATAGCTTTCCTGTAAATTTTTCAACAATTCGTTAAGAAGCAAAAATAAATACGAGATCACAATTCTAGAAATGTGCAAGATAGAAAATACAGTAAATAACCAGCTGTTTAGATAAAATGAACAGTGAGAGAAACAAAGTTAATGTTGCAAGAATAGACTAATTGGGCTGAGATTTCAAGGAACCCCAACCCCTGTTATCTTTTCTCTCTCCTTAATATCCATTCTGGTTCTTTCACGCCACTTCCTTCCAACCCTACCTTCCCCCCACCCCCGTTACTCAGTTATTCTTATCCTACTGCTGGTTTCATCTGCCCTTCAGCTCTCGCCTACCTGGTTCCATTTATCGCCAGCCTTACTTATCAGGTTTCAGCATCTAAAGCTCTTTGTTATCTCCACCTATTATTCCACAGCCTTTTGTGTCCACCTTCATCTTCCCTCTCACCATCTGTCCATGAATCCATAAACACCTTTGCACTTTGTTTCAAGTCACCTGCTTGACCCTTATCTCTCGCCTTTTCATATTGGCTCTCTCTCCTCCACAATCAGATCTACTCCTCAGCTTTTTTTCTCCAGTCCTGCCGAAGGGTTTCGGCCCGAAATGTTGAATGTACTCTTTTCCTAGGTGCTGCCTGGCCTGCTGAGTTCCTCGGGCATTTTGGGAGTGGAATACAGAATGAGAAGCAAATCTATACCTCTGGCTAAACTGAAGGCCTTAGTTAAGCAATCACCCAAACGGTTTTATCCCTCTAATGCTAAAGGGATTGCACTAAAAGTGGCAAGTAAGCTACATTCTCCATCTTCCCAAAGACTTTTGACTATTCCCAGTATTTTCCAAACATGCTACTTCTTATTTACTTCAACCACTAAACCTAAACCTTGACGGTAGCCTTGTGACAGCTAACAGGCAGCCAATCGAGGAATTTGGCTGACATTCGATTGGGACTCTGTTCAAATAAACACATGGAATCATGGATTGAAAATTCCTTGAATATGGATAACATATAACCATATAACAATTACAGCACGGAAACAGGCCATCTCGGCCCTTCTAGTCCGTGCTGAACTCTTACTCTCACCTAGTCCCACTGACCTGCACTCAGCCCATAACCCTCCATTCCTTTCCTGTCCATACAGCTGTCCAACTTAACTTTAAACAACAACATCAAACCTGCCTCAACCACTTCTGGCTGGAAGCTCGTTCCACACAGCTACCACTCTCTGAGTAAAGAAGTTCCCCCTCATGTTACTCTTAAACTTTTGTCCTTTAACTCTCAACTCATGTCCCCTTGTTTGAATCTCCCCCACTCTCAATGGAAAAAGCCTATCCACGTCAACTCTATCTATCCCTCTCACAATTTCAAATAACTCTATCAAGTCCCCCCTCAACCTTCTACGTTCCAAAGAATAAAGACCCAACTTGTTCAACCTTTCTCTGTAACTTAGGTGATGAAACTGAGATAACATTCTAGTAAATCTTCTCTGTACTCTCTCAATTTTGTTGACATCTTTCCTATAATTCGGTGACCAAAACTGTACACAATACTCCAAATTTGGCCTCACCAATGCCTTGTACAATTTCAACATTACATCCCAACTCCTATACTCAATGCTCTGATTTATAAAGGCCAGCATACCAAAAGCTTTCTTCACCACCCTATCCACATGAGATTCCACCTTCAGGGAACTATGCACCATTATTCCTAGATCCCACTGTTCTACTGCATTCCTCAATGCCCTACCATTTACCATGCATGTCCTATTTTGATTAGTCCTGCCAAAATGTAGCACCTCACATTTATCAGCATTAAACTCCATCTGCCATCTTTCAGCCCTTTCTTCTAACCGGCCTAAATCTCTCTGCAAGCTTTGAAAACCTACTTCATTATCCACAACTCCACCTACCTTAGTATCATCTGCATACTTACTCATGCAATTTACCAGCCCATCATCCAGATCATTAATATATATGACAAACAACATTGGACCCAGTACAGATCCCTGAGGCACACCACTAGTCACCGGCCTCCAATCTGACAAACAGTTATTCACCACTACTCTCTAGCGTCTCCCATCCAGCTGCTGCTGAATCAATTTTACTACTTCAATATTAATGCCTAATGATTGAACCTTCCCAACCAACCTTCCGTGTGGGACCTTGCCAAAGGCCTTACTGAAGTCCATATGGACAACATCCACTGCTTTACCGTCGTCAACATTCCTAGTAACCTCTTCAAAAAATTCAATAAGATTTGTCAAACATGATCTTCCATGCATAAATCCATGTTGGCTGTTCCTAATCAGACCATGTCTGTCCAGATAATTATATATACCATCTCTAAGAATACTTTCCATCAATTTACCCACCACTGAGGTCAAACTCACAGGCCTATAATTGCTAGGTTTACTCTGAGAACCCTTTTTAAACAATGGAACAACATGAGCAATATGCCAATCCTCCGGCACCATCCCCGTTTCTAATGACATTTGAAATATTTCTGTCAAAGCCCCTGCTATTTCCACACTAACTTTCCTCAAGGTCCTAGGGAATATCCCGTCAGGACCTGGAGACTTATCCACATTTATATTCCCTAAAAGCTCCAGTACCTCCTCTTCTTTAATCATTATAGTTTCCATAACTTCCCTACCTGTTTCCCTTATCTTACACAATTCAATATCCTTCTCCTTAGTGAATACTGAAGAAAAGAAATTGTTCAGAATCTCCCCCATCTCTTTAAGCTCCACACATAGCTGTCCTCTCTGATTCTCTAAGGGACCAATTTTATCCCTCACTATCCTTTAGCTATTAATATAACTGTAGAAACCCTTGGGATTTATTTTCACCTTACTTGCCAAAGCAACCTCGTATTTTCTTTTAGCTTTTCTAATTTCTTTCTTAAGATTCTTTTTACATTCTTTATATTCCTCGAGCACCTCATTTACTCCATGCTGCCTATATTTATTGTAGATATCTCTCTTTTTCCGAACCAAGTTTCCAATATCCCTTGAAAACCATGGCTCTCTCAAACTTTTAACCTTTCCTTTCAACCTAACAGGAACATAAAGATTCTGTACTCTCAAAATTTCACCTTTAAATGACCTCCATTTCTCTATTACAATCTTCCTATAAAACAAATTGTCCCAATCCACTCCTTCTAAATCCTTTCACATCTCCTCAAAGTTAGCCTTTCTCCAATCAAAAATCTTAACCCTGGGTCCACACCTATCCTTCTCCATAATTATATTGAAACTAATAGCATTGCGATCACTGGACCCGAAGTGCTCCCCAACACAAACTTCCGTCACCTGACCTATCTCATTCCCTAACAGGAGATCCAACACTGCCCTTCTCTCATTGGTACTTCTATGTATTGCTGCAAAAAACTATCCTGCACACATTTTAAAAACTCCAAGCCATCCAGCCCTTTTACAGTATGGGCTTCCCAGTCTATATGTGGAAAATTAAAATCTTCCACAATCACAACGTTGTGCTTACCACAAATATCTGCTATCTCCTTACAAATTTGCTCCTCCAATTCTCTCTCCCCATTTGGAGGTCAATAATACACCCCCATAAGAGTTACTACACCTTTCCCATTCCTCAATTCGACCCAAATAGCCTCCCTAGACGAGCCCTCTAATCTATCCTGCCAGAGCACCGCTGTAATATTTTCTCTGACAAGCAATGCAACACCTCCCCCTCTTGTCCCTCCGATTCTATCACACCCGAAGCAATTAAATCCAAGAATATTTAGTTGCCAATCACACCCCTCCAGGATGCTGTCCAAGTTGCACGCCATCTTGGACAATGTCTCCCATCCACTACATAATGTACTGGTTGGGCACAAGAGTACATTCAGCCAGAGACTCATTCCACCGAGGTGCAACACAGAGCGTCATAGGAAGTCATTCCTGCCTGTGTCCATCAAACTTTACAACTCCTCCCTTGGAGGGTCAGACACCCTGAGCCAATAGGCTGGTCCTAGACTTATTTCCTGGCATAATTCACATATTACTATTTAACTATTTATGGTTTTATTACTATTTAATTATTTATGGTGCAACTGTAATGAAAACCAGTTTCCCCCGGGATCAATAAAGTCTGACTATGACTATGACTATGACTAACCGTGTTTCACTAATAGCTACCACATCATACTTCCAGGTATCAATCCATGCTTTAAGCTCATCTAACCTTTCTTATAATGCTCCTAGAATTAAAATAAATGCATTTAAGAAAATTTCCACCTCTTACTCTCTGTTTATCACTAACTGTGCTAACAACTTTACTATTTTCTTTTTCTTCCTTCTTCCCTACATCTGTTCCTACACTCTGGTTCCCCTTCCCCCTCGTATCTAGTTTAAATCCACTGGAGCCTCTCTAGCAAACCTACCTGCGAGAATATTTGTCCCCCTCCAGTTCAGATGTAGACCGTCCTGCCGGAACAGGTCCCACCTTCCCTGGAAAACTGCCCAGTTATCTATAAATCTGAATATATTTCCTCGTATTCAAAATTTTGTGGCCTAATAATGAGCAATTGCTCTTGAAAGTCAAGCTTCACTTTTCTTCTGATTTCACTGATGGTCTAAATAGATGTTTACAGCTACAGCAAACACTAATATCCATAATTATTACCAGTTCCCTATCAAATTGCTAAAGCAACATAATACTTCCAGGTATATTGCATATATAAAAAACTACTTTAATTATGGCATTTAATTGTCTCTTTAGACCATAAGTCAATTAAAAAATTACAAATTCATCTGCATACATTGATGATTAGGTTTATTAAATACTATAGATGAAACATACCTGAAAAAAACAGATTCTCAGAAGAAAATTCAGTATCAGTTTTAGAAACGTTTCTCCTTGCAGTTTTGGCAATTTCATGAATTGTTTGACCAGTTGTTTTCCCTAGATCCAACAAATCTGGAAGAAAATATAGTCATTGAATAAAACAAAAAGCTAAAGCTGACTTTCCTCCTCCCACTCCACTTGCACACCATGTTGCTGTAACACAACCAACTGCAATATATTAAACTATCCCCAGATTGCATTAGTGTTCAGTTCCAGATTATTTAAAATAACCGCAGCAATTTCCAATTCCTACCTATTCCCAGGCAACTACTTGGAATAGAGCCGCGGAAATCACTAACACCTGTAGGCTTTTCAGGTCAACTTTAATTGGGGCATTTCATATTAATGAAAGTGAACAGTCAGAATCAGGCTTATTATCACTGACCCTGTGACATGAAATTTAGTGTTTTACAGCTGCAATGCAAAGACATAGTAATCTATAAATTACAAAAAATAAATAAAGAGTGCAAAAATAACAAGGTAGTGTTTATGGGCCATTTAGAAATCTGATGGTGGAGGTGAAGAAACTGTTCCTAATTCTTCAGTCTCCTTTACCACCTCCCTGATGTAGTAAGGAGAAGAGGGTATGACCCAGATGAAGCATTCTTGAAGATGTCGTCATGGCGGGAGAGTTATGCCAATGATAGAACTGGTTGAGTTTATAGCCCTCCACAGCCTCTTGTGATCCTCTGCATTGGAATCTGCATAAGAGGCCGTGATGCAACCAATGAGAATGCTCTCCTCCATACATCTATAGAAACTTGTAAGAGTTTATAGTGACACACCAAATTTCCTCAAGCTCCTAACCAAGAGCTGCCAGCGTGCCTTCTTCATAATTACATCAATGTGTTGGGCCTGGGGTAGATCCTCTGAGATGCTGATGACCAGAAACTTGAAGCTGCTCATCTTTTCGCCACTGAGGACTCAATGAGGACTGGTGTGTGTTCTCCCCAATTCCTCTTCTGAAGATCATAATAATTTCCTTGGTCTCGCTGACGTTAAGTGTGAGGTTGTTAATCGACACCCCTTAACCAGCCAATCTATCTTGCAGAGGGAGGTACAAAGGCCTAGGATTTGACGGTTCTTTTCTTTAGCACTGAGAGAATGATGGTATTGAATGTTGAGCTGTAATTGATAAACAGTAGCCTGATGCCTGTCTTGTGCTCCAAAATCGAGTGGACCCAATGAAATTGCATCCACTGTGAAGCTGTTGCAGCCACAGGTGAATTGCAATAGGTCCAGGTCCTTGCTCAGGCAAGAGTTAATTCTAGCCATAGCCAACATCTCAAAATGCCTTCATTATTGTAGATGTGGGTGATACTGGGCGATAGTCATTGTGGAAACTCACCCTGCTTTTCTTGGGCACCAGAATAATTGTTGTCCTTTAGAAGCAGATGGGAACCTCAAACCACAGCAGTGAGTGGTTGAAGATGTGTTTGAATACTCCAGCCAGCTGATTGATACTGGTTTTCAGTACACCATTAAGGCTAGGTGCTTTGCAAGGATTAAGCCTCTTGAAGGATGTCAAGACATCAACCTCCAAGGTGAGCGCACAGGGTCACTAAAAGCTGTGGGTCTCATGCAGGTATAGTTTTATTCTTCCTTTCAAAACATGCATAAAAGGTGTTCAGTGATGAAATTCAGTCTGAATTCTGACTGAAACATTGATCAATTGATATAAAAATAGCCTAAGCGAAGATTATTGGATTAGACTGCATAATTGTTAATTTCCTTTCTTATGCTTGTTTGTATTTTTTTATATAGTTACCAACGCACATGCAATCGTTTAATGTGTTTCTTAGTAATTACAGTTCCTCTGTATCTTTCTGGAAGCTTCTTGGGTATCACATTACTTGAATAGGGGCCATCTCATTGGTTGATTCAAGCAACAGAATTTGAATGGAATTTATTGCTGCTAACAAATAGGTATAAGAAGGTTAGATCATGTTCTATCAGTCTCTTTTTGCCTTCGTCTTTGCTTGCTACTATGTTCTTTTTTCACTACTTTCCTTTCCTAATCTCTTTGTTCTCTGAGCACTTAATAAATGATCATAAGAAACAAGTTCTATGCCTCATTCTTGATTCTGAAGAACCTTCGATCAAATCATCAGTACCCAACAATTTTGGCATAGTCAGCAGATGATTGCAATGCCTTAAGCACTTGGAAGAATCCCAGACAAAGTGGAAACTTTTGGCGTGCAAATTTAAAAGGAGGTACGATCTTCCTCCTTACTTTCAAAATTCTCCAAGAAACCGTCCAGTTCTTGCTTCAATACACCCTCTAGTGGACATTTAAGAGTAAACAAAAGCTATTCTGAAAATATTAAAATTAACATTATGATCAAATTAAGTTCATACTAACTGGTGGAGTAGCTAAGAAATCTTCTGATTGTGATATAGTGCTTAAAAATTAGATTGTAATTCAGAGAGGAAAAATTGTTTGCAAACCAATAATATATCGATTGCAATCCTACACAATTTTGATCGCAATCCTATGATATTTCAATTGCAATTCTAAGATAACATTCCAATCACAATCCTAAATTAAAAGTCCGATTGCAATCTTAAAACAATATTTCAATTATAATCCTAAATAATTTTGATTGCAATCCAATAATATTTTGACACAAACCAATGGCATTTCAATCGCAGTCCAAGTGATAAAAAGTACATACAAATTAAATGTTACATGTGACTGAATTAAGACAAAAAGGCATGTACCCCACTACAGTAAAAGGGGGAGCTAAATCTCCAGTTATGTGTGAACAGACAACTGAGGACTTGAGTTCTTATCTGAATAAAACATTTCAATTTGATATGGAAAAGTAAAGGAAAGGTATGTCGCATCTGGAGTTTCTCCGGTTAGCGGACGATTTCCATCCACACCTCTCTGATATAGTGGGGAATCGCGTACGAGGCAAGATACAGCAGTGTTTTGCCATTGCCTTCTGCCAGGTGAATTTCCAAAGAGATCACCAGCTCGTAACCCAGCACGGATGGAAAGCGTGCAGGGGAGCCAACTGGATTAGAACTCGGGACCTTTTGTCCCAAAGTCTGGCACTGATGCCACTACGCCACCATGCCACCAGCCAGGTCGGCAATTTGATATGATTGATGAAGAAAAGAATGAAATATACCATCAATATTGAGTTTAATGAAATGTGATTTTTGCATGATATTGAGAAAGTATGGGAAATGATCCAGAGAATTCTTTGGGGTAAGGAAAAAAATGTCTGGACGTTAGCTGTATTATTACAGTTAAGAAAATGAGAGCACGTTGGGTGAGAAGAACAAATCTGAGTTTAAACTAACATGTGGTCAGCTTGAGAATTGAATTTGTAGGTTAATTGGACAAGTGAGTAAGTTAAATGAACAATTGGAAAAGCAAAGGGAAACACCGTGAACTACAAAAGCAGAATGATAAAGACAGTAAAATGTCTGAAGTGCAAGTTTTTGCATTAGCTGAATGAGTGAAAAGAACATGTTAAGTGTAACCAAATCAAAGTGCATTGTGTGGAGCTTTGAAGTAAACTAAAGCAGTATATGAAAGCCCAGCAGGGACCCCAAGTGGGCAGTCCTGCCAGTGATGCCTCTCTTTGAGAAACACCACCTACATTGGATAGTCTTCCAAGACAGCAGCACCATCCAAACTCTGAGGAATTATAGGATGGACATGACATGGCCTCTACAGCAACCTCTAGCGAGGATGACAATGATGAAACATTAGGACTGGCAGCTAAGTCACGGCTGGCTCCAATAAAGATCAAGGAAGTGAAGACACACAGGACTGAAGATGGAACCTATGAAAGGAGAAAGATGGTTTCCCATCAACCACCAGTGGTCCAAAGAAGTTTCACATCCTAAAAAAAAAAGGAATTCGAAGACCTGGGATGAGCTTCAACACATTAATAACATATACAAACTGTACAATATGATGGCATACAAATTTTGACTACTATGTTATCTTCTCGGCAAATTAGACAGCTGACTCATAGAATTGACGACAATATGGGAGATAATAAGCAAAATATACAAGATAGTTGGAATGCTATTAAGAGGTGGCTGAAAGAATAGGCCCCAATATAGACTGATTGGAGGAGAGTGATTGATTGCAAGTGAAAGATTTCTGAGGATATTTCTGAATATGAGGAACATTACGGGACAAGGGGGTTTGTTATTCAGGAGTTCATGGAGGACTCTAGCATGGAGGTTCCTTGAAGTAAACTTTTATGGAAGGTTTGAAACCAGGTATCACCAAAATGATGAAGCTGACAAAACTGAGTTGGAGTGAAGTTGGTGTTCTAGATAGTGATCTAGTGCAAGCAGCCAAACAAGTGGAATGGGATATTGAAATCCAAATGAGATCACTACAGGTGAGTCAGTTACCTGTTGATCAACAGCCACTGACCACGAGTCAGCAGCCACAGCTGCTGCAAGTGAGTCAACAGCCAGCATTCATTAACCAATAGAAAAAGTGGGACTGGAATTCACCAAGTGCACCACAGCAATCTCAGTCTGAGCCACACCTCTGAGGCCAATCCCTAAAACAGAAAGTCACTTTTTTGTTAAGGAAGGACATTGGACTAGAAGCTGTTGGTATAGAAAACAAGGTGGACAACATAAATGAGTTCAGCAGTAAGTTCATTGCCCTGCCTCACAAAGCTTGGAAGATTCTAATTTGATAATAATCCTTAGATATAATGGACTATTGTCACATTAAAAAAAAAATGACTGAAGCCCTTGCTTGCCTTGATAGAGCAAAAACTAGACATATGTAAGCTTACTAATTGGAAGTGAATGTACTGAATTCTTTTTAGACTAAGATTACCATGACTGTGCAAGAATAATAACATGCCATGAAGATACAGATTATTACAAAGAAATGCCTCTATTGAGCCCAGGTTGGATTCTGTACACCAATTACTCCTCTATGATTGAGGGAGGAATTTGAATGGCTGGATGGGCCATTGTTTCTGAAACTGAGGAGCTGGTATCAGGAAGCATGGCTCCAATACCTCTGTGAAACTAGCAAAACTGAAAGCTCTGATTGAAGCCTGCAAGGTGGCGAAAGGAAGATCAGCTAATATCTACACTGATTTTTGATATGCTTTTCGAGTCATTCATGATTTTGGAAACTTATGGAGACAAAAGAGATTTCTTATGGCTGTAGGGACGCCAATCAAAAATGGCCGACTAGTACAAAACTTATGAATATCATATAACTGTCATCAGAAGCTGCTGTATTAAAATGTAAAAGCCACTCCAAAATACTGTAACTACAATGGAAAGCCATGGCAATGCATTTGGAGATGAAATTGCAAAAAAGATAGCATGGAAAAGGGCAAAAGAAATAAAAGTAAAATAATTGAAAAAGGTCATAAAACTTTAAAAAGTACCTTGAACATATGAACTGAACAGGGCAACTGAAATTATAGAAATGAAGTTGAAATCTGTGTTGCAGGTGGACATACAGGATATTCGAGAGCTGCAAACTCAACACTCTAACCAGGAAAAGTAGTTCTCGATGGAAAATAGTCGGAGATTAAGCAGTGATAGAGCATGGGGATACAACACTAGTCATAGACTAGTAGCTTCAAGTAAGTTGATAAGTGTATAAAAGATGCATGACATCCCAGATAACAAATCTTGGAGCAGTGAAAACCTACCACAATTAAGTGCTTCTGCTCCACCTGGCCCATTTTTATATTTACAAGCATTAGTACATAACTTTGACAGTGTCAAGGATACTCGGACGTACTGGTAATACTGGATGTGTTTTCATGATGGGTGGAAGTTACCAGGGGTGATGATAAATTCGTGGCCTAAAGTAGAAAGAGATGAGTTATTCGTGGCCTAAAGTAGAAAGAGATGAGTTATTAACTTCAAACTTTCTGCATTATCACTCAGAGTTGAACTGCACGTGAACGTAACGAGAGCTGTACAACTCATCTCTTTCTACCCTAGGCCACAAACTTATCAATCATCCCTGCTGTGGACCACCTGGAGGTCCAAGACGCTCTCGTTGCATGCATATACCGTTCAACTCTTTGAGTGATAATGCAGAAAGTTTGAAGTTAATAACTCATCTCTTTCTACTTGGGCCACAAACTTATCAATCACCCCTGCCATGGGCCACTTCTACAAAGAAGGGATCCATATGCTCCACGAGCACTGGACTGTGTGTGTACATGTAGGAGGGGACTATGTTGAAAATTAAATGGGCAAGGTTTTCTAAAATCGACTCCTTCTACCTTAGGCCACAAACTTATCAATCACCCCTTGTATTTCAATAAGGAAAGCCACTGCTACACACATTCTTCTCCGTGGATTGTCACCTTATCGTGGTGGAGAAGCTTGTGTGGTCCTGTGATCCCGAGAGCAATGCCACCTGGAGCTATGCTCCTGGTAGGGTCACCCATGGCAGTAAGGTCAATGGTGAGGTCCCTGACAAAATACAATCCAACCAAGACCTCAACGGTGGAACAGACAGATGAAGTTACTTTGAACTCAATGGCTGTGAAGGAGGATGAAGGCTGCAACAAATCCATCAGCTCCAATCGTCGTGGTTTCCTTACCATTGGAATCAGTTGGTTGATTTGTGAAGTATCGTGTGCTTCTTGGAGTGCAACATTAAGTACACGTTAAACAAATATACACACAGGCGTCTTCACTCTGTGGGCCACTTCTTCAGAATGAAGACCATCATTTTCGACCTTGAGGGATATCCACGATGATGACGACACATATAGCAAAAACTCTGATTAAGGACTAAATACCAAGGTGGGGATTGCCATGTCACATCGACTGACCACGGGGCACATATCACTGGGAGTATTTGTTTGGAATTATGTTGACTGATGAACATTAAATGGTATTTTCATTGTCAAACATCACCCAGAGTCATGGGACAAGTAAAATGAATGAATGGAGTCATCAAGTATCATGAATAAGGCAAACCAAGGCCTACAGCTCTTTCCACAGTCTTATGTAGCATCAGAGTAACCCCAAACAAGAAAACTAAATTAAGTTCATTCAAAGTAATAACAAGGTGTCCTATGTCACTGCTGGGAGCTCTTGATCACAGAGAGGCTGATATACATATTATGTCAGTTTAGTCAACATTGTGTAAAATTCTCAGGGTTGTGTACTGTATACATACTTTGATAAATGTACTTTGAAACTTTGATATTAACCCAAGTTTAACAATCTGTTTCTCAACGGGTTTCTGTGCTTGGAGTGTTCCAACAAAAGGAGGACACATCCTGATCCCTGGTAAGTGGGTCCTAATTAAGAAGCCACGTAAGTGTAACTCTCGGTTCGGCTAGCCCCCTGGCCCGGCCAAACTTGAGAAATTTTGTTTGGGTGGATGCTGCGCGATGTGTCCCCTGTTACAAATCAGTACCACAAAATAACAAACAGTACACATTATGTGATTAAGTGATTGAGCTTTATAATTCTTAATTTGACTATATGATTAATAAAAAACAAAAAGAAAAGGGCCCATTCTCATTAAAGAGTCTAATGCGCAACGTTGGAGCTCACTGATAAGGCCGCTCATCCACCATCGACCACCTCCGATCGTCACTGACCTTCGGACCCTCGCTCCAAGTCCACTCCGTCCAGTGGTCTACCAATTCTCTCCATTCACGTCTTTTCTCCTCATCTCTCCCCGGCAAAAGACCGCAAAATCCGTTTCCCAGACACACAGGAAAGAACAACATCCCGCTCATTGACTAACATGCCCTGTTATCTCTAGTCATAACCCAAACATTGCTGCTACAGAGAAACCATTACCTTAGCAGTGAAACCTTACAGCGTGTTACATAAGGAACCATTGGGTGCTCAATAGGAAGGTCTTTATTAAGTGCTGTTAGTTACTAACTTGGTGCTGAAAGTAGAAAGTAAAAGTAATCGGATACACACTGCGAGTGAGCTAAAGTGGTACCTGATGAGGACAACAAGCACTATAGTTAGTGTGCAATGCTGCTGGGCTACAGGGAGCAAATCACTAACCAGCCAAAAGACTTCAAACAGAGTCAGTATTATGAAATTTATTCTAATATTATTTGTTGTTATATTTCTGCCAATTTTCTCCACTCACAATGTACCAATTGAGATGACTCATAATACATACTTGCAACTATATGATATTTTTAATGCCTCTAGCTATCAGGCATATCAATATATACTGCACATTTCAAAATATTCACTAGTGCTAGGCATTCGTGCAGATCTACAACAAACTTGTGCCCTCTTCCTTAAGCAAAGTTCACTATCACAATCCCAGCAATAGCAATACTGACACCATTCCCATGATTCATTATCTCGGGGGAGACATAAATATACGATGATTATGCCCCCACATACCATCTTGAACTAGATCACTTATACAAATGTAATCAGCACGATTTAGGGAATCATAAATCTGACCCTACTCATGTTTTGTCCTGGGATATCTCTGTATCTGCTTCTAATGACCATGACAAAACTATTAAATCTTTTCATGCATTCACTATGAAATCTACCTTTTTGGAGTTCAGAAGGTTCCATTCCACTCAGGCAACTATACTTTTACATTGCCCTAAATGTGGTGATGACTCTGGAATTTTCATTTATGGTGTCTATCGGAAAATTATTACAGTTCAACAAGGTTCCTCTCAAGTAATAAGAAAAGGTCTTATGTTCCTGGAATATTAAGTATCTTATACGTGGAAATGGGGCTTGTTTCTCTCTTTCATGTAATTGGCTAGGATCTTGTTATTTGGGTTATATCATTCCTGCTATCAAACAATCACAAACTTTATTTTACATCCCAAGTCTAGAAGCAAACGGGACATTTCAAAAGGAGCTCATTTTGAGTCAATTTTATTCCAAATGCTTACATCAAATTTATGGTGTTGCAAGAAGTATAACAGAAATTAAAAATGCTGCTTCAGCGCCTTTGAAAGAGTAAGCAAGACACGCAGGTGCCTTGAAAAAAGTAACGTGTAAGATGGTTCTTCAAAATCAAATGGCATTAGATCTTCACTTAGCAGTGAAGGGGGGAGCATGCGCAGTTATAGGCAAGGAGTGCTGTACTTGAATAACTAACAAGTCTGAAGACAAAACTGATTTGGCTGATCGTACTCCTAAAGAAACTGAATAAATTCATCAATGTAATTGATGGGATTTCTTAGATTGGATTCATTTAAGTATAGGAAGCTAGGGTTACTCAATATTACAAGTCATAATATTTTTTCCTGATATAACTTATCATAATTAACATTTTTCCTTGTATAAGGGCAATCATTAATGGAGCAGTTCAAACTCACATAAGTGTGCCTCCTTGCAAGAACAATCTACCTAGCAATGACATAATCTTATAAATGCTCTTTCATATTTCATAACATAGGTGAATTTTTGTTCATTTTATACTTAACATAGATATCACAAGTTTATCTGCCTCTGAATTTTCAAATGTAATGATTCTAAGTGTGTGATTTAGAATCAGATGGAATACTGGGCTGTATAATTGTTATTTTCCTTGCAGATTAACTTTTTACGCTTGTTTGTATTTTTATATAGTTGTCTATGTATATGCAATTGTTCAGCATGTTTCCTAATGGTTAAAGATCCTCAGTGTTTTTCTGGCTGTGTTTTGCATATCCACATTACTTGAATGGTGCCTATCTCATTGATTGATTCAAGCAATAGAATTTGAATGGAATTTATTGCTGCTAACAAATTGGTAGAAGAAGACTAGATCATGTTGGATCAGTCCCTTTCCACCTTCGTCTTCCCTCACTGCTAGGTTCTGTTTCTGCTGTTCTCCCTTCCTAATCCCTTTCTCCTCTTAGCAGTTAAATAAATGACCATAAGCAACAAGTTTTATGCCTCATTCTTGAGTTTCGAAGAACCTCAGATCAAAAATATCAGAATCATTCAGACTTTCGGAAAGGCACAGGATTTCTGTAAGCCTTCTATTAGCAAAGGCTCCAAAATCCATGTTTCCAAGTAAATTATGGTGGTGCAGTGGTGCAGCAGTTAGTGCTGTTGTCCAGAGCTCCAGAGAGTTGCATCTGATTCTGACCTCAAGCGTTAACTGTATGGATTTTGTACTCTCACCGCATGGCTGGTTACTTTGGTTTCCTTCCACATCTCAAAGATGTGCCGGTAGGTTAGTTGATTGTTATAAATTCCCACAAGTGCAAGAAATGAAGAATCAAAGGAAGGCAAGAGCTATGTGAGGGAGAATTGGTTGCAAGGAAATACGGAAAGGAGAAAACAGGACTGATGGGTTTACAGGTGTCCCCCGTTTTTCGAACGTTCGCTTTACGAAACCTCACTGTTACGAAAGACCTACATTAGTACCCTGTTTTCACTTTCAGAAGGTGTCTTCACTGTTACGAGAAAAAAGCAGTGCGTGATAAAAGGCAGCGTGCCGCGCGCCCCGAGCAGCCGCTCTCCCCAGATTCGGAATGGCATTCTAGCTGGCATTGCTTAAACACATTGCATTGAGCAGCCATTTGCAAGGTGAGTTCTAAGGTATCGGAAAAGCCTAAAAGAGCTCGTAAGGGTGTTACACTTAGCGTAAAACTAGACATAATTAAGCGTTTTGATCATGGTGAACGAAGCAAGGACTAAGTGAGTTTGGCTTGTGGAAGCTGATGAACATGATGTTGAAGAGGTTTTGGCATCCCATGACCAAGATCTGATAGATGAAGAGCTGATGCAATTGGAAGAAAAAAGGATAACAATCGAAACCGAATGCAATAGCGAACTGAATGTGAAGCAACCGCGTGAGATTTTCGCTGCAATGATAAAGTACGACTTTAATTTTGAAAGGGTACGTAAGTTTAGGGGATATTTGAAAGATGGTTTGAGTCCTTACAAAGAACTGTATGATAGAAAAATGCGCGACGCTCAGCAGTCAAGCAAGTCTTCCACATCAGCCACAGCAGACGATGAACCTCGACTTTTGACATCGAGGTGGGCAGAGATAGAAGGTGACCTGCCTGCCCTAATGGAAACAGACGATGACGAAGTGACACCCCAGTGTCCCACCACCCCAACCCTCAGGCCACGGACAGATACTGATTCGCGGAGAATGCAGCGGTAGCCGGGAGGCACAAAGCACATCTTTAAGAAAAAAGCCAAAATAAACAAGCTAATTAATTAGGTGCCGCCAACACGTAATTATCGGCCCAGAACAGAGACGACGCAATGGGAAATCAGCATGGATCTGGGCTGACAATTACGTGCTGGGCAGCACCTAATTAATTAGCATGTTTGTTTCGGCTTTTTTCTTAAAGATGTGCTGTGTGCCTCCCGGCTACCGCTGCACCCCTGCATGCTTCACGGCAATGTATTGCTCGGCGGCCTGGAGGGTGGGGGCCACTGCACCACCCCAGCCTGCGACGACTCAGACACCATCATCACTGTGCTTGGCACTGAACCAATTCCGGTAAGTGATACTACACTGTACATACATTATTTCTACTTTATATAAGCTGTGTATTTTTACGTGTTACTTGGTATGATTTGGCAGCTTTATAGCTTAAAGGTTACTGGAGAGAGTGTTTTTGCCAACAGTGCTTGTGTGAGATTTTCTGCCGATGGCGCTTGCGTGAGATTTTCGGTACGGAGAACAATGCAGTAATGATTGTGGAAAAGTATTTCTACTTTATATAGGCTGTGTATTTATCATATCATTCCTGCTTTTACTATCTGTTACTGTTGTTTTAGGTTGTATGTGTTATTTGGCATGATTTGGTAGGTTATTTTTGGGTCTGTGAACGCTCACAAAATTTTCCCATATAAATAAATGGTAATTGCTTCTACGCTTTACGACATTTCGGCTTACAAACCGTTTCATAGGAACGCTCTACCTTCGGATGGTGAGGGAAACCTGTACTATGTTGGGATATGGTATGAACCCAATGGGTCAAATAGCTTTTGAGTTGTATTAATTAGTATGGCAGTCAATAACAGAGATTATGAGAACACCGCCACCCCCCCCACCTTGTGCCATTAAAGTTTCATGGATGACAGGTGCAAATCAACTATTAGCCCTTTGCCTCCTCCTCATCGTCTTCCAAAGAATAGGTGGAAACCGCTAAAGAAAGGCTCAAAAATAAATTCTTTAGTTCTTTTCCCAAGCCCCAATAGATCAAACAATGAAAAAGGGAATTAATTATCAGGAGTGTGTTACACAGGTCTTAAATATCATTGTTGAGTGTTTTTGAATGTTTGAATAATATATGATCTATGATCTAGCTGAATGATAGAACTGGCTGAATGATAGAACTGGCTTAATAGGCTGGCTGACTACTCCTATGGAAGAGGCAAACAAAAACAGAATCCATGTTTCTATGTGTTCCTTAATTGATTTTTCTTTGTTCTGTATATTGCTTTGGCAAACCGTTTCCAATAATGATCCTTATATTCACCAACATGACAGCTTTTCTTCAACTTTCACTTGTGACTTAGGAACTGGTTATAGAAAAAAACTAATCTGCATCACATGCAAAAACAATCGCTCCCTCTGGACAATTAAGACTACAAGTTCTTCCTCGATGAAGCAACATAAAAATTCTTTGCAATACATACCAAGTGCTGGAGGAACTCAACAGGTCAGGCAGCATCTGAGAATGATGCTAAAAGAGAAAACAGTCGATGGTTTGGGCCAAGGACCTTCATCAAGACCAAAATATCGACTGTTTACTCCTTTCTATAGATGCTTCCTAACTTGCGGAGTTCCTCCAGTATTTTGTATGTGTTGCTTTGGATTTCCAGCATCTGCAGATTTTCTCGTGTTTGTGATAAAAATTCTTTCTGTTTACTCTACAGGATGTGACAGAATAAAGATCAAATCTCTTACATATGATTAACATCATGATAATAAACATAGAAAACCTACAGCACAATACAGGTCCTTCGGCCCACAAAGCTGTGCCGAACATGTACTTACCTCAGAAATTACCTAGGGTTACCCATAGCCCTCTATTTTTCTAAGCTCCATGTACCTATCCAGGACACTCTTAAAAGACGCTACCATATCCACCTCCACCACCGTTGCCGGCAGCCCATTCCATGCACTCACCACTCTCTGCATAAAAAATTTACCCCTGACAGCTCCTCTGTACCTACTTCCAAGCACCGTAAAACTTGCGCCCTCTTGTGCTAGCCATCTCGGCCCTGGGAAAAAGCCTCTGACTATCCACATGATCAATGCCTCTCATCATCTTATACAGGAAATAACTAGCAAACTCTTTTTATAGCAGGTGAATGATATTACAGTTTATTTTTCACAGGTATAGCATTCAACTGCAGCATGAAAATTCTGTCAACTCATTCTACTTCACTTCATATAACTCAATATCAAACTGTCAAAAATTTAAGATATGAGCTGCAAAATTTAATTGTGCTAGGTATTTGAAATATCTATTTAGTCCCAATTCTTTAATTTGGCATCTGGTTAAAGAGGAACAACTGGATTTCCTATATCTAGACTTCCAAAAGATATTTGATGTGGTACTGCATCAAAGGTTACTGATGAAAGTGAAAACTCAAGGCGTAGTACATATGCAGTATGTAGCATAGAAAATTGCCTGTATAATCGAAAAAGAGAGTAGGTATTTTATTTTGTTGACAATAACTGGCCATAAGGATCGCTGCAAAGGTGTCAACTTTTTATGATTTATGGAATAATATGGATGAAAGCATTTAACGTGGGACTGTTAAATTTGCTGATGGTATAAGGTTAGGTAGGAAAGTAATTTGTGAAGAAGACATAAGAGGTTATGCAGAGCTATATAAAGGTTAAGAGAATAGGCAAAAAGCTGGTTTAAAATATACTTACTTTTTGACAGTTTCTTAAACTTCACTGCATTGTCCTGAAGTGTACTATGCCACTGATTAAGCATAACAGAACGAACTCCAGTCAGGCTTAGGAGTATTGCTGTATCCATCTGCCCCTCTGCTGACAAATGTAACGCACTGCCAAAAAACGATGAACAAAAACTAAATTATAAAACAGTGGGACAATGAATTAGTGAAGAAAATAAGCTCTTCCAGATTAACAGATACACTGCTCAGAGTGAAACAAAGCACAATTCAGTAATTATATATTAGGAATATTTTTGAAGCTGAAGGCATGGTAGCATATCAGTTAGCACAATGCTGTGACAGTACCAGAGAACTAGGTTCAATTCCCACTGCTGTCGGAAGACAGTGTGACCGTGTGTGATTCCTCCAGGTGCTTTGTTTTCCTCTCACATTCCGAAAACACATGGGTTAGGTTTAGTAAGTTGTGAACATGCTATATTGGCCACAAAAAGTGTGAACTGCCCCCAGCACAACCTTGGTTTGTGTTGGCCATTAATGCAAATAAAGCATTTCACTGTATGTTTCAATGTACCTGCAACAAATAAAGCTAATCTTTAAAAAAAATCTTTAATACCATGTCTTGTTCTACGGGTAATCTCCGAAGAGTTGTAGGAATCTGCATTGTACACCTAGTATCTACAAGCCCCTAGGATGTGGGTTGAGATCAGTACTTAAGATGGTGGCACGTTCGGACATAGCGACGCCTTGGGGGACAACCAAAGGTGTTTTTTCCTTTGTTAAGTGCCTTTTTATGATAGCAATGATGATGACGATGATGACGATGATGATGATCATCATCATATGATAGCAAGACAATGCTGCACTCCAAGAACCTTGGGTACTGTAGGTCTACCCAATCAGTGAGATGCTCGTTGGCAGAGGTGCTGGACTGGGTGCAGACCATGCTGCTGCCTGCCAGAGGAAGGTATTGATGTCATCAGAGCTGGTTCACGAAGGTGGCATGCAATGTAACCATGGGTGATTGTCTTGGACGTTTCTCTTGCAATCACAAGACCCTGTTGGACATCGATAATGTCAGATGCTGCAGGCCTTTCTCCCTTGTTTGGTGGCATGACAAATGGCGGGGGAGCTGCATGACTTCGGTTGTAGCAAAGACTAAGCCTCAAGCCACAGGCTTGCCTGCTGCTAAGGTCCAGGAGAGGAGACACCAGAGTAAGTGCAGCGTGGCGTCTGTACTTGTTTGGGGGCTGGCCTCTCCTGTTGGTGCTGTCCTCCAGTGTTCGATTGCTGGAATGATAGGCTGGATTGCCAGCATCTGCACACTGCTGGAAACGCTACCGTCAATTTATGGGAAATGTTGCTCAGGGACTTCGGCTATATATATATGTTTTTTTGTTCGCTATTTTGAATATGCTGCGTGTGTCTTTCACCTTGGCCACAAAGGAATGCTGTTTTGTTCAGCTATACAGTATTCACGTATGGTTGAATGATAATTAAATTTGAATTTGAATTTGAATAAGTTGAGTGAACCTATCGAGATTAATTGAGCCTGGAATAACACTTAAACATCCTACCTCAATCTTTTATTGCTAAGATAGCTTGGCTGCTCTGCAGAACAAAAAACTTAAATGGAGATATTTTCTGTGTCTCCATTCAAAGATATTTATTAGAGCTAATTAATAAAATGTATATGGTCAAGAAATATAGTGCTTTGACCATAAATATTAAATTTCTTATGAAAGTAACACAACCCGCATGGTGTTTAATATTGTTGCAATACAAAATATTAAGTCCAAAAAAGAAGTGAGATTAAAACATCCTGTGTGCAATTACTGAAATTATGGGAATTTATATAAACTTTGACTTTTCACAAAGCAAACCTAATGGTGAGTCAAGTATAGGCTCTAGTTGTGGGTGGTGATTGTAAAGGGAACCATCAGCATTCAACCATGCTCAGCTACGAGTCCCAATCTTAATGTTGATCCATGGTAAACCATGTATTACTTGATTCAGAATCCAACTCCAAAATAGATGTGCTGAAATACCTCAGAAATATTTTGGGGAACCCATTCCATGATCATATATCAACCAGACTTCCTTTTTCATTTACCGTTTTCTGATTATTTCAGTTATTTCTAATTGTTTAATGCATTTATTTTGTTTTAAGTGTTTATTTGCAGTTTAATTATTTTAATTTAAATCAATGTTTATAAGTTTCTGGATTTTGGGGACAGTTAAAAACTGTTGCAAAACCTTGACAGACTTGACTGAAGACTCCACATACAGCCTTGCCTCCTATCAGAGATTGTTAAAGAGAAAACAAATTAAAGGAGTTGTGCTTCAGGTTATGCTAACTGAGATAGAGTCGCCACTGAATCACGGAGAGCATAACATTTAGCGTAATGCTTTAGACAGAGACCAGTGTTCAGTTCCCACCACTGTCTGCAAACAGCTTGTACGTTCTCCCCATGGTGTGTGGGTTTCCTCCAGGTGCTCCAAATTTCTTCCACATTCCAATGATGTACAGGTTAGAGTTACTAAATTCAGGTCATGCTTTGTTGGTGTCGGAAACATGTCGGCACTTGCAGTATGTTGGCACCAGAAACTTAATCTTTGCCTTCTGCCCCCAGCACATCCTCGGAATGTGTTGGTTATTGACGCAAGTGATGCATTTCATTACATGTTTTGATGTACAAAAAAAGCTCATCTTTGAACCCTTACTTCAACCTCTAATGTGGCACAGGAAAGTGCACACAGATACTGCAGCCAAAAAAGGAAAATTCAGCTTGAAGTGGCACACTTGAAAAAAGCCAAGGAATTCTTTGAATATCTTTTACATTCACCACAGAGAATGAATATCTTGTTGCCCACATTTCACTTTCTAAATGGTAGACTTTTATCATGTACAGTGCCTTTTGCCTGATTTAACATTTTAAATATTACCTTTTTGCTCTGTCTAGTATTGACTGTCGTCGGTAGCTTTGACTGGTTTGGACCAGATCGAGAAGAATCACCAGCTGACATTCTAGCAAATAAGAGCAAAAGTATAAAAGAAATGAAATACAATAAAACAAATGTTTAAACAAATAATGTTAAATGATTATACCCATGCTCTTAGTTTTATCCCTCTTTACTTTACAAATGTCTCCGTGACAAAGATATTGGATCATTACTAAATTTTGCAATTTCCCACCCTAAAGAGAACCCAATAATGGAAAAGATATTAATCTTTCCTGACAGTATAAAACACACAAATATTTAAATACTAGCAATTTTTTCTCCTTGTACTTTTTAATCACATAAGTGAAAGTTAAATGGAAAATGTAGGCCAGGTAAGTTTAAGCTCGTATCTTAGAATAATCACAAATTTCTATGTCAGCATCTATCAACAATACCTTAACAGAATGTAAATGCATAGTAACATAACATTTGGTGTTAGAAATGTGGTACCATTGACTTAAATGTTGCAAGTTTTTTTGAAGAGGAAAACAACCTGTCATTTTTATTTTTTAGCAATGAGAAACTGGGGACATAAATCTACCTTATGTATGACCTCTGCATATCAGCATGGAGCACAGGTACTTCACACGATGAATATTAAATGGCCATATTTGACTTTGTTCTGTGTTCTTTGACCTGCACAAGTATCAGTCCATAGAAACAACTGTGGAACACTGGCTAAATAAATTTCTAAATATAGAAAGTAAATCTATAAGAAGGGGTAACGCCAGAAAAAAAACCGAACAATATTGAAATGCTGCAATCTATCAAAATCACCAAATCTGCAGCAAGGTAACCAGTGCGATATGTAATCATATGGCTAAAACCTCTGTGAGATCGAACTTGGCTCAATATGGCATGTAGAAAAGAACCAGATTGTATATTAATGAAATGACAGCACCAAGTAACCTTCAAATTCAACAATAAATGTAAAATAAGCATGTCCAATAACAGAAGGGCCTTAGCAATGCATTGTAGCCGCACCAGACTCAGTTGAAAATAATAGTGAATGATTAGGCAACTTACAAAAACATACATGTGCAATGCCCCAGTTCACATCTGTACTGTTATGCTGTAAGTATTTAATTTAACAACTCTGTTCTGCTTTCATAAAAATTGCTGGCAAAGTCCTAATGAAGGGTCTCAGCCCAAAACGTCGACTGTACCTCTTCCTAGAGATGCTGCCTGGCCTGCTGCGTTCACCAGCAACTTTTACCTGTGTTGCTTGAAATTCCAGCATCTGCAGATTTCCTCATGTTTGCTGTTCTGCTTTCAGCCTTTTTGGGTTATTGTTGAAGGTAAGGCATGATGCGGAATGTGTGCCATCCAATTAGCAGGAGGTTTTCTCGGTGAGGGACAATAAGGTTGGTTTTGGGCTTTTGCTCAACAGGAGATGAAGGGAGAAGACGCTGGGGAGAACTGGTCGTAGCATACGATCCGGTGGGTGACCCGTTTGTTCGAGATGGATTGCGAGTGACATTCGGAAGGTGGTGTGGGCATTCACGCTGACCGAGGGCTCAGTGCGTGAGTGACCGAGAAGTTCAAGATGAGCTCCAACTTGTGCAAATTTGACTGTTTAATTGGAATGGGCCCTTTTCTTTTTGTTATTCATAACTAACCCTCAAATTAAGATTCATAAACATAATTCCTTTAATTGTATGTTATTACATGGCATTAATTTGTAACAGGGTCGCGAATTACACCACATCCACACAAACTGGAGTTTGGGGTGGGACGAGCCATCTCAATATCACAAGTTTGGCGGGACTGGAGAGTGTTTTCACTAGACTTATGCAGCTAAGGAAACTAGGGTGTTTCACATGTTTTCAAAGATTATACAGGCATATCAAGAAAATAATGGAGAAGAAACACTTCAGGGATTTTGGTAAAAATTATAAATGAGATTTTTTCTAAATACTTTTCTTGCGGTCTTTCTGTCATGCAAATTAATAATGGCCAGCCAATTTGCTTCATACTGTCTCATACAGGCCAAGCAATTTTCATGATTCTTTGATTTTCCCAATTACCATGCTACTAGTGCCTTTAGCAAGATTGTCAGTCTTTTCTTGTCCTAATACTAGCTTGTTATCTTTGATTAGACATTTTTCCTGCAGGGTTTAGAGCCAGAAAGGGGTATATGTTTGTTGTAAGTAATGCATTATATATTTTCTAATGTTAACCATTGCTGCTTTGCTGTCATTTCCCAGTCTACCACAGCCAACTTCATATTTCCTTAGTATATACTGTAGAAGAAGGGCATCTAGGCGTATCAAATCTATGGCAGTTCACAGAGCAAGCCCATCATCTCACTAATTCTTCCTATATCTTTTTCTCCCCAATTTCCCATCAGACCCCACCCAGATTCTATTACCCATCTAATCATTCGGAGCAGTGTACAGTGGCCAATTATCCTGGCCACCTCTACATCTCTAGGACATGGGAATAGAACTGGAGCACAAAGAAGAAAACTCAAGTGGTCACAGGCAGAATCTGCAAATTGACAGCACTGGACGTCAGAATGAAATTTATTTGCTGGGGCTTTAAGACAGTTATCAGCTAGCTGCACATCTGTACCACCTACAATTCATGTTTCATATCATCATAATTGATCCCCTTTAAGTTTCTGATGACCCAGGTTTCATATTGAATCAAATCACTTACAATTTTTATACCAAATTCTATCATATTATGATCACTTTTCATTAAAGGCCTGGATTAATTAATTTCATTAAACAACTGGATAATTAATTAATTAATTAATTCTTATTTTTAAAAAGCTATAACATAGCCCATTTCCTGGCAGTTACTTCAGACATTGAAATAGATCTCCATTAAGTATTATCATCATTATAATCTCCCCTAGCTTTACTACCAATTTGATTTATCACCTTTTGTTGTATAACTCACTGCTTTCTTGATTTATACTGCATTATCACAATTATTTGTAGTCTATCTACAATTACCAATTTTTTTTTGCTATTGCTATCTCTTAACTCCACCCACAATGACTATACTTTGATTTCTTATCTCTCTACTATATTTCTCCTATTCTTTACTATCAGGGCTTTCTCACCTCCTTTACCATTTTACCTGTCTCCACTCAACCTTGGTCATTTGCAACTATAATCTCTGTTGATGGACAATTTAATTCTATTTGTTCTGATAATCCATCTATTTTGTCATAAATGGTACATGCATTCACAGAATATGCCTTTAATCTTGTCCTTCTACCTACTATGACACTAAATGTTAATATAATCTTATATTTGTATGTTGTGCCTCTCATAGGTGGCCTTAAGCATCTGGGGACCCATTTCAAGAGTTAATGTGGGGCCCTAACCCCGCTTCCCAAAACAAAGAAAGAAAAAAAGCGAGTATTCAAGTTGGTTTGCATCAATAATGGTATAATTTTGGACTTAAACGTTGATGCATTATATGCACTTCAGCATAATGGACAGTCAGTTCAACATAATCCGAACAATTCTCTTAATTAAAAACTGAAACAATGACATTTTTTGCTTTGCAGTGAGAAGCCTCACCCTTTTCAGCAACTAGTCTGCTTTGAATGGCACTATGTGTTAGGTATCAGCTGATATAAGAACAGCTTAAACAATTTCCCTCTAATTAAATTAATAACAAAAGCAATGTCATATTTAATGAAAATTCACACTTTATTTATTCAATGAACAGCGTCTGAAAGTTAACTACTGGAAGTTTACAATGAACTGTGTCGCACGCTCTTTCAGGACCATGGACAGCTCACGTAAGACCTGGAGAGCGAACAGGAGGAGAGTGAGAGAGAGAGAGAGAGAGAGAGAGGATGCAAGCGGGAGAGAGAAATTACAATTTGTTGAAACGCCGCCTAATCGCCTATACACATTTTGAGTGAAATATGTGGTTTAGTTTATTATTTTAATTAAAACTTTATTTCTGCTAAAAATGTGTTAAAAGACTAAAACTTCACCACCCTCCTGTGCTTGAGTGCTGAGAATGCTTTAATGAGCTCATCTTTGTCCAGCGATCTTGTTATTTCATGCTCAATTGATATCTGAGCAAGAACTGACAGACACTCCTGGAGCATGTTTGTCCTCAGATGCGTTTTGATGAGCTTTAGCCTCAAAAAACTTCTCTCTGCACTCGCTACAGTCACAGGCACTGTCAGCATGAGTCTTAGAGCAATGGTGAGGTTAGGATACAATTCAGCCAGATTGTTGCTGTAAATGTAGCTCAGAATCTGCAGGCCAGCGGTTTCTTTTGCAGGCACGGCACTGACAGCAGCCGACACCTTGCGCAAAAGGTCCTCAGCATCCACATCACCGAGTATCCTCTCCATGTTTACGCAGTTGTCTTTCCGTGTGCGACTTTGGGTGGCTTTTTTCATTTCCTCTGTTCCATAAATGAAGCCAAACAGACTGAAAAATGACTCCATCAGCTTGAAGCACTCACTAATGCCTGTGATGGCAGAGTCCACTAGTGGAAGGAAAACTTCTCCCTTGTACCGTTCCTCAGGTGCCACTCTCAGGGAAGGATCTGCACTTTGGGACTCGTACTGGAACCGGCGTTTTGGTTTTCTGATTCGTGCAGTAGGAAAGACCATTGGCATCCCTATCTCTTCAGCTATGTATCTGGCATCTGTTTGGGCAGATGAAAGGCCATTCTCTCTGTATTCCTTGAGAAATTTCAGAACATATTCCACCTCGCGCTGTAGCACATCGAATCCCACATGTGGGCTCTGAAGCAGCTTGCTGACACGATTCACCTCATGTAAAACATTGTACCAGATGATAACAGTCAGCAGGAATTTCCATGACATGATCTCCTGTTCTAGGCCTCTGGCTGCAGATGTGGTTTCACTGTCACCCTTCTGTGTGGCATGTTCAATCAGTGACAGGAGCGCTTTGCCAACATCGGGAAGCTGGTAGCGTAGGACTTTCACACTTTCCATGCAGCACTCCCATCGCGTGTTGGATATGGCCTTGAGGGTCATCTGTGGCACGTCCTCCTTGAAAAGCTCCCATCTCTGCGTCGATGAGCTGAACAGTGAGTATAGACGTTGCAGCACCCCAAAGAAGCTCACAGAATCCACTGCTGATTTTGCAGCATCGGCAATGACTAGGTTTAGACTGTGGCTGGCGCATGGCGTGAACAGTGTTTTTTTGTTAATATCTAGCACCCTCTTCTGCACCCCACTACTTTTCCCCCGCATATTGCTCCCATTATCATATGCCTGCCCCCTGCATTTTGAGATATCTAATCCTAACTTCTCCATATGCGTTAAGCAATGTCGGTTAGGCCTGCACCTTTTGTGTCAAGCACTGGTAGGAAATCAACAAAATGCGCACTAACAGTAGCTCCAACATTTACTTGGCATGTGACAATGCACAATGCCACAGAGAGCTGCTGTATGTGTGCAGCGTCAATGGTGCAGTCCATTATCAACGAGTAGTAACGTGATTGTTTTACTCCCTCTGTTATCGCTTCCAGTGTCTTGACTCCAATAAGTGTGATAAACTCATTTTGTATGGTTTTCCCCATGTAGTGGCCAGCAATCTCTTTTTTCTCTGCTCGTCTAACATGTTTGCTCATCACTGGGTCGAACTCGGCAAGCAACTCCACCAGACCTAGAAAGTTCCCATTATTTGGTTCAAGTAGGGTGGAATTGTGGCTGCGGAAAGCAAGGTTTCGTTCTGCAAGTTGACAAACTATGGCAATGAACCTCTCCATGACATCATTCCAGTGTTTTTTTTCCCAGTATTTGCATTTCTTGGTACGTGCTGTCAATGGCACTGTGCGTTCTTAAACTGGTCACTGGTAATATGCATTGGCCAATGTGTCGGATCGGTGTCTGTGAATGTTAGTGGGGCTTTCTCTCTGTCTGGTGTGCTGGTGGTGGCATCTCCCTCACCTGTCTCAATTGTAGGACTGTCAACATGCTGTGGTGCTTGTTCATCAAAGTTTGGTCATCATTATCACCATCTGTTTGAATAGAATTGTTCTTTTCATTTCCACTGCTCTGATTATCAACAGCTCCTGTACCGCTTACACTGTCACTTGGCACTGCAGCCCCATGCTGTGATGATGGTGCTGCAGCAACTGCAGTCGGCGGGCCTTTTACAGATGCTGGACCAAAGAAAGATGCAACTTTTGGGAGACAATTTAGATGTTTTGTTTTGTTGTCTAAAATTTTCCATTTTTCAGTACCACTAGGAGCGTTTCATTTTCCTCTCATTGAAAAGTAGTCTTCTTTGCTAGGAGCAATGTTTACAAGTGAAGTAAATATTTTAATGTATTTTCTCAGATGTCAGTCAGCGAGCGCCCACTGGTGGTTCGACTGGCAATAGCAGGAGAATATTGTGGCGTCTGGGAGCTGTGCGTTAAATCTTTGCATGTCAGTCGGGGGCCCCTGGGAGGGTGGGGCCCGTTTCAGTTGAAACAGGTGAAACATAGCTAAGGCCCCTACGGTGCCTCCTCCTGATACATTCTGATTAAAATTACCTATTTTGCTGGCCTACACCATTGTCTCTTTAACTTTATAACTTTCTCCTCACTAAAATGCTCTTCTAACTACTTTATTTAAACCATTCTGTACTTAGCTCTTGTTCAATTCAATTGGCCCTGCTCATTTGAAGAACTTCCTCTTTCCCAAAACCTCATGAATTGAAAGCCATACAATGCAAGCAAAGCTTTTTGTTTAAGAATGCTATAATTAATGTTACCTAATGATTATTTAAAGTTATTGCTGATAAGAGAAGAACTAAATACATGAAATAAGACCAAAAAAAATTAAGAATCCAAAGAATACCTGGGAAATTCATGGAGACAATTTTTGATGGCAATAAATTTGCTAAAAAATGTTCCTTTCCATAAAAGATGAATGCACTGCAACTTTTTAACAGCTCTTCCCATTTTGCATGACTATGAAAAAAGGAAATATTTTAGTTCTTATTTAACATTAGAAACATGTAATTTGAAAGCTAGGGTAAGCAGAAATGTTTCAATTAATAGCAAAATAATTTTATTCCATTTCATCATCATGAAGTATTAGTCAGGTTATGGAGGATAATAAATATTGTAAAGTAAAAGGTATTTACAAATTGTTAAAGATATTATTAAAAAGACTCATGATGTACAGTGTAGAACTGAAGATGTAATTGAGCATTTCTTCAGAATTGTTACTTTCATCATTTAGTACAGCAACATTTGAAAAATAATGAAAACACAACCCACCTGGGAACATGCTCACATCCCATAACTCCAGCCCAGTGCCCTGTGAATTGTGAACTATATGTTTCAATTATTTCTGTCATTACTTTCACAGGACTGAACAACTCTGGGGAAAAAAAAGTACAAATAAATTAAGTAACCATGGTTTACTCCTATGTCACAATTTTTATGTTATATACTGAATAAATTTCAGCTGGTACTGTTCAGTTTATTTTGTATGCATGTATCTTTATAGAAAACACAAGCAAACTTGAGATACAGTAGATTTGCATGCTGAAGTATTTTATTCCTGGGGGATAGGGATAGAACATAGGATAGGGACATCACAGGACAGATTCTTCAACTCACTACATCTGTGCCAACCATGATGCCAATCATAACTAATGCCTGCACATGGTCCCTATTCCTCTATTTCCCACCTATTCATTTGTATGCCTAAGTGCTGCCTAAACATTGTTATCACAGTTACTTCTACTACCTCCCCGGCAGCATGTTTCAGGCACCTACCAATCTCTGTGTAAGAACAAACTTGCCTTGTAAATTTCCTTTAAACTTTTCATCTTAAACCTATATCCCGTATTAATTAGCACTTCTACATTGGCAAAAGAGACTCTGAATATTTATTCTATCTATCCTCCTCATAATTTAAAATACTTCTATCAGGTTACTGTCAGTCTCTGATGCTCCAGATAAACAATGAAAATTTGTCCAACTTCTCCTTACAGCTAATACCCTCCAGATAAGGCCACATCCTGGTGAACAACTTCTGCAACCTCACCAGAGGATCCATGAAGGTAAGCATGCCATATGCCTTCTGTATGCGCTATCCACTTGTTTTGCCACTTTAAGGGAGCTATACACTTCACTTCAAGATTCCTCTATATATCAATGTTTCCAGCAGCCCTCCTTAGGTAAACCTTATTTCTTAACAAAATCAAGCAATGCCTGAGGATACTGTAGAATTCTGAAGAATAAATGAAGGTTACAGCAAGATGGTTCTAATGAACATTAGCTCTAAACCAAAGTGGCATATCTAGTAACATATCTAATATGGGTACAATGAACAAGCCTCTTCTATATTATCACATGCTACTAGATAGTGACAGAATAGTCCCCATGAGTCAGTGCATTTATCATATTTTTTTTGTAATCGTTTTTCATGAGCTTTTACTGAAGTTATTAACTACTCTATTTGAACTACCATTTTGTAATTTTGCAGTTGATTACTAATCTTAATCTATTAAAATCACCCTTAAAAGCTTGTGAGTTTAGTCAACACTGATGTTGCCTTTATGCACAGCCACAGACCCAATTTCATCAACACCAGTTGAAGCTTGTCAATCAGCTGACTAACAATGCTAAGGCATAGAGTGAAGAAGAGGCTTTTCATGCCTATAGCCAGTGGTGGCAGTCATCCAAGGTTTGGGATACTTGATAAAAGTCATGCCAGAGTACAGAAAGTAAGTATGAATCCCAATTTTCAGACTTGCTTTAACAAGTAAAGAGAAGAGACATCCTCTGTCTGAAGGGGTCCAAGAAACCATCCAGAGAGACAATCAAGTAGAATGAGGAAAAGTTCAATGATAATATCAAAGCCAGAAGTGAAGTTCCAAAGGCATGGACCCAGTACTACAAGAAGCTCATTAATTTCACATACATGGAGGCATTATCGAATACCCATTTCCAACAGTCGCACCGCTAATCTTAAAGGTAGCTTCATACTGCACTCCCTCATCACTGATCCACCAACAATCTCCTTCAAACAAGAATCCAGCCAAATAGTCTTGTGCTCCATCAAAACTCCTCAGACTACTCTGACCGTCACATTCCCACTTTACAGCTTTCACTTACTTCTTTCTACTTAACCATGGCAGACCCATTACCAGACACTTTGCAAGACACCCACACAGCTTTCTTTCTCTTGAAGGAGGATGTTTCACCAACTGTAGCAGACTAGCATGGGTTGAGCTAAATCCAAAATTTTTAAACTGATGGTTACTTCTGGAACTGGCACAAATGGGAAGCAGCAACATAAAGACCATAGAAAATATAGTCTGCAAATGTTTCCAGTTGCTGCCTACATTGCCAGAGAGACCAGGGTCAGTCCTCCGGTGCTATTTGCGTGAAATTTGCACATTTTCCTGTGACCATGTAGGTTTTCTCTTGGTGCTTGTTTCCTCCCACATCCAAAAGATGTGTGAGTTACCACTGTAAAATATCTCGAATATGTTGGTGAGTGGTAAGATATGGTAGGAGTTGATGAGAATGTGGCAGGAATAAAAAAAATAGGATCAATGAAGGTTTAGTGTTAATGATAGCTGATTCTCAGCATAGACTAGAAGGGTTGAAAAGTCTGCTTCCATGCTGTATCTCTCCATGACTCTATATCCACTTTACTTTTCATTGCATCATCCCTTTTAATTACAAACTGTACATTTCTGACTTGCTCATCTCCTCTCACCATGACATTGTTATTCCTGCACCTTCCTCTTTCAGATAACCAAAACTTCCCATCAGGCCAGTGGTCTAAATGCCAGAAATTAGATGAATTATTTGATATAACGGGTGTGTGAAATGAAATATTGCTGCATCCAAAGTTTGTAATTATGTGTGCCCTTGGTCATGATGAGATAAAAGTAAAGAGGATGCACTTTATTTACACCTTGGCCTGTTGTGAGTACTGGAAAGTGGAGACTGTGAAAAATTGTTGCAAGATTTTGATATTTTCATAGCTCCTCAATATCTGGCATACTGTACACCAGCAACTGCTTCAATTAATGCCATTTCTTATTTATTATAATAAAGATAGTAAATGAGCAGTAACATGAATGGACAGGTTAGTAACTACATTCAGGATACATATTTTGAAACCTAACATACATTTCTAAAATGCAAGTTTAAGTTTAATGCACTCTTACCCAAGTCATTTGTTTCATCATAAGGATCTACAATATCTGACCAATCCAGTTAAAGTTTATCCTGGCATGATTCATAAGGGCTTACTTTACATGACTGCACTATATATCAAACTGTAGAGGTCAATGGGACAGTACATGCCAAAATTCCTATTATACACCATCCATCACAGGGGTCCATTGCCAGATTTGAAACCAATATTGCAGTCCTTACTCAGCAACTACACCATATAAAATCTTCACAATTTGCCATAAATTATTATTTGTGGACAAAAAATATAGAAAATATTTTTCCTGCATCTGGATTAGTGACTTATAAAGCAGCTTGAAAGTGAGATCATATTTAGCCCAAAAATAGTGAAGTAGTGTATATGGGTTCATTGTCCATTCAGAGATCAAATAGCTGTGGGGAAGAAACTGTTCCTAAAATGTTGAGTGTGTGGTTCAGGCTCCTGTACCTCCTCCTTGATGTTAGCAATGAGAAAAGGGAATGTTCTGCATTTTGAGGCTCCAAATACATTTAACATGTGTTATATTGAATCTTACAAAAGGCATGAAAGCCAGAAATGAATAAATACTTAATTGAAACACTTCAGATAAAGAAATATAATTCCCTTAAAGCAAAGCAAAATCTATGGTTTTTACATTATGGGTCAAGTAAAGCTAACTGTAAGAAATGTGTCCTTGGTCAAGAGCAATAAACTCTCCTTGTTGCAACACTGTTTTGAAACTTAATGGAATTGATTTCAAAGAAACAGAACCTTGGAAACTAATCACAGTGCCTGGTGGCTAATATATTACACATGTCAAGGAGAAATGTCTACTCTCTGCTTGCATTGATGTAGTCAAGGATTCTATATGCTTCTTTTAACATTCATTTGAACTTGTCTAGCTACCTTCAAAGGCAGTAACTTGGACTATGGAGAGGATACAGGAAGCTTCTGGGGACTAAGACTGGCTAAATGATTGACCAAGTTGAAAAATGTAAGGAAATATGAGAAAGTTACATTTAAATATTGTGAAAATCATTACTTCTAAAAAAGTCATATTGTAAGGTATAAATCAGTCCATTACTGTTAATGTCAACAATTAGGTTACTATTTCACAACATAAAATCCTTTAAATATATATATATATATTACTTAACAGATTAAAATTAATAGGAAGGATACATCTGAAGTTGTGAGTATTTACTGGAAAACAACTAGGTGGCACAACACGATTGATAGCTACCTGCAATTTAAACAAATAGCAAACATGAAGCAATGCTGAAACAATTACAGATTAAACTTTTGCTTCAAATTTTGGTAATTACAGTACATTTATATTTTATATACTGATTTTAAAACAGACAGCGGGAGTTACAAAAGTCAGATATGCTGTAAATTTGGATACGCTGTAAATATGAATTCAGCCCATCCAAACTGCAAATGTGATTAGATATCATGGCTCCTGATTTGCAGCTTTCTTGTAGATAGTCACACCAATACAAAGTCATTTGGAAGAACTCTCCTAAACTGAGAGCTCTGCCCTCATGCTTGAGTACATTTTGGAATCAACCCAGTGATCAAAACTAAGCTAGGTTTAGATCAATGTCACTTAGGATTTTTCACCATCAGTTTTTGAACAGTTGACAATAATGGGGACATGAATCCCATTGGAACTCAGGGAACACAGAAACAAAATTTACCATTTAGTTCCTCCATTCTATGACTGCAGATCTAAAACTCCCCGCACTCAACTTGATTCAGAATCTTAACACATTTGATTAACAAGGATTTCAGTTTTAAAACAGTAAAATAACATGGAATCAATTGTCATTTGCAGAAAAAAGTTTCAAACTTACACCAATATTTACTTACCATTGTATTTCATAACTTCTACTTGAAAGGAGCTTTATTTTGCCCTAGATCACACCTTACTCTCATCAATCTGCAGAAATGTTTCTCAACCTACTATAAAAGTTATTTTTCTTTACTTCTTAAACTATCCCCTGTGATTTTTTTAAGCTCCGCAAAGTAAAACTAGTTTCACTAAATTAACCCAGGCATCATTTTACTTTGAACTTTGGATCCTTAATTACTCTTCTTCTTAAAGCAGACCATGTTATCTAGAATATGTCATGTGTTGTTTACCGTCTATAATTAATTAGCTTATGTTGATTACCATTTTAATGTTTTTCTTTTGGCTTCCTGCTCCTCTAGCACCTTTAACATCCTTTGTGTTTGGAGTTTCTGTTGCAAGAGGGAAAAAACAATGAACATGAAGAACAGAAGAGTTCCACAGAAAATCGGGCATGATTATAAAACCTAAACTAATGAAATAGTGCAGTTTTATTTGATTATCAAGATAAAAATAGCCCGCGCAAATTTAGTCTTTGGATGATATAATTCCCAAGAGCCTACCATGATTCGTTCACAAAAAAACTGTTCTCTTAATAATGTTAGCACAAGTAATAAGCAAATAAGATTTCCATTTTCTTCAGCTCTGTCTAAAGACACTTGATTACATATCCCTCAGATTTCAATAATGTTATGCTCTTTTATTTTCAAGTTATCTTAAATCTAGTTTCCATGGAAAAGCAAACCAAATTCCATGGTAAAAGAAAGCTTAGAAATGGATTGCCGCCTTTTTTGGTGTACTAAAACACTGTAGCATCCTTGTGCTTATATCCAGTACCAAATTAGATCCCCTCCAAACATTTCAAAGAAGAATAAATCAGGAATGCAATACCACTAGTGTGTCTTTAATCTAGGAACAAGCATGAAAACAAACCCACCAGGGACAACAAAGAAAGTGGATTTTTAACTGGTATAAATTCAGAAGATTTAATTAATACATGGAGTAAGTAATATGGTCCAGTTCCACGAAGTACCATTATCTGTAATGAAACTTGGGCCCTTGGTAAGAGGAGGACTGAGGTAAATTGAAATTAAGAGGTGCTGCTGATCTGGTACATTTTTTCTGCCTGGTGAGTTAAGAGAGTCAAGACACTAAGTGACTACAAATGACAAAAAGATACTCTGAGAAATGCTGCTGCTAAATCAGTATTTAGTTCAGTATATTGATATATTTACAAAGTAGAGGGATGTGCAACCTTAAGAGTAACAGGCAGGTCATGTTCTCATGTGCACGCTGCTCTTGTCCTTCTTAGTGGAAACCTAGGCAAGTAACTGCAAGTGTATTTAGTGGATGATATATAGTACACTGCACCTAATGTGGGGTGGTTATAGAAAGAATGAATATTTAGGGTAATTAATGTGGTGTCAATCAATTTGGTTCTTTGTCCTGTATGGGCTTCTTTGAAAGATGTTGGCACTGAACTCAACCTGGCTTAACCAGTGAGCATTCCATAACACTCCTGACTTGTGCCCTTTAGGTGGCATGCCAGGGCAAAAGTCACTCAGCTCAGGACAAATGCTCTTGCATCCAGCCACGATCATTCTGGTCAATGATGATTCTTCCAGGGATATTGATGGTGGGTCACCCAACAATGATAATGCCATTAAAAGTCAAAGCTGGGTGCCTGGGTGCTCTCTGTTGGAGATGGTCATTGCCTGGCACTTTAGTGGCATGAACATTTCTTGCCAGTTATCATCTCATGCCTGAATGTTGTCCAAGTCTTGTTCCACGTGGGCACTGGGATGTTTCATTAGCTGGGACCTTATGTTGAAAGGAAGGTCATTAATGAAGCAATTGTTTAAATATAAATCAATTTCTAGTATTTATTTCCCAAACATTCACCTTTTTAAAATTATCCATTTAGTGATACAGCACAAGGTAGGCCCTTCCAGCTCTTCGAACCACGCTGCCCCTACAACCCCCAGCAAACCCGATTAATCCTAACCTAATCATGAGACAGTTTACAGCAACCAATTAACCTGCCCAGTGTGTCTTTGAATAGTGAAAGGAAATGAGAGGACCCAGAGAAAACCCATGCACTCCACAGGGAGGACATACAGAGTCTTCGTATAGAATGCCACTGGAATTGAACTCCGAGTCTGGAATGCCCTGAGCTGGTATAGCATCACGCTAACCACCATGCTACCATCACTCCCTTTCATTGAAGACCATCAAACCCTTTTTCTTCGATTAATTTTGGGTCACACCTCCCATTTAGGCTCAGCCTCTAATTTTCCCACATTTTTGTGAATTTTTATGGACAATTTACTGAGCTCTTGTAAAGTAGAAAATAATTGACTCGTTTATTTGTGTGTACCTGATTCATTTCTGTGCTGGCGATTGTATAGCAATTGTAATGAGAAGTCTCTTGAAATTGAGCTGATTACATCTTTCTGGAAAACTTTTAGTGCCTCCAAGGGTAGCTCCAACAAGAGTTTATCAGCCAACAGGATGACAAATTCTCCTAAATCTTGAGACTGACCTGAGAAGAATTGATTTAAATCTTGATTTCAGGTGAAGTAAAGTAACAGCAGTCAATTATGAAAATGCTTGAACAAAAAAAGGAGAAAAGAATTCCTGCAAATTATTTTATAACGACCACACACACCATTATATCTATAAATAGATATTTGAACAAAAAGCAACATGTTATGCCATTTAATATAATGGGAAATAACAGACACTTTATTGATATGTCCACACAAAGAGCTCATCTTTTCAGTTAGGTTTTTAAATAGTAAACGGTACTCAAGATGGACATTGGACATAGAACATAGAATAGTACAGCACAGTACAGGCCCTTCGGCCCACAATGTTGTGCCGACCCTTAAACCCTGCCTTCCATGTAACTCCCCACCTTAAATTCCTCTATATACCTGTCTAGTAGTCTCTTAAATTTCACGAGTGTATCTGCCTCCACCATTGACTCAGGCAGTGCATTCCACGTACCAACCACTCTTTGAGTAAAAAACATTCCTCTAATATCCCCCTTGAACTTCCCACCCCTTACCTTAAAGCCATGTCCTCTTGTATTGAGCAGTGGTGCCCTGGAGAAGAGGTGCTGGCTATCCACTCTATCTATTCCTCTTAATATCTTGTATACCTCTATCATGTCTCCTCTCATCCACCTTCTCTCCAAAGGGTAAAGCCCTAGCTCCCTTAATCTCTATCATAATCCATACTCTCTAAACCAGGTAGCATCCTGGTAAATCTCCTCTGTACCCTTTCCAATGCTTCCACATCCTTCCTACAGTGAGGCGACCAGAACTGGACACAGTACTTCAAGTGTGGCCTAACCAGAGTTTTATAGAGCTGCATCATTACATCGCGACTCTTAAACTCTGTCCCTCGACTTATGAAAGCTAACACCTCATAAGCTTTTTTAACTACCCTATCTACCTGTGAGGCAACTTTCAGGGATCTGTGGACATGTACCCCCAGATCACTCTGCTCCTCCACATTACCAAGTATCCTGTCATTTACTTTGTACTCTGCCTTGGAGTTCGTCCCTCCAAAGTGTACCACCTCACACTTCTCTGGGTTGAACTCCATCTGCCATTTCTCAGCCCACTTCTGCATCCTATCAATGTCTCTCTGCAATTTTCAATCTTTGATGATGGACTTCCCTACATAAGGAAGTTGTTGCAGGGATAAGCTCTCCAGATAACTTACATCTGCTTCCTATTTGGTCAAATAGTGAAGCGGATTCCAAACAAAATTAGTTACTAGTGTTAATTGCATTTCATTGAAAATCACATTTGAGCATGTGATGGATATTCTGAATATCTGCTTCTTTCTCATGTTTGCTAAGCATGCTTTCTTAAAACACAGCATCTACCGCTTGTAAGTAAACTTCCAACTAACAGTTTGTTTAGTTTCTGGTTGTAAAAGGAAGTCTGTCTTCAGTTCTTAAAATGCAAGTAGAAAACACTAATCAGCTTGAGGTTATTGCAAACAAGCTCTGTATTTTGCACACACTGTGTAGAAGCAGATGCTAACTCACAGCATCCTGTCTTACTGTTCAAGAGTAGAGTATAAGACAATGGGTTGTTTCACTTGGATTGTTTCAAACAAACAAACTGACTCACAAGTTGCTTAGTTCAGAGAACCTTGCAGAACAAATGGGTCATATCATTCATACCAGTGCTGACAACACCACTGTCGTTGGTCAAACCATAGGTGGTGATGAATCAGCATATAGGACGGAGATATAAAATCTGTTTGAGTGGTGCGACAACAACAACCTCTCACTCAATGCCATCAGGACCAAGGAGCTAATTATCGACTTCAGGAGGAGGAAACCAGAGATCCATAAGCCAGTCCTCATCAGGGGATCAGTGGTGGAGGCCAGCAACTTTAAATTCCTTGGTGTTATCATTTCAGAGAATCTGCCCTAGACCCAGCACTCCCTTTCATTGAAGACCATCAAACCCTTTTTCTTTGATTAATTTTGGTCACACCTCCCATTAATCATAGCTAGTTGAGATCTATGTCTCAAAATGTGTTTGTGTTAAAAGGGATATCTGAGGAAGTATATGTGTGTGAAGTCACAAAAAAGTGGGAGAAAAATGGTATGAATGCAGAGAGCATTTCAGGCTTATTTGGAATGAGATAACAAATATCAAGAAATGTCAGAGAAACACGGGGTGAATGAGAATCCATTCCTTCAGCTTCGGTTTCTGTGACGGACGATTTGTTTGTATCATGGTATATCTTTTCAGTTTATAGAAATTGTACCTGTGTTTATCCTTTATGCTTTAGAAATACTTTATATTTTGAGTCTTTAGAAATGCTTTTTTTAGAAATCCTCCATGAGAATTTGGTAACGTTTAAGATAGAAATCCTCTATGAGTTTTAAATTGGTTTAAAGAGTGTTCTTTGGATCTGAATGTGTATCATTGAAAATAAATGAACTGTGTATTAAACTACATTGTTAGTTTGAAGTATCTTATCCTTCATAGCGAGAGGGGACCCACTGCTTTAACAGTGGGTATTTGCATCGATACTCACTGTGGAGAATAAACAGTGAAGTACACTAGTCTTTGAAGAACAGGTAGTTCCAGTATAATCTCCCTTTTGTGAGAGTGCTCATGACTATTAATAAAGTTTAAAGTCTTTGAGGTTAGAATTTAGCAGTCTGAAAACCCAATACTATCACAAGCAAAGGGGTAGCAAAATTATGTGTGAGATTTTCACCTGCAGTTGACTCTGGGTGGAGTTGGAATATGGTAACATTTTGACGATGGATGGTTCCTTGTGTAGTGTTGAAGCCAGGGGAGTGGAGAATACAGATGGTGGGTATGCTTTGAGGAATAGAATGTTGAATCATTCATCACAGAATACTCAACTTATGATTGTCTTGCAGTTCTAATATTTTAGCAGCTTGTCCAGCAATACTTTTTTGTCATTGGAAACTTCCAGGAGTTTAAAAACTTGACAATGGTAATTGTATTGAATGCCACAAATGGTAGTTTGACTCTCTCTTGTTGAAAGTATATGACACCAATGGTGTCAGTGCTATCAAGGTCTTACTTTCACAGACACAGAATGTTTCATTGTTAGAGAATTGTTAATCCAATGAACACTCAGCAAGCATCAGCAAACATTCTTATCATACAGAATCACATGATAGAGCAACCCACTGAGGAAACATAAAATTATTGAGCTTATCGCCTTCCCTGAATAACTATTTCTGAGATTTTGCATGACTGAAATTATCAATCTGCTGCAGCCAAAATCAACTTTCTTTGATTTGTGTTCAACTTCAGCTATTGAAGAGTTTTCCCCATGAGCTCCATTGAGTTTAATTTACAAAGTCTTCTTGGGAGTTTTGATATTAAGATTAATCATCCTCCCCTCAGCTCTGGAATCCTGAACCTTTGTTCACATTTGATATATGGGCAGAGAAAAATAGTTGAGGTGCTGCTGAGGGTGTAAAATTTGTGGAAGGTCAATGTTTTTTCAATTTCCAACCTAAGAATATCACAATGCATCTAAAACTTTAAAATGGAGAAGCTGTCTGGCAGTGGACATTCAAAAGCATTCAAAAATTGTCTTTTGTATACATGCATAACCTGACTAGTGTGATGTAGGGAGAACATGCAGAGAGTGAAGCAAAGGAGACCTCAGGACTGCCAAGCAGATGAAAAATCAGTGTGCCATTAATCCTAGAGGAATATAGTTATCTCATTATTCAATCACTCATAAAGATGTTTAGGGTATAATTCAATAGGTGTCTCTCAGACTGGTCAGCTAAAAAAAAGGCATACAGTGGTTTGACCAGTCATGTTAAACTCAGACAATAGAAACTAATATTGATCAAACTTTCAAACATTATAACTTGTCAATAAATTCCTCTTCACATTTTATCTCCCATACCTGGAGTTGATTTCCCACCCACGGGTTTTTCCTCTTTCTTTTTGTGTTTTGATTTTGCTGAATCCGTTCCTGTTACTAGGGGAGTTGCCGGGCTGAAAGAAAAACCTTTAATTAGGATGCATCGTCAAAAGATTTCCATCTTCCACACTAGCCTACATTGACTTGCTTCATTCTGGATATACTAGACTTTGTCTAGCTTGTTGCATAGCTTATAAGGAAAAGTAAATGCTGTTACTTTCTAAAATATTATGCACAAGTAATAAGGATTGTTTGAAAGTTCAAGTCTATTGTCATTCAACCGTACACACGTATACTGCCAAGTGAAACAACGTTCCTCCAGGCCAAGGTGCACAACACAGTACACATAAATTACACACATAAAACATAAAGTAATATTACCACAAATAAATTAACAAATAATAAGAGGCACTTACTATACAAGTTAAAAAGTCGACAGTATAAAGCTACAAGTGCTTCATATGTGATAAGTCCTGGGTGGTGGCAGGGAATGCTATAGTCTTACAACCTGGGGGAAGAAGCTGTTTCCCATCCTAACAGTTCTTATCCTAATGCTACGGTACCTCCAGCTTGATGGTAGGGGTCAAAGAGACCATTGGACGGATGGGAGGGATCACTGAAAATGCTAAGGACTTTGCAAACACAGTGCCCCTGATTAATAGCTCTAATGGGTGGAAGAAAGACCCCCATGATCTTCTCAGCAGTCCTTGCAATTCTTTGTATGGACTTGCGGTCAGATGCCTTGCAACACCCATACCAGACGGTGATTCAGCTGGTCAGGACACTATTGTGCAGGAACATACAGTCAGTGGCCACTTTATTAGTTACCTCCTGTACCTAACTGACCGTACATTCATGGTCTTCTGTTGCTGTAGCCCATCCACTTAGAGCTTTGATGTGTTTTGTATTCAGAAAAGCTCTTATGCTCACCACTGGTGTAACGTGTGGCGATTTGTGTTACTGTTGGATTCCTGTCAGCTTGAATTAGTCTCTCTTTCTCCTCTGACCTCTCCCATTAACAAGGTGTTGTTGCTCACAGAACTGGATGTTTTTGTTTTTTTTTTACAATTTTTTGAAAACTGTTGTGAGACTGTTGTGTGAGAAAGTCCCAGGAGATCAGTAGTTTTTGGGATATTCAAACCACCCCATCTAGCACCAATAATCAATCAATGGTCTAAGTCACTTGGATCATATTTCTTTCCCATTCTGATGTTTGGTCTGAACAGTAACTGAACCTCTTGACAATGTCTGCATGCTTTTACACAGAGTTACTGCTACAGGATTGGCTGGTTAAACATTTACTTTAAGAGAAGGTGTACAAGTGTTGGCGCGTGGCCAACTGGTTAAGGCATCGGTCTAGTGATCTGAAGGTCGCTAGTTCGAGCCTCAGCTGAGGCAGCATGTCGTGTCCTTGAGCAAGGCACTTAACCACACATTGCTTTGTGACGACACCGGTGCCAAGCTCTATCGGCCCTAGTGCCCTTCCCTTGGACAACATCAGTGGCGTGGAGAGGGGGGACTTGCAGCATGGGCAACTGCTGGTCTTCCATACAACCTTGCCCAGGCCTATGCCCTGGAAACCTTCCAAGGCACAAATCTATAGTCTCACGAGACTAACAGATGCCCATTATTACAAGTGTACTGTACTTAATAAAGTTGCGAGTAAGTATAGGTGGTGGCATAGGGAGGGGTGAGGTAAGAGGCATGGAAGATGGATTATCATATACGTAACACATGATTATGATTTTTACTGCTGTGCTGTAGGAATTTCATTCTAGCAGTTTTGTAAGAGCAGTCTGTTCTGCTTGGGTTTGGGTTGAGATAAGAGGCTTTATTGTTCCCCTGAGGAATGCAATGTCAGCCACTCAGGATGGTGGAATTGGGAGAAGGTTCGGGAAAACACTGTTGTGGGGAGGTCTTTGTTGGCGGGAGCTGGGAGAAGAAAGGAGGGGAGATGTCTGAGGATGCTGTACCTGTTGCACAAGGTGCTTTGTGCAGATGAATAGTTTCAAAGAGGAAGGAGCAATACCCCGTGCGAGACCCGTTTATTTGAGCAACATACATCAAAGTTGCTGGTGAACGCAGCAGGCCAAGCAGCATCTATAGGAAGAGGTGCAGTCGACGTTTCAGGCCGAGACCCTTCGTCAGGACTAACTGAAGGAAGAGTGAGTAAGGGATTTTCCCGTTTATTTGAGATGGATTTCAAGCGACATTTGGAAGGTGATGTGTGTTTTCACGCAGACTGAGGGCCCAGCGCGTGAGTGACAGACAAGTGTAAGATGAACTCCAATTTAAGTGAGCTTTTGACTGTTTTAGAATAATGGGCCTTTTTTGTTTTTTTTATTTAATAACTCTTTGGTTAAGTTAACATTCATAAATAACTTTTTAAAAAATTGTATGCAGTGTAGGATCTGTTATTTCTTGCCGACGGGCGATTGCCGGGGGCAGTAAATCACACAGCATTCACACAAGCTAGATTTTGGATGGACAAGACATCCCAACCTCAAGGATTTGGCGGGACCAAAGTCATATACACCCTATATGTACGAAGCCTGGGAAAGGTGAGTTTCTCCCCGCGGAGTCCAGTGGCTATTAGCGAGGCGCATTTCCAGAGTTGCCCAATAAAAAGGGGGCATCGTCCTGGATTGAATTCGTTGAACGCTGTGTGATTGACCTAAGAATTGATTAAGTGAGTTTGTGTTTAAGCCTGTATCAAACTATTGTCCGGGAAAGTGATTGAGATACATGGTTATGGATGCCATAGGGATTAGGGGATGCAATTCAAAGAGATTGCCTGTAACTAATGCTTGTGTTCTGAGTGGGGGTGGATATCTGCAAGCCAGATGAATTGTTAATGAGGGTTTTAAGTACTGTTAAAGCACTGGGGAAAGCTACAACCACATTGCGGAAATATGACCAAGCGGTGGGCACAGACATGGTTTTAGTTCCGACTAGCACTGACATAACGGGAATGGATCTGCCTGGTACCATTGGAGTACCGAGAGAGATGGGGCCAGGGGCCGTCCATACTTTCAGAGAAGAGGGGAGTGTTGGCGAGGGTGCCCGATTGGAAGACGAGTTGCCTGTACTGGGGGGGGGGGCGAAGACTTTTAAAAAATTACTCTTGTTTCAGTGGAGGGAAGGGAAGGAGTTGTCTGATGTGATAGGTCGACTGAGTACTTCAGCTGTTGATTTAAATTCTAAGCTCATTTGGGTTGAAAAGGGTGAAACTTCCATTTATGTGGGAACAAGTTCTGCCGTTGTGAGAAGCTTCCAGGGAGCATGCAAGGAGAGAAATGGAGAGAACTTTTTGAACATCTTGTCCATTCACCCTGTGTTTAGAGCTGCTTTCAAGAAGGTGCAAGTTTCTTCTAAGCAGGATGATGAGCTGAAACGAGGAACCGTGTGGTGTACCTAGTCTAAACCTGTCATGTTATGGCCTGGAGGATTAGCTAGGTTGACAGGAAGCTCAAGGTTTGCTGGAGTGTCCAAAGAATGTAAAAGAAGATTAACTAAGAAGATGTTGGGGCACAAGGATACATTTTCTACTGATGAAGCTAATGTTGGTTACTCCAGGAGTACTTGCCACATTAGAATGGTAGAGGACACTCCTTTCCAAGAGAGGTCTCAATGATTAGCACCATCAGAGGTTGAAAGTTCTCGGCAGCATTGGCTTAAACTGATGAAAGTTAAATTCCGTCATGGAGCAGGGGGACTTGAGCCACCAGAAGACACGAGTGACACATGGGGAGAGGCATCCCCTAGTAGACAGGAAGGGTCACATGGAGTAGTTGAAGCTGGAGGAGCTGAAGATGGGATAAGGAGGTCTCAAAGAGCCAGGAAACTCCCAGATGGGCTGGCCTATGACTCACTGGGGGAACAGAGTGTTGTGTCTGTCCCCTTAGTGAAATATGTCACTGCCCTTCACAAATGGATTAGAGGTCCTGACATCACAAACTTCCTCTGAAAACTGTCTTATTAGTGATGGTTTAATAAGTTTCAAAATCATAAGAACATGACTATTTTTAGTGGGGGGAGAGTGCAATGCCCTGGTTAAATTTTTTTACTGCTATGCTCTAGGTATTTCAACTTAGCAGTTCTGTAAGAGCGGTCTGTTCTACTTTCACCTTGTTTGGGTTTGAGCTGAGTTAAGATGCTTTGTTGTTCACCTTAGGAATGAGATGTCAGCCAAACAGGACAGTGGAATTGGGAGAAGATTCAGGAGAACACTGGTGTGGGGAGGCCTTTGCTGGTGGAAGCTGGGAGAAGAAAGGAGTGAAGATGGCTGAGGATGCCGTCCCTGTTGCCCAAGGTGCTTTCTCAGATGAATGGCTTCTAGGAGAAAGGAGCAATGCTCCCACGGGAGACCCATTTATTTGAGATGGATTTTAAGCATCATTCTGAAGGTGGTATGTGCTTTGTACTTTCACGCAGACCGAGGGTCCAACGCATGAGTGACAGACAAGTTTAAGATCAGCTCCAACTTAAATGCACATTTGACTTTTAAGAATAATGGGTCGTTTTGTTTTTTTTTTCTTTCTTTCCTTTAATAGCTCCTTGGTTAAGCTAATGTTCATAAAATTACTTTCTTTACAATTGTTTGCAGTGTACGATCTGTTATTTCTTGCCGACGGATGATTGCTGGGGTCAGTAAATCACACAGCATTGACACAAACCGGGGTTTGGGTGGGTGAAACATCCTAACCTCAGGGATTTGACAGGACCAAAGTCATATACACCCTAGATGTACGAAGCCTGAGAAAGTTGGGTTTCTCACTGCAGAGTCCAGTGGCTGTTAGCAATGGGCTAATGAGCTGCATTTCCAGAGTCACCCAATAAAAAGGGGTTTCATATACAATACCTTAAGAATCATGAATACAAGAACTTCTCTGCCATCGAGCTTTGCTGCAAACTATTGTGGCCTTCTCTTGCCATGGATGGTGAACCTTTTTGAGACTATAGTCATAGTCATATTTTATTGATCCCGAGGGAAATTAGTTTTTGTTACAGTTGCACCATAAATAATTAAATAGTAATAAGCCATAAATAATTAAATAGTAATATGTAAATTATGCCAGGAAATAAGTCCAGGACCAGCCTATGGGCTATGCGCCCAATCTGGCTATAAGCTTCTAAAAAATTCTTGCACTTGCCATGGTAATTTTGAGCAGAGACTATTATTAATTAATGAATTAGTAATAATAATTATGAACTTTTTAAGGAAAAAGGATGAGTTCCATTGCTTATTTATCTGTATTAATTTTTTTACTATTAATAAAACAGTTTGAAATAAAAACATTTTAGAAAACCTGTTCAAAATTATAAATATTTATAAAGGACTATTAAAAATAACATCTTTCCTACGTTATATTGTTATTGTATCTCATATATAACATAATAAATTTTAAGCTTTGATGCATATTCATAAAAGATCAAAGAAAAAATAAACACACTTTACTGTGTGAGACTTGTTGCACTAATAAGAAATATTTTATATCCAGCTTGGATTGGTGGTTTTGAGAGCTCTGCCCTTTGCTGTAGGTTCAGCAGTAGTCTATTCCTATAATTTAACTTGACCAAATTCATCACTGAAAACAATGATTTACATAAATATGCATGGAAGAGCTAAACTGCATATCATATTTACTGTTATTATCATTGAATATCTAGTGTTCACTCACAAATAACAGGAGAAAAATTATAAACAGAATAAAGCCAATGCAAACTGGCCCAACCATTTGTTATCAAATATTGATGTGTACACCAGCTTTGCAATGACTTCAAAATGCATCATTCGAGTCACGTTCTCACAATTGAGACAGGATGCGCGGCAGAAACCTGCAGCAAGAAGCAGAGGAGGTGTATTTGTTGGGTTACCTGGAGAAATCAGCGGTAGCAGGGCATTGCATTTGCAGTGGCCATAGGATTGACTCTGATGGCACAAAACTACTGTGCTGCAGCAGTGGCTTTCGGGATCGCCTGGTGAAGGAAGCCATTGAAACAAAACTAGAGAAAAATAATTTTAACTGATTGGATGAGAACTAATCAATCAGGAGGGACAGAAGACGGGGGTATAAATACCACCAGACCAGACATGCCCAGGCATCATCCTGATGAAGGTGACAGAGTTTGTCATGGAAAGATCAGTTAAGAGTTAACCAAGAAGCTGTCGCCAAGCTGGCAAAGAGACATTTCCAGTGAAGACATCTCACTGCACGTGGGTTATAAAAAAATATTAACTGCTTCATTTGGCAATAAAGATAATCATTATGTATTTTTTTATTATGGGTGGCGTTTAAAGAATCAAGGAGCAGCACTCCATGGCACATGCTAACAAAACTTTGTGCATGCCATCTTGTTGTGGCAATGGTTTGCCAACTCCGTCCTGTGCAGAACTGATTTCTCATTCCCACTTTAAGTGTTTTATTACTAACATACAGCATATTAAGTTGCAATTTACAGTTGTCATTTAACCTTCTGGTAGGATTTTGGGTTGCAGAAAGGAGCTTGACCATCTGGAGAAAGTCCCCAGAGTAAAGAAGGAACATGCAAACTCTATAAGATCCATATAAGTTTTACATTACTGGGAACTAAAATCCTGGAATGCAGGGGCTAACATATGAGGAGCTTTTGTTGGCTGTTGGACTGTATTCATGATTAGAATATAGAAGAATGAGAGGGGATCTCATAGAAACATTTTGAATGTTGAAAGGGTTGGACAGAGTAGATGTGAAAAGGCGGTTTCCCTTGGTGGGTGAGTCCAGGACTAGAGACCACAGTCTTAGAATTACAGGGTACCCATTTAAAACAGAGATGAGGAGAATTTTTTTTAGCCAGAGGGTCATGGATTTATGGAATTCATTGTCACATACAGCTGTGGAGGCCCGATCACTGAGGGTGTTTAAGGAGGAGATTGATAGGTATCTAATTGGTCAGGGTATCAAGAGATATGGGGAAAAAGCCGGAAATTGGAACTAGATGGGAGATTAGTTTAGCTCATGGTGGAGTGGTGGAGCAGATTCAATGGGCTGAATGGCCTACTTCTGCTCCTTTGTCTTGTGATCTTTTTTTTGCAGGTATTTCACATAAAGTATGGCATCAAGAAAAGAATAGGTACTCTGAAAACATTCACGTAATAGCAATTCCTTGGTTACTATTCCATGTATTACCAGTGAGGTTCATGTTCCCTATAAAAATTATGCAAGTAGTAATATAAAAGTGCATTATCAGGACAACATAGAAGCTAAAAATTTAGTTTACACATACTTTATGAGAAAGAGGCATAATCTCTGTGGTACTTACAGAGTAAATGTAAAGTTAAACTGCGACAAAAGAGGATTCAAGTATTCTTCCATTGATTCGATAATACCAGAGAAATCTTCATCAAGCACATGCTCATATTTTGGTGCAGGTTTTGTTTTCTTTTAATTTTAATATAAAAAAGTAAGTTAAAACAGAATCAGTTACAGAACAGTTATACCACTGAAGGAATCAGCACAGTTCTGTGAAAGAGCCGTGCAATTAGTTTTACACCATTGCCCTCTCCCCATTGCCTTCTAATTCTTTTCCATAGAGAAACTTAGCTGATTCCATTTTGAACTCTCCAGATGAATCTGCTTCAGTACTGACAGTGCACTCCAGATCCTTGCTGTATTATAACATCTTGTTTTCTCCTATCACTTTAGGTTCTTTCACCACACATTTTCATTCAATACCTCTTGGCTCATGATTATTTCACCAGTGAGAAATGTTTCTCTCTATTTTGTGATTTAGAGTATTCTAAAAGCTATTACAAAATCCTATTAAGAACAATTCTAGGTTCTCTAGTCTCTCCATATAACAATTCATTACTGGAATAATTTCTGTAAAATCCCACCTGCACTATTTCTAAGGTTTTCATGTTTTCTAAAACAGTATTCAGACTGGATACAATTATTGCCAAAGCACTGATGTTACACAACTTCTTTCTTATGTACTCCATGCATTCATTTATAAAGTCAAAATCTCTTTATATTTTAAGTGTTTTCCAACCTGCCAATAAACTATATTCCAAAGCCTCCACATTCTTGTGCTTCTTTTAGAACTGTTACTTTTAGTTTATATTGTCTCTTCTCAGCTTTTCTAACAAATTATTTCTACCAACACTGCATATTTTCAGTATTAGATTTTACCTATTATCTATTCTGCAAGCCTGTCTGGATTTATTTATTTATATTTAGAGATACAGCATGGAACAGACCTTTCCAGCCTCACAACTCACCAATTTAAACTCTCACCAAATCACAGGACAACTGACAATGATAAATTAACCTACTAACCCGTATATTGTTGGATTGTGGGAGGAAACTGGAGCACCTGGAGGAAACTCAAGCACACATGGGAAGGAATGTACAAACTTGCTGCTACTGGTATTATTATCCTCCTCACAATTCAGCACCATTCCAACTTCTACATTACAAATGAGGTCATTATGCCCTGTACATCCAGGCTGAAATCATTTTTTTAAGAAAAAGAGTGATCCCAGTGACATTTTGAACTGCTATAGCTCAGGAAATTTCCCATATAACACAACATAATGCACAATACAATTTAATGCCAATGCAATATTCTCAGGACCATTTACAGTTGCAAAGGTTTTATTACTGTATGATGTCCTGGGATTGAATTCTATCGCTCTTCATTTTCCGTTATATTGAAACGTCAATGGTACAGATACAGTGTACATCATGTGGCTGCTTCCTTTACTGTGACTTTCATCTTTAGGAATTCATGATTTAGGTTTTCATGTTTTACTGAAGCATGGGGAGGAGAAGATATGGTTGGTGGTAGGAACACATTGTATTTGCTACGTTGAAGAATCGTGCTGGATGTGGAGGCTGTTGGGATGAAAACCAAGGGAGCTCCAGAACAACACACACAAACTGCTGAAGGAACTCAGTGTAACAGGCAGCATCTATGGAAATGAACGGAAGTCTATCTCTGCTCTGTCTATGGGTTTGGCAGGATAAGAACAGAAGGGCAGGACATAAAGGACAAAGACAAGAAAATCTGCAGATGCTGGAAATCCAAGCAACACGCACACCCATACACATGCTGGAGGAACTCAGCAGGCCAGGCAGCATCTTTGGAAAAGATAAATAGTTGACACTTTGGGCTGACACCCTTCTTCAGAAGTGGAGGTGGATGATGACAGCTCCACCAACCACACTGGAATGGTAGTCAAATTTTCAGAAGGAGGACATCTCAGAGTAGTGGTGGTGGAGATAGAGAAAACAAGTGAAGCCAAGGGTGTGAGGAGATGCAGTTTAGGCTACTTAGGTATCAATTGGATTGAGAAAAATATCGTTTGATAGTTCTTCTACTGAAATGGAGACAAAAGGATCATAAAAGGGGAGAGAGATGTTGGAAACAGCCCAAGTGAATTTAACAGCAGGTGGATGTTAGCAGCAAAATTGATGAAATTGACAAGTTCTGCAAGGGTGCAGAAGGTAGCACCCATGTAGTTATTAAATGTACTGGAAGACTGATTGAACTTTACCTCTGTCTTCAGAAAGACAAGGATGAAGTTCACGCTATGATAAAGGGAAGTGGGCATAAAAAACCACTAACCCACAAAAACATCAGCTAAAGTTGCATAGCTGAGGGTCTCATGATAGTTTCCTTGATGCTGTCAATATGGACTAGAATCCGAGAAGTGTATTTCTATCCATTTTTTTCTGCATAGGAGGCAAAGAAAATAACAATAGCTCCATAATAAACATAGAATGATAAAACCAGGTAAACTCACCATTTCTGGATTTATATCTTCATGTAATTTCTGAAATATCTTCTTCCTTTGCATTATGTGATTATTTTGGTTTTCAAATTTTAACAGATTTTGAGCCAACTTATTCTTATAATTGGAGATCTTTGCAATTAAACTTGAAAATAGTTGTGAATTTACAGGCACACGAAAAATTTTAGCTTGTGTTGGACCTGGACCTAAATTAGTATAACATAAATATTTGAATCCAAGATGCGTATAATGATTCACCATGAAAAAGTAAATAAAGCTTAATTATGTTAAAGTACACAATTAATGTTATAACCCATACTAAAATAATTACTTATTTCTAAAGATTAAAGATAAATATAGATCTATTAACCAGTGAAGTAATTTATTGCCCTTTAACATTTTCAGCATGAAGCCGAAGTCAGCATAAAGTCTATAGCACCTGCCTGAGTACTTTCTGTAGAAACTAATCAGCAGTTTCCTTGGAATGGCACCAGTGGGGATTTGCTTTTGCTTTTCAGTGAGTATTTAGTTGCACATAGTTATTTAGATGGACTGTTGAGCTACAAAACAGAGTTGGTTTCAAATTAACATTCTAGGCCAATAGCTATCATGATCTGTGTGCTTTGACTACTCAGTCTAACAGCCTCACTAATATGGTCAGAAGACATATTACATTCCTGGGTGGAATATAAAGGTGTTGCTTCTCCTTGGCCCTCAATGTGGTAAAAGAGGAGGTCATGTCAGAACAGGAGTGGGAATTGGAATAAAAATGTTGAGTCACCAGGAGATTCTGCTTTTGGTGGATGGAGCGGAGGTGCTCAACGAAGCGGTCCCCCAGATTATAATCGGTCTCATCAATGTAGAGGAGGCGGCATCAGGAGCATTGTTGGGCTGTGTATCTTTGCTCACAAGTCACTGTAAATTAGTATGAAGGTATAACAAGCAAGTAACAAGACAAAACACAAGAGATTCTACAGATGCTGGAAATCCAGAGTAACACACATTAAATGCTGGAGGAACTCAGCAAGTCAGGCAACATCTATGGAGGAGAATAACAGTTGCAATTTAATGCCGGGACCCTTCATCTTGTGACCTAAGACAAACTGTATATTGGCCTTTATCGCAAGAGGATTTGTGTAGAATGAAAATAAGAACAGTACAAGAATAAAAATAACTTGCAAAATGATAAAGTGTCCTAGTGAGAATACAACTAGAATACTGTGAATAGGTCTGGTCTCTGCATAAGGAAGAGCAAGGAAAGCGGAATGAAGTTCACCGGTTTGATTCCTGGGATAGTGAATTTGTTCACTGAGGAGAGGTGAATGAGAGGTGTTCTTTATACTTTATTGTCGCCAAACAATTGGTACTAGAATGTACAATCATCACAGCGATATTTGATTCTACGCTTCCCACTCCCTGGATTACAAATATTAAATATTAAAAATATTAAGAATAGTTAAAATTAGTAAATACTAAAAATTTAAATTATAAATCATAAACAGAAAATAGAAAAATGGCAAGTAAGGTAGTGCAAAAAAACCGAGAAGCAGGTCCGGATATTTGGAGGGTACGGCCCAGATCTGAGTCAGGATCCGTTCAGCAGTCTTATCACAGTTGGAAAGAAGCTGTTCCCAAATCTGGCCATACGAGTCTTCAAGCTCCTGAACCTTCTCCCGGAGGGAAGAGGGACGAAAAGTGTGTTGGCTGGGTGGGTCGTGTCCTTGATTATCCTGGCAGCACTGCTCGACAGCGTGCGGTGTAAAGTGAGTCCACAGACGGAAGATTGGTTTGTGTGATGTGCTGGGCTGTGTTCACGATCTTCTGCAGCTTCTTTTGGTCTTGGACAGGACAACTTCCATACCAGGTTGTGATGCACTCTAGAAGAATGCTTTCTACGGTGCATCTATAAAAATTAGTGAGGGTTTTAGGGGATAGGGCAAATTTCTTTAGTTTTCTCAGGAAGTAAAGGCGCTGGTGGGCCTTCTTGACAGGGAACTTATCAAAACACACAAAATTCTTATGGAGTTATTCAGAGTAGATCCAGTAATGATGTTTGCCATGGCAGGGGTTTCTGAAACCAGGGATCACAATATAAGAAGTTAGCCATCCAGGTTAGTGATGAGAAGAAATTTCTTTACCATAACAGTGAATCTATGGGACTTTTGAAATCAGAGGATTATGAGGCTTAGTTGCTAAGTACATTCAAAACATAGATCAATAAAGTTTTGGATATTAGCTGAATCAGGAGTTCTGGGGTTAGTTTAGCAAAGTGGTATTAAGTTAAAAGATGTGCCATGATCTTATTAAATGGCAGAACAGGTATGAGGGCCATGTGGCCTGTAACAGATCTTATTTCTTATGATTTTCAGTTTGCAGCATGCAAGTCAGCCAATAGTAACTTCTGATATATTATACATATATATCCGTGGCCTCTGTTGTTTTTTTTTTGCTGAATACATGCCAAATTCCTAAAACAGATATGGGAGCCACAAACAACATTCAAGCATATTTTCATTGGCATGAAGCAAAAATTAGGAAGGTCGTCACTATCAAAAAGTAGGGGAAATGAGGGTCTTAATTGAAGATCTAAGGACAAGCTTTTATCACTAAATAGCTGGCCTGAAGAGACAAAATGTAGGGATAAGCAAAAGAAAAAAAGTTAATAAAATAAATTGACTAAGGATAATGTCGGTGGCATCCGTTAGTCTCGCGAGACCATCGATCTGCGCTTGGAAAGCATTGCTTCTCCTCTCCAGGGCGCAGCCCTGGGCAAGGTTGTATGGAAGACCGGCAGTTTGCCCATGCAGCAAGTCTCCCCTCTTCACGACACCGATGTTGTCCAAGGGAAGGACAAGGGCCAATACAGCTTGGCACCAGCATCGTCGCAGGAGTTGCCAGAATGAGGTTGAAGACAACGTTGGCCTGCCTTAGGGATTCCAGTTCCGGATTTGTCCTCAGGGTTTACTCCCGCAGCCTTTCCCATGAGTGGTTATGGCTGCAAGGCAGTGGAGGTTTGAAATCAGAGTTTTCCCTCTCTTAGATGGACTTCCTTCCCAGGCTGACGAGCTCCATCTACCCGAAGCACTGGTCTTAAGGTGCCAGGACCCGCCTTCACCCCTTCTCCTGTCAGTAGAAACAGTTCCGCCGGGCTTAGAGGCTAAGCCACAGGAGAAGGCCAGGAGTTGAACTTGGTTGTCAGAAGCTATTTGAGGCACATGCCGTGAGAAGCACTTTTAGCTAGTGGGAGCTTGTCCCCACTACCACTCCTCAGCTTGACAACCACTAAGGATAAAGAAAATGGTAAATATAGCAAAGTAGAGCCGCATGCCTAGATCCAATGGTCGATTGAGTAAAAGCAAAAAAAAAGAGATTGTTTTATAAAATACAGATTTTACCTACTTTAGTTTAAATACAGTTAATTTCTAACAACAGCTATATGTCATTGCTAACTAAAACTAAAGATATACTCAAGGTGTTCATGGAGACTTAATCTTTAATTGTTCAGCCAAATACAAGTGACATTAGCAGACATCTGGCCATTTGCTCTCAACAATCACAAAAGGTTAAGAATGATGCAAAAAATAGAGGAAATAAATTTGTTCTTGATAGAATTAAGAAATAAATCAAAAATTAAAACTGAGTATAGACATGATAGAAGACAACAAAATGATGTGGGAACATACAAAGAAATCTGACGGATATGCAAAGCAAAATATTGGTACATTGCGCTGAAGTTGTGAATAAGTGTTTTAATGAATTCACATAGTTTGAAGCAATTTCATTTTAACTTTTCAAATAGTAAATAATAAAATATATGAATACAAGAACTGTAGAAGTTACTATTTTGGAGAAGAGCAAACTTTTTCTTACTTTGACGTCCTTTTGCCTTTTTCTCAACAATGGATTTTTGTTTAGGTTTTTCAAGAAGTGCTCCATACAACAGAGATCTACAAGATATTTATATACAGTATTTGTCATTTTCATATCCACAAGTAGGTAAATTGTGTAAAGTATAATAAGGCATCTCACTCATTACATTTTCTACGCTTGACCTATAATATGAACTGGATCCAAAGGAATAAGTTGGGCATCCCTGGAGTGCGTGTGTTGGGATCAGGATATGTGAATAACCTGCAGCATATGGCTTGATACTGGCCCATTCACTATTTGTTTAATGTGTTCAATGATATGATTGGTGTACCAGTCACCATCAATTCGCAAGTCATTACACTAGAATTTATCCGTATGTCCCAACTATATTTGCAGCTAGTATGTAATTAAATTAGTTGATGCTGATTGAAGCCTTATAAAAGGGAGATGCATTGTGAACCACATTGCACACCACGCTGGAGATTGCTTGCAACCGTGGCAAATCAATGAAGAGATTGGGTAATCCAATATAACAATATGATAAACAAAGAACTTGCAAGAATTAAAGGAAGACTGACAAATAGCAGTAAGAGTAGGTAGAGAATTAGATCACTATCAGGCACCAAACTCTGAGGTGATAAGGAACTGAATGCAATATGCACATTGTTGAAGTCACCCCACACCACAAAGACATATCTGAGCAACTATTTCATCCAAGATGGTGCAAATTTGAAAATGAGTTAATGGCAAACTGAAAATCAATACAAAAAAAATTGCAGATGCTGTAAGTCTGAAACAAAAACAGAAATGCTGGAGATATTCAGTATCAAAGAAAAGTAAAACAGAATGAACATTTCAGATCAAGCACCCTTTCCCTGAACACTTATCAGCCAGTCAGAGTAGTTTGAAACATTATCCCATACTGATTTGCTATTGATGGCAATAGTTGTGTGCCATCTTCTGCAAGGGATAGAGGACTGTTAGTACCTTGTCATCCATCTGGGTAATGTAGCTGGTGTTGGGCTAGTTGGTGGAAGCTATGAAATTGGGGTAGACTTAGAGTAAAAGTTTGAGCGTATTTGTACAGATATTTGAATATAGATTTAGTGATATTTTCACTGACCTTGATCATGAATGCATGATCACTATACTTCAAATACATTGTTTCCATGTCCTTAAGGGCTCACTTCTGAAGACTGCAGCCTCCTCTTCCTGATAATCAACAATGTATTTGCAGGGCCACCTGTGGTCCTATGCACACAGCAGAACCCTATTTCTTTCCACCTCATTGACAGACCTCCTGAGCTTCATCTTAAAATTGTCTCACCTGCTCTGTTTTTGACTACCATGCTCCCACTAAGTGCTCAAAACCCTTGGAATAACTAAGAAAAATAACAGCTTCCTTATTATAAGGTTTCAATGAGCATCAGCCACTCAGAATTTTAGGCTCTGTGGGATGTGCTTAAGTGAAAAGCAGTACTGTCTAGATACTGAAATTTTTCTAATTAGGGCTGGGCACAGATTAAACATTAAAGATTAAGATTAGCTTCATTACTTCTCACACACATCGAGACATACAGTGAAATGTGTCAATGACCAATGCATTTTGAGGGTTGTCCTGGGGACAGCTTTACACAATATTTTACCTAAATATTACCAGAAGAAGTACTTTGAACAAAATAGAAATTCATAGCGTACCTGTCTTCAGAATGTTGAAGAACAATTATATTAAAATTGGAAGGAAATTCACTCAAAAAGTTGAGATGCTGTGGTTGAATTATAGTATTTTTCCAAGCCTGCAAAGAAAAAGAAAATGAGGAATATCAGATAAGAGTAGCTTTACATGCTTGAAGTTAAAGTAATGTAAAATTTTATCATTATATACTTAAAAGAAAGCCTCTTTAGGTATAGTATTCCCTGTCTTCTTTGACTTCTCAGAAATTGTGCTGAATAGAATACTACTTAACATACTGATTATTAAAATTGTGGTATTTTTAAAAAACTAAGCAAGTTTAATGATTTTTTTTATACAGCAGAACATTTCATGACAATGAGCTTTGACATCAATTGTGGTAGCTACTATATAATAAACAGCAAAATAAATTTATCACTGATTCGTGTTTAATTGAACCTGCATATATTGATTTATATTCTAGTTGATTCAGGTCTTCAGTTTCCCTTTTGCCAATATTTCTTACCTTCCTTCTGTTGCTGTCCATCACATGCTCTGCTCAAACTCCATCCAAAATACAAAGGAAATGTTCTAAATGAAATTTTAAAACCAAATCTTAACAGCTCCACTAAAAGTCATACATAAACTCAACAGAAAAGTTGGCATTTTGTTTGTATTGTAAACAAGTGTGAATCACATAGTCAGAATTCTGTACCCACTTTTGTTGGGAATGAGGTTTAATCTTCCACCCTTCATAAAGATATTGTAACCACACTGTGGAAAAGAGTCTTGTTATTCATTTCATTATTAAAAATAAATGTTGAAATTTTAAATTTACCTCAAAATTTGTGCTAAGCCTTTCATTAACTGTCTTGAGCATATTTTTCATAGTTCCATCCTTCTGCAATTTTTGTTGAAGATGCAATAATGCTACAAGCTGGGAACTGCTGGTATCATATCCAGTCTTAATCAAGGTATCTCTTAGCATTATTGATGCTAAGCAACTCTGAAACAATATCAAATGTATTTTAAAACTTTTTACCACATTTTCAAGAATTCCATTCAAGCTGCATCATCTAAATATTCTGTGTAAATGTAGTTCACTCAGTTGTCATAGGACTGAATGTGCTATATTTGAATATCCGCAGTATACGAAAATAAGGTATATTTCGTTGGCATTCATTACAAGGGGGAATAGAATATAAAAACAAGGAGATAATGCTGAGGCTTTATAAGACACTTGTCAGGCCACATTTGGAGTATTATCAACAGTTTTGGGCCCTATATCTCAGTGTTGTCATTGGAGAGAGCCCAAGGAGGTTAACAAAGATGATTCCGTGAATTAAGGGGTGAACACCTGAGTGTTTGGCAGCTTTGGGCATGTACCAACTGGAATTTAGAAGAATGCGGGGAGATCTCATTGAAGCATATCAAATGTTGAAAGGACTAAATAAGGTGGATGTGGAGGGGATGTTTCCTATGGTGGAGGTGTCCAGAACTAGAGGGCACAGCCTCAAAATTGAGAGGCAACCTTTTAGAACAGAGGTAAGGAGAAAGGTGTGATATACTGCGTCCGGTGCTCCCGGTGCAGCCTTCTATATATTGGTGAGACCCGACGCAGACTGGGAGACCATTTCACTGAACACCTATGCTCTATCTGCCAGAGAAAGCAGGATCCCCCAATGGCCACACATTTTAATTCTACGTCCCATTCCCATTCTGATACGTCTATCAATGGCCTCCTCTACTGTCAAGATGAAGTCACACTCAGGTTGGAGGAAAAACACCTTATATTCCATCTGGGTAGCCTCCAACCTGATGGCATGAATATTGACTTCTCTAACTTCCATTAATGCCCCTCCTCCTGTTCTTACCGCATCCCTTATTTATTTATTATTTTTTCCTTTTTTTCCTCTCTCTGTCCCTCACAATAACTCATTGCCTGCTCTCCATCATCCTCTGGCTCTCCCCTCCCCCTTTCTTTCTCCCTAGGCCTCCCATCCCATGATCCTCTCCCTTCTCCAGCCTTATATCCCTTTTGCCTATCAACTTTCCAGCCCTTAGCTCTATCCCTCCCCCTCCTGTCTTCTCCTATCATTTTGGATCTCCCCCTCCCCCTCCTACTTTCAAATCTCGTACTATCTTTTCTTTCAGTTAGTCCTGACGAAGGGTCTCGGCCCGAAACGTCAACTGTGCTTCTTCCTATGGATGCTGTCTGGCCTGCTGCGTTCCACCAGCATTTTGTGTGTGTTGCAAGGAGAAATTTTTTTAGCCAGAGAGTAGTGAATCTGTGGAATGCTCTGCCACAGACAGCTGTGGAGGCCAAGACCGTGGGTATATTTAAAGCAAAAGTGGTTAGTTTCCTGACTGGTCAGGGCATCAAAAGTTATGGCGAGAAGGCAGGTATATGGGGTAGAGTGGGATCCGGGATCAGACATGATGGAATGACAGAGCAGATTCACTGGGTTTAATGACCTAATTCTACTCTTATTACTTAAGGTCTAAGGTAAATGATCTTCTAGTGCAGTTATAAAATGGCAGACATGACATTTAATCATTTAATCATGGCAGGCATGACATCATTTAATCGTGGCTGAAAGAAGATCTCAACTGAGAGCTTAATATCCAAGGACAAGCATCATATCATAAGGACAAGTAAGTGGGCAGAGGGAGTGGGATGACTTTGTTGGTAAAAATTGAAATCAAATCTTCAGAGAGAGATGATGTACGGTCAGAAGATGTAGAATCCTTACAAGCAGAGTTAAGATAAAAGTCCCTGATGGGAGTTATATACAGGCTTCTGAGCAGTAGCCAGATATAGGGTACAAGTTTCAATGGGAGAAATTTGAAAGTGTCAGGAGGGAGAAGTGAATGTAGTCACAATTACTCAAGTGAAATTGATTCTGACACTGCAATGTCTGAAGACAGGAAAGTCACCTGGACCAGATTTCTTTGTTACCCTCATGAGATATAGTAAGGTATAATGGAAGTACAATGGTAATCAGTAATTGTAAAAAAGGCAAAATGTTTTCTGATTTCTCTTCTCTAAATCATGACTTAATTAAAACAAATGGCATTTAAGGTAAGACAAGGGGAATTTAACATGGTTTTGAAAAAGCTGAGAGTACAAGAAATAAATGAACTTGTCAACTAATATTCCTTCCCCCTCACCAAAAATTGTTTAATAAACATATGTTACTCCAAGCCTTTTGTCGTCTGTCATTTTAATTCTCCATTACCCTATTATTTATTTATAGCTGTGTTCCTTGCATCTCCCAAGACAGAAAGTGAAGAGCAAAACTTAAGTAATATTATTGCAAATATATCATCAGTTGGGCTCATGGATTTGCTCTCTGAATTAAAGTTAAATTTACTTTTAATTATGGTATTTCTTTTTCAACATTTTATTGCTTCCATCAACTTAATGGAAGCTTTAAATTGTTAGCTACTTGAGGTGAATTAATTATTTTTATTTTATGGCAGTTATTCTCATCTAACAGCCCACCAGCCGCCCAGTCCAGCACGTAATTCTCCGCAACTTCCAGCATCTCCAACAGGATCCCACCACCAAGCACATCTTTCCCTCCCTCCCCCCACTTTCTACTTTCCACAGGGATTGCTCCCTACGCAACTCCCTTGTCCATTCGTCCCTCCCCACTGATCTCCCTCCTAGCACTTATCCTTGCAAGTGGAATAAGTGCTACAGTTGCCCCTAACTACCATTCAGGGTCCCAAACAGTCCTTTCCAGGTGAGGCAACACTTCACTTGTGAACCTGTTGGGGTCATATATTGTGTCCGGTGCCCCTAGTGTGGCCTTCTGTATATCGGTGAGAACCAACATAGATTGGGAGACTGCTTTGCTAAGCATCTATGCTCCACCTGCCAGAAAAAGTGGATCTCCCAGTGGCCACCCATTTTAATTCCACTTCCCATTCCTATATGTCTATATATGGCTTCCTCCACAGTCGTGATGAGGCCACAATTAGGTCGAAGGAACACCACCTTATATTCTGTCTGGGTAGCCTCCAACCTGACATCATGAACATTGATTTCTCAAACTTCCAGTAATTGCTCCTCCCCCACCCTCTCCTTCACCATTCCCCATTCCTTTTCGCTCTCTCACCTTATCTCCTTGCCTGCCCATCACCTCCCTCTGGTGCTCCTCGCTCCTTTTCTTTGTTTCCATGGCCCGCTGTCCTCTTTTATAAGACTTCCCCTTCTCCAGCCCTGTATCCCCCTTCACCAGTCAACTTCCCAGCTCTTTATTTCATCCCTCCCCCTTAAGGTTTCACCTAGCACCTCGTGTTTCTCTCTCCCCTCCCCCAACTTTTAAATCTACTCCTCAGCTTTTTCCCGGGCCAAGTTGGTTAACGAATTGTCAGGAGCGGTTCTCCAGTCCTGCCGAAGCATCTCGACTCGAAATGTCGACTGTACTCTTCTTCATGGACGCTGCCTGCCCTGCTGAGTTCGTCTGGTATTTTGTGTGGGTTGCTTGGATTGTCAACTTCTGCAGATTTTCTCTTGTTTGTAATTATTTTTATGTTATAAAATAAAGAATTGAAAACAAAAGTGAATAAGTTTAAATGGTAAAGTAAAGGGAATGATTCATGGGAGAAAGCCAGTAATCCTACCTCTGGTCACATACCGCATAATTATAGAGAATTAAATGTGTAATTTCCTGAAGGTAGTCAGAATTTACTGACCAATCCACTTATCATGTTTATACTAACATTCTTTTCTCCTCATCTTTCTCTTACTTTCCTATTCTTCTGATAGATGTTGGATTTCTTAAATTGATAAATTGTCATCTTTTACTTCATTACACTGAAAGAGGTATAAAGAAAACATGCTGTTCTTACAAGAAATGTTGGTTTTTTAGTTAAAAGACAGTATAGATTTTAAGTACAATATCTGTAAAGAGCTAATTAATGTCTAGATAAAATATAAGTGTCAGTTCATAAGCACTGAACTTGGAAAGAGTACAAATATCTGTAGCCGTGGAAACAGTAAATAGGAAACAGAGTTGGAAAATTCCCATTAGTATATCAGATTATTGACTTTTAACAAGTCAACCTAGAAATTGGATTTAAATATTTCTGCTGCATTGAAAATTGACTACACTTAGTGCTAGTCCCAAATTGGGCCCCCTCAAAGAATTATGAAATCAGTCTGAAGAAAGTTTTCACAGAAAATTAAAGAGTGGTTTACACAAGAAGGAAACATTAAAATGAAAAGTGTATAGGTCCTGCCCAGACCATCTCAATTCAGGTACCACTGCTGACATTTTGCTATTTTGCAAAAATAGAAGGGTATCAAATTTTAATTCCTGTGGCACCCACATAGCAACTACATAGTGGGAGGTAGGTACCTTTTATGGACATTAAAAAGGTGTTTGTCAAGGTTCCATGTGATAGGCTGGTCCAGAAGGTTAAAGCACATGGGATACAAGATTACCTCGTCATCTGGTTAATTTGAAAATAGAATGCACCAGGAAATGGTTACTAGTACAACTTACTCCATGTCAAGTCAATTTTGGGTTAACTACTGCTTAAAGAAACAGTACTACATGATTTAATTTTTATGCTTTGCTGCTATATTTAGCTTCGATGTTGGTTTAAATTATCGATGATGAAGTAATTAAAATTGACCATGATATTAAAAAATCTGCACATTTTAGACGTTAAAAATTAATTATCAATTAAAATCCTCTGGATAGATCATGAAGCCATGTATTTCACTTTTTAATGTCCTTTACATTTGTTTTTCAGCTTGAATGTGATTCTGGAACTGTCAGAGCCTGTGATTTGCTGTTTGGAAATTGTTTGGGAGTTCCTGTGCTCTGCAGGCTCCGAGACGATTCTGGGAGACAGAGGCAGCATGCACAAACCTCATGGTGGGCAGGCTGCGGGATGGCATTTCGCCAATGACAGCTTCCATTTTTCGCCGATTGGAGCAATGAGGGAGACTAATACATTGAGACGAAAGCAGAAGTTTGGAGATCGTTTAGGTGGTTCAGAGCACTGCAGTCAGCCAGAGGATTCCAGGAGACAAAGGCAACATATATGAACGTTGTGGGGGCAGGCTGTGGAATGGGTGCTAGCCGATGTTTAACTCAATTTCACCAATTAAAGCTTCCGGTGTGCACCAACTGAAGTGACGAGGGAGATTGAAGCATCGAGGCAATTGCAGGGTGCGAGCACTGGCTGCCCACTTTTTGATTGCTCTGCTACGCTACTGGAGAGGGGAGAGCCTGCTGATGTACCTGGAGATTGTTGCCCAGATTTTCTGTGTTTTGAATCTGGACTTGGACTATAGACTTCTTTCAGTCTTCGAGTTTTTAATATTCTGTGTTTTTCACCTGATCTTTCTCATTTTTTTGTGCAGGGAGAGGGATTTTTTTGGGGGACGGGTTGATATGCCTGTTCCATTTTTGTTCATTTTTTTGAGTGGGAGGAGAGGTTTTGGTGTTGATGATCATGCTGCCTTTCTTTTCTTTCTTGGTTTCATGGCTACCCGGAGATGAAGAATTTCAGAGGAATTACAACCAATTATCATACCTGGTGTAATGCTAAATATTGACTCCCAGAAACTGGGTCAAATTGTCCAAAACATTCAACCATGTCGAGGCTGGCTGCTGCAAGGATATTAGTAAGCTTGCTGTTTAATGCCTGATTCATGGACTGTAACAAAACTTCACTGGCATGAGCACAGTAAACTTGAGCAACGGCTCGATCTTTCTATAAAATGGAAAACAAAACAGACAATAAATTGTAATTTCATTCTGTTTTGAGAGTAATTTAAAACAATATGAAGCCCAAAATGAGACAAAACGATAAGAAAGAACAATTGGAATATTAGCTTATAACAATCATGAAAGGTTAGAAAAAGATATCTAACAGGTAGCTTGTGTGGAGCATAACACTGTCATGGAGTGATTGAAGCAGAAGTTCTCTTGGTGCATTCTATATAATCAAATTATAAAGTTCAGGTCTACAGAAGGCACATTTGTGCTGTCAACTACACCAAACATATTACTAAATATTGTATTGATCACTATAACAGAGAAGGGTGTAGATGTGATGCAAAATACACAAAATAGATCAATTCCTTGTCAAAAGGATAAGCAAATGGAAATTTGAATTAGAGAAGCTCAGTGTTTACAGTGCAAAGGTGATTGCTGAACAATGATCTTGGCCAAATACCAAGTCATAAAGGACAAAGACAAGGTTAATTCAAATAGATACTTCAAAGTAAAAATGTTCAGGATCAGAAAAAAAATAAATTTGCCTTCAGAAAAAAATATTTTACCACCCAATATTAAAAAGAGTATCTCTATACAAGTGCTGTGCCAGGTGGAGTAGTAGAGAAAAAAAGTTCTGCGTATGTTCAAAAAATTGATTCCTGAGATGGGAGTTATATTAAAATGATGAGTTTGTGGACTTCCTGATCATTAAAATCTTTCAAATTCTAAATTAAGCAGTATATCAAAATAGTTATTACCTTAATTTGTTTAGCAATTGCAATGCACTTTGCCAGCTGCTGAGCTGAAAGCTGCATATCCGAATCCTCATGATTTGATTCGACTTGTTCATTTTTGTCCTGAGTTGTGAGTTGCAAGTCTGTATGCTCACAGTTAGATTCAAATGTTTCATTTCCTTCTCTGGACTTCACTTCTTTTGACAGGCCATTTTTATTCTCCTGCTTAAGATATGGGTGTTAACAAAAAGAATGTCTACAAAGGTATGCAACAAGTGATATTAACCAATGGTTCTGCAACAAGATAATTCCCAGTGAAGACTGGTGTCAAAAAGGTTGCACCATTGCCCCAAAACCTTGCTTGACCTTTCTTGTATTGTATTTCCAACCAACTCCCGACAGGAGTGAAGTTAATCTTCAGAACTAATAGTAACATGCTCATCCTACAGGATCTATTTTCCATTGGTCAAGCCACAAAACGTTGACGAGATTTCCAGTTGTGCATGCTCAGAGTCTAATCTCCAAGACATTATCACTACAGGATGGGCATTTTACTCAACTTCTGCAAAGCCAAGATCCTCGACTGATCTGCCCCTTCTGTACCACTCTGGGAACCACAAAAGTTCATTGTGAGGCTCTGGACTATAGACACTTCCTATATCTCAGAAGCCATCTATTTATGAAAGAAGATATTAGAGATATAATGTGCCACTCACCTCAATGCATCAGCATACTCTTTGGTCCATTCAGGAAAAGGGTACTTAAAGATCAAAATTTCAGACAGCCCAAAATTTATGGTCTAGCAGAGAGCAATGATCTCTATGCTTTTAAGACAAGACAACCTATAGCACACCACTACCATGCTTCAAGTTCAATGGCAAGACAAGCAAACCAATGTCAAAGTCATCTCCCATATCATTATCACCAGTACTAAGTCCCTAATTATACCTAATCAGCTGCTTTAAGCAGGCCATGTCACGATAGGTAATTATTAGATGGACTATACTTTATACTTCATTGTCACCAAACAATTGATACTAGAACATACAATCATCACAGCGATATTTGATTCTATGCTTCCCACTCCCTGGACTACAAATATTAAATATTAAAAATAGTAAATGTATGGGTTTTTCTTGTATGTTAAATTTAAAATGGCTTCTTTGTTATGTTATACTTGGGAATGCTTCTTTGTTATGTTAAATGCTGAGAAAGTCCTCCTGCTAGCAGTTTGTTGAATCACGTTACTGATAAGAAGATATTATGAACCAATTGGGATATTTGTTATGTTTTTGGTGTCTCTGTGAGATATTGTATGCGCGGGGTTTTGGAGGAGAAGGTGGGAGAGAGAGACAGAGGATGGACCAGGTGCTGTGAGGTCCGCTAACGGGGTTGGACCCCAAGCGGGGCGTTCGGCGAGGAGAGGAGAGGAGATAGAGATGGACTCGGACTCGTGTGGAGCGTCTGGTCGACCACCGTTGATGGTCCCAGGCAGCCGATTGAGGTGGTCCGAGGGATCGCAGGGTGAAGAAGAAGGGTCCTGAGCTCCAACTGTTTGTGCACGAAGAGATTGAACTTTGATGAGTGTGGCGCCTTTTATTTTCCTTTTATATTTTATTCTCTATTAATTATATAGTTCCAGTAATATCTATAAACTGTAAATCATTTAATCGTATCTGGTGTATTGTCTGTTATTTGGCTGGGGTGGGGTACATCACACAGCATCCACACAAACTAATTACCCAGTTTGGCGGGGCCGAGGGCTGTTTTCCTAGACGACAGCGAGCCGAGCTACCCTGCGGTTGGCTGGTGGGGGGGGGAGGCTACATAAAAATTAGTAAATATTAAAAAATTAAATTATAAATCATAAATAGAAAATAGAAAAATGACTAAAATGAAGATCCAGGGATGTGCTCAGAGTGTCCTTGAAGAAATGCAATATTTCAGACTCATGGGCATCTCTGACCTATGACTGCCCAAAGTGAGAAGGAATATTCAGAATGGTATTGAGGCCATGTCCCAGATGCACACAGAGGTTCTGCACAAGTGGTGAAGGAGCAAACTACTCCATAGGTCACCAAGCGATCAATCCCTTCAGCCACCACCTGTCCTATCTGTAGAAGAATCTGCTTTAGTGATATGATCTAATTCTCCATCACTTCCCTCCTTTCCCCTACCACCTGTTGCAAAGGCAATGCATCACTCCTTCAACACACACAAGATGACATGAAGCATATTAGAATTAAATGTGCTAGCCATTCACAATATTGGGCCCCTTATTTAGATTTGTAGCTATTGAAGAATACACAGGATGAGACTTGAGTGTTCCTATTTCTCTGTTTGAAATAGTGCTGGGATGACTGAGAAATAAATGACACAAATTGACAGAACATTGTACAGAACATTGGTGAAACCTCACTTGCAATATTGCTTGTAATTCTGGTCACCATACTACAGGAACGATGTGATTAGGCTAGAGAGGGTGCAGAAAAAACACAGGGATTGCACTACTTGAGTTATGAGGAGAGACTGAATAGGCTGGGAATGTTTTCTTGGAGCAAAGGAGGCTGAGAGTGACTTTATCGAGAATTATAAAATTGAGGGGCATAGAAAAAGTGAAGGTCACAATCATATTTTCCCCAGGGCACGGAACTCTGTAAGTAGTAGGTATTGTTTTAAGGTGAGGGGGGAAAGGCATAAAGGAAGTTGGGGTGGGGGCAAGATTTTCCACAGTGTTTGGTGGGTACATGGGACAAGCTGCCAGAGGAGGCAGTAGAAGTGGTAGAATTAAAACATATAAAGGAAAATTGTGCAGGTTTATATATGAGAACTTTAGAGAGGTATGGACCAAATGGCACTAGTTCAAGGAGGCACTTTGGTCAGAATGGATGAGTTGGGTTGAAGGGCCTGTTTCTGTGCTTTTCAAGTCTATGATTTTGAAACGGGGTTTTTTTTTAAACAAAAGAGCCTGAGAAATGATTTAATCAGGGTAAGTAAACTTATTTGAGGACATGGCTATCATGAAATGATCACGCGTCAGAGGAGGAATCAAAAACTAAGGAACATAGATGAATGATAATTAGTGGATGGATCATCAGGGAAAAGATAGCAATAATAATGTTCACCAACCCAGAATGGGGGTCTCAGGTTTGCTTGCAATATTGTTAAAGGCAAAAACACATAGAGCATTTAAACACCTCCCATTCTTAACCAATTTGTGAACAAATGCAAGAAACTCTCTGCAAAATAGGTACAGAAATAAAAGAAATTCTTCCAATATATTTGAGCAAGTAGAGATACATAGACAGTACATAGTAATAACACCTTTATTACAGTATTCTAAAGAGATTAAAATTCACAAATGTTAAAATGGAAGCAAAATAAATCTTACCAGGGTGTCTTGAACCCAAACAAAGCCTGGATTAATTGGGTCTATCTGGACAGCCAACAAACGAAGACATTTCCCAGTTAGATATAGGCATTTGGCTCTAAGCTCTTCAGAGCCACTGCTGAGGCTATACACACTCTGAAGCTGAGCCAAAGCTTTTTGTCCTAATGACTTAGAAACAGCCACCCATTGCTGAACAAAAATAAAATTTGGACAATGTTATATTAATTCACAAAAAATAACATTAGAATTTGTGATTATTAGATACCATAATTTATAGAATCTCAAATACATAACCAAAGCAACATTTCTTGGGCCTATTCTTTGACAATATTTTACACATTTATCCATCAATATAAGATTTTGTTAATAAGTAACACGCTCATACAATTAATGTGATTTCTATCAATATCATGAATGAAGAACAAAACTACTTATGTTACTCACATTATTTAGTAGGTTGTCAGAAAATTGGAATTCAGAGATATTTCAGCAATAATGACTAATCAAAAGGACACTTAAAAACAGGAGGACAAGAAGATGGCTGCACGATGCAGTGCGCGTGGCCTCTCCGGTGATGAATATCTGTAATCTGTCAAGTACGAGGCCGTGCACAATTCTGATTTGATGGAGGCAGACGTGAGAGCACGGAGGAACATCTGGTGAAATTTCTGAAATGCCTGCTTCGCTGCCGCTGCTACTGTGTCATCTGAAATCTCCGGAGGGGAAGGCCCGAATCCTCAGCTTTGTCTGTTGCTTGGGGGCCAGGGCCGGGGTCAATGCGCTTGGCAGAGATGGTGCTCGGTGCTGGGTGTCGAAGGCTCGAAGTTTTCGGACGGACTCAGAGTTGGACTGTGGTCGGGTGCTTCCAGGATGCTGCATCGGCAAGTTTGCGGTGCTGGAAGCTCATGGCAGGGAGAGTTTCTCCCTTCTACCGTCTGTGTGAGATGATGGGCTATCGGGACTTTGAGACTTTTTTTTTTACCGTGCCCATAGTCTGCTCTTATCAAATTACGGTATTGCTTTGCACTGTTGTAACTATATGCTATAATTATGTGGTCTTTGTCAGTTTTAGTCTTGGTTCTTTCCTGTGTTTCTGTGATATCATACCGGAGGAACATTGTATCGTTTTTTAATGCATTCATTCCTAAATGACAATAAACGAGAACCGAGTGTCCTCATAATCTAATCTAGTAAACAATAATCCTGGAAAAATATACCTCTTAAAAATTGTTAGGAAGGTGTTCATCCTAATTTCTGTTAAAACACAACAGTTGCCAACAGAGATTACAACTGACATGTCTTGCCCACTAGAAATCATTAAAATCATGTCTTAGCCTTAAAAAAACACCACACACTAAACACTGGAAAAACTCAGCACATCAGGCAGCACCTATGGAGGGAAATGAACAGTCGGGATTGGAAAGGGAAAAAGGCAGATTGCTGAAGCCAGAATAAAATGGTGGGATGTAGTGGGAGGAGCATGAATTGGCAGGTGATTCTATCAGATTCCTCCTTCTTCAGCCCTTCCCTCTTCTAACTATTATCTTCTAACTTCTCACATTATTCCCTTTTACACTCTCCCCTAATTTCCTACCTTCCCCTCTCATCTGAATTCACCTATCACCTGCCAGCTTGTGCTCCTCCCCCTTTTCCACCCTACCCACACGTTTATTCTGGTCTCTGCCCTCTTTTTTGCCAGTCTTAATAAGGGGTCTCAGCCCAAAACATCAAATGTGCATTTCCCTCTATAGATGCTGCCTGACTGTATCATGAATTGGGTTTGTTAGCTAGTTCCAAGCTCAGTGTAACACACTTAATGCAAGCACTTCTTGCCAATGCACAGGGCCTTTACTTTGATGGTTGAGTTAGCTGGAGTAGGCAAGCTGATGCCATAATATCCTCCAAAGGCAAGTGTAACTTTAGACCATAAAACCTTAAGACATAGGAACAGTATTAGGCCATTTGGCCCATCGGGTCTGCTCTGGCATTCCATCATGGCTGATCTACTATCCCTCTTAACCCCATTCTCCTGCCTTCTTCCCGAAACCTTTCATGCCCTGACTAATCAAGATCTGCTTTGAATATAAACAATGATTTGGCTTCCTCAGCCATCTGTGGCATTTAATTTCACAGGTTCACTACCCTCAGGCTAAAGAAATTCCTCATCTCTGTTCTAAATGGACACCCCTCTGTTCCAAGGCTGTGCCCTCTTGCTAAACTCCCCACTACTGGAAACATCCTCTCCACATCCACTTTATCGAAGCCTTGTTCCAATGAGATTCCCCCCCACCCCTTCATTATTCTAAACTCCAGGGAATACAGGCCCAGAGTCATCAAACACATCTCATACGTTAACTCTTTCTCATGAACATCCTTTGTTCCCTCTCCAATACTCTAAATATGGTCTGACTAATCCCTTATAAAGCCTCATCATTAACATTCTTACTTTCATATTCTAGTCCTCTCAAAATGAATGCTTGCATTTGCTTTTCATCCCCCCAATTCAACCAGCAATCTTTTAGGGAATCCTACATGAGGACTCCCAAGACCCTCTGCACCTCGGATCTTTTTAACTTTTCCTTACATACACTTCACTACATTATATTCCATCTTTGCCCATTCTTGCAATCTGTCCAAGTTATTCTGCAGATTCCCTGCTTCCTCAAAACTACTTGCCACTCCACTTATCCTTGTATCATCTGCAAATCTGGCCACAAAGCCATTGATTCTGTCATCCAGATCATTGGCATATAACATAAAAAGAACCAGTCCCAACAATGCTAGTCACCGGTGGCCAACAAGAAAAGGCCTCTGTTATTCCCACACTTTGCCTCCTGCAGGTCAGCCAATCTTCTGTCCATGCTGGTATTTTTTTTAGTAGTACTATGGGCTCTTAACTTGTTAAGCAGCCTCATGCAAGGCACCTTCTCAAATTGCTTCTGAAAATCCAAGTAAACAAATTTCTCCCCTCACCCCTTCCTGCATTCCCCACTCTGACATTCCACTTCTTCTCACCTGTCTATTACTTCCCCCTGGGACCCCTGCTCCTCTTTATCCTATGGTCCACTCTCCTCTCCTATCAGATTTCTCCTTCTCTGGCCCTTGACCTTTCCCATTCACCCAGCTTCACTTATCACCCTCCAGCTAACCCCTTTTCCCTCCTACTTATTTTTCTTGGCACTTACCCCTTCCTTCTCAGTCCTGAAGAAGGGTCTCGGCCCTTTCCATTTCCAGAGATCCTGCCTGACCTGTGAAGTTCCTCCATTATTTTGCTTAACATACACTGACCGTTGTTTGTGTATCCTGCCTATTATTTCATCACAGAATTCCAACAGATTTGTCTGGTAAGAATTCCCCTTAAGTAAATCATGCTGACTTTGGAATATTTTATTATGTGCCTCCAAGTACCCCGAAACCTCATCCTTAATAATGTACTACAGTATCCTCCCTACCACTTAAGCCAGGCCAACTAGTCTATAATTTTCTTTCTTCTACCTCCCTCCCTTCTTAAAGAGAGAAGTAACATATGTAATTTTCCAGTCCTCTCAAACCATTCCAGAATCTAGTAATTCTTGAAAGATCATTACTAATGCCTCCATTATCACTTCAGCAAACTCATTCTGAACTCTGGGGTATAGTCCATCTAGTCCAGATGACTTATTTACCTTCAGACCTTTCAGCTTTCCAGCACCTTCCCCTTAATAATTGCAATTACACTTACTTCTGCCCCCTGACACTTGCAGACATCCCACCCTGCAAAAACTCATTTCAGGGAGGTAGCACCATCAATTTGTGGGAGACTCCCAGAACTTCCAGGCGAGATGGGATGTCTGCAATAGAGTAGTTCCTTAGCAGCTAGCCAGCTAGTTTGAATAACGTTAGCTATGCTAATGAACAAATGACACCTGTTAAACTCACCTCAACATGTCTTTTACAGTCTTAACCCACCATGGGCAATAGAAAAGTTGCTGTTGCAAACAGTGCAGTGAGCAACACTGTCATTATTTTGACCCCTATTAGGCAGGGGTACACTTTAGTGTAGTCTGGGATGACGTACGTTTTATATTTTCTTTTTTTGGAACACTCTCCCATGGTGCGCTCTCGCGCGCTCTCTCTCTCGCGGTCACTCTTGCTTGCTTTCTCTCTCTCTCTCTCGTGATCGCACCCACGCTCTTGCTTTCTCTCGCTCGTTCGCTCCCAAAAAAATTGATTTCCATGATATTGTATATAATTTGCGAGCATCAGGGAGCCACGATTAATATGCGGGAGACTCCCCGAACTTCTGGGAGAGGTGGGATGTCTGCACTTGCAAATTTTTGGCATACTGCTCATGCCTTCCACAGTGAAGACTGATGCAAAATACTCATTAAGTTCATCTGCTGTTTCTTTGTCCCCAATTACTACCTGCAACATCATTTTCCAGCAGTCTCTTGCCTTGCCTCACCTCTCCTTTACTCTTTATACTCCTTTACCTTCATATTTTATCTTTTCTCTCCTAATGGCTTTTTAAGATATCTTCTGTTGATTTTTAAAAACTTCCAAATCCTCTAACTTCTGACTATTTTTTGCTCTATTATATGCCAGCTCCTTTGCTTTTATGCTGTCCTTGACTTGTTAGCCACAATTGCCTTATCCTTGCTTTAGAATACCTTATCTTTCAGATATATCAATCCTGCATCTTTCCAATTGCTCCCAGAAACTCCAGCCATTACTGTTCTGCCATCATCCCTTCCTTCTCATGTCCCCTTCCAATCAACTTTGGCCAGTTCCTCTTTCATTCCCCTGTAATTCACTTTACTCTGCTGTAAGCCTGATACATCTGACTTTAGTTTCTCCCCCTCAAACTGCAAGGTGAATTCTATCATATTATGATCACGGCCTCCTTTACCTTAAGCTCCTTAATCAAACCTGGTTCATTACGTTACACCCAATCCAGATTGTCTTTCACTTAGTGAGCTCAACCACAAGCTGCTTTTAAAAAGTAGGCGTTCTACAAATTCCCTCTCTTGAGATGCAGCACCAATCTGATTTCCCCAAACTACCTGCAGATAGAAATCCCCTATGACTATAATATGCCCTTTTCATGTGCCTTTTCTGTCTCCCACTGTGACTTGTATCCCACATACTGTTTGGAAGCGTGTATATAACTCCCATCAGAGTCTTTTTATCCTTGCAGTTTCTTAAATCCTTAGAGCACAAGTAAGAGACCAGGGTAACCAGGTCACTGTTGGGAGAACATATGGGGCTATTTGCATGCTTCAGGTATAAAGAACCAGAAATGATGTACTGTTTCAAAGATTGTAATAAACAGTAGATTAATAACAAGCAACACACATCAAAGTTGCTGGTGAACGCAGCAAGCCAGGCAGCATCTATAGGAAGAGGCGCAGTCTACGTTTCAGGCCGAGACCCTTCGTCAGGACTAACTGAAGGAAGAGTGAGTAAGGGATTTGAAAGCTGGAGGGGGAGGGGGAGATGCAAAATGATAGGAGAAGACAGGAGGGGGAGGGATGGAGCCGAGAGCTGGACAGGTGATAGGCAGAAGGGGATACGAGAGGATCATGGGACAGGAGGTCCGGGAAGAAAGACGGGGGGGGGCGTTGACCCAGAGGATGGGCAAGAGGTATATTCAGAGGGACAGAGGGAGAAAAAGGAGAGTGAGAGAAAGAATGTGTGCATAAAAAAGAGTAACAGATGGGGTACGAGGGGGAGGTGGGGCCTAGCGGAAGTTAGAGAAGTCAATGTTCATGCCATCAGGTTGGAGGCTACCCAGACGGAATATAAGGTGTTGTTCCTCCAACCTGAGTGTGGCTTCATCTTTACAGTAGAGGAGGCCGTGGATAGACATGTCAGAATGGGAATGGGATGTGGAATTAAAATGTGTGGCCACTGGGAGATCCTGCTTTCTCTGGCGGACAGAGCGTAGATGTTCAGCAAAGCGGTCTCCCAGTCTGCGTCGGGTCTCACCAATATATAAAAGGCCACATCGGGAGCACCGGACGCAGTATATCACCCCAGTCGACTCACAGGTGAAGTGATGCCTCACCTGGAAGGACTGTTTGGGGCCCTGAATGGTGGTAAGGGAGGAAGTGTAAGGGCATGTGTAGCACTTGTTCCGCTTACACGGATATACACATTCTTTCTCATACTCTCCTTTTTCTCCCTCTGTCCCTCTGAATATACCTCTTGCCCATCCTCTGGGTCAACCCCCCCCCCCCCGTCTTTCTTCCCGGACCTCCTGTCCCATGATCCTCTCGTATCCCCTTCTGCCTATCACCTGTCCAGCTCTCGGCTCCATCCCTCCCCCTCCTGTCTTCTCCTATCATTTTGCATCTCCCCCTCCCCCTCCAGCTTTCAAATCCCTTACTCACTCTTCCTTCAGTTAGTCCTGACGAAGGGTCTCGGCCTGAAACGTCGACTGCGCCTCTTCCTATAGATGCTGCCTGGCCTGCTGCGTTCACCAGCAACTTTGATGTGTGTTGCTTGAATTTCCAGCATCTGCAGAATTCCTGTTGTTTGCGAGTAGATTAATAACACAAGGTGCAAGCCTTTGCTGTTAAATAATTGGCATTCAAGAGGGATAGCTATGCTTCACTCATAACAGAAAGTAAGTTACTTAAACATTAGAAAAATACTCACATCATATCCTTCCTAAGAATTTCAGCACAAGTCCGGTTTAGTTAAATGAAACGTAGCAAAATTCAATTAACTGTCCCTATTCTGCTAGATTCAGAATACCAATAGCTGTAACTGTTTTCACATAACAGCATGACTATAGCATTTTTTCTCATCACTTTTGATATGACATAGTGTCTCCCTCTAGTTAATCTTAAAAGCATCACAGCCTTTTTTTTTGCTCTCTTAATTGCTGTTCTTGCTAGACTTCATTTGAACTTTAAAGAGCAACTAGAGCATCTTGACTAAGAATCTCAGGTTAATTTTAAATCATGAAACAAAGAGGTGATTAAAATGAACAAGTAAGACAATGTAATAGTTATATGCTTACATTACAAAGTCCTTGACCTAACTCACAGTATGATAAAGGATATTGTAGTATTGATGTTGACCATACTAGAACTAAATCAGTTCATCATAAATGAAAGCCAAATAAACACTGCTGTGTGGTTGCTAAGATGCCTAATGTTTGAATGATAATTTGATTTAAATGTATACTATAAGTCTCTATTACAAACAAAATTGATCACAAAGCATTGCTTAAGTTTTAAATACAGATGGATAAAAAGCAGAAACAATTACAAAGGTGAATAAGATGTTGGTGATTACTGCAAGGATAAAGTACAAAAGTACACAAATCCTGCTGTAACTGTAAAATCTTAGTGAAACCACACCTGTAGCACTGCCTGTAGTTTTGTTCTCCTTATTTAAAGAATGATATACTTGGCTTGAAGATAGCATTATGAAAGATCCTTATAATGATTCTTAGAATAATGGAGCTGATCTATCAAAATATATTGAGCAGAATGCACCTATACTAAATAGGTTTGAGGAGGAATGGAAGTGACAACATTGAAGAATGTAAGATTGACAGAACTAATGCAATCAAGAGCATTACTCCTTTTAGAGAAATTGTAAACAGTAGAATGGTAGCCATTTATAAATGAATGGGTTATTTATTTTCTCGTGTTTCTGAATCTTCAGAATTTTCTATCTCACAGTATATAGTTGTGGAAAATGTCAATACAATATTTTTAAACTTGAAACTGAAAGTTTTTTTGAACAAAGGATGATGGTGATCTGATAAAAAATGTATCAGATCAGTCATAAGTCTAAGTGACAGAAATGGTCAAGATTCCGTCAGGCCCACTGCTGCTCCTGCTTCTTCTATTTAAATGAATCAGTCCTCTATTTAGCTTGTGAATACTGAAAAGTAGCATTACATTTGGAAGTGCATCGTACAATATCTTAAGTTGTATTCAGCTTCTAAACTGTTTGTACATTATTAAAAAGTTCCTTTTTCTGCTACGTTACCAAATATCTTTTGTATTAAATCATTCTTGCCTACTATCATAAAAAATGTGCATTGCTAAGTTCAGAAAAATATGAAGAGGGATCATTTTACTTCTCACTTTAAATTTACAGTATATGATCAGCATTTAGCTAAACCTTAAGACATACAAAAGCTCAGTGTGACATTTTCCATGCATCATATTTAAAACTACTAAAAAGATGATATAGACAGTATTTAAATTACCTTTTCTGTAGGTGTGTAATCAGGTGTGCAACTAACAAATTCTTCTACAATTAGTTGTAGCAATCGTTTGCTCTTTGCTGATTCAGCTTCCTTTTTGTCTTTTGCGGTAACTAGTTCAAGCATGTCCAAAACCAATTGTACAAAAATTAACTTAAGAGAGGCCAGCTTTCTCATTAAAGGTAAACTTACACCTGTCATCTGAAAATAAACATTGACAAAATATCCTTAAGAAAAATAACACAAAATGGTATGGTCTAAATACTTTATGGCATTTATAACAGATTATAAAACTGGTTACATTAAAGGCTAATGATAAGTTGACTTGAGGGTTCACTGCTACAATATTCTGTTGTGCAAGATGCCTATTCACCCAAAATCAGAATAAAGGTCAGGTTGCAAAAGTCAAGGCAAGCAGGTGGAGTAATTAAAAGGGAGTTGGGACATCATAAGTGGGGTAGGAAGGATGAGGGCTAGGGATAAATGGTACAGGAGGTTTATCTTTTATGTAGGACAGTTGCTTAGTTCCAGGTTACAAGGCAAGAGACTTACTCAGACACTTTAATAATTAAGACAACTTCCAATCATTATGATGATCTGGTTCTACGTGTGTGTACTATGAAATTCTAAATCATGGAATAGCAGATACCTGCTGTATACCTTGGAGTGTTGCTACTCATGCCCGTTAGAGCATTTTGACTCTAAAATTTAGTCATCCATTTTCTATTTTCTCATAACTTTATAACATATGTAACCAAAAATGTAAAAATGGTTATGGAACTAATGACAAAATAAACTTTAACTTAGCATAAATAAAAAATAGAGGCAGATATTTGGAGGGATGAACTGTAAAAATATCATTAACATGTTGATTCTGAGTGAAGTAGAAACAAATGCTGGAAATATTTGATGGGACAGTCAGTAAATGTGATGTGATAAAGGGAGATATCATTTCAGGTCCATAAACTTGCAAAAGGTTATTAACATGCAACATTAGTTCTGATTTCATTCCACATATCTGGAGAATTTCCATCAATTTTTATTTATTTCAAATTTCCAGCAGTTGTAATTCTGTTGCTTTTCAGTTTAGGGTGCGTGTATTCAATAAAAAAATTATCCTCTTCACCAAAGTAGTCTGCATTCTCTTTTCTGGAGATCTTAAATACAGGAATTTTTAGCTCCTAGTCATATCAACGTTATAGCCCAGTGACTGTAGTAAATAATTTCTTAATTGAATTAATTCCTAATTAATTTCTTATATTAGTGACCAGAACTCTTATCTGAGTAACTCTCCTCACTCAGCATACCATGCGGATTTGTTCCATAATGTTTGCCTTTCTATGATTTTTCATCCCCTAGTACTCAAAATGTTTGAATTTTTAAGATTGGATCAGAATTAGGAGTCCTCATGTAGCAAATCATTTGCTAAATATAATATACTATACAAGCAAGTTCAGTTACTAATCCTCTAGACAAAATGGTTAGCATCACACTAACATGGCACAAGCTTACATTGGGTAATTTCAGATCATATTTTGCTTCTGAAACCATAAGTATATGATACGGCTTGATTTTCAAGATATTGTTGTTAAGTGTAATGGCAATGATTTGAAAACATGTTAATGCTGAGTGCTGTTGGATCAACCAGAACCATGAGCCCAATATTGCAACGATCACGTGAATGGACAACAGTGAAATTATCCAGTGTCAGAAGAGTGTAGGAGGGAAAGATTAAAGATTTAAAAGTGACCCAACGGGTAAATTCTTCCACATGGAGTATGGTTTGTGGTTGGTATACAATATATGGCAGCAGTCTCCAACCTCCGGGCCGCGAAGAATGCAGTGGTGCAGCATAAATATTTAGCTTGTTTATTTCGGCTTTTTTCTTAAAGATGTGCTGGGTGCATTCCGACTACCGCTGCACCACTGCATTCTTGGCGGCAATGTATCGGTCCACGACCCGGAGGTTGGGGACCACTGGTATATGGAATGAGCTGCTAGAAGAAGGTATACAGCCAGGTACAGTTACAAACTTTAAACAACATTTGGACAGGTACATAAGAAAGGTTTAGATGGATATGAGCCAATCCTGAGCAAATAGGACTATGTTAAGTAGGCATCTTGTTACAGTATGGATGGCTGGCCTATTTCCATGCTGTATGGCTCTATGACTCTATCCAAAGTAAAATCTTTACTATTCAGGATAAAACCCACTGTTTTGCATATTGTCATATCTCTTGCTGAGGTTATTTCCATTCACTCAGTTTCAATTTTAGTTCTTTTTTTTACCGCTTTGAGTGGTAACAATCTCATCACGTCATTGAAAGCATCTTCTTCAATCCAGATGGCCTTTTGTATCAGTGCATATGCATCCAACAGATGACCATGTTTTTTCTCCTCTTCTTCACTGCATTTAGCAATCATGCTTTAGGAAAAGAAAGTTGCAATAAAGCACGATCCAGATCTAAATAAATAAAGCTTTGACTCAATACTAAAGTTTTCATTATCCTCTCTCAAAAAAGGGAAATTAACAACATGGAAAAGATAGCATACACTGACCAAAGGAGAAACGTGGCATGAGCATTGTCAAGTAAAAATGGAGGTTAATTCTACCAAAATAAAGAGGTTGTAGTAACTATTTTCCTCACTTGTATTGAAGATATATTAAATTACACAAAAGTGAACATACATTAGTGTACCAACATGTTCAGTCATCAAATCCACTGATTCTTCTCTGTATCCATGTTGCATCATGATGTTTGAATAGTGTTCCATTTTAACACAAGCAGAAATCAGCTTTTCTATAATGTCAGGTTTCTTTAAATTAATATCACCTGATGCCTTCAAGGATTCTATTTCAATGGAGGTCAACCTGTAACAGAAAAGCTAATTTAATGAATAGTATACACAAAATTTATTTAATAGATATTGAATTGAATTGACTTTATTTCTTACATCCTTCACATACATGAGGAGTAAAAATCTTTACGTTACGTCTCCATCTAAATGTGCCATGTGCAATCATTGTAATTTATAATAATTTATAATAAATAGAACAGTCAATGTAATATAGAGTACACTCAAATCAGCATGAGTTCATCAATCTGATGGCCTGGTGGAAGAAGCTGTCCCGGAGTCTGTTGGTCCTGGCTTTTATGCTGTGGTACCACTTCCCAGAAGGTGGCAGCTGGAATAGATTATGGTTGGGATGGCTTGGGTCCCCAGTGATCCTACGGGCCCTTTTCACACACCTGTCCTTGTAAATGTACTGAATCATGGGAAGTTCACAACTACAGATGCGCTGGATATCCACACCACCCTCTGCAGAGTCCTGCGATTAAGGGAGCTACAGTTCCCATACCAGTCAGGACGCTCTCAATTGTGCCCCTGTAGAAAGTTCTTAGGATTTGGGGGCCCATACCAAACTTCATCAACCATCTGAGGTGTAAGAGGCACTGTTGTGCCTTTTTCACTACACAGCTAGTGTGTACAGACCACGTGAGGTCCTCGGTGATGTGGATGCCGAGGAACTTGAAGCTGTTTACCCTCTCAACCCCAGATCCATTGATGTCAATAAGGGTTAGCCGTTTCCATTCCTCCTGTAATACACAACCAGCTCCTTTGTTTTTGTGACATTGAAAGAGAGGTTGTTTTTTTGACACCACTGTGTCAAGAGATACAACGGGAAAAATAAATTCTCAGGGATTCAAACAGGTTTTAAAACAATGTAACAAATATATTGCCTGCAGTTTGACTTTAATTACTTGGGCAATAATCTGGAAGATGTGAACTGATGCAAGCCGCCATCAGACCGCCAATCCTGTCAGCCAGCACCACTGCGATAGAAATCATCGCCTCCTCTCTTCCAAAACATTTTCAACATCTATGTTTTAATGCTCCCTTCTGAGTGAAGTTTAGATTTAATTTATCTCCTGCTGTTTACACATTACTCAGGCATGCCTATGTAATTGCCCACCACTTGTATCATTGTGTTTGATTTTCACCCAATCATGGACCTTCCCTTTTGTTCTTCCACACTGCACTTCTTCCTCTGTAACTAAAAACGTGCCATTTCTAACTTTTCCAGCTCTGAAACAGATGTTAATCCTATCCCTCTCCACTGTTCACAAACAAGAGAAAATCTACAGATGCTGGAAATCCGAATAACACACACAAGATGCTGGAGGAACTCAGCAAGCCAGGCAACATCTATGGAAAAACTGTCAACTGTACTTTTTTCCATAGATGCTGCCTGGCCTGCTGAGTTCCTCAGTATTTTGTGTGTATCTCTCCACAGTTGCTGACTGATTTGCTGTGCATTCTCAACAATTTATTTTGATTTCAGATCTCTAGCATTTTCAGTAACTGTGTTGCCATCTGATATTAATTTTACGGGAACAGATGAAAGAAGCTGGAGCTGCTTGAAATTAGGAATAATTGAATCATGAGGTAGCAGTTTTCCACACTGAAATGTGTGACCTCAAGCTCTAAGAGACATAGTTAAGTTAATGTAAAGTAGGGTTAAGTTATTTCAACACAAAGCTAGTGAGGAAATCACAAAAAGAACTTGAGTCATTTTATTTGACTAATTAAATAACGTCACAAGGATTTGCCTGGGGGTGGGGGGGGGAGGAGGGGAGGGGGAAAGAGGAGAAATGCTTGAATAAATTTTAGTGCAGAACTGGTTATAACATTGATTTATGTAGACTTGAGCGACTGGGGAAAAACTATCACAAGAATTGTTTCCTGGCGCATTTTTCTTTTTAAATAATACAAAAAATGTTTAACTGTAAATAGCAGAACACAAAGTAAACAATGTAATGATGTACTCTGCTCATAATTAACCTATTGATTCATGTCCCTGTCTTTAAATAATTTAATATGAAACATTAATCAGAGAAGTGTTTAGAGAAACGCAGCCAATCCACCAGTCTTAATAAACACTTCACTCTGATAGATTCTATCAATTTGCTTCAACATCAATGGCATTTCACTATTTTCTTTCACTGTACGATACCTGGCTTCCATTGAAGTTATCATGAATTCAAGAACTGAAGCTCGATTTGGTGTCTCCTCTAAAGCAGTCTTGTATGCTACAATTCCCTGTCTTAAGATCCTACAAGCCTGGGAATATAGCAATTCAAGTTAAAAAGATAAATATTAACATCATTAGTGCAGCTTTTTCAAATTTACTCCCAAAGATGCAGGCAGAGACAAACATAATTACAAATGTCATATCTAATTTTCTGAGTACCTTAAAAACTTGACAAAAGCTGTAGGACAGATAAAAAACAGATTAGTAAATATACAGACATACATTACAGACAAATAGACATGGAAGACAAATAATTCTTACAGATATCATTTCTCCTCTGCACTGGTCAAGTCAGCAAGATGATTTAGGAATGCCCAGGCTCAAGATTTCTTATTTACTTTGCATTGTGACGTATAGCAGTTCACAGTGAAAACAAAGCACTGATGTCTAGCTTCTTTTAATTTATTTCTTCCATACAAATTGAACAAACAAGCATTGTTCAAAACACAATTACATTTTCTACCTTTTCTCATCAAACAAGTACAGCTTGGTGTGAGGCTTTGGAACACCATGGGTAAAGCTCACCCCATCTTTGAGTCTGTGATGAGTTGATGGAAAGGTGGGTTAAATAAATAGTGATTAGTGTAGGATTACTAAAATGGAATGCTTAATGGCTGATGCAAATTCAGTGGACTGAAAAGGCAGATTTTCTTGCTCTATGACTGTAAACTCTCTGTAGTCACCACAGCCAGTCTTTTCAACAAATGCTTGGTATTTGGAAGTAAACTTACACCAGCAAAAAAATAGCAAAATTCATTCTGTAAAATCTATAAGATTCATTCTTAGTCTTTAATGGTATAAATTTGAAAACGATGATATTATGCCTTATAATAGCTGAAACACAAGCGCTCCAGCATATAGTGAAAACTGCCCAGCAGATTTTCAGCACCCAAGTGCAGACTCACAAAACTATAGGGCAAAAGTTTAAGGGTAACATGACGGGGAACTTCTTTACTCAGAGAGCGGTAGCTGTGTGGAACATTAATCGTTTATCCATCCTGTTGGGTATGGTCTTTCATTGATCCTATTTTGCTTCTTGGATTTACTGTATGTGCCCCCAAGAAAATGCATCTCAGGATTGTTATATGGTGACGTATACGTACTTTGATATTTACTTTGAACTTTGAAGCCTGAAAGGTCTCAGTTCATTAGTGCTTCCTCTTAATCATCTGTTTCTTGCACAACGGGACTAAAACTATTTCCTTACCTGCTCCTTCGAATCTTCGAGATTCTCTCCGAGAATTGCATTCACTAGACAAGTAATAACATTGTACCAGAAGTATTCATTTCCTCCAATGTCTTGAGCTTCTTTTAAGAGCTGTTTAGCCTGACCAAAATTCTTTTCATGGTTGGCTAGAACTGCCAGAAGATAAAAGGCATTTGCCAAAGCTTCTTTGTTCTGCAGTTCCTAGTTTAGAAAATAGAGCAGTTTTTTTCTTAAAATCTCAACTGTATTCTGTGTGAAAGTTGCAGAAATTCAGCAAACGTTACTGTGCAAAAGTCTTAGGCACATATACTGTATATAGCTAGGGTGCCTAAGACTATCACACAGTACTGTAGTAATTTTATATATTGCACTGTACCACTACCACAAAAAAAACATATTTCGTGATATATGTGAGAGATAATTAACCTGATTCGGATATGGCTCTCTATGGTAGACTGAAAATGGGAAGGGGACAGGGAGAGGTGAATGGTTGGGAAAAGGGGAAGGGAGAAGGGAGAGAGCAGGAAGCACCAGAGAGACATTCGGTAATGATCAATAAACCAATTGTTTGGAATCAAATTACCTTGCCCGGTGTCACAGGGCTGAGCATGTTTGCACCCGTGCCAAATTCCGTCCTGGTACTCCTTCTCAGCCAGCTGTCCACACCCCTCCCATGGCACTCCACCCTCACCATCCCCAACATCCTTTTCTGCTGCCAGATTTACAAACTTGCTCTCCCATCCATGTTGACAAATATAGTACTGTGCAAAAGTCTTAGGCACCCTAGCTATATATATGTGACATTTGCACAGTATTGTGTAAATAAAAATATAAACAAATAACCCAGGAAGCATGAGCAGTTGAAAACATATAAATATAAAACTTAAGATAGAAGAACAAGAACAGATAATAAAGAACCATCAAGGCTGCTCCACAATTTTGTAAGGCCATGACTTTTGACCACAGATGTACTATGCTACCTCATTCTCAAATCATTTGACTCCCATGCAGTTTAGAGGTCTATTGACTCTAATCTTGAATATTCACAACCCTTTGGCAGAGAGTACTCCAAAAATTTGACACCCTCAGATGAAAGGAAAAGATTTGCTTCCATCTCACTCCAGCAAAGCAGTGAGTGCAACGCTATTACAGCTCGGGGCACTGGAGTTTGGAGTTCACTCTCAACGTCCTCAGTAAGAAGTTTGTACGTCCTCCTCATGCAATGCATGAGCTTCCTTTGTGTGCTCTAGTTTCTCCTCACAGTCCAAAGACACACGGTTAGTATATAATTGGTCGTTGTAAATTGTCACATGATTAGTCTAGGGTTTGCTGACAGCATGCCTTGAAGAGAATAGGACCAATCAAGTGTGACAGTGGAAGAGTGCTTATGGAACTGGAGGAGATAGCAGAGGTACTTAATGAGTACTTTGCTTCAGTCTTCACTACCGTGAGGGGAACCAGAAGTGCCCCTATTAACTGTTTGAAGAGAGACAGAGAGAGTCATTTATCATTGATGGTTTGTTTTGAAACGAGAGAGAGACGAAGATTGACAGTTGGACTGTCACGTCAGGGCACAGGAGGTGACTTTGGAGTTTCACTTTGGAGATAAAACTGAGCAGCTCGAAGGTTGCTATGCTGACCAACAGGACATTATTGATGTTACTTCCAAGGATTTGTTGCCTGCTCGCATTCCTTTACAGACAAAGAAAGGAGGGACTCTTTGAATGACAGGTGATGCTCAGCACAGGGAAATAAATAGAAGGTCAGATGATACAGACCTCAGACATATGATCGGGACACTGAATGAGCATTGTTGGGCCCGCAGAGAAAGTGGGTTTTGGAGGATCGATCAAGTGGATTGATCCAATTGCTCTGCCAGTGAAAATTCAAAGGCAAGACCGGTGGGGAGTTGTCCATGTGCCCGACCCTGGCCTGGGTAGACAGCTCAACCACACCGAAGTACAGTCCTCTTTGTTGTTAAAGTCACAGTCGATGACTTGTGAAGGATTTCAGAGGACCCGAGAAAATCCACAGCAACAGCTCAGCTGAAGACTCAACTCACTCTGTCTCTCTCTCCATCGCTATTCAACTACATATCATGAACTGAACTGAACTGAACTTTACTCAACATCTTAAGACTGTATCTTTTTACCCCTAGACTTAAAGAAGCTTGGTTTTTCATACTTATTTTTCCACATTTACTGATTTACTTACATATTATATATATATAATTCTTGCTAACCTGTTTGATTTATCTTCACTTAGTTTACTGTATTGCATAGTTATTAATAAATATTATTAGTTATTAGCAATACTAGACTCCAAAGTGGTTTCTATTTCTGCTGGTTCTTTATTCCCATCACGGGGTACGTGACACTACGGAAAAGGATCTTGGCGATTGCAAGGATGACTTACAGCAGACTGAAAAGCTTGAGCATGTAGATATTAAAAAAGAGGATGTGCTGGAGCTTTTGGAAAGCATCAAGTTGGATAAGTCACCAGGACCGGATGAGATGTACCCCAGGCTACTGTGGGAGGCGAGGGAGGAGAGTGCTGAGCCTCTGGCAATAATCTTTGCATCATCAATGGGGACTGGAGAGGTTCTGGAGGATCGGAAGGTTGCGGATATTGTTCCATTATTCAAGAAAGGGAGTAGAGAAAGCCCAGGAAATTATAGACCAGTGAGTCTTACTTCAGTGGTTGGTAAGTTGATGGAGAAGATCCTGAGATGCAGGACTTATGAACATTCGGAGAAGCACAATATGATTAGGAATAGTCAGCACGGCTTTGTGAAAGGCAGGTTGTGCCTTACGAGCCTGATTGAATTTTTTGAGGATGTGACTAAACACATTGATGAAGGTAGAGCAATAGATGTAGTGTATATGGATTTCAGCAAGGCATTTGATAAGGTACCCCATGGAAGGCTTATTGAGAAAGTAAGGAGGCATGGGATCCAAGGGGACATTGATTGGTGGATCCAGAAATGGCTTGCCCACAGAAGGCAAAGAGTGGTTGTAGATGGGTCATACTCTGCATGGAGGTCAGTGACCAGTGGTGTGCCTCAGGGATCTGTACTGGGTCCCCTACTCTTTGTGATTTTTATAAATGACCTGGATGAGGAAGTGGGGGGGATGAGTTAGTAAATTTGCTGATGACACAAAGTTTGGAGGTGTTGTGGATAGTGTGGTGGGCTGTCAGAGATTACAGCGTGACATTGATAGGATGCAAAACTGGGCTGAGAAGTGACAAATGGAGTTCAACCCAGATAAGTGTGAGGTGGTTCATTTTGGTAGGTCAAATATGATGACAAAATATAGTATTAATGGTAAGACTCTTGGCAGTGTGGAGGATCGGAGGGATCTTGGGGTCTGAGTCCATAGGACACTCAAAGTTGCTGCGCAGGTTGACCCTGTGGTTAAGAAAGCATATGGAGCATTGGCCTTCAATCATGGGATTGAGTTTAGGAGCCAAGAGGTAATGTTGCAGCTATATAGGACCCTGGTCAGAACCCACTGAGAGTACGATGCTCAGTTCTGATCGCCTCACTATAGGAAGGATGTGGAAACCATAGATAGGGTGCAGAGGAGATTTACAAGGATGTTGCCTGGAATAGGGAGCATGCTTTATGAGAATAGGTTGAGTGAACTCGGCCTTTTCTCCTTGGAGAGATGGAGGATGAGAGGTGATCTGATAGAGGTGTATGAGTTGATGAGAGGCATTGATCGTGTGGATAGACAGAGGCTTTTTCCCAGGACTGAAATAGCTAGCATGAGAGAGCACAATTTTAAGGTGCTTGGAAGTAAATACCTACAGAGGAGATGTCAGGGGTAAGTTGTTTTTTTTTTAACGCAGAGAGTGATGAGTGCGTGGAATGGGCTGCCGGTGACAGTGGTGGAGGCGGATACGATGGGTCTTTTAAGAGACTCCTGGACAGGTACATGAAGCTCAGAAAGCTAGAGGGCTATGGGTAACCCTGGGTAGTTTCTAAGGTAAGGACATATTCGGCACAGCTTTGTGGGCCGAAGGACCTATATTGTGCTATAAGTTTTCTATGTTTCTATGACTGGAAAGGCCAATTCCTCCCTTTAGCTCTAAATAGATAAATAAATAAATTACTTGTTGACACCATGGCTCTACTAGTAGAATTTCCAGCCAGAGAAAACAACTTCTCAGCCTCATACAACTATTGAAGAAATAGCTTAAAAAAACAAGAGATTCATACATTGGTCATGGTCACAATAAAGCAACTCAGTCTAATCTTTAATGTTCACACTTGCTGCATAGTTTGATAGACTACTTCATAACAATATCTTATATGTGTGAAGGTTTCTGCTTTTACTTTCAGGCAAAGAACAACAGACCTCCCCCCACCCTTCTTCTTCCTAGAAAAGTACAGCACAGAAACAGGCCCTTTGGCCCATCTAGGCCATGCTGAACTATTTATACTGCCTTGTCCCATCGACCTGTACCCAGACCATAGTCATCATATCCCTACTATCCATGTACCTAGCCAAACTTCTCTTAAATGTTGAAATCGAGTTTGCATGCACCACTTCCACTGGCAACTCGTTCTGCATTCTTACCACCCTCTGACTGAAGACGTTTTCCTTCATGTTCCTCTTAAACTTTTCACCTTTCACCCTTAACTCATGACCTCTAGCTGTAGTCTTATGCATAGAAAATATTTTCTCATCTCCCCTTTAAATCTTCTATTATGGCCCTGGTTTTTGACATCCCAACTGAGTTGGTTAGGTCTTTCCCAGCTACATTAACAAGGCTGCTCATAATTTTATATTCCTCGATTAACATTCCACTCAGCCTTCTCTTTTCTATGGCTTATCCAACCTTTCCTCACACCAAAATTTTTGCAGACCCAGCAACATCCACATAAATCTCTTCCGTACCTCCCTCAACTCAATCACATCTTTCATGTGAAATGATGATCACAGTTGTATTCAAGCAGCAATCCAACTGTCAGAAGTTCAAAGTTCAATGTTCAAAGCAAATTTATTATCAAAGTACATAATTGTCACTATTTATGAGGTTCATTTTCTTGTGGGCATCCACAATAAATACAAAGAAACAACAGAACCAGGACTGCAATCCAGTTAGACCCACACTCCAGTTCTTTCCCTATGACTATCCAACCTTTTTCTCTACATATTTACTTAATTCCCACTTAAAGTTGTAGAGTATACAGCATGGAAAAAGATATTTCGGCCCAACCAGTCCCTGCTGGCCATAGCAACTTTTCTGCTAGTCCCAGTGGCATGTGTTTGGCCCATAACCCTCCTGGGGCCTCACCTCCATCTACCTATCCAAATGCCTCCTAATTGTTGTAATTATACACACCACGGCTACTTCCTCTTGCAGCTCATTCCGGATATTCACTACCCTCTGTGTAAAGGAGTTATCGCTCAGGTTTCTTTTAAATCTCACCCCTCTTTATCTTGTTCTTGTACTTCTAATTTCAGACTCCCCAACTCTGAGGGAAAAGACTATTACTGTCCACTTATCCATACCCATCATGATTTTCAAACCTCTCTGAGGTCACCCTTCATTCAGAAAGGGCGACCTTTCCCTCAGTGTCAACAAAAGAGCTGGTTATTGACTTCAGAAAGGGTGTGGTGCACATGCTCCTGTCTACATTAATAGTGTTAAGGTTGAGAAGATTGAGAGCTTCAAGATCATAGGTGTCAGAATCACCAGCAGCTGGTCCTAGTCCAACTATGTTGATGCCATGGCTCACTTTGACAGTCAAAACATGGAGGCACATTCACAAGCTCCCACAGCCCCTGATGAACCCTGAGATTTCAGTCCCTGAGGCCAACGTGAGAGTATTCTTCATGAGGGAGAACCCACAGAAAGCATCCAGCCCAGACAGGATACCTGACCTAGTACTAAAGGCCTGCACTGATCAACTGGCTGGAGTGTTCACTGATAATTTTAACCTCTCGCTTCAGCATCCTGAGCCTCTATCTCTCGTCATCAAGGGTTTGCTGAATTTGCCCTTCACTCTAACAGGAATAAGCTGCACCTGGACTTCTGATTTGACTGTTTTTAAAAGCATCCACTTGCCAACTGTTCCTTTGCCCAATCGACACCAACGAGATCCTGCCTAATGTCCTGAAAGCTGGCCCTGCATCAGTTCAGGAATTTAACCTGTGGACCTGTTCTATTTTTTTCCCTAACTATGTTAAAACTAATGGAATTGTGGTCGCTGGACTCAAACTGCTTCCTATGTGCCACTTCAGTTATTTGACCTGTCTTGTTCTCTAAGAGGAAGTCCAAACTTGCTCCTTTCCAAGTAGGTTCCCCTATATATTGCGTGAAGAAACTACCTTGAAAGTGCCACACAAATCCTGCCACATCCAAACCTTTGTCCAGTTGATACCGGGAAAACTGAAATCACCCAATGGTACAACCCTTCTACTAGCACAACAGCATGCAATTTCTCAACACATCTGCTCCTCAAGTTCCCGCTGACCACCTTTTTTGGGGGGTGGGGGGGGGTCTATAATATAGCTCTATCAATGTGGCTATACCCTTCTTATTTCAGAGTTCTACCCAAATGGCTACATTAATTGATACCTCAAGAATATCCACTGCAAGCACTGCTGTTATGTTCTTCCTCATATGAAAGGCAACAACCACTCCACCTCTCCCTGTATCTTGCCTAAAGCACCCAGAACATCGAGTTGCCAGGCGCGTCCTTTTCTCAGCCATACTTAGGTTAAGGCCACAATATCCCAGGCCCTAGAAGCAATCCATGCCCTCAGTTTATCTGCCTTACCTGTTAAGCTACATGCATTGAAATAGGTGTAATTTAAAGTAGCACTGCTCTTTTACTGTAAACATGACTATCCTAATTCCGAGGCTTACCCATTTTGGTTGCTGCATGTACCCCTATCTTTTCTCAAGTCCCACTCCTGCCAGTCTAGTTTAACTGCATCTCCTACCAAGTGGCAAAAGCAAATTTCCCCACCAGGATATTGGTACCCTTCTGGTTCAAGTGCAAAATATCCCTCTTGCACAGAGCGCCCTTACCCCAGAAGAGCTAACGTACCATCACTTCAGGCAATGCATTCCAGATATTAGCCCACAATTGCTTGTTTTTCTTTCTTGCAGAAAGCACTGCTAAGTGTTACACTTTCATATTGCAATGGTTTAGTTTCTTCAGAGACTCTAGCCAAATTCTCTTGCAATTTATTTACTATCATGTAATTTTGCTTTATCATAAATGGCTGTTAATATACCTGGCATGGCATAACCCTCTAGAAACCCCTCAACAGAAACATCAACCTATCTCTCCATTTTCAAAACTTCTTTATAATGCAAAAGAGGTTTTTGAGATCTCCATCGACCTCTGCTAGCCCACCTGCCAGAATTGACTTCATTTTCATTTTTTGTATAATTTCCAAGTCAGGATCCAGTATTTTATGTCCTCAATTTGCATTTTTGGAAATATATTTTTATGTATGAAAATTACTACTGGGAAGTACATTTTTGATACATTTTCATTTGCAATTTCTATCAATTTTTTAATGGTTCTGCTGTAGCTCTGAAGGGTAAAAAATACCTTTAAAACAAATGATAATACTGATTTATTACATGACCTTAATTTTTTCCAGAAATTGTGAGCAACAACGTTAAATCATCCATGACAAGGCAGTTAACTAACCTTTGCATATTTGTGGGTCTCTGATAACAGAACTCTGGCAGGTTGGTGAAATTCAAGCTGCAGTAAGGTTTCTGCTTTATTGATCCATATATCCATCACACAGACACCACTCAGTTTCTTTCTGGTTAACACAGGTGCAGAAAATTGCATGTTCTATATTTTTAAAAATAAAATTCCTTTAAAAATACTATTCACAATGGAAGTAAATTTTCCGCAAAGACTGTTTTCAATGCATTGATTAGTATATTTGTGTCTAGTTTCTGTAAGTGTCACAAAATATTTTTGAAACAACTGAACGCCCTAGCATCAAACATCTATGTTAAAAAAAGCTGGTTTAATTTTGCCCACATTAAAAAGGTTTGGCACTGAAGATTGGAACACACCATTTTAAACAACCAATGCCAGTTCCTATCTGGACTTTTGAATGAATAATGCTTTGTAAAGCTTATTTCTTTTGAGTAATTTTGTAATTTTGCACTGTGAATCCATATCCAATAAACATAGGTAGTGACTGCCTCAAAGGAAAGCAAAGAATGATATATAAACTCAGGACATTTAGCATCTGTAGTCTTTGGCTCCAATTTTCTGTGGTTACCTTGCCTTGTTCATGTCTAACAAATGAAAGATAATCCATTCATCAGGATCATCATTTCCCAGGTTAAAGAGCAATAGTAACAAATTTAACGATTAGCTTTATTTGTAGATCATAACAGTGAAATGCATCATTTTGTGTCATCAATCAATACAGTCCAAGGATTATGCTTCGGGCAGCCCATAAATGTCACCATGTTTCTGGCCCACAATTCACTAACTTTAACCCTAACTGTACATCTTTGGAACGTGGGAGGAAGAAATTTTTGAAGTTTCAACTTTTCATTAGAACATGGCACTGCATTCTTGATTTTATGACTGTTGAGCCCGATCAACAATCATGAAATCGAGAATGCAATCTTGTACAGGACTTTTACATTTGCTTTGGCAGAAAAAAAAACAGTGGCACTGAGCTTAATGCCTCCTTTAAATTGGACAATAATTAAAATTGGGTTTCATTTAGAATCTCATCATAAATGTGCATTTCACGCATGTAATGTTGATGCACAGGTCCTGGAGCCTGATTTTGCAAAAGGGAGATAATATTTCCACCATACCACCTCCTTTAACATCTAAGTACAAGCCTAGCCTTCCAACCTTTAGTCCCACCCATTCCAGGTGAAATCGAGGACAACTACTCTGAACTGCTCCCAATATTTTACATCCTTCCTGAAATAAAGATGCCATACGCCTTGAAGAAGTCTCACCTTTTATAATTGACACACAATATCCTTGCTTCTGTATTAAAATTCACTTGTAATAATCCATAACACCCTGCTAGCTTTTCTAATTACTTGAAACTACATGTTTTTTGCAAAACACGCACTCAGCCACCTAGTTCCCTTTGCATCTCAGAGCTTTGCAACCTCTCATATTTAGACAATATCTTTTATTAATTTTTCATGATAAAATAATCGATTTCACATTTTTGCATAGTATACTCCATTTGCATAATCTTTACCTAATTACTTCACATTTGTGTCCTTTGTAATATTTTCCCCATGCCACATATTAAGTTAACAGCCCTTTAGTTTTCTGCTTCCTTTATTCCTCCTTTATTGAACACAGAAGGCAAATTAAATATTCTTGAAGCTGATAATTGTTTTTTGCTAAGAATATGTGAATTGCCAACTCAGGCTTATGTCAGGTTTGAAGGGCTAGATAAAACGTATGCAAACATTTACTTTTGCTAAATTTCTTATTAATTTGCAGCCAAGTAGTAGGGACCTGAGTGAATTTGTGAGCTCATGCTTTCACTGGAAAAAGGCCTTCAGATCTGGCAACCTATCGGATTTTGTTTTCTTTAGTACTGTTGAATAGAGGGTACGTTCTGAGCCCAGTATTTCTTTACCAATACTTATTCAAATTGGGATTATAATTTAAGCAATCAGGAGAGACAATCTTGTGCTTTAGAATAGCTCTGCTAAATTATTCATTGATTCAGAACATAAGATCAAATAAACCCATGATGTCAGTCGATTATTTTCTCCGTAGTCTCTTATTTTCATGAAGTGTATCTACAGCCATACTTAGAATCATCATAAAAGATCATCAAAATGATAAATATGGCATAATACAGTACCAGAGCTACATCTTACCAGTTCACTGTTAGAGGGTATTTGTGTTGTTGTTGTTATTATGTCTCGATTTGAAGTCGGTATGCTTTCTTCTGAAGTCTCCAAATGCAGATCTTTCAGTCGAACAACCTCTTGTTGGCATCTTAAAAAAAAATCATGTGAAGTGTTCTTACTACTTCTCAGGCTTCAATTATTTCTGAGTAATTGTGATTAACTACTTGTACCCGTTGTTAGTTGATGAAAGCACAGCAAATATCTGAAAGCAGTTTTCATTTATATTTCATTACAGCATTGGCCAAATAAGTGTCTTTGAACTCAAATTTACAGAACTGATCCTGAATGAGAAAACCTTACCTAATTGTCATGGTGCCAGTGAAGGCTGGTTTTCTATCATAGTTCTTGCCAAGTGTGTGCACATGCTTAAAAGAATAATTCCTTGATTTATTTTCTATTGCTTTGAAATAGTTACTTATTGATTAGTGAATATCACCCACCTGTCAACCTGATCTAATGTTAATTGATGCAAGGATTCTGGTTATTAAAACAGGATTTGGTCAATATTTTCACCAGCACAGGATGTTTGTTTGGAACTATGTGGGCTGCAATAGATTTTTACATATTCAGGGTAGAATGAAGAGCTTAATATTCTAGTGAATGAGGCTGAGAGTACAAGGAAGTAAGTTCCACTGAATCCCAGACCTCGACTCAATGGGGGGAAAGAAACATGACACCAGTCATCCGATCAAGGCCAGTGCTGTAAAATTAAATTATTATCTGACTACCAGGTTTGTTATAACCACACACTATTTACTATGAAAATACAGACATGTGTGAGTACACTAACGTGCATCATACCTACACATGTGCAAGAGCAAATATAGTGCTTTTTATCCATGGCAGCCATCTTTTATGTCACACACCCAAACTCCATGGCAGTCATTTCTCAGAAATGCACTTAGAGTAATTAGTTGAAATACATCTTGCTGGGCACTGTGTCAGTGAACTCTCACCTACCTCAACGAACAGAAAAAGGAAGGGGCCTTTTGACCCACAATCTGACTCAGCTAAATAAATTGGCACAGCCAATCATTATTTCCAACATTATTAAATCAGTAGGCCATTGTAGGTCAAAATTCAGTGTGAATGATGATATGCACTTAGCTAACCCTCTTCTTCATCTCTCTCATCCCCTTGAACCAATCCATTATCTAAGCAACAGACACAAAATGCTGGAGGAACTCTGCAGGCCAGGCAGCACCTATGGAAAAGAGTAATAGTCGACTGAGTCCTGATGAAAGGTCTTGGCCTGAAACGCCAACTGTTTACTCTTTTCCACAGATGTTACCTGGCCTGCTGAGTTTCTCCAGCATTTTGTGTGTTTCTTGGATTTCCAGCATCTACAGAATTTTTTGTCTCAATCCATTATCTATCTCTGTAGATTATCATGACTAGTAAGCCCAATTCTTCTGCACAACACCTCATCTTTTCATTATTCATTGCAGAAATATAACAGATTCCCCTTTAGGTGCCCTCCTCCCTCTTCTATTAAGGATATAGACTCTCTAGTTCAGAACGGGAAGAAACCACTACACCTTTGCAGATACAACTAGTGCAATTTTTCTTTCTAAGTCAGGGGTTCCCAACCTCTTATGCCATGGACCAATAGCGTTAAGCAAGGGGTCTGTGGGCCCCAGTGGGAACCCCTGCTCTAAGATGAGCCCCTCATTGTGGGAATCCAGTGATCTTCTCTGAAATATCTCACATGGAGATGTAGTCCTCTTTTAATATGAACAGAAGTAAAGTATATGCAGCACTCAATGTGTGCTGTTGCCTGTGCTGTGTTGGTTTAGGTTAATCACTTTTGCAACAAAGGTCAACATTGCATATACCTTCCTAATAAATGCTTTCCTGTGTGCTGACTTCCTCATGGAACCCCATTAACTGACCTAACTTTCCTGATTCTTAGTTTTCTCTTAGATAGCCTATCTTCTTATAATGCTGATAAGTTACCCCAAAACTATAAGTTAACAAATGACTCTTGAAAATTCAAATACACTATATCTATTGATTTGTTCTTACACATCCTGCTTATTGCATGTTCAAAGAAAGCAGCGGCAACCAATCCAGCATCTTTCAAAATATTTGCCAACCTTTAGTGCAAAGGATATTTTAAAATTCAGCCCTTCATTTTGGCCCCAGATTTTCATTCATTAGAATCCTTTCATGTCTTCTTTCATGAAAACCTGACAAAATTTGTTCAAAGACGTTTCATTATTCACATTTGCTACATCTTTCCTTTTGAAATACTGAGTAAAAATACTTACTGTTTATTTGCACATTTCTTGCCACCTTATTTTCATTATCTATTGTCACTTTCATTTTGCACCTCATTGCACTATCATAATTATATATTCTGCATTAAAACAATTTTGTAACAATATAATGTAAAATGTCAAAATGGATACTACTGCATTTACCTTTGTACTTACTGAACGCCAAGACCAAATGTAGCAAAACTCATTGCCTTCCTTTTCAAATAACCTGTAAATTCAGAAGATTCTAGACAATGCATATAAAATCGTAAATTCAAAAAATTGTTGATTCACAAGATAAGGTCACTTGTCCCACTAATTCCATGATATCTCCCTTGATTCTTCTAATCTTGAGCGAATACAGGCTCAGCGCCTTCAGACGCACCTCATACATTCACCCTTTCATTCCAAAGATTATTAAACTTCCTCTAGACTGTCTCCAACACCAGCATATTGCTTCTTAGATATGAGGCCCAAAACCACTCACAATACTCCGAATGTGGTCTGACCAATGCCTTATAAAGCCTCAGCATTATGTCTTTGCTTTTATATTCTAATCCTCTTGAAATGAGTGCTAACATTGCTTTTCCCTCCTTAATAGCAACTCAGCCTTCAAGTTAAACTTTAAGGAATCCTGCATGAGGACTCCCAAGTTCCTTCGCTGAACTCATTCCCCAATTAGAAAATAGTCCCCACCTTTACTCCTTCCACGAAAGTGCATAACCATACACTTCCTAACACTGTACTCCATCTGCCACTTCTTTGCCCATTCTCCTAATCTGTCCAAATCCCTCTGCAGACTCCTTGCTTCCTCAACACTACCTGCCCCTCCACCCATCTTTGTATCAGCTGCATAGTTGGCTACAAAGTCATCAATTCTGTCATCCAGATCATTAACACATAACGAGAAAATTAGCAGACTCAACACTGGCCACTGCAGAACACCACTAGTCACCGGTAGCCAACCAGAAAAGGCCCCTTTTATTCCCGCTCCTTGCCTTCTGTCAGTTCGCCAATCTTCTAACCATGCAAGTATATCGTGGGCTCATATCTTGTACAGCAGCCTCATGTGTGATGCCTCGTCAAAAACCTTCTGAAAATCCAAGTAGAGTACATCCACTGACTCTTCTTTGTCTATCCTGTCTGTTATTTCCTCAAAGAATTCCAACAGATTTGTCAAGCCAGAATTTCCCTTAAGGAAATTATGTTGACTTCCACCAATTTTGTTGTGTGCCTCCAAGTACTCCAAAACCTCATCCTTAATAATGGACTCTAACATCTTGCCAACTACTGAAGTCAGACTACCTGGCCTATAATTTCCTGTCTTTTGCCTCTATTCCTTCTTAAAAAGTGGACAGTTGTCATTTTCAGTCCTCTGGAACTATTCTAGAAACTACTGATTCTTGAAAGATCACGACTAATGCCTCCGCAGTCTCTTTCAGAACTCTCAGGTATAGTCCATCTGGATATATCTACCTACAGAGCTTTCAGCTACCCAAGGATCTTTGCCTTAGTAAAAGCAACTAAGCAACTGCCCCCTGACATTTTTGAATTTCTGCCATGCTGCTTCCACAGTAAAGACTGACACAAAATAGTCATTCAGTTCACCTATCATTTCTTTCTTCCTCGTTACTACCTTCTCAGTGTCATTTTTCTGCAGGTGTTCAACAAAGTTTCCTGTCTACATATTGAAATCCACCATGACAATTCCTACATTGCCAGTTTTACATGCCTCTTCCATCTCCCACTATAATTTGCAGCGTCCATTGTGCTACTGTTTGGAGACTGTTATGGCGAGCCAAAACAACAAAATGCCTCTTCGTCAGCTAACAACCAATCCCAAACTGACTTTCCCTAATTAGTCATTGTTTCAATCAACATCTTGAATGTTCCTGGGCAAACAATTTGAATCGTCCTGTTTTGGGATGTAGATTTGAATATTGAGTTTGAGATTTTGTGGTTTGTGGTTTACTGAATACAGGAGTATTTTGAATTCCAATTTGTCCCAGTTCCTGGTTTCTGTTCTCATCAATAGTTCTTGGTGAGTGAATACAACAAATTGGCGACAAGATGCTGTATTATATCGACATAGCAATTTCAGCAGAAGACTTGCGCACAATTCTACAACAGCAGCAAGCTCAATTTTAAGTGACCGAGCTAAAGTTAATCAAAACCTTGACAAACAGGTTATCAATAAGTCCCACAATGTTGGTGTCAAACACAGATCAGAACTCACATGAGTCAGTTGTTGCATCCATTACCAGCTTCCAGTTCAATACTGCTTTGGTAGTTATGTTTCAATCATGGTTTAAATGTTATGAAGATATATTCTGGGTCAAGTTCACCAGTAAAGATGGCTCATGAAAGACATGCGCTTTGCTCTTTAAATTAGATACTGCTGAACATGAGCATTATTTCAACTTCATTCCATCTAAGAACACTCGTGACCTTTTGTTTGATCAAACTGTCCACAACTAACAAGCAATTCTGGAGAGTGGTCACATCTTCAGTATTCACTTCCAATGCCTAAAACTCATTAAACATGATGCCAATGAATTCATCACATAATGCCAGTGTCATCAATTGCAAATGTGCAAAGCTCAAGCTGGGTAATATGACTGAATCACAATTCAAATGTCTGATACTTATTTGTAGACCTCAGGTACCTGGTGATGCAGACATTTGCAAAAACTCCATACCAGACTGGAGCAAGACCCTAATATGATTCAATAAGCTGTCACTCAAGAATGTCAGCGTTTAATCAACCTGAAACACAGTTCCAATTTGGTCGAACAGAAACATGTTAATGCAGATCCAATGGCCCAGACATCATCACTCAGCAGGTCTTCAAGCTGGCAAATAGTTTGTTGGAAGTGCAGTGCATAACATTACGCAAGAAACCGCCAGTACAAGAAATATTTTTTGCAGCACAAAAAAGTCTTTTGCTATCCTTCACTGTCTTCTTGACCAGTGAAACACAAGGACAAGAAGTTTTAAAAGCCATCAAATCCTACAAGGAATTTAATGGTCACATTCAACATTGACTTTGCTCCCAGGAAAAGGTACGTCAATGTATCTATTGACAATCAGTTGGTCAAGCTACAACTTAATACTGTGTCAGACATCACCAATATCTCCAGATGCACATGGCGAGCACTTGGGTCCCCACCAGACAAATCAACTCACCACTCCACCCGCACTGCATTGAGTAGAACACTCCAGCTGTCTGATGAAATGAGCTGCATGGTGAAGCTGAATGGCAAGTCAATGGTGTGTGTAACCTAACAGACCAGCCAGTTCTGAATGTCCTTTGCATTGACTGAATGGACAAGCTTGATCTCCTGAGCATCCCTCTGGATGAGGCTGTATAAAGACAATTGGCCGTTCAGATTATGTCAGTCAACACCATGCCACCATGTGTGTGAGACCATACAATAACAACTGCAATCGCACTATGTAAAGCGTTTCAAGAAGGTTTAGGTTGCTGCACCAAACCGCAAGCAGAGCTTAATCCGCAAGCAGAACTCCATCTCTGGTCCAGATGCAAAGCTAGACTTCTCCCAAAAGTCAGATCAATACACTGCTCTACCAACTGTTGAGCATGAGCTAGAACACCTGCAACAAGTTGGTGTGATCAAAGCTACTCACATTGGGCAGCTCCAATAGTCATTATCAAGAAAGCCAACGGTGCAGTGAGGTTGTGTACAGAATTCTCAACTGTTCTCAGTGCCGCTTTGGAGACACACCAGTATCCATTACGGGCACTGGCAGATCTCTTTGCAAAATTGAACAGTAGTCGCTACTTTGCAAAGTTGGACCTGCCTGAAGCCTACCTCCAGATAGAAGAGACGGAAAATTCACAGGAGCTTCTCACCATTACAACACAAAAGCAGTTGTTGTCCTTCCTGCATCTGCCTTTCGGGTTAAAGCCAGCTCCTTCAATTTTCCAACAGCTTATGGAGTGTATTGATGGTGTTGCAGCTTACCTCAACAACATCATAGTGATGGGTATGGATCAGACAGAGCTATGCCTGGACCACATTTTGAACAAACTTCAAGACTTTGGACATGACGGACGTTAGGCAAAAAATTGCAGCTTCCTGATGTCTTGAATCAAGTATCGGGGATTCATCGTAGGTGGATTATGTCGCTGCCTTCAGAGAACCCACTAATTCACGTCGCTTCCCTCGGAAGGGCTGCTGGTTCATGTCACTTCCCCTCGGAATGGCTGCTGAGTTGTGTTCCTTCCCCTTGGACAGGCTGCTGGTTCGTATCATTTCCCTTGGAGAGTCCACTGGTTCATGTCTCCTCTCTTTGGAGGAGCTGCTGGGTCCTGATGCTCGGAGATATCGAAATTCTGACACTTATTGGTTGGACTGTGGTTCATATCAGCTTCTTTCAGCTCTATGCTTTTTTCGTGTTCTCACCCATTCTTTTCTTGTTGCCGATCAGTGAGCTGGAGATTTGGATCTGCTGGTTTTTGTGCAAGGGAGGGGTTAGAGGGGTTTGGGATTTGTGAGTTTTTGTTTCTTTTTCCTTTCGTGCAGGGAGACTGACGTCTTTCTTTCAACTACTTCTATGGTTTTCTGCACTTTATGGCTACCTGGAGAAAGCAATTCTCAGGGTCGAATACCTACTTTGATAATAAAATGAACCTTCGAACCTTTAAATCTCCTGGAAGTATCGATCCTAAAATGCTGCGACAAAATTGACATAGTACTCCAGTTGTAGTAATGAAATTCAACACTTACTAACAGCTTTTTGTCTGAAACATAAGAAAATCTGCAGATGCTGTAAATCCAGTGCAACCCACACAAAAATGCTGGAGGAACTCAGCAGACCAGACAGCATCTATGGAAAAGAGTAAGCAGTCGACGTTTCAGGCCGAGAGCTTTCATCAGGACTGTCCCTCTATTTATGAAGCACAAGGTACAAAATATCTTACCAACTGCTCTCTCAGCTTATCCTACCCCATTCAAAAATTTACATACCATTAGAGCCCTCCATCTTGCAGAACTTTTAGAAAAATGTGCTATTACTCCTATATTGTCTCTCATTTTTTGTTGCAATATGTATAAAATGTTTTACTTCATAGTGCTCTGCACTATGCCATGTCTGCCATTTCTGCAAGCCTATGTCCTCTTTGTAGTCCATTACCCTAGATCTTGATTTAATGAAACTTGTCAATGATGAGAAGAGTCAGTTTGGAAATTGACAAGGGTATATTCATGACTAATGATGACACCTATTATCCTACAGTAATTATGAACTGGATAAAACAATTGGATATCAGATGAAGGTTACATTGATTACCAGCTCATTAACTGTTCCATGTATGGATTTGCAAGGTTAATTGGCTAGATCCATTATGGAACTCACAATGAAATATTGAATCACTTTATGAGAATAGTCACCAGAATTCTGTTTCATTAAGTCAGTTCTATATCATGGGTATTATTAACAGCATTTCAAGATATTCCCAGTGGGAGTCTTTCTGATCTAACAGTTATCAGAAGAAGGGAAAAATTAGCAATGACATTCCTTTAATAATGTTTACACATTGAAATGCACACACGGTTTGCATAAGGTGACATTCACAAAGAAACCTGTGATTTGTGTTATGCATTACAAAGTAACCTGACACTAAGTTCACCCTTTGGTCATTACAACACAATATTTAAAATACTTTCACTCAATACTTCCAGGCACTGATGATCTCACCCATGTCAGTTAATCTTTGATACAGTCTTTGGTGAAGCATCTATAAATAAATGTGTGATACAAACTACAATCTCAGTTTTAAGAAATGGTGTGATTTTAGAAGATCCACTTACTCTACTGGAGTTTATTTTCTACAACTTTAAATCTTTGGAATCATGAATATGATATAACAGAAAGGAATGTTCACTCTCTATGTCCCAATCATAATATAAGAGGGGTGATTGATAAGTTTGTGGCTTAAGGTAGAAGAAGTCAGTTTTAGAAAACCTAGCACATTGATTTTTCAACATAGTCCCCGCCTACACTTAGTCCAGCAGTCGTGGAGCATACAGATCTTGGAGCTCCAGAAAGTGCCCACAGCAGGGGTGATTGATAAGTTTGTGGCCTAAGGTAGAAGGAGATGAGTTATACAGTTCTTGTTACATGCACATGCAGTTCAACTCTTTGAGTGATTATGCAGAAAGTTTGAGGTTAATAACTCATCAGGGTTGATTGATAAATTTGTGGCCTAAGGTAGAAGGAGATGAGTTATTAACCTCAAACTTTCTGCATAATCACTCAAAGAGTTGAACTGCATGTGCATGTAACAAGAACTGTATAACTCATCTCCTTGTACCTTAGGCCACGAACCTATCAGTCACCCCTGCTGTGGGCACTTTCTGGAGGTCCAAGATCCGTATGCTCCACAACTGCTGGACTAAGTGTGTAAGTGTAGGAGGGGACTATGTTGAAAAATCAATGTGCTAGGTTTTCTAAAAGTGACTCCTTCTACCTTAAGCCACGAACTTATCAATCACCCCTCTTATATTATGATTGGGACTTAGAAAGTGAACATTCCTTTCTGTTATATCATATTCATGATTCCAAAGATTTAAAGATGTAGACAATAAACTCCAGTAGAGTAAGTGGATCTTCTAAAATCACACCATTTCTTAAAACTGAGATTGTAGTTTGTATCACACATTTATTTATAGATACTTCACCAAAGACTGTATCAAAGATTAACTAACATGGGTGAGATCATCAGTGCGATCATCAGTGCCTGGAGTATTGAGTGAAGTGTTTTTCAATATTGTGTTGTAGTGGCCAAAGGGTGAACTTAGTGCCAGGTTACTTTGTAATGCATAACACAAATCACAGGTTTCTTTGTGAATGTTTTCTAAAATTGACTCCTTCTAACTTATGCCATGAACTTATCAATCACCCCTTGTACTTCTTAGTCCATTGCACCACCATGGATAATGTAGAGTTAATTTAGACTTCAGGTGGAAGTGCATGAGGGATGACATTGGATACCTCCCCCAGTTTTCAATTTTATCGAAATGATTTCATGTTTAAAACAATAGATATTAGTTTAAATAATATATTGGGAGATTGATTCCTTTCATATATCCATTCCATATAGATCAAAGTAAATGAACACATTCAGTTGCCTAGTAAATTAGATCCTTTATCAAATGAAGATTGGATATATTTTACCAATTATGAAGGACACAGTTATGTATTTTCTATCTATATGCCATATGCATCCACAATTTGAAAATATTTATTTAACTAAATACAAACTGAGATATATTGGGTAATATTAAAAAATATATATACTTAGTTTGCTCTGTATCACAGATGTACACTGATCCTGGTATATTTTGATGGTACTGAGCAGCCTGGGTCAAATTCAGCTTTAAACATATCTGGGCAATTCTGTGGAAGATAAATGCATGATAGGTAATTTAGGCTAAAACTCACAATGAAAAAATGTGCAGAAAATGTACAAATTGAATACAGTGATGCATTCAAGAGTTTTAAATGACAGAAATTTAATAGATCAATTACCAATAGAGATCAGTAAAGAGAGAAATGATAGGCAAATATGTATAGGTGAGCATCAAAATATGCAAAGAAATTTTAGAGTTGGTAAAATTGACTTATTAGAGAGCATGTGGGCAGTCAGATCTATAGATTATGGAACCATAGTTAAGGGTAAGACTGCTGGCAAGATGGTCACAGTAGTCTCCTCGGGTCCAACAAATGGTGTAAATGTGTGTCTTAAATGTTTTTCTTATGATCACAAAATACTATTGAACATTGGTAATATAAAATACTGCAAGCCCAGTTCATTGGTTCATTGGCGAGACAGATGTCGGGGGAGCTGTGTGGCTTTGGTTGGAGGAACTCACCAGGACAGGCAGCATTTACAGAAAAGAGTGAACAGTCAATGTTTCTAGCCGAGACCCTTCATCAGAGTCCTGATGAAGGGTCTCGGCCCAAAAGTCGATTATTATTTTTTACTGACTGGATTCACCAAAAACAATAAGAATTTTTATCAAGAGATAACATAGTTTTGATTACTTAGGCAATAGTTTACTTAATAGTACTTAGAATATAAATAAAAAATCACCTGAGGTGATACAAGTCAGAGAGACCCCTGTTATCCAGCACCTCCTTGGCTATTAATTCTTCAAGCTGAAGAATGGGCAGTGTCAGGTGTGTATACGATAAGCTTTGCAACTCTTTCACTAATAAATCCATGTAGAATAAAGTGTAGGTCTTTCAAAATGAAAAATAAATCAGTTAATATTGTGAAAACTATATTTTCAAATTTAGTGCAGTAAACATCACTTCATTTTTCATTCAACAGTTCTGCGCAGGATGCTAGCATTTGCTGCATTGGATTCTGAGATTTACCAAGTCTTGACAGTGTTTGCTCAACAAGCAGCATCAAGTATTTTCAAGGTACCTTTCTGTCTTGATGGAAATCAAAGGTCATTTTCTTTTGTTTATATTGCACATAAAAAGCAATCAAGGTCTAAGGAGGCCATATTTGCAATGAAGTACAAAATCTGAAATTATGACTGCGTGTAGATCAAAATAATGATCTGGAAATTCAGCTAAGTATTGATTTCTAGTATATTGGAATTAATATTATGACACACAAATAAATACTGCTTTTTAATGTAAAACAATAATATAAAGTAGAAAATGCTACACATAGGATATTTCAGTCAAATGCTTTCATATATGGAATAGGTTTAATATTTACAAGTAATTGATCAGAGTTTTTCTTCTAGAGACAATTATACGAGCTATTTTTCACATCAAATGATATGTTGAGGTGTGCAAATCTCAATGGACTTCATCATCTTGAAAATAAATTGGCTGCAGGTAAACATTAAATTATTTAATGCAGCATTGCACACAGCAATTAAATTAAAAATTTAATGGAACAACAGGCACCAATGAATTTATAGATTATGAAAGCAGTGTGCAGGTCAGCATCATTGATAAATGATTGAAGTAGTGGTCAACAGTGAACTAAGCCCTTTGCTAAACTTTCCCATCACTGTGTCTGTTGATTTACTTTTCCCATTACTATTAACAGTTCACTTTGCCAAGTTCTGTAACTATTTTCTGATAGTAAAAGCAAGTGGAAAGAAAATCTAAAGCATTCCTTTGGCTGAAATAAAGATCCTGTTAAATTGCCAAATCATTTAGCAGTAGCGATCATTCAGATTATTAATGCTCTTAATATTTATATTAGCATAACAAATCACTGGCCAATTGTGTTCTCAATGAACTGTTTCTTATACTTACAGGTTTCAAGATATTTTTCTTGTTGATCAGGCAACTACTTGAGCCTCTTTTGAAGACCTCTCGAACTTCACTTGGACAAACATAAAGAGCCCATTCTGCTGGATTAGCTGGCATAGCTGCAGGTGGTAGATTTGATTGAAATTTCTCTTGACCATCAGATGCTAGCTATTAGAAAAGAAAGATACTCCAGAAATAAGAATATCTAAAACAATAATGCAGATGAATGGTCTTCAACCTGTAATATTAGTTCTATTTCTCTTCCCAATCATTGGTCTGACCTGTTGAATATTTTCTGCATTTACTTTTTTAATACAGCTACATTGCTAGACTTGCATTAATGCAGTTGTATCCCATTTAATAATCTACTATTAAACCCAGAATATGATTCGGTCAACAGGCCAATGCAACTGAAGTTTGAGAATTACCACGAATTTCATTCATATGTTACCACTCTTCTCTCTAGTTATTCACTGTTAGAACCTTTATTCCAACTTGATTGCTTTAAATGTTTTCTGGCTAGATTCACCATAAACCTATTTCAATTCATGTCCCAATTCACTCATAGTCCCACTTATTCATTTTCCCAATCTAGCACTAGTTTGAATTTAAAAATCTAACCTTGTGTTCAGATCCCTTCAGTATCCCGTTTCATATGGCCTGAAAGCCTCTATAGATTTCCAATTTTCAAGAAAACTTTACTTCCTGTTTTGCTTTTTATAGTTCCTGATTTTCTACAATCTTTTCTTGAAGCCACATCCTCAGCTTCAGACAGAACCTGTACAATTCTATTTCAAACTGTCCCTAAATGGCTATCTCACTCACTTCCTTTAAGTGCCCTGATCCATATTTTACCAAGAAATGACAGGAGTTCTGTGTTGAACTACTAGTGTTTCTTCACATGATAGGAAGGCAATTTCTCCCGATCAAATTTGCACAAACTTTTCAAGAGATTCTCACCCTTACTATTCTGACGACATTAGACTTCTCATGAAAACAATAGCAGAATGACAAATTCCAAATATGCCAGCTGACCCTGTGTCAGGAAAGGGCTGATACAGGTTAAGCAAAACCATTTTTTGATACAAGTGACTCTGAGGAACAAAGGCAAAATTCAGATTAAGTAAAGTTTTGTTGAATAAATTTCCACTGTTCTCAAGTGCCTCTTTTTAAAAGGAATTTGTAACAGAATTAAAATATTTTAATAACGTAATTTTACAAGGTTTTGAATATTACCATTCACACATTTTTTCCCATTTTGTATCCAAGAAGACTGAGAAGTTGGCTTAGCAGCCTATATGAGCACTTCAATGGGTATGATTTTTCCATTAGTAACTCACCGATCAGATTCAAGTTGGCTTTGTAGAGCATGAAAGTTGTCAGGCTTACTACTCACCATAAATTCCACAGTAATATCTTTAGTAAAATAACTTCTATTGTGGTCCCTAAAGTATCTCATGACACTAATATGTCAGTAGGGCTAAACAAAAATGAGCTGTAATTGAAGTATCTAATATGTCATAGGAGTAACAATTAGCCATTGACCAATCTATAATGCTTTAAAAACCATGTGGGATATACAATTCAAAAGGCTCTTCTAAATAGTTTTCATATGAGGTAAATATACTATATAAGTTTATTATGATAAGTATATTGAAATTAAAATATGAAGCAAAGATAAAAAGCAATTAAGACAGAACCAATTGCTAAGATCACAAAGAAACATCAAAATGCTGTTACAGAACCTAAGCTGGTGGTATTTGATTACATATCCATGTTTTCTTTTGTAACTACTATTAGCACCATTAACTTGAAAAGGATTCAGGCTGTAATTCCAGAATGTATTAATTTAGCACATCAGATGCTTTGGACTGTGTTGTTTTCCAGATAATTTGTTTACAAATATTAATTCCTTTTACTGGCGAAGTTACTTTCTGTAATCCACTGAAACAGAAGGTCAAATGTTGATATTGAGGAAAGAATATCCCTCAGAACTTAGTCCAAGTCATACAGTTGTTTATGCTACTTTGTCTACTCTGTAGAAGTCAATCAGCACCTTCTGTCTTTGGGTTTCTGTGTCCTCTGAATGTGGAATCACATGTTGTATATTGGGTACACAAGAGACTGCAGATACTGGAATATGGAGCTAAAAAGTAAACTGTTGGAAGAGCTCAGTGAGTCAGGCAGCATCAGTGGAGAAAAAGGCACAGTTGGCATTTCAAGAAGAGACATTATTATTTGTGTACTAGGATTATGGATGTGCAATCACTTGCTACACATGAAGTGCCAAAATCAAATGTCATTTCAGGTAAATATGAATTCACACAGTTATGCACAATACCTCTTTCTTGCCCTTTGATTTATTTGATTTGGTTCCTGTATCTACACGAGTCGTCTTTGGAGGAGTAGCAGCAGCTATCTCCCTAATGAGTATCCTTGCCGATGCCAATGATACCTACAATTACAATTTAAGGAAACAAAGAATTTGCTAAAAAATACAATTGATAGCTTCAAATAGAATCTGCTATCAGAAGTTAATTTGTAACCATGCTTAAATAGTACTATATGCTGAGAGATTGTTAGTGCATTGTTTACTGGAGAGACCTCTACTCTTAATCAAACTGTGTCACAGCATCCTTTACCTCAGAAGGCAGAAGGTGAAATATAAAACAGTTAAAGATGCTCATTGTACAATGAACATTCCCCAGTGAAGAAGAAGAAACATAGCAAAAAATGTAGTTCAAAAGCCAATAGCGTTTGGATATACTGTATTAAAAATACCGGAAATAGTGAAGGATGGGAGTCGCAAGTTAACATGGTTGTGTTGTCTTAAACTCAGCAAGTTAACAATGAGAGCTGTCAAAATGAGTGTCCAGGCTGGGGAAACTTAAGGTGTAATTGAGACAACAAACTTAAGGTTTGATTTAGGCAACAATTGGATCATAATCCAACAGAATTATGATGACAGAAGAATGACTTTCATTTAGTATAAATTAGGTCAATTAGGTCATAACATATGCACTTTCAATGACATTTACAAGTAGTTTGATCTAATTTAATTGTTGGGCCTTATTTTAATATGCATAATATGCTGACTGGCAGTGTTGAATAGGCTGTTCAGCAAATAGGGTGATGTGATGCCTCCACAGCCTCAGACCACAAACACAGATTTGTTGCCACCAAACGATTCATTTAAGTAAAAAGCAGTAATTAAGTGGAACCATACTGGGCAATGAAATTTTCCACTGTTCAAAAGAGTACTGTTAAAACACACAACCAAACAGGTCGTATCTGAGAAGTACTTCGATCAACAAAATACTTTAAAATTATGAACCAGTTCTGGAGCTAAGCAAAAGTAGGGCTGATGCCAGCACCCATGCAACATTCCTTCTGGTGCACTTGGCAAGAACATGGGAGTACACTGTCCCCACATTGTTCCATTCTGGGAAGCCTTGGGCTTCTTACTCCACTTTACATTATCCTACAGCCTATTGCTCTATACCATGATCTCCAGAATCCCAGGCTTCGGTCTCCAGATCCGATGCTCCAGATAGCCCAGGCTTCAAATCTTCAATCGCTACTCATCCACCAACTATCTACATCACCACCTCCACTGCAAGTCTCCTGATTTTTCCTTTTAAATGTTGGTAGTATCTGATCATCTCTCTCCTCTGTCCTCTCACTCCCCATTGCCAATGCTGCTCCATCGCTTGACCCAAATAGGGTACCCAATGAAGTGCACGAGGAACTCTTGGCATTCTAGGCATTAATGCATTAACTAATGTCTTCCTTCAGAATCAGAATCAGGTTTATTATCACCGGCATGTGATGTGAAATTTGTTAACTTAGCAGCGGCAGTTCAATGCAAAGCATAATCTAGAAGAGAGAGAAAAAAATAAATAAAACAAAACATAATAGTAAATAAACAAGTAAATCAATTACATATATTGAATAGATTAAAAAATGTGCAAAAACAGAAATACGAATGGTGATTGATAAGTTCGTGGCCTAAAGTAGAAAGAGTCAATTTTAGAAAACCTAGCACATTTATTTTTCAACATAGTCCCCTCCTACATGTACACACTTAGTCCAGCGGTCGTGGAGCGTACGGATCCCTTCTTTGTAGAGGTGGTCCACAGCAGGGGTGATTGATAACTTCATGGCCTAAGGTAGGAGATGAGTTATACAGCTCTCGTTACATACAGTTCAACTCTTTGAGTGAAAATGCAGAAAGTTTGAAGTTAATAACTCATCTCCTTCTACCTTAGGCCACGAACATATCAATCATCCCTGCTGTGGACCACTTCTGGAGGTCCAAGATGCCGACTTCTACAAAGAAGGGATCCATATGCTCCACGACCGCTGGACTAAGTGTGTAAATGTAGGAAAAATAAACGTGCTAGGTTTTCTAAAGTTGATTTCTTTTACCTTAGGCCACGAACAGATCAATCACCCCTCGTACTGTATATTTAAAAAAGTGAGGTAGTGTCCAAAGCTTCATTGTCCATTTAGGAATCGGATGGCAGAATGGCAGAGGGGAAGAAGCTGTTCCTGAATTGCTGAGTGTGTGCCTTCAGGTTTCTGTATCTCCTTTTATTGTGTATTTCCATTTTATATGTGCTTTAATAGCTTTAGTTTAAGTTGTAGCTCTAGAACTAGTCAAACTGGATTTGAATTTTTTTCAGTCTTAAGCATAACCTGATATTGAAAATGGGATTCTACATTTCATGGTACAAAGATTCCCAATGAAATTATTATAACTCACTTCGTTTAATAGGATAAAAACAGCTGACCAATACCATGAATGAAAAAAGAATCCTGTTTCAAACCTGTAAAATTCCCACTATAAAGCAGAATATATTTCTTACATACCTGCCAAATGCACATAACATAAGCATACGCCATTAAACAGTGTTTCTGGGATGAAGCACGGCCTGCAATTGTTGCCATTATAGTTTGCACTATAACCAGTGTTTCCAGTTGTCTCACATCCTGCAGATCTGCTAAGGTCAGGTTAGGGTCAATACTTTGTGCTCCTATTAGTAGCTGATGATTTACTGGAATGAAGTTTTCGCTTTTTGGCATATCCTCCTTACTTAAGTGGTCTTCTGTGAAAAACAAATATAACAATTGAAGTATGATATCAGAACCAAGATCCAAATTTAAAAGCCAAAAAAGATTATTTAATTTGGCACATCTATAAAAGCAGAAGTAAAGATGATGAATTTTCTCAACTGTCTTGAATTACAAGGATAGTATTTTTTAATGCATCACCAGATGGCACTATTTCATTCAGTCTACTTATGAACACCCAGATGACAGATTTGAAAGAAGGGATTTTCAGAAGAAGGGGAGTTGTTTACAATATGAATTAGCATAGTGCATAGAAAGGGAGATTAGTCAGCAGTTTAATAGATATAAGGTCAAGACATAGGACACAGGGCTTTCATGAATTGGATGCAATATCCAACGATGATAAATTGAAGCTTGGACGAAGAAACTACACTCCACTCTATAGTTTATTTGGGGCTATGCGTGCCATCATATTGTTTGCTGAGTCAAGTGCACACTTTTAGTATTACTTGCAAAACATTGGGCACGCTGTGTACACTGCCAGTTAGCCCTGGCTAGTGACTCCAGGTGTGAAAATGAGTTCTGAATACATTCCCATTCAGTATCCATCTGCTCAAATAAGTACAACCACACATTGTAAGTCCCACACCCTTTACAAGAACTATCAAGTTTCTCTTTTCAAATTCTTGGTTGATATCAGGCATTCATTTGCTTACGATGTGCTTAGGTTGTGACTGGCATTTCTGAATATCAGAATGGCATTGAACATGCAGACTTTCAAGCAAGAGCTGTAAGTGATTTACCCCATCATAAAACTTGTAACTTTGGAAAAAAGAAATCAGTTTAGCTCACCTTCATCCTCTGTAGGTTTTACCCAAAGTTTCATACTCAGGAGTATATCTACTGCCCAGTCTAACTGACAGAGAGCATCAGTGACAGAAAATCCATTGCAATACAACCATTCACCAAATTCAATCAATTCTTCAATCTTCTGCCAGTTACTTTCTGGTTTCTGAACAAATAAAATGCAATATTAATAGAATCCACAAAATAAATTCACACGAGAAGCATCAAATTTTAAACATTGTGTTACTCATTTTTTATACTATTGGACCAGGAAATTGAAATGCTGGAATATATAAATACATATTAAAGAAAAGACTGGCAGTGAAAAACTGGGGTTTGCTGTAGGTGTGCAGTGATAATACACAGATTGCTGCATGTAGCATTTCAAAAGGAACTTTGTGGATAAGTAGTGAGGCTGGGATTATCAGGAACAACTCTGCTGGTGGAGGCTCAATTTGTAGGGGTACAATAATGTGGCACAATGCAAAAGTTTAATAAGAAATTAAACAAAAATGACATGGCATACATAGAGAAATGGAAATGTCACAGAGAAAAATGAGAAAATTCACAATGACAAACTGAAAAAAATGATGGTAGAGATTAACAGCAGTGTTATGTGGTTATGAAATCGAGACTGCTGGTTCAGAACAGTAATGAGACAGCATTCCATTATGCGTTAAGCTTGGACTTTAGGAATGATCAGATAATCATGATGTGATGATATATAATTGTAGAAGGCATATTATGAGAAATTATTTTGCAGATGCAATATGCCTAGAAAAGAGTTTGAAGGAAAGATTGGTGGAGATATAGTCATTTTTGTTTAATTGCTGAGATTAGGAATTAATTTTTTTTGTGGTTGGATCACTTTCCTGTTAATTTTGATTCTCTGTTTTATTACTATATATCTAATGTATCTAATGTTTTAAAATTAAGGATTAAATATTTAAGACTACAATTATTTATAATCATTTAAAGTTTTAAGGCAGATAACTATTCACTATAGCTTACTGTTATAATGAATATATGTGCAAAATACCTTCAATGCACTAATTGAATTCTGATAGCAAGTTAATTGATTTGCTACGTCCTTCGAGAACACTGCCACACGGTGCCACATATAAGATACCTGGTCTTCACTTTCATCATTTAATTTCTGCATATCCATCTGGATATTGTGACCAAGCCTGGCATTTACCATAATTCTATGCTTGAAAAGAAGCCTTAAAATAGAAAGAAAAACATCAAGGAAGTTTTGTACTTTTTGCAAATGTTTTACATTCATAACCTGATTAACGCATAAGTTGAAAACAAACTTATAAGAATACAATTTAAAATGCATTTTTTACATCTGTGAATGGAATGTATTGTTGTATTCGTTCTCAGCCATTGCTTCCTTGGTGGTAACTGCAATATAGGGAATTTCTCAATGTATAACATTTTCAAAAGATGGTGCACCTTACTAATGATATCCCATTAGAGCAGAATTGCACCTCATCTATCCAGTACTCACTAGACAAGGTGCAGTCAGAAAAACTGACTTCTTTCATGTACTATTAACTTCTTCAGGTCAAGGTGGTGCCAAGCTGTGGTCTCAGTCAAGGTTGTCGTTCAAACTTTTGTTCCAGGTCCGTAGGGATGGTTTTTGGAGCTAGGGATCAAGGTAGTGTTTAGGGACACGAATGTAGGGAGTTAGGGATCAGGCTGGAGTCTAAGCCTCCACTCCGTGCTCTGTATTCAAAGGCCAGTGACAATGTGGACAAAGGACATCTTTAGACGGATGTTGGGCTGGCAGGTGCTCTGTATGAAGACCAACGAGGATTGGTGCCATTCCCACTTCCCAGTCAGCAAGTTCTCCTCAGGATCAGCAGGATTAGAGGTCCATGTGACCATAAGACACAAGAGCCGGTTCCCCCTTGGTATGCAACTTGGCAAGTCCAGAGTTTGAGGTCCTGTCATTGGTGAGTCCAGAATTCGAGGCCTGAAATTCAGTGCCCCATCATCGGTGAGTACTGGAGTCGATACCAAAGATCAAAGCCCAAAGGCCGATTGGAAGTCCTGAAGTTGAGGCCTGATGGCCAAAGCCCTGACTCTGCGAGTCCACTGTGGACATTGGATGCCTGATGTCTACAAGTCCATGTGTCTAATGGAGGCTGGAGGCTGGAGGCCTGGAAGCCTCCTGTCCTGGGATTGGAGGACTGTCTGTGTGTGTGTGTAGTTGGATGGATGGAAGGGAGGAAAGGGTTTTTTTCTTGTTGTTGTTGTTTTGTTGCTATTGTTCTGCTGAGCATTGTGGCCATGCTTTGCTGATGCCAGAATGTGTGGTGATATTTACAAGCTTCCCCCAGCACAACCTTAGGTGGTGTTGGTTGCTAATGAAATGATGTATTTCACTGAATGTTCTGATGTACATGTGATAAATAAATGAAAATGAATCTAATTTTTTAGAAACATATCTCATTTTACTTACAACCTCTGCTTTGTCTTTGGCATATCTCTAATAGCGTTGTCCAACACCTTTAACCCAGCTTTCCAGTCTCCTTTATTTGCATTAATGTGGAATAAAAGACCATACATTGCTGCCCTTAACTTGAGATCATCTTCAGCATCACCAATAGCTTCAAACAAATGTAATCAGCTATAATTATTATACAAATACTGTAAACGCCAGGGACGACAAATAGAAGAAGCACTACAATTTCAAAATAAGGGCTCAACTATTCAGGAATGATATGAGAATAAATTCCTTCAAACAAGTTAAACTGTAGAAGGTTCAGAGCATAAAGAAAATATTTTACACAGAAGAGTGTGACCCTATAGATTGTACTACAATTTAAGAACAGGTCAAAATGAGTTTTAAGGAAGGGAAATGAAAAGATAGTGACCTTGGGCGTATGCATTACAATTACAAACGTGTACTAATGTGGACAATAGATAGTATCACGGACTAGCTGGAATGAACAGTCAATTTTTGCCTGGCAGTATTTTTTGCTGATACTCCTAAATTAATCTATAAATATGTTAAGAAATGATTTGTCAACTTAAGAGACTGCTGTAAAGAACAGAAGGTTTCACTTACGTATCAGTAATTGATCTTGAATGGAATAATGTGTTTGCCGTTTAATTGTTGGGTGTGGAGACATTTCTTCCTTTTCTTCTTCCTATAGTGCACAAGGAAAAGATTATGCAGTGAAAACAGCCTTGAGCCTGAGCCATGCATTTAAATCCTGAAAAATAATTGGTAAAACCAATATATTTCGGACTGTGTGATGCTAATAGGAGTTAAATAATGGATTCATTTTTTGGTATAAACATTGGTTACTAAATGCATTATCCTAGTGAAATAGTAGACATTGAAATTCATAAATATTCAGTTTACATATGCAGAAATGTGAAGACTCTCTTTGAGTCATACAACACGATAGATCATTGGGTCCCTTGTGCTCTGTCACTTCCTGGAAACAACGAGTGGATTATTCTCATTCCATTGTTTATTTTCCCTTAGTACTACTACAGTTTCCCATTGTGGTACTTACTTTGTTATCTGTTGGTAAATGTTTTGATAAGTAGTAATTTGACTCTGTTTTTATCTCCTCACAGAATATCTGACCTGCTGAGTATTTCAAGTATTTTCTATTTCAACTTCCTATTTCCAGCAACCATAATATTCATTCCTTTGAATTAAAAAAAACTATGTTTCCCTCTCCACAGAGTGTACCCAGTCTGTTTCCTGTATTTTACCACAAAGCCATACCATTTACGATGTTTGGCTTAATGTCAAATCAAAGATGGTGTTTCAACTTCAGCACAACTTTCATTGTGAACCACAGTTTACAAGTAGACTTTAGGCAGAGCAAGGCAAAGTCCAAAGTTCGAAGTAAATTTATTATCAAAGTACATACTCCACACACCCCACCCCCCGGAAGTTTTCATGTTTTATTGTTTTACAATATTGAATCACAGAGAATTTAATTTGGCTTTTTTGATCAACAGAAAAGACCCTTTTGTGCTAAAGTGAAAACAGATCCCAACAAAATGATCTAAATTAACATGAAGACTTCGGGGGGGGGGGAGTGAATACTTTTTATAGGCACTGTACATGTCACCATATGCTACCCTGAGACTAATTTTCTTGCAGGCATACTTAATAAATACATAATAGAATAATAATCATAATAGAATCAGTGAAAGACTGCACCAACTTGGGCGCTCAACCAGTGTGCAAAATATAAAAAACTGTGCAGATACAAAAACAAAGAAATAATAATAACAATAATAATAATAATAATAATACATAAATAAGCAATAAATATTGAGAACATGAGATGAGGAGTCCTTGATAGTGAGTCCATGGGTTGTGGCAACATTTCAATGATGGGGCAAGTGAAGTTGAGTGAAGTTCTCCCCTTTGGCTCAAGAGCCTGATGGTTGAGGAGTAATAGCTGTTCCTGAACCAGGTGGTGTGAATCCTGAGGCCCCTGGACTTTCTTCCAGATGGCAGAAATGAGAACAGAGCATGGCCTGGCTGGTGGAAGTCCCTGATGATGGATGCTACTTCGCTGCAACAACGCTTCATGAAGATGTGCTCAATGGTGGGGAAGGCCTTACCCATGATGAACTGGCCCATATCCACCACTTTTTGTAGGATTTTCCATTCAAGAGCATTAGTGTTTCCAAACCAGGCAGTGATGCACCTGGTCAATATATTCTCTACCATACATCTATAGAAGATTGTCAAAGTTTTCAATGCCATACTGAGTCTTCACAAACCCCTAAGGAAGCAGAGGTGCTACCATGCTTTTCTCATAATTGCACACTCATCTACAACTGTTTTACTAAAGTCCATGACAACCATGGTATATTCATTCAGATCCACAGATGAGTCCTTAAACACGGTTCAGTTCACCAACTTGAAGTAATCCCATAGCTGCTCCTCTGTCTCTCGTGACCACCTCTTTGTTGTCCTAATCTCTCAAATTGACTACCCTCAATGCCAACAGTACAGGACCTTCCCAGGATATGAATGACCTGGGAACCCCTTTCCTCTTTTCACTGCAAGAGCAACAGATCGATCTGCCTGATCAATCCTCCAAAACCCACTTTTTCTGGGGGCACAACAATGCTCATTCAGTGTCCAAACATGTGTCTGAGGTCTATCATCTGACCTCCTATTTTATCTTCCCGTGCTGAGCATCAACTGTCATTCAAATAACTCCACCTGACTTACAAAAAGTAAAACACCTTATTATTAAACAATTAGGGCTGCACAGCAATATCTATGTAAATCTTCAGAAAGTCACAACTCTAAACACCAGTAGAACAGTCCAGAGGTTCCCAGCAATAGAGAAAAGAGCTTGCTTGGCTATGTCCGCACCTCAGGTTTTATCAGCTGGAGCTGAGAAAGTTAGGTATATTATTATTAATAATAATAATATTATTATTATTATTATTATAAGGTAAAACACATCTTTTACCTAAAGGGGAAATCAGAAATGATCCAGCAACATATCGTCCTATTACCTGTTTACAAATATATATAAAATTGTAACATCATGTATCTCACAACTAACCACCACTCACTTGGATAACCACAATATACTTACAGAAGAGCTGAAAGGATGCTGTATGGATATGAATGGATGTAAAGAATGTTACATACCTCATAGATATCTTGTGACTGTCTTATGACCATGATGTAATTGAGTGTCTTATGAGTATGAGGTAATGGTCATATGATGGTGGGGTGATGTAATTTTCCAGCCAGTGTGAGGTCACGTGATGACATGTTCACCACGGGTATAAAAGGGAGACCCCTGGGGTGATGCAGTTAGTTTTAAGTTTAGTTTGTTATTCAATTCGTCAGATACTCCGTTATGCTGTGTATTCGTTTTATGACGCAGTTTTGTTTTAACATGGAGTTCTACTTTCTATTGTCAGTAGTATTGGAGAGTGAAGACCTTACCAAAGTACAGGAATTCACCGAGTCGAGTAAAACTGATATCGTTTGGCGGTTTTGGAGAGGATCAACCTTTATTGAATCTTCATTCAAGAAAAAGAGACCTGCATCTGAGATATCCTCTGCTAAAGCAGGAAGAATTGTGCAATGTCTATTCTCCAGAGGCAAAGGTCAGTTCCTTTAAACCGTTTTATTTCCATCGTTGTGAATCCTGCGGACAAGGCAGCTTCTGGCTGGGATCAGCAGTAACGTCATGTCTTCGAGGAATTCTTTACTTCAGGAAACTCTCTCCTAATTGACTGTATAAATCTCTTGGACTTTCGACTTTACCATTCTAAGAACTGTGTTTGAATTTACCACTTTAAGAACTGTTTTCGCATTTACGCTTTTAAGAACTGTTCCAGAGTTGCCGTATAGCAGTTAACTTCTGATTATGTTAGTCATTTAAATACATTTCACTATTTTTGAGCAGAGTTTAATAAATGTTTGCTTGTTTTTATAAAACCTGACTCAATTCTATATTCATTGTTGCCGGTCACGGGACAAGAACAACGGATAATAGATTCTGTAATTCTAAATCAAGCCAGGCAGAAAAGTAGAAATCTTTCATGTTGCTAAATTGACTACCCAAAAGGCATTTGACTCTGTCCCACATTCATGGTTAATATATAATAAATATATATAAATATCTTAATATATATAAACTACACTCAATTTTTGTGAAATTCCTTCAACATCTGATGAAGCATTGGCATACTATAATCACCCTATCTATTAATAACCAAAAAAGAATAACCACCATTATCAAGATAAATACACGCATTTTCCAAGGTGACTTTGTAAATCCACTATGGTTATGTTTAGCTTTAATCCCATTCTCTAATTTACTGAAACGGAGGAAAATTAGGTATCAACTTAGAAACAATGAAATGAGCTATACCTTAAAACATCTCTATTCATGGATGATTTGAAATTATATGCTCCTTCATCAGTGAAGCTAAAGTAATTAATTCAAAAGAACTATTTTCAAAATATATAAATGTAAACTTTGGACTGGATAAATGCAGAACACTAAACATAAAGGTGCAGAAGAGCTAATAGATTGCAAAACAGAGCAGCTGGATACAAAACAATTAGGGCTACACACTAATAGCTACGTAAATCTTCAGGAATCCACAATACCAAACACCACTGGAATAGTCCGAAAGATCCTAGCAATTGATAAATGAGCGTGCATGGCTATGCCCACACCTCAGATTTTACCAGCTCGAGCTGAGAACAAAATAAAAATAATAATAAACAATTAGGGCTACACAGCAATATCGATGTAAATTTCAGAAATCCACAATACTAAACACCACTGGAATAGTCTGAAAGTGCCAAGCAATTGAGAAATGAGCATGCTTGGCTATGCCTATACCTCAGTTTTTATTAGCTTGAGCTGAGAATTTTTTTAAAATAATAAAACGTTTTGTGGGTTTTATTAATGACAGGATACTGTATGTATTCTATTAGTTTAGTTAATGGTAACATTGGGTGATTTGCCAATGAAATGAAAGAAGTATAGCTCCAGAAAATAAATGTGTCTGACTAAAAGAGAAACACACATAAAAGTTGCTGGTGAATGCAGCAGGCCAGGCAGCATCTCTAGGAAGAGGTATAGCCGACGTTTTGAGCCGAGACCCTTCGTCAGGACCAACTGAAAGAAGAGCTAGTAAGAGATTTGAAAGTGGGAGGGGGAGGGGGAGATCTAAAATGATAGAAGAAGACAGGAGGGGGAGGGATGGAGCCAAGAGCTGGACAGTTGACTGGCAAAAGGGATATGAGAGGATCATGGGATGGGAGGCCTAGGGAGAAAGAAAGGGGGAGGGGGGAAGCCCAGAGGATGGGCAATAACGGATGGGGCACGAGGGGGAGGTGGGGCATTATAGGAAGTTAGAGAAGTCAATGTTCATGCCATCAGGTTGGAGGCTACCCAGACGAAATATAAGGTGTTGTTCCTCCAACCTGAATGTGGCTTCATCTTTACAGTAGAGGAGGCTGTGGATAGACATATCAGAATGGGAATGGGACATAGAAGTAAAATGTGTGTCCACTGGGAGATCTTGCTTTCTCTGGCGGACAGAGCGTAGGTGCTCAGCAAAATGGTCTCCCAGCCTGCGTCAGGTCTTGCCAATATATAGAAGCCCACATCAGGAGCACCGGACGCAGTATATCACCCCAGTCGACTCACAGGTGAAGTGTTGCCTTACCTGGAAGGAGTGTCTGGGGCCCTGAATAGTAGTGAGGGAGGAAGTGTAAGGGCATGTGTAGCACTTGTTCCGCTTACACGGATAAGTGCCAGGAGGGAGATCAGTGGGGAGGGATGGGGGGGGACGAATAGACAAGGGAGTCGCGTAGGGAGCGATCCCTGCGGAATGCAGAGAGTGGGGAGGGAAAGATGTGCTTAGTGGTGGGATCCCGTTGGAGGTGGCGGAAGTTACAGAGAATTATATGTTGAACCCGGAGGCTGGTGGGGTGGTAGGTGAGGACAAGGGGAACCCTATTCCTAGTGGGGTGGTGGGAGGATGGGGTGAGAGCAGGTGTGCGTGAAATGGAAGAGATGCATTTGAGAGCAGAGTTGATGGTGGAGGAAGGGAAGCCCATTTCTTTAAAAAAGGAGGACATCTCCTTCATCCTGGAATGAAACAAAAAGATCTAGAAAGGGGAGGGAGGTGTCGGAAGTGGACCAGGTAAAGTTGAGGGCAGGGTGAAAATTGGAGGCAAAGTTAATGAAGTCAACGAGCTCAGCATGCATGCAAAAGAGAAATCAGATTATGGACAGTTCTCAGGAACAGACCACTTAAACAACCCTGAGACTGCCTGTATTTGCAATCCATTATGCTGCAATGACAGGTGTTTGACATCTTTCTACTGCCCTCTTATTACTTCATACTTACACTCAGTGTCCACTTTATTAGATACATCCTGTACCTAATAACTTGGCCACTGAGTGTGTATTTGTAGTCTTCTGCTGTTGCAGCCCAGCCACTTCAAGGTTGACATGTTGCACGTTTAGAGATACTCTTCTGTATACCACTGTTATAACACGTGGTTATTTAAGTTACTGTCACCTTCCACTCAGCTTGAACCAGTTTGGCCATTCTCTTCCATGGTCAAAGTCACTTAGATTACATTTCTTCCCCATTCTGATACTTGGTTTGAAAAACAACTGAAGTTCTTGACTATGTCTGCATGTTTTTATGCATTAAGTTGCTAACGCGATTGGCTGATTATTCACAATAATAAGCAAATGCACCTAATAAAGTGGCCACTGAGTGCATCTTTCCAATTTTAAATATCAAAATCAAACTATTAACCTAAGTTTTGAAAACCAAGTGGCTTTCATTGACCAATAAATTCTGAAAATCTATTCACAAATTCATTGTGGTTTATTACATATTCAACCGACTTGATTTTGTCATTTTAAATTACGAACCTTTCTAATATGAATGTTTGTCAATCTAAACGTCCCTATTACTTGGGAACAATTAATTTTAAGGGCATTTCTGCTATAATGGCCAAATGAATTATAAAATCGCTCTCTGAATTGATTTTAGCTCCTTATATAAATGTAGCTTCTTCCAGTTTTTAATAGGAACATGGTGCAAGCTGTTTGTAGTATGACATGTGAAGCCCAGTTATAGTTTCAACCTCACTGCCAGACTTGAGGATGCAAGGATCAGTGATTATCTTGTTGTGGAACTCCATGACTTTCAATATGGTACTGTTAGTGACTTAAAGTAAGAATGTTTGATCTAACTTAAAAAATATATATATATACCTGGTCAGGTATTCAGTATGAAATAAGTCCTTAACTTGTATAACATGCTTTTTCTTCTGTCACGGCATGTTTAACTGCGGATACATTCTGCTCCACACAGGGTTTAGTTGTTGATTAGAAATTGAAACTTGATTCAAAGGTATGGAGGGTGATGTGATAAACCTTCCAAGTCTGGCTCAGGTAAATGAGAACATGTGGGCATTTTGGCTGTTGGTTTAAAATCGTGTGCTTGGTTCAGAAAGATCCAACCAAATAAGATATAGTTTTAATCCAATTTAGTTATTCGTTTAGTTGTTTTAATTAGTTATTTCAATTTTTAAGAATTTTTAAATATCTTGGGATTATTGAGATCACAGAAAACAGCTGAGTAAACATCATGCTTTCAAGAATGGGTCATGCTCTGTTTCTTTAGGCATGGGCATGACAACGATAAATACCCATAAAAGCAATAGCAACCACTGTTTCTATGCTATACTATTTACTCAGCAGATTCTGGCCGGTGCAGTATAAAAGGGTACAAGGTGGCATACCATGCTTAGATTACACCCAATGACAGTCATCCACAATTATGTTTTATTGACAATTATATGGTATCTGAAGAAATACTTCTAAAATTATTGCAGCTATTTTACCTTTTTCATTTTGGAGTATGTATTGTGAATGGCCTTTAAGAAAGATTTAAGAGGCTCTTCAAGTATAGTTCTTTCCACAACAGATGGTATCAAAGACAGACAAGAATTCCAGAAGTGCTTTGCTGAATTCATTACAAGTTTCATACATCCAGCCTTTTCTCCGTGACTGTTAAAGAATACAAATATGTTATCTACTAATGCAGTTCCTTCTCCGAGATGCACTGTCACAATTTTGTCCGCTATTGAGAAGAGATGAGAAGTAGGAGAAATTATTTTCCTTGCATTACATCAGCTTACATTGGAGTTCTCGGGCATGTAATCTACAATTTACATTACGTCACCTCCTTCCTAGAAATAATAACAATTATGATCCCTTCAATTCATCAGAGAGATAACTATATCACACGCCTTATTTTTAAGGAAAATAGTTATCACTTCTTAAAATTTCTCTGCCTTACATCTACCTATTGCCAGCTTTGGCTTCATCACCAATATCAGATCTCAAGCAGGACTTACACATCTGCCAATGCCTCCAGGTCAGTGGCTTCCTGACATAAACATTTCTTTCTCCATTGTCACTTGTAATAACCATTAGTCCTAAAAATTTACAAGTAATATCTGTTATTACTCCTACACCTTACTATCTCTCTTACCATTAAATAGCACTGAGAAAGGTGGTCTGTCAAATATTTATTTTTGTCATTTTACTAACCGGTGCTTCTTTGTCTAAAATCCAAACATTTCTATCTAAATCTAAGGAAACGTCTATAAATCAAAATCAAAACTTCTAGTTAAAAATAATTCAGCAATTCAGTGAACTATGAACCTGGACCCAAAGGAATTAGACCTATGAATGGGCAGGGAATCAAGGGATATAGACCATGTCAGGTATATAGGATGAATTAGATTAACATGATGGTCAATATCAGCATGTTGGGCATAAGAGTTTGTTACTGTGTCATACTGGACTATGCTCTATTTACTTATCAGCACGATATTTCTGATGTTGCAAACGAGAAAAGCTTATTAATATTTAAAATGATTGTGTTAAACCAAGACTTTATGATGAAAGTTAGCATGCATATTTGTTCTGCTCTGAAATAAAATTACCTTGCACTCATTTCAAATGCTCTGATTGCAGCAATACGCATTTCACTATTTCCAGCTCCAGTCTTCATCAAGTTCTGTCCTTGGATACAGGCAACAACACTTAGCAATTCATGCTTAACTGCATTATTATGCCTGGATAAACACAAAGAAAACTTTTTTTTCTAATTGCAATCAACAATTGTTTTCCAAAATTGGTTTCGTTTTTTAAATGGTACCCAGACTTCACAAGCTGGATTGGCAATGTGATTAAGGAAAATAAGTTCTTCCATCTAAGGTAGTCTCACCATGTATCATGCATTTCGGGCAGAAAATCATGGTATGCATGGCACATGATTACAGCTTTCATGTTTAAGATACGGTAAGAACACAATAAATTGATGAATTAGACCATCCAGCCCATCTAGTCTGCTCCACCAACTTGACTGATCTTTAAACTCAGCTCTACATTCTTGTACTAACTACACATTCTTTGATTCCATTAACATTTAAGCATCTATCAATCTTTGTCACGAATACACTCTGAGACTGAGCCACCACAGTCCTCTGGAAAGTACAGGCCTAGTCTGCTTAATTTTTTCTCAAAGAAAACAAATCCATCATCCTTGAATTCAGAATGATTAAAATTGCATTTGATAGAAACGATGAAAATCATAAATAAAAAAAGCAGTAAAAGTTGCAAATACTTAGCAGGTCAGGAAGCATTAAGGACCTAGAAACATTAACTCCACTTTTCTTTTTAAGTATGTTTCATGACCTGCTGAAAATTTCCAACATTTTCTATTTTTATTCCACAATTTAGTCTGGGGAAGTTTCACAAGTGTATCCTTTCTAGGGCTGAGAAACAGAAGGCTGGATATGGAGTTATTAGAGTTCAGTCTCATTGAAGGAAAGTGACTTTACTCACGAACTCAAATAGCCTACGCAAAAGGTCAACATAGCATTTGCCTTCCTATATACCTACAAAACCTGCATAATAAAGCATATTAACTTGCTGATGTATGCCTAAGGGCTCTCATATCTGTCCGAACACTTCTATTTTTCAATCTTTTACCATTCAAATTATACTCTGCCTTTCTATTTTTGTGTTGAAGTGGATGACCTCACATTATTCCATTTATATTCTAATTGCTATGTCCTTGACTCTTCACTTAACTCCTAAAGTCTCTCTGCATCCACCCCACCCCACACAGCCTGCATATGTATGAACTAAGATATAATACACTTCATCTCCTCAATTGATATGGAGAATGAATAGCTGGGGCCTCAACAGTAATGATCCCTGTAGAACTTCACTTTTCAAAATCTCAAACTGTTAAAAAATCTTTTATGCCTTCTGTGTTTTTTGTCCATTACCAATAAACTGGACATGCCAATCTATTACCCCAGCACAGTGAGGCTTTCAGAATGTCCAATAACTGACTTTCCCAGACCTACTTTGGTAGCTACTACCTCAAAATGTTCTAATAGATTTGTCCCCTCAGACAGAAAATCCATGTTGACTCTGCTCAATCCTGTTATTAAATTCGGAGTTCTCTGTTACAGCTTCCTTAACAACAAATTCCACCATTTTCCTATCACTGACATGAGGCTAACTGTAGTTCTCTATTTTCTCTCTCCCTCCTTTCTTATATATTGAGTCTAGATTTGCTACAGTAGGAATCATTCTAGAATCTATGGAATTCTGAAAGATAGCAACCGGTGCACCCACTCTCTCTGTAGCAACCTCATATTAAACCCTAATATGCCTTCCATTAAGTCCTTGAGATTTATTGCATTTTATTTTCATTAACATCACCAGTATTAGCTTTTCAAAAAAACTAGTTTCATTCTGCTCCTTATTCAGTCTGGACCTCTTCTTTCACCTCAGACAGCAGAAGAAGTTGGTATGAGTCCCCAAATCCTCAGGGCTTTCTACAGGGACACCATCGAGAGCAACCTGACTGGCTGTGCCACCAAGTGGTATGGGAACTGTACTACCCTCTGTTGCAGAGAGTGATGTGGATAGTCCGGAACATCTGTGAATGTGAACTTTCCTCTGTTCAGGATATTTAGAGCAGCAGGTGTATAAAAAGAGCCCAGAAGATCATCGGGGACTCCAGTCACCCCAAGCATAATCTGTTTCAGTTGCTTCTGTCTGGCAAATGGTACTGCAGCATTAAGGCCAGGACCAACTGGCTCTGGTACAGTTCTTTCACCAAGCCATCAGATTTATCAATACACATTGAACTGGCTCTGGTACAGTTCTTTCACCAAGCCATCAGATTTATCAATACACATTGAACTGGCTCTGGTACACTTTCACCAAGCCATCAGATTTATCAATACACATTGATCTGATTGTATATCTGACTGAAATGTGGGAGGATATTGCCCAAACACTAAGATTGTACCTATACAAGTGGTTGAGGCGGGTTCGATGTTGTTGTTTAAAGTTAAATTAGATAGATATATGGACAGGAAAGGAATGGAGGGTTATGAGCTGAGTGCAGGTCGGTGGGACTAGGTGAGAGTAAGAGTGAGAGTAATAGCTAGAAATAAAGATAAAATTAATTTTAAGTAAACAGGTGAAGCAAAACAGAAGAGGATAAGCTCAAGTTTTACTTAGTTATTTATGATCAATACCCTGGCATGAATGCTAACTCTGACATTTGACATTTTTGTTGTATACAAATATTTAGCTGAAACGTAGAGCATTAACCACAAACTTTTATTAAAGTGAAAGAACCAGCATTTTTGGGAGAAGAAATGCTATTCCAAAAGATCCCCACTCGCACAGGTCAAATTAAGTTGCTCCACACAAGAATGTTATCACACCTTTGGCTTCATTGTTCTTCATATTTTTAACCTGAAGAGCTACACTCTTCTTCCAGGAATGCCTAAATTTGAACAATTCTAATATCCTTTTCAGTTGTGATGAAGGACCTTAATTCTGAAATGTGACTGCCTCTTTTCCCACATATGCAGCCTGATCTGCTGAGTCTTTCCAACATCTGCTATTTTGCTTTAACTTTTCACCATCTGTAGTTGTTTTTATTTTACATACATTTATTTGTTGAATTCACTGCATGACTAAACAAACAGTTCTACTCTGCTCTGCTCTCCTATGGGATTTCCATTTCTCACTCCTTCCTTGCTCACGTGCCTTGGGTCTTTTTCCCTTCCTGTCCTTGAAGAACATACCCCTCTCCCAACCACACTCATTCTTGTATACATTAAAAGGTACTAATTTAATGTTTTAATTACATCCTTACTGCCTTCCTCTCCCACCCAATTATTCTGTCCATATTTATTTTCCTTTCTGAAATTGACCTGAATCTAATTCAACATCTCTAATTTCACCATATGCTATGTTTCTTTTAATCCATAAATTTCACATCCTACTGGTTTCACTGAGATACCAGGTACCTGTTTCCTGCACCATTTTTATTAGCTCTTCTATCAAGTTATGACATTAAATAATTTTTGCTGGGGTAGATTAATACGTCTTACAATCATGCAGTAAAGAATGTCCAACCCAGGAAGATTAGAACTATTTGATTCTTTTTTTGTCATTCATGTACTTGACAATAAAAAACAAACAAAATCTCAACCATGGAACCTAAGAGGAGAGAGAGGAGGAGAGAGGAGAGAGGAGAGGAGAGGAGAAGATGGTGGCACGACGCAGTTCGCAGAGGCCACTCCGGTGGTGATGTCTGTTATTTAACAAATAGGGTGCCGTGCACAATCCTGATTTGATGGAGATGGATGTGAGAACACAGAGGAACATCTGTTGAAACTTCTGAAATGCCTGCTTCGCTGCTGCTGCTGCTACTGTGTGGTCCAGAATCTCCAGAGGAGAAGGTCCCCGAGTCCTCAGCTTTGCTTGTTGCTCGGTGGCCAGTGTGGGGTCGAAGCGCTCGGCAGAGGATGGTGCACAGAAAGGCTGTGTTGGAGGGGCTGGTCAGAGGCTTGAAGTTTTTGGATGGACTCAAGAGTCTACTGCGGTCGGGTGCTTCCAATGGTGCTGCATCAGCAAGTTTGCGGCGCTTGGAGGGATGGTCATGGCAGGGAGAGTTTCTCCCTTCTGCCGCCTGCGTGAGATGATATGGGACTTTGAGACTTTTTTTTACCGTGCCCATGGTCTGCTCTTTATCAAATTACGGTATTGCTTTGCACTGTTGTAACTATATGTTATAATTAAGTGATTTTGTCAGTTTTAGTTTTGGTTTGTCCTGTGTTTTCTTGTGATATCATTCTGGAGGAATGTTGTATCATTTTTTAATGCATGCATTTCTAAATGACAATAAACGAGGACTGACTGTCCTCATAATCTAAAAAAAAATGTTCTGAGGGCAGGGTTAAACTAAACTTGACTTAATTCAGATCACAGTTACTCAGCAAATCATCTACAGTATCTAATCAAAGAGTCATCCAAATTACACAACAGTTTATACTTACTTTTCATGCTTCTTAAAAGCAGGAGATTTTGAAACATCTTTTTCCAATTCAAATGCTTTCTGGGCACACTGCATTACGAAGGAGTCATCATTATTCAGGTATGCAAGTTGCATCAAACGTGTCCATACCTCCAGCTCCAACAATTTATCAGTCCAGGAACAACTTGATACTTTATTTTCCAACTGTAAATGTTCACATAATTCATATTAAGAAATATATACATTTTATCCTGGAAATTCGCAGGGGGAGTGATTCCAGCAGATATGCCGGGGTCATGATTCCTGTCAAGATCTGACATTGATTCTGTTACAATTTGCAGCAGCATCCAAAGGAAAAAGTGGTTTGGAGAATCATCTGTGAAATTCTAGCACACCCTCATTAATGGCCCAAAAAAGCCAAAGAAGATTACCAAAATTAGTTTGAATCAGGGAAGGTTGTTCGATTTTACTGCACAAACCCGGGGATTATGACTGCACCACACATATTAGCTGATTATTTGACACTCAATAACTTTCTTCTTTAGGGACTACTTAGTTGCATACCTTTTATTTTACATTATATACATTGTGGATATGAGTAAAGTCTCAGTCTCTCAGATATCATCCTGGAAATTAAACCTAGATTCATCGCTTATTGAGTCAAAAGAGGTTTCAAATATTACAGCATGGAAACAGGTCATTTGTCCCATAGAGACTGCATCAACCACCCAGTTACACTGATCCTTTATTAATCCAATGTTTCAGTGTTCCTATAGCCTCATCAACTCCCCACAAATTTGACCACTCACCTGCGCCATAAAGACACTTTATAGTAGCCTGATAACCAAACCACACATCTTTGGAATATGAGGGAAATCATCCACTGAAAACCTATACAGTCAGAGGGAGAATGTGCAGACAACACCCAAGGTCATTACTGAACCTTGGTTGTTGAAACTGTAAGGTAGTGGCTCTACTAGCTGTACCACTGTGCTGATCTAATTTAAATCATTGTATGATACTATTACACTATTTTTATTGGAACTAACATTGCTTATGGAATAACAATTTATATTGAAATGTATTAATATTTAAACACTTCATCACACTGTCAAGTTGTTTACCTCAAGAAGACTGGGGACAGTAAATTTCATCAGCCTGTTGCTATTGCATGACCACATCTCCAGTGCAATAAGAACTTGGACCATTGAACTCTGGCTGTCATTACTTTGCTGAAATAGATGAAGAATACATCAAGTCATGTATAAGCATGAAATATGAAATATTGAAATATTTCATGAAATATTCAAACATACTGAGACTTTAAGTGGAATGCAGTGTCAATTATTTCATCCTGATTTACGGAGAACTAAAAGAAAGAGACCTACTGTTTGCATTAAATTGCAATGCTGTTATACTAAAGCAGTGCTTCCCAAAGTGGGCACTATCGCCCACTGAGAGCAGGGGGAGTTTATAAGGGGGCAATAAAGAGGGCGGAGGGTGTGGAGCTCAATAGCAAATTGGGGCTAGCTGAGGAATTACAGGCTTAATCTAAGAAACAAAATGCTTATTACTGTATAAGCATTTGCTCCTCAGTGCCTAATCATTGATTACAGTGATCATATAATTACCTCATCTCTCAAGAACCCACCGTTCTCTTAGACTTCACTTGAAGCGCATTATAGTTGTGGAAAAGCGATGTGACACTTCTGTAGCTGGCATATCATGTGGATTCTGGACTGAAGAAATCATGTCATCTCCAGGCCCAGCCTATGTATTATTGCTGTTCACAAACTGTGTTAGCCAGTACATTTCCCATACTCTAAACACAGTGAGGCAATTCCTCTGAATTAGGGTATGGTGTTCAATGGGATAAAGTTCAGAATCTTCCCTTTCAAAGGTTTTTGACTATATTTCTTCAGCCCATGGCCCAACTGAGGTATCACTGCCCCACTTTATGTCCTTTCAAGCAGAGAGTCAAGTTTTTGCCTGCGCTATGATGAAATCATAACTTTCCTCTTTATTGATTACACATAAGTTTGGACTTAATCAACAGACGATTGACCATGGCCGTTAATCCATAACAATAAGGGCGAAGCAGACCAAACAAAAAAGAAGTATAGACATTCGAGTGTGGAGCAAGCAACCAACAGCAGCCAATGTACCTATTGTGTGAAAAGGTTTTTTGACAACATTTTCATATGATGTAATCTGACCTTTCCAAATCTTTTCTCTAAATTTAAATTATATGATGAGAGGAGCGGAGTTAACGACATTATTGAACATGTCCGATTTAAGCTGTTGGTCTAGCCTTGTTTTGTTTTTTTTCTTGGGTTTTTTTTTCTTTTTTTTCTTTTGGGTTTTTTTTTGTTTATATATTTTTTTTCTTTTTATTTCTTTTTTAATGTTTAATCTCATTATGAGTTTGGAAGTCTTTTATATCTATGTTACTTAAAATTCATTTTATATATGTTGATGAACATTTTTCCAATCTCTTTGTACCAACTTTGTTATTGAGTTTGTAATTTTGAAAAATTAATAAAAAGATTTAAAAAGAAAAGGTTTTTTGTTCTCAAATGAAGCAATGCAACTGTCCAGGCTTCTTGAACATTTGAAGAGAATACGCAAGAACTTGGCTTATCTTCAGTTATTTTGTGAAAACTTTCAGAAACCAAAAACACTTCAAAACACATTTGCCAGCACTTCACAACAAAACAGTGATGATTTGTGTGCTGCATATAATATTGTATCACACATTGCTAAATTTGGAAAGCCCCATATAATTGGATAAGGACTGATTCTGCCAGCAGTAAGGGAGGTTCTGAGTATGGTTTTGCATAAATTACCAAATCAAATAACTAAAATGATTCTGCTCAGTGAAAACTCAGTTCAGATATGAATAGATGAAATGTCTGAGAATGTGGAGGACACATTGTGCACATACTTAGGTCAACAGAATTTGCTCTGCAGTTGGATGAGTCAACTTTTTCAGGCAACTTATCTTTACTTCTTGTTTATGTTCACATCATAAAAGATGGTTCAAGATTTGTTATTTGCAAGGGAACGAGAAAGAGAACGAGAAACAGATACAAAGGTGGAGTTAATATTTTTGTGTTGTTGAGCAATTTCTCAAAGAGAAGGACATTCTGCTCACAAACATGCTCACTTGTGCAACAGATAGGGCACCAATGATAGGACGCCATTGTGGGGTTATTAATTTCTTGCTAAGAACTGTATCTAACATATTCACTGGGTAATTCACAGAGAACATCTTGTCACATACAGATGTGATCGGCTACACAAATCATTAAATACTTTTATCGCAGCAGTAAATAAAACCAACTCCCATTCTCTTAATTCTCAGCTATTTCAAGAGTTTTTCCAAGAGGTTTTGAGAATAATGAACAGTTTGAATGTTTACTGTTGCAAACAGAATATTAGGCATGACATTGCTTATTTGTCAGAATTATTCGCAAAGTTTAGTGAAATCAACCTTCAATTGCAAGGAAATTATGCGAATCTTATCAGAATCAAATCAGTTGTCTCCACATTTCTGTCCAAGTTAACACTATTTAAGTGCAACACTGGCTATCACAACCGTTTCTAGGTTCCGAGCCTCTGAGTTGGAAGAGAGATAAAATACCAAGTATACTGTGCCCACATGAGTGAGCGACATAAAGACATGTCAGAGAGATTTCAGGATTTTCTCTCAAAACAAGTTCCAGATTGGTAGTAAATCTATTCATCAATACTTGGAATGAGAAATTAACAGGAAGGATGTTGTAAAAGTGGATCTCACTACAAGATCACTTTGAACTGAAGCTGAAGTTCAAAAAAAAAATCACATCAACACTTTTGGTTGCAGAAAGAAATCACTGAACACTATCCTGCATTGTTGAAGTAGGTCATAATGTACTGTATTGCCTTTCCAACATTATATTTATTAAAGCGCAGGTTCAGTACAGTCACCCAACTTCTTTCAAAGCAACAAAACAAACTGCAAATTACTGAACAGGGGGATCTGGGACTCCTGAGTGACATTCAGCCTGATGTTGAGAAGCTGATATCACTGTGCCAAACCCCTCCATCTGATTGAAAGGTAAGAAAGCAATGAAGTAGTAAATAGTTGGACTGCTAATGTACACTCTAAAATTGCTGATGGAAGTTGTTTTACTGTAATCAAATAAATAACTTTATTTGTAGCTTTAAATAGATTCGAATAATTTTTGTAATTATTTATCACTGCCTTGAATTTGGAGTTTCTATTTTCTTTCACTTTGCATCATAAGTCAAAATTCTGTATAGTTTTTAGGTAATGGCCAAATAGGGATGAAGGGGGCACTGGGGGTGTGATCTGGGAACCAAGGGGGCAGTAACCCAAAAAAATTTGGGAACCACTGCGCTACATCTTATTACTACATCTGCACCTGATCTTAATATAATGCAAAAACTAAATTAGAATTAGACTCAGGCTTATTATTAGTGACATGTTGTAGTAATGAGAAAAATCTAAATTCCTAATATTGGATGGGTGAAATTAAAATGCAAAAATAAAAAGAAACAGAACTGAATCTGAAATTAGAGTAACAAAATTTCCCTTATTGCTAAACAGATGTGTCATCAAACAAAAAACCAACACTGGGCCTCTAAGAGGTAGATTTGAGGGAGATTTTAAAGCTGGGGAATGTAGGACAAAGAGAGAGAGCTAAGGCCTTGTTCGTTGAAGTCATGATAGCCAAAGGTTGACTGATTAAAGTGAAGGTAAACCTGCAGTATTCTGGAAGGCTGTGAGATTGGAGGAACTTTCAATGAACGCAAAATCTCATAACAATGAGAAATTTTAACTTGAAATTCTGCCTGAACTAGAACTCAAATAAATAAGCAAACACAGGGTTATAAGATGCATAGTAGTTAAAACCTTTACAATGGCCCTCGTGGAGACCAGGATGAACAGAACTGTTAGTTCTGGGCCTGATAACTTAGTAAACAGCCCTTTAAAATAGTCTACTCCTTGCTTGATCTATCATCTACTTTCCCCAGTCCAAGCCACTAATCACAATGAGATCATTTCTGCAAATAGTACATCCCTGTAATGTAATCCACCGATCACCACCCAAACCCATCCCATTTCCCAAGCTCCACTACACCTTTAATAGGCCACACCAGCTCCCATGAGACAAACCCACACATTCAAATCCTACCAGAATCAATATCCCCTCCCATAGTTTTGGTGAACACTCTTAATAGCCCTCACTTTTACACATCTGCAGCCCTAAAATTTTACTCCCACTGCCTTTCCCAATCTACAGCTTGTAAACTCAGTTCATAAGAGACTGAAGATATTGTAATGCAAAATGCTGGAGGAACCTAACAGCTTGGGCAGCATCTGTGGAGGCAGAGGAAATGTCAATGTTTCAGGCTGAGCTGTTGTCTCCCAACTCTACCCCTCCCTCTTCCCCACTCAGCTCCATCTGACCATTATCCATCTATCACCTTATCTCGTTCCTCCCTCCCTCTAACCTCCTTATACTGTCTACCTCCCCTTTGATGCAGGGTCTCAACCTGAAATGTCAACTATCCCAGTACCTTTTCAGATGCTACTTGACCTGGTGTGTTCCTCCAGTAGTTTGGTTTTTGCTGTCAACTGTTTTTGCCTGAGAGCAACAATTTTCCATAAAGCAATTAAATCGCAGAAAACTTGCAGAAAATCTCTTCTAATGACATATTAGCATACACATTTATGCATGCTTTCAATAATGTGTACACACATGCACACAGAGCAGACACCAGAATAATAGAATAATAGAAGTTATACATGGATTTAAAGCAACACACATAAAATTCTGGTGGAACTCAGTCAGTCAGGCATCATCTATGGAAAGGAATTGTCAGTTGCTGTTTCAGGCAGACACCATTTTAATGTTTCAAGTCTATGGATTTAGAATTATAAATGTTGCAGCATTATTAAAAATAAAAGTCAAACAATCTCCAGGTTACAACAGATTTCTTTCCCAAGAAATGCTTGCAACTTGAATTTTTTTGTAAGTTGGAAATGAAAAAAAGTATATGAGAGAAGATCACAGAAACAAGGATCAGCTGCTAGCTAGCCACTGTGTCTCAGTGAGTTCAGCACTTCTACCGCTGCTTGACCCAACATTTAATTATTGCAGCTCGAAGGTGGAATGGAGTAAGAGGAAAGAGAAGGCATGCAGAAATGCCCTGTCCCACCCAACAGCAGATAGCAGCTGTTCTAGAGCAGACAAGAAGTCCATCCTCATACGTCCCACTGGTCTCCCAAACGCTTGTTTGCTGGTGTGATCTGTTCATAAGCCAAGTGTTTGTTACCCAGTGAGAGCTTGTACAGAGCACAGAGGCAGAGTAAATGGGAAGGCAAGATCAGAGCTAACAGGAATGATTATGCTAAAATGGCAAATAATAATGTGTTAAACATTGAAACATGGCAAAAGGAAATAGTAAAAGGTGAGGCAAAGGAAATAAAACATGGCTCGGGACGAGATTTGTAACACTAGCTTCAGCATCTGCTGTTCAAACATGACATCTTCAAAAGAGTGCTCAAAAGGATATCCAGAAGTTAATCAAAACATGTAGTGCCTTCTCTCAATATTAGACACCAATAAAGTGTGGGATGACAAACTGAAGTGACAATTGAAGTGCTTGATTAATAAAAGTGACCAAATGCACATTTATCCTTCTGACTAGAAAAGACCTATGTTTGATCTTACTATTTTAAAGGAGGATGTGCCATAAGCGGAATGAAGTGCAAGTGAACTGCTGTGGGCATACTGAGTTTAGAGCCTTGAGTGGCATCTCTTGCACTTATTCGAAAAGCAAGCAGGTGGGGATGACAGAAGAGTAGACCAGGAGTGGACCATTCTGAGAAAATGATATCACTGAATATAATGCATAGAATGAAGATGATATGTTGATTGCAGAAGCTGGTGCAGCTCATTTCAATCTGCATCTAACATGATCATCATAAATCAGTCTTTGGAGTCCAGGGTGGGAAAATGAGGCATTATTTTATCACGTGACTTCATGTACACAAGAACATGGAGCTTATGTGAACTAGCAATTTCTCTATCAATGGATACTAAAATTACATGTAAAGTAATATTAGAAAGCTTTATTGTCAGATTCATACTAATTTTCATAACAATTTAGGGATAAACTAGCTATTAATTTCTGAGCTGTTATTCCATCATAAAAGACAAACCAAAAATTTAAAGCTCATCCTTATGTTGATTGCATTATCATCCCTCTTCCGTTTTTGCAATGTGACAGTAATAGGCAAATATCACAGCCTCCTTGACAACTGCTTGTTATTCACCTGGGCTTCTTCTGCATCTTGTCCTTGCTCTAACCATGACATCTAGAATAGAACAGAAAAAGAAGCCTCACAATCAAACCATAATCATATATACATTCTTCTAACTCACATTTTCCTCCCCTGTCCCTGCAGCTACATTTGGAAGAATTATGTCATTCTATTACCAACTCCCTGAGATGCAGATTGGGACTTCCATACCATAACTTAAGATAACAACCTAACCTAGCTACAACACATGTACTGACGCTGATTTAAATTAAATACAATGTTCAATTAATATGAAATCAATGTCAATTAAATTGCAGCATCTGACGTAAATTTACTCGAAACCACATCACATACCATCTGAAGCCATACAGTTAAAATTTCAGTGCCAATTCCTTCAAACAAAAATAGCATTTGGCTTTCTGTCTCATGGGCTTGTAATTCTGTCATTAATAGCACTTCTATCTTTACTTCCCAAATTATCCTGATCATTCTGCACCTTGTGGGTTAATGGCATTTTTACATTTAAATGCCACAAGGCTTCATGGCACAATCCATTTCCCACATTTAATTCCCACACTGCTCCAGATCAGTGCCAAGTGTAATATATTGACAAAGGTTTAACCATTATTCTGTTGATGAATGAAAATAATTTCAAACAGTCAATTTTCCAAGTGAGTTAAAAGAACCTCATCATGAAACATGAGAAAGCAAATCAAAAAATGAAAGTAAATAACTTGCAAACTGTTTTACCTCATCATTACTTCCCAGACTTAGTCCTATCTGTTGTTGCAGAAGCTGTTTTATCTTGACCCATGTGATTACAAGCTGATGCCTCACAGCAATAGGAATAACATCAGAGGGCACTCTTCCATTTGTTATGCGTAATGCATATTCACAGATCTACATTCCAAATAATACTGTATTAATTATTCCTATTAATAGCTTTAAAATATACCAAGCTCCTGCTTATGCAGGGTTGCCCCCAGAGTCTAAGTTAGTTTTATTTGGAAAGCCAAAGTTTGATAGGGGGAAACTGATTAAGCAATCCAAAATTATGAGGAGCAGACACAGATAGAAATGGTAGATAGTGGGAAATGTTTCTCCTAAGCGTACTGCAGGTCAATAGAAGGCAAAGCATTAATGTAAGAAATAGGAGTATGGAAGGAATTTGAAAAAGAATTGTTTTGAAATAGAACACATAATTTGAGAGAGTAAGGAAGAAGATACTCACAAACCATTTAAGTAGTATTTAGATGAGCATTTGATTCATCATACATACAGAGCTATAGGCCAAATTAGTATATATAAATTATTGATGGCCAGCACATATATGATGGGCCAAATGGCCTGCTTCCCAGCTCTATGACTCACTATCAATTTATACTACTTATTACATTGAAAATCTATACTTATGCAAGCATTTAGTATGCATTCTTTGGTTTATGTTCCTTGCAGTGTAGTGATTTTAAACACCAAATTTAGCTTAATGATATAAATCTAATAGGTAATTAACTATGATTTCAATGGAATGAATTATGTACACATCACAGGAAAGCAGTCTCGGTAAACCTTAGACTTTTCACATATTTAAAAATACTACTTTAGATCATGATGTTTGGCCCAGAATTAGGCAATTTGGTGCATCTAGACTGCTTCGCCATTCAAACATGGCTGATTTATTCTTCCCTCTTAAAGCCATTCCCCTGTCTTCTCCCATAATCTTTGACACCCGTAATAATCAAGAACTTATCAACTTTCGTTTTAAATATATCCATGTATATTTAAAGGTTGCATGGGATCCATTTCAACACTGCTTTAAGCTTAGTACTTTATCAATGCTGCAGACAATCCTCCCTTCTTGGTAATTTATGTTAATCAGTTCAAATGAATATCATTCCTGTAATATGCATTGCTATGATATAATGATAATGATTGCAGTTAAATTATGTTGCATGCGGGATTGAAATACTGAAATTTGAAGGACAAAGTCAAATAAAATCATTATGTTCTTCTGCATCATGCCATTTAAAGACCCTCAGAATATTTTTAAATTCTATCAATGTTCAAATTTCAAAGTACATTTATTATCAAAGTATGTATAAATTATTCAACCATCAGATCCATCTGCCTAGACAACAACAAAACAGAAAACCTGAGTGAATCCAATTTTAAAAAGACCAACACCCAATGTGCAGAGAAAGCAAGAGGAAAAAAACTGATCATGTAAACAATAAAGCAAGCATCAACATTCTGAATGAAATTGAGACTATAAACCAAAGCCTGGAGCAGCCGGAGGAGGACCTTTCATCTCAGTCTCAGTTCATCACACAGAGGTGCAAATCACCGTGACGCTTGCAGACACTAAGCCCGGAGCAGCCGAAGCACGACATTGCCTCAGCCTCAGCACTGAGGAGATCAGAGTAAAACGTCACAGAGCAGAACTGGCTCAACCCTTGCCTCTGATCCTAACATCCTGCATTTTCAGTCCATCTGGCTCAGTGTTTAAATTGTCCAAGCACCGGGTCACCCCTGCACCCCGACCCTGGCCCTGCAACAGAGTTATGCTCTGGGCTGCTTCTGGCCCATACTCAACCTTTCCAAATCGGCCTGGCGCTTGGATGGAATCAACCTCGCTCCCGGTTTAGGTGGATAGGCTTCGAAACAACTCTGCTATAACTTTTCCCCAGTCCACTCACTCTAACTTCGTTTCTGACTCTGACTCAAACTCCAATTTCTCCTGGAACATCCCTCAACCTCACTCCAACTCTGTCTCGCACCCACAAGCCTTGACTCTCAGATCAGCCTCACCTTCGCTCGTCTCTTCACTGTTTGCTGTGATCATTTACCACTATTTTCCATATAAAAAGTGTTATTAATCGATCATTTAGACAAGATTCTTGCTTTGAAGACCACCAGTAAGCTATCGTCCACCTTCAATTGCGTCATCTTAAACCAGAGACATATGTAAACTATGTCTCACAAACTACAGTAAATTTCTACAGGAAAACATATTATAATGCAATTTTCTGATAGCTGGAGTTTAAGGAATGCACTCAGAACAACAGCATAGCCTGTAAAAATATTTGGTGAAATCCCATACCTGGAGAGCTTCATTTAAGTGAGGGATACCTGCAGGATCAACAGACAAAACCCGCGGAATGTTCGTTTTGTCAAGTTTTTTTGCAGGTGGCTTTTTCTTATCAGGAAGCGGAGAACCCTTGTCAGATTCACTTTTTTCAGTGCTAATTGGGCTGGGTATCCAAGGTTGAATCAATCCTTGACATAGAGCATTGCATAGCATTACTAAAAGCACAGTTTGCCTATTGAATAACAAAAACAATTTCGTGTCACATCCTTTATTGACTTGTATAAAATATAACAAATGGTATTAGCATATATATCAATATTTCTGCTGATGTTTCAGGTAATGCTCCTTATTGAACACCCTCAAAATAATTGTTCTACATTCACATTAGTGTTAATTCTGCCTTTTATACTTAATGCTGGCGGTGTCTTTAAGGCTCATAATGTGTACACATTTCCTTGTTTTATTTTTCATGACTATTTTTCAAAATACCATATATGTGGGCATGTAGCTTTTCCTTTAGTAACACTAAACCTGAGAGAAAGTTTAGTTTTTTACGGCATTGTTCCATACTGCCGATACAAGCTACGCTGGTGAGAGAGGAAAATTGCCCTTTTCCACTCTATCACTGGACACACAAACTTACCCACAGTGTCCTGTCTTCTTCAATGCATCAAGAAGTGCCCGAAATGGTTTCACAAGTTTCTTATATCTCCCAGTAACTAACAGGTGGTGATTATAATTCCAGATATAGACTGCAGCATTGCATACAATGATTGCTTCATTTAATTGCACACCCAGTTCTGCAGCTCGTAGAAAGCTTTGTGTGGCAGAATTGGATAGATAATCTATCCAGTTTCTGAAAAAAATACATAAATATTAAGGATAGAATATTATGTTGTACCTCCATATCAGCAATAACATATAGATTGTACAGATTTTACATTGTTGCTGGAACTTTGTACCTGTATTAAGTGCTATGAACTATTTGTTGCCACAGTTGAAACGAAATTCAAAAGCCTTCCAAAAACAGGTGTATGAATTACAATGCAGATTTATATGGTTTTTCAGTGGAATGCAGGCAGTAGTTTGAACTTTGAACATCAAATTCATTGGTGCAATTAAAGTATTCTTTCATCTAAGTCCACAGGCAAAAGATCAATGTAAAGTGATTTGCTTCAGTTAGAACTGGTCATCATTGCTCAAAACTACTCTGTGTCCTTAATGTTGACAATCAGAATCAAAATCAGGTTTAATCTCACTGACATATGTCAAGAAATTTGTTGTTTTGTGGTGGCACTACAGTGCAATACATCAAAAATACTACAAATTACAATAAGAAATATATTGTTATAAAAATTATAAGAAATTTGAAAAAGAGTAAGAACTAACCAAACGGTGGGGCGGGGGGTTAGGATCTGTCAATATTTTGTGCAGTCAATGCAGGATCTTACTCTGTTGCTGATGTCTTCCGAGGAGTAGGGAACAACAGTATAGATGATGCATATTGAGATGAAATTCACCCAATAATATCACAACCAAAAATGGTTCTGATGTATGGGATGCAATTAACAGAAGAATGTACCTCATACTTTGTTCCACTTTCTGCGCCACAATCTTACTCCTGTCCCTTCGGCATTCCAAATATTTAAGAACTGCAGCTGTGTCTGTGCTGTAGTTCTCTATGTCTCCATTGGGACAGGTATGGTGGGTTTCGATCCTGGTCCCTGTTGATGCGACTAGGCAATGTAACAGTTTGGCATGGATTATATGGGCCGAAGGGCCTTTCCTGTGCTGTAGTTCCCCATGACTCTATGAGCAGTCAACAGATAAATAGAAATTGCATAATAGAAGGTATAGGCTTTCTAAAACCCTCAGTCACCATCTGAGATTCAATTGTTCCCATCCTTAGCAGGAACTTTGGTGAAATTGGTAGTGAAAGGAAGGTTGCAAATGCTGCAAAAAAAAGATGAATGGTTTTCTGGCAATGACTGCAGTCCAGGAGGAGCAGGAAATTCACCATTCTGATTCCAGCAATTAGCACTCTTATAGTTCTTAAATGTTATCAGTTCAAACATTTAATCAGGTCCTGCTGTTTAACTTCACAACCTCAAAACGGCAAACTGGAATCCACATATCATTTCCCTCACCATTTCCACATCAATACGTTAATACTGGATCTTTATGTCTAACTCTTACATCATGGTTTTGTAAGACTTGAGATCTTCAGACTGTTAACACATTTCTTGCTTTTAAGAATAAATGGTAAATTATATCTTCTTTAAGTTTATTTCATATTATGCATGAGAAATTATTTGAAAAAAGGAAAACAGTGATAAAGACATAAAATTGAAATACCTGTAAGTAATCCATTCCGGAGATTCCTCTAAATTTTTGGCTACAAATCCTGGAGAATGAGTTTGTTTGTCTCTTGGGAAAACTGCCTTGTTGTTGAACTCTGCACCCTCTGATCTTAACAACTGAATTGTTGCCTGAACAAGGAAGATATAATAATAAACCTTTAACTCTATAATTAAAGAAATAAATGTTACTAAGCAAATTTATTATTTTTGGAGAGACACGACAGCAGATGGTGAAATCTAAAACAACAATCTTCTAGAGGAATTCAACGAGTTCAGCAGCATTTGTGGAGGGAAAGGAACTATTGACATTGATGATAATTTAAACCAACGTATTAATGAACTACCTACCTCTCCTTTAATGAAGTGTATGTCAGCAAGTAGTCTGATTGCATCAACACTAGAATAAAGTGTTTTGCGTGATGAATGTAACAACAATGATGAGACCTTAGGATTATTGTCGAATTGAGCATCAGGAACAGTAATACCTGCTGCACCAACACCTAAAATAAATCAAAAATGGCACACATGATACATTTTCCAAAGTATGCAGATGAACTATGAGCTTTTTAAAAAATAATACAACCATTTCTTTGATCTTACCTTCCTCACTTTTTTCTAGTTTCCATCGTCCATCATCATACAGCAGGCAAAATTGACAAGCAACACGGCAAACATCCCAAACTTCTTGCTTACGAGCAAC